>NW_023503159.1:2106306-2808408 GCF_014466165.1 Pleurotus ostreatus | reverse complement strand
ACATATGCATAGGGGCTTAGGGGGCTTAGGAGCGCTTCGAGGGCCTCGGGTAGTGTGTAGTGTACGGGATGGTACTGCACCATACACCATACACCATACAAAGTCGACGCGACTACGATCCATAAACCCAGACCCAGACCCAGGCCCAGGACAAAGACTTTGTCAATCCACGTCTCCAGTGGTGAGCATTATAACGAAACTAACTAATTTTTGACCAGCCTTGCAGTGATCGGGAACGGCGCCAGACCAGCGTCAGACTGAGTTAGATTAATGAATTACTTCGATTTCGAAGCTCAAAGATCAAAGTTGCTCCCCGAGGTCCTTGGGTACATGTACCCAAGCTGGCGCTCGACGCAAAGTTAAGTATGTAACGTTATCTAACGTCAAACATCACAATTAATTCGATCATGATGCACGGTCTTGCCTATGCGGCCGCATCCGCAGGTCGAAAACACATAAACATATCATTCACGCAACTGCGCTACAATGCATGTTTAAACATATATACTAGCGAAGAAGCTCGCGGTCGCGGTGGGACGGTAATCATAACATGAGTCCCGGGACTCCGGCGCTCATGGAGCTTTGCAACACCCTGAGAAAAACATGGTGACAAAATACCAAGGGTGGGCGCGACCGTGACAACGCTCGCGCCAACACCAACCCAACAACCAAGACCCCCCTGCTCGACCGTTCCTGCTGCCAGCAGATGCTGGTGAACCACCCCGGCCTATAGTCAGTGCGCATTACCCACGTCTGGTGAGTTTTTTCTGAAGTCTCCGTGATGATTGAGGAATAACGGCATGTGACAGATCCTGACATTGACATAGACAACACAATCATCTGCTCGCCTTCCCGCACCCCCACTCGCACCCGCACCCATAAATATCGATGTCGATGTCGCTGTCAAGTCCTAGCACGAGCAGCGGCAGTATATATCAGCGCGGAGTCCGACGTCCACCACCGCCTTCCGGGCCCCGACTTCGAGGAAGGCAATCGTCAGCGCTAGCCACCCCGATCACTCTCTTCGATAGTAGCTATAGTACCAGCGGCTTGAGTTACAATGGGAGTGATACTGGGTCGCCGCCGGGTACGCCGGTGCCGTTTAGTCCTCCTCCAAGCTATCAGCAGCACTCCCAGCCTCCTTCATCACCTGCTGTTTCGACCCATTCGAATTCGAGTTCATTCCGTGCTGCTGCTGTAGCTAAAACACCTGCCACTTCGACGCTGGCGACGAGGGAGCGGGAGGAGGAGGAGGAGGAGGGGATGGAGACGAATCTCATGAGGCCGAGGGTCGGCAGCTACATAGCAACATCATCGACAACCTCAACCCCCAGTCACGTATTCCCGTCGACTCTCTACACAAGCAGCCCAACGTCCTCGCCTTCACCGCCACCACAGTCTACCAGCACCTCACCGACGTCAGCGTCAAGCGTCAACGACAATGGTGCGAACGGGAATGGCAAGGGACTACCAACGTCGCTGTCGGCAATCGAGGAGCGTGACTCTGAGTACCCAAGAATGAAATTGGGAGATATCGGTGAGGAGGAAGATAGTGATGGTGTCGGTGTACAAGTCGAGGAACGACGTGGAGGAGCCAGGGTGCGTCCGCCTTCGGCACTACAGTCACCTCTCTCCCCGATCTCCCCGCTCTCCCCACCCCCGCTGGTTGACTCCGATGATGATGATTTAACCGATCACCGTCCCCCTCTTTCGCCTTCACCCTCACCCTCGCCACCGCACCCTCCAACTCCTCCCCCTCTGCATTCGTATCCGCATTCGCCCCAATCAATCCCTTCGAGATCTGCCACAACGCCGACCCCGACGACAGCCACCACACCAGTACCCAAACCCTCTATCCAACACCTTTCACCCCCGCCACCGATCAACTACGACTCCGTCCCTCTGAAATGGAAATCGCTACCGCTAGAAGCTGCTATGTGTACGTGCAAATATCCCTTCCCCTTCTTCTCATCTTACCTCTCCCTTTCGTCCGACAGGGACATTCACATCCAAGGAACTACAACACATCGTCTCCCGCGCAATCCGTACGTCTGCACGCGAATCCTTCATCCGTCTCCTCTCCCTCAACATCCTCGACAACGAACTCCCGAACGAGCTCCAGCGCCTCGACCACGCCAAGCTCACTGCCCAAGCCCGATATCGGTTTTGCGTCCACAGACGCACGATGCTCTTGCAAGCCGTTAACGCTTGTTCAATGCAGCAACACAGCAGCTCGAACACCGGAGCAGGAGGGAGTGGGGGACATATTGCGCAACTGGCAGCCCAGTTATCCGAAACTACGGCCGAGTGCGATCAGTTGTTGGAGCAGATGATGCGGATAGTCGATCAACAGGCGCAGTGCGTGAAACTGCAGGATGTGCATTGGGCCAGTGCATTAGCGGTTGCTCTTCGTAAGGTATGTGTGTTGTTTGTTATACCACTCCTTTTGTCCCGCGAGGCTTTTATCTAACTGATTGACGTTCCATTCTTATGCATTCCATTCTCCGCCGTGGTATCATTCTGCTATTTGAATGATCTGCATTTGCTGTGCACGTTGATCCTCGTGCTGAATGATCGTGGTGATGCTGGCAACGATTGATATCCGTTGTGTGGATGTCAGTTGAATACAAGTTACGGGAAGCGGACGGCTGAGCTCAAGGCCGCGAAGGAGCGAATATCACAGCTGGAGGCCGAACTCGAGGAGGCGTGGAAAGAGGCTGAGACAATTGCGCGGGAGCTGGATGATCAAGAGGAGGAGCTCGAGGAGGAGGAAGGGGAGGTGACCGCAGATATCACGGGAGAGGTTCATCAGCAAGCGGGAGAAGATTTAACGGAGGATCTCACGGGTAGCGTGGACCGCGGAGGCGAAGGAAGCGATACGGGAGAGCTCACAGGAGATGACGAAGACCAGGAAGAAGCGCATGTAATCGTTGCCGAGCATCTCACAATCCTCAAATCACCGCCTGCAGTTTTACACGACCTTCCTTCCCTCGTCGACCTCAAGGCCAGCGCCAGCGCCAATTCGAGCTCGAATCCCTCGTCGCCAGTCTCCACGTCATATGTCCATGTATTCTCGTCACCTCCGAACACGCCGACACCCTATGCACAGGACGGCCAGCCTAACACGCCCCGCCCAACGCAGCATACGCGATATCCTTCTGCTATCGCGTCGGAGATGAGTTACCAGATCGCAAACTCAATGGATTCGAGGGTTCTTGCCGCTTCGCCTCCGCCTCTTCCAACTGCTACAACTGCAATCGTAGCGCAGGCGGATGCCCCCATTCCTCCGGCCAAAGACGACGATGCCGCTACAATCCACAGCGTCCACAGCACTCGAAGCCTCCGGAGCACTAAAAGCGCGAAGAGTACGAAAAGCACCAAAAGTGTGCGTCCCCCTGGGACGAGCCGTGTCAGTCAGGTGTTCGCTGCGAGGAGACGGAGTATACGCGCGTCGTTGGGGAGCTTGAGGATTCCTAAACTGCGTCATGGTTCGAGACATGCGAGCTCAATGAGCGCAGGAGGTATTGCGGATGTGGGTGTTGGCGACGGTGATGGTGGTTCAGAAGGAAAGAGCAACCGTCCACCTGTCCCAGAGCTTCCAAGCGCATATATCCGGAAACCTTCCGTTTCGATCACAACGATGGCATCCAATCACTCAAAATCACCCTCAACCACGCTTCCGCCTTCCTCCTCGTCTTCGTCAGTAGTGTCCCCCGCGTCTGTACGCAGGGTGTTCTCCTTCGGTCGACACGGTAAAGCCCAGCACCCAAATCTACTCTTACAATCCCAGCCCCAAGCCCAACAACCGCATGCAACACTTCCAGAAGCAGGCGCGAGTCCAGGAGTGCCAGCGTCGTTGAGGTCGCGTAAACCCCGGATGAGCGTAGATGATATTCAGGTTGTACCACGTTCTCCGCGATACGATGTTACCCCGAGTCGGCCGAGTGCCGTGGATGACATTGGTATTGATGCGCGCAGTGGGGCACACATGAGGAGGCGGATGAGCGGCGTTGGGGGTATTGGGGGAGTCAGTGGGTTGATGAAGAGGCTGGAGTGGGTGATGGGAGGCGAGGCTGAGGGTTCTGAGGAGGTGCGTGCAGAAGGCGCGCCGGGCGGCAGTGGTGGTGACGACAAGGGGAAGGAGGAAGCGAAGCAAGAGAGTAGCCACCACCCTCTTAGCGCTACCTCAAAAGCTCTCCACTCACTTAAAACCTCCCCCGAACGACTATTCCACCGTGTGAACGGCTCTTCATCCTCCTCCACTTCTGCCTCCAGTACCACCACCACATCGACGCCCAGTCCAGGCGGAATCCTTCACAGCGCACGAAAACGATACACAATGTCCTTCCCTCTCTTTACTGGATCAAACACAGCAGCTTCTTCAACAACAATCCCTGATTCGACGCCGCCATCCGCGTCGACGTCAAGGCTGGGTTTAGGGCCGAAAATGAGGCCTGCGTCGTCGGCGCAGTATTCGAATTGATGCTATTGCACATTCACGATGTTGCTACACCCTTGCTTTCGCGTACTATGTATGTCGTATGTACGTTCCCCATGTCGTTATCATATATCTATATCATCGCTCTGTCGAGTCTTTCTTGGTTACATTACTGTTATACCATGTTGTCTGTTCCGATTTATCCATTCATTCGACGGTCCACATACCCAGACGAGCCCAAGTTTGTGTTGGTCGCTACTACTCATGCTAAGTACCATGGATCCAAGAGACACGCGTTGTCGTTGACCGGAGTCCGTGAAATTGAAGTGCCAAAAAGTATTGGGTCTGGCATCTTCGTATTCTATGTGGATTGGTATCGGGTAACACCTCTCTGACAACACACTAGCAAGATAACCAACTGCTATGGATGTCACGAATGACAGCTACTTTCCTATCGCGCCGGTGGCGTAAACTGAAGTTGGCATGTTCGACAACTGTCAGCTATCTACATCGACCCACCGGGGAGGAACGGTTAGATGCTATTCAAACACTCGTATTGAGATAGCTACATTGCACCGCGTAAGCAACATCAGCAACTGCCAAAGGAGACACCTGAGAGACCATGTGAGTATATCATTAAACGAATCAACGAAACCACCCACTTCCATAAGGCCCACTATGGTCATCCAACCCGCCCGTGAACGCTAGGAGACATCACACAACCCCAGCATAAGTGATCTCATACAGTAATATATAAATATATAGAGAGAGACATACCTGAAAAGATACTCGCACCACTACCGTCCGAGCACTCTGCAGACGGGTTTTCCTGGCCGGCGCATTTGTACCATTTTCTGTCTTTGTTAGAAATGTGCTGTTCGAGGTGCCGTAACAAGTGTAAGCACAGGTACCTTTCTTTCATGACAAGGAGAAGACCAGAAGTGGACGTACGATTTCGCCTGAGGGATGTCGATACCCGGATGATGCATCTACGAATCAAACTTCGTATTAGTCTATGAATTCAAGATGGCTATAAGACAATGCATACCAGGCATGATTGGCACTGGATCTTCTCTATTGCACAATGCTCCGTCAACACAAAAGCACTCATGATAGAGGAAATGAAACGAAAATAGCAGGAAAATTAGTTGAATACATAGGATGTGCTACGTACCCGTTATTTATCCGCACGAGGGATTTGACATGAGCGTCGACGTAGTCAGCGAACGCTTTGTTTCCAACCTAAAAGGTGATCAATGTCAAGGCGCATGATATGAGAAGGAGCGGAGGCTTACACGCGGCATTCCGTAGCCTATGACTGAGAACGTGATCCCCGGAAGGTGGAGAGGGAGGTATATGCCGTCCAGAAGCGACAGTGCTGCTCCTACCAACGTGTAAAACATACATCCACGTCAACGAGTGCGAGTGGGGCGAGTGGTGTATGTACACTCACCCAGAGAATGTCCGACGAGCGTTACGTGTTTCGTCGTACCAGGTTCCTTGAGGGTCTTCTGCACAGCTGCCAATACCGCAGACGCAGACCTGGTATAGCCTGAGATAAGTCGGCGGTTCTAACGATAGCGCTCACTACTGAATTCGGCTTACCTAGAATGAGACTCGGCGAATCCTTTGTGGACCAACATATTTGCAGTGACACCAGGGAAGAGTGACTTGCTGGGATGAACTTGGGCGATGTCCATTATAGTCGCTACAGCACCGCTGCGAGATGATCCATTAGCACCGTGTTGATAGCCAATGGACGCGAAAGCATCGGGGCCCTACTGAATTGAACGCACCTCTTGGACCTGTCTGTCCCCTGGTGGGCTACGATAACCGTCTTCAAGGTTGGATCGTAGCCAACATACCCTAGCAGAAAGGGTCACTTTGTCAGTCATCGCCCCTTACGGATACTCAAGAAACTCGAGCTCACAATATTGTGTCAGGTTGCCATCCCCACCGGCGGCAGTCAACTTGAACGTCGGGTTCTTCGTACAGCTCTCTGTAATATGGAGATGTACGTGATGTGATCATCAAGCGAAAGTAACGTTCAGTTCTGAGTCGTGAAACGAGACGAGAGTCAGAGGAGGAGCAACTTACCTCCGCAATTCCACTTCTTCGTTGAGACGCCACAGTATGTTGCGCGGGCAAAATACGTGTAGGGCGTGTACTTATTGATTTCCGCCTCCGTCAGGGCACTTGGGCTCGTCTGCGGTGCGGCGCGGACGTTCAGGACGCCTAGCAGCAGCAAAAACAATAAGCTAGCGATGACGGAAACCATCGTGGCTGCCCGACTCCGTTCAGACCGGCGTAGACGAAGGCTGCAACAAAGCAGACTCCGGTGGGCGGAACAATGGGGGTCTTGGAAGTCTGATCATGGCTTATATATATCCTATAGCTTGACATTAGCTTTTCGCAAACAGCATGCTGCGAAGTCACCCAGTTCTCGATTGCGTAGTGCTAGCGACACCCTTCCCACGCTACTACTTCTACGTATAATGGTGGCGTACTACATTGTGCCTGTTCGTCACGGAGACACTTCGACTGATCAAGAAAATATGAATACACGCAAGCTATTACTATACGGTAAAGTGAGAGTTCCATGGATGCAATGTCTGCGATCATAGCTCGCTGTCTTTAGTGGAGAAAATATGAGATGAGCCAGCAGGGTCTTGTTCCACGAGCTTTGGTACTTCTGGCGTAGATGCGTTAATTTCTCCTTGAGGCGTCGAGTCAGAATCAGCCGGCGATAGTATATCTGCCAGCGTGGATGGACCACAGCCGAAAACAACGCCTGTTACACGCGATGGGTAAGCGTCTAAGTTGCAAGGAATGGAGGACAGAGATGAGCATACCATCGTATGGGCCAGAGTGGTCTGTTATAGCGCCTGCGAACATATGTTCTACGGCGCCGGCCGAGCATGTCCCATCGTTACTTTCCTGACCTGTTGGCTGCTAAGCATAGGGAAAGACAAGCATGATTAATGGCTTTACCTGGACAGACTACCCAGTCTCCAGTTTCGAGGATGTGCTAAATAGAGAGAGGGGGTATCAGCTGTTTGCCTGAGAATGATAATTATAGCACGGACGATCTCGCCGGACGGGTGGTAATAACCATATTCCGTAGCTAGAAGGGGTTGGCGTCAACGAATGTCGAAATCTAGTTGAATAGAAGAAACATACGAGGTACGATGGGGATGGGGTCGAGTCTATTAGAGCAACGTAAATATATGGGTATAGTAGGGTGAAGGAGAACTTACTTATTGTTGATACGAGTGACTTTAATTTTCTCGTCAATGTAATCAGCGAATGCAGTGTTCCCGACCTGAGCGGAACGTAAGAATTCGTAGTTCACAGCCATGGTAATGGAACAACTAACCCGAGGCATGCCGTACCCAATTACCCTGATGTTGAGGCTGGGGTCTTGCAACGACAACTGAACAGCGTCCAGCGAACCAAGTGCAGCGCCTTAGAGGCTATTAGTATCTAGGAAATACGAACGGCATAGCGATACATACCCAAGGAGTGACCAACGAATGTCACGTTCTTAGTGTTGTGCTTTTCGGTGGCTTGTTTTACGGCGGCCATCACATCAGCGGCCGAACTATGTGTCCATGAGCCCGAGCACAGACAACTGAATGATGCATCCTCTTACGAAGCGTGTGCTCTCATGAATCCAGCATGCATCGCTACACCTTTCTTAATCATACCAGGAAACATGACTGGATCTGGATCAACAATGTCGATATCCATTACTGTCATTATGACATGTCTAAAAGAAGATGAAATCAGTCTGAGAGTATGATTTTGATAAGTGGATACATACTCTAAGTTGATGTCGGCTCCTTGGTGTCCAACGATGACCGAGTCGATTTTGGGATCGTAACCCGCATACCCTAAAGCCGCACATTTTACTTCACAGACAAAGGGCTGTTTCGAATGATAACCTACAGTACTGGGTCGCATTCCCATCGCCTCCCGAGGCAAAGGGCTGGAACTGGGCGTTTGCTTCGCAGTTCTCTACGGTTCGTCGAATTTAGAGCGTGTAAACGCGGTGAATCGCTGAAAATATACCTCCACACTTCCATGTCAAAGTATCTTCAGGTTTACAGTACCCGGCACTCGCGTAATATGTATAAGGTTTCAGCGCCGCGATATCTTCCGAAGGATATATCTTCATCGACATCACGAGGGACAGTGGCTGGGAAATATAGGCAGCCGCCAGAGTCAGAGCCAGGGATCGAAGCGCCATTATGTTATGCGGTAGGTGTAGTAGAGGAAGCTTGAGGCAAAGGAAGCTTCTCTAGCGCGTATTATAGCAAGCCTGGGACACGTAGCAACTTTGACTGTCGGCTGTCATTCCAGCTGACACTGACTATAACGACGTGTTCGACATGATATTTGCAAGTAACGGAAAATTGATATGGCAGCTAGAGGGTAGACAATTCTGAGTCAAGAGACCTCCTGTTGCAATCAGACATCGTGAACACAGTGGCGGAAAGAGGGAAAGGGATTGCCGCAAGGAGCTCGCTGTTGTGTGACACTAGTGACCAGACGTGCCCGTGACTACACAGGGTAAGCGCGCCTGTTTGGGCGACTCATGAGGACACCACCATGAGGTTCGCCTCATTTCAGCGATGTACGGCAGGACGAGCGAGCAGCTGGCCACACTGCGTATCAGAAGACTGACAATCCTACTCTCATGACCTCTATGGGCCCTCGTAGAAGTCAATACCACACGTCGCAATCGTGTTCGGGTTGGTCCACGTCGCACACCATGCAAAACGAAGCTAGTGTCGTGCCAGCCGCCGACCAATATCATAATATCTGATAGTGATTCTTACTGCTTATCCAGCCAGCCCGTGCCTAACCTCATCTGTACTAAAGCAATGCCCGAGCAGGCTGTCTTGAAACCTTGTCTATTTCGTTCGCCCCATGTTTGCTTCTCGATTTTTGTCTGCGGCTTTGTTCCTTTCGTTTCTGAGGATTGTCCTCGCCGGTTTACCCAAGAAAATATATGGCGTCAACCTTGGTTCTTGGTTAGCGCACTAGCTTTGCAGTCGTAACCTCCCAGAACACCTTCTCAAACTAGTTCACTTCTAGGCTACTCCTCGAGCCGTGGATGCTACCAGCAGGTATGCCTATCAGTGATAGGGAATCAGGTTCTGCCTGTATCTTACATGGATCTAGGATGGTTGGCCATGGGTGGAGAGATGTGTTCAGACTGTTCGACGTGCATAGCGAGTGAATCGTATGTCCTAAACACACTCATAACGATATCCTTGGTTAATTGAAAGCGGTTCCGTGGTAGCGCTTTTGCTGAAGCATATCCTGAGAAAAAGGTCTCCGCAGAATTCAATAAACATTGGTAAGATACCGCTTTGATGAGCACATCCTGACTTCACGAAATTCACATTGATTTACGGTCAACAGGGCCACTTGGTTTAACCAAGATGATGTCAACGAACTTGCCTCCCTCGGCATCAACACAGTTCGCATTCCTGTAGGGTTTCATTTTCGATATAAACAATGAATTAGTGCTGACGAGGCTCCCCTAGCTAGGATACTGGATAATAGAACAATTAGTCGATAAAGGCGAATTCTTTCCAAAAGGTGGCCTCAAACATCTGGTTTGCTACTCCGTTAATTCAGTGCATGTCTATCGGCTCAGTCTGTCTTCGTAGCGGAGAGGGCTGCGTCAACTCCATGATGCTGGTATCGTCGCGATTTTGGTAGCTACATCTCCCCTCCTTCAACAATATACCCTTCATTTGGAAGTATAGGACCATCACGCTTTACCCGGTGTTCAGACCGCTCAGCAAATGTTCACGGGAAGGTTAGCCTCACTAGAAGGACTTTGATCCATATTTGACCCTCGACGAGCAGATGCACGAGAGATGTCGAGTTCTATGTGAGCGAATCTCAACTTTAGATGATGGAGGAGAGAACTCAAGTAGTTTTAGACTGACTACAACTATCACCGTGCTTTGGTGTGGACGGCCGTAATGACCGGCATGGCACATCTTGATCCAATGTTCAAAGGCGCCGTCTCAATCCAGGCAGTCAACGAGCCTATCATGGATGCGACCTTGACTCCCGGATATGGTGAATGTATGGCTCCGTGCCTGCATGATCTTTTCCCCTTCGCTGACCCTCGTGTAACCAGTCCAAAAGAACTTCGTCTTGACTGTTCGTGCGGTCGAAGCACTCTTAGGAATCGGTGTACACGCTAGATTTCCCCACTTCCCCTCAGCCAACTTCACAGCAGTGTTGACGGAAGCATCGAATACGAACCAATTCAACCCTGAAGTCCAGGATGCACTCGCTGCTGCGGGCCCGATCCTCCTTCAGATAGCGGCGGAATTTAATATCCAGCCGGTGTTCAACGTGCACGCTCAAGACGGTGGCCAGCGAGAGCCACTCACTACAAAGTGAGGTCACGTCGGTCCCTTCGCTACGGCAGATGGCTGATCATTGATCATCGTCCTGTGCAATTTTTTAGTTTCATGGATATCAATTGGCAGTTCAACGACCCACCTAATCCTGCCGATGCCACTCTCGGTCCTCAGGGTTACGACAACCATTTATATTATTCGTGAGTTACTTCTATCCAGTCATTTTGCATTCTCATTCGTATTTTTCGATTAGGTTTGGGGTGAGTTTTGATCAGCCCGACATCAGTTTCTTGCGTCCTCATGATCCCACAGGGAGTAGCTGATCCCAACCCAGACGCTTACTTGATAAGCATTTGCAGTATGTCTCTCGCTATTTGCCCACTATTCCTCAAGCTCACTTCAAGTTATATAGATTTACGCCGCGTAGAGAACGACGCGGCGGTGGGCAATTCTCCCCTTTGGTTCGGAGAGTGGGCACTCTCTACCCAATTCGACGCTTCCGACGATTTCCTTCGTGACTGGGCAGATGCCCAGAAATTGGCGTATAGCAAGGGCCAAGGCTGGATAGTGCGTCGCTTCCTTGCTTGCGTAGGAGTTATAATGTATGGCTGATCTTTGTAGTTCTGGAGCTTCAAGATCGAAATCTCGCCAGAGGCCGGTGATACGGCGCGTCAGTGGTGGGTTCCTTCTAATCATCTAATTTATCATCCAAAGCTGCTTCTTACATCCTGTCTTTCTCAGGTCCTATACAGAAGGCGTGAAGCGTGGATATCTTACTCGGAAACCAGCCGAGCTTCACAACCCACATGTGTGCGATGACTTTGTGGAGCAGTAGAGGTATTTTCTCTTCCGTTTTGAAACGTTCGAGCCTAGTAGCACGTTCTTTTGGTGCCCCGCATGTGCCATCTTCTTTCCGGCATGTCGTTCGTCGCGATAGGTTTCTTTCACTTTACGAATTCAGTGATTGGGTAGCCCCTAACCGGAACCGGTTCTCACACGAAAGTCAATTATGAACCTATCTTTAGTCCAGCAACTCAGCCTGTCCATGCTCAAAGTGTTCTGTTCTTCTGATCCTTGACATATTGCAGATATCATCATATGGGGCTGTCAGAGTGCTCTTACAGTCATCCACCGTGACTACCGCCTGGCTCATGGTCCCAATGTTCCCTCTTCCCACCATATCGGTTCTTGATAGCATGGGTCCTGGAATGGTATATTGCGAGATGTTATAAAGGGCACAGATGGAGGGTATTGTTACAGGCAGCTTTCCAGAAACACTGGTGGGCGGGTAACTAGGCAACGATACGATGAAGACCGCATCCAGCCTACTTCAAACCATCGCCTTCGTCGCGACGTTCGTCTCGGCGGCCCCGACGCTAGAGACCTCTTTGTTCGCCCGCCAGGCCATAAGCACTTTGTCCACAGCGCAGATTGCTTCATTCAAACCATTCTCGTTTTTTGCGAGTGCGGCATATTGCCAGCCAGCCAGAACTTTGGCGTGGTCTTGCGGAGGTATGTATGTACCATGGCCGGGATGGAGCACTATATCTAATATTTATTTATAACCAGCTAACTGTAACGCGAACGCTGATTTCATCCCAACTGCATCCGGCGGTGACGGCTCTTCGACACAGTTTTGTACGTACTTGTTTGCTACACGAAATCTTTTGCTGATGTTGTACTATGATTAGGGTATGTTGGCTTCTCGCCCTCGCAGAACTCGGTCATCGTAGCCCATCAAGGGACGGATACCTCTAAAATGTGAGTACTCTCCTACTTGGGAATTTACATATTCTCACTCCATTACCACGTAGCCAAGCTCTGCTCACTGACGCGGAGGCCGTTCGAGGGAAACTAGATGCTTCTCTCTTTCCGGGTGTTCCGAGTGCAGTTACCGTCCACGATGGTTTCCGTAACGAGCACGCGAAGTAAGCCACTTTCATATGCTGAGAGCCAATTCGTGACACATCCGTTATTGCAGGACCGCACCAACAATTCTCGCTGCTGTTCAACGTACTTTGTCTGCTCATCCTGCGTCGAAGCGAGTCACCGTTGTCGGCCACTCCTTGGGTACGCCCCGTTCATTTTTCCTGCTCCAGTGATTAAATACCGGCGCAGGCGCTGCTCTGGCTCTCTTGGACGGAGTTTACTTACCACTTCACATTTCTGGTGTCACATTCCGCACCATTGGGTACGGCATGCCGAGGGTAATCAAACTTGCCTCATCAACGAATATTACTGACGGGACTGGGAATAGGTCGGAAACCAGGATTTTGCCAACTACGTTGACTCTCACATCTCTCTGACCCATATTAACAATAGGTACGTGCTACTAGCCCTCCTGCTAAAGGCAACATCACCTTGACTTGAGTAGGGAGGACTTCGTACCCATCCTGCCGGGAAGATTCTTAGGTTACAGTCACCCGGCGGGTGAAGTTGTATGTTCCTTGGTTCCGTTTTCACGATCAGTCCCTGACCTCTTTCAAGCATATCCAAGATTCGGGCGCTTGGACTTCTTGTTCAGGTCAGTACTGCTGCAGATAACCACATGCCGGTCTCATGCCTGTCCACAGGGCAAGATAATACGAATAGTGCTTGCACAGTTGGTGATGTTGGTAACATATTCGAGGGACACGCAGGTGATCACAGTGGTCCGTACGATGGTGAGCTATCTGCTATCTCCGTATCAGATGATCAGCTCGATTGATATTGACCCACTTTGAAAGGCGTCAACATGGGTTGCTAGGTGGACGCTTGTAAGATAACTCCGTTGCTCGCGCCGTCAATTCATGTCAGTTCAGCAATGATGCTCGTTCATCAACGCAACTCGCAACTACACGTACTTGAACGTGCCTGCTCGGCAGTTGTAAGATAAACATAGCCGTGCAAAACACGGAACTAATCCTGCGAAGCCTGCCAAAATGTCTGCTGCTCCACATGAGAAGACCCATGTATACGCTTAATTGTGAGAGCCCACCATTCTATAAAGAGAATGACCATATGTCCCAGGGTACAAATCTGCACGTTCGGAGATGTTCATCTTTGGTGAAGTTGTTCCAATCATTGCCTAGTGACAGAACACCGCATGCCTCCACTACTTGGTAAGTACTGTGTTGGATCTTCCATGCCACACTCGGCTTCTTGTGTCAGCTTGGTACAAAGCTATTCTGGCCTGATGATCGCAGCATAGTGCTAACGCTTTTCCCGATAAAGTTCATCAAGCTATGTTAGGTGTTACGACATTGGAGGCGCTGGACTGTGTCTCGGTTGAGATGCTCGCCAAGTGAACCATCCTGCCTTCTCTTGTCAGGCTTCTGTCACAGAACAGGTGGCTGTCGGCAGACTGGAATCCCATCCCGGTTCATTGAAGTATTTAATGGATGATGCGGGGTTGAATCAGTCCAAGCGGGCAACTCTCAGTCAAGATGGTCCTCTCCCTTCTCTCTCTCGCGGTTGTTGTATTCATCTCAGCCGTCGTTGCTATACCGGTGCTCGAGACCCGCCAGAGTATCACCGTCCTTTCGAGTGCGCAAATCTCGGTATTCAAACCCTACTCGTTCTACGCGTCTACGGCGTATTGCAAACCTGCAACGACAAAAACGTGGACCTGTGGCGGTAAGGACCGTCTATCTCGTTAAAGCTATAAACTTCACTGACGTCGTTCGCAGCTAATTGCAACGCCAACTCTGGGTTCCAACCTGTTGCCTCTGGGGGCGACGGCTCGATCGTCCAGTTCTGTTAGTTCCTTGTAACCATTCAGCTAGTGAACCTCTCACAAATAGATCCTAGGGTATGTTGGATACGACGCCAGTCTGAAGTCCGTCATCGTGGCGCACCAAGGCACAGATACCTCAAAATTGTGGGGATGCTCTACCTTCCTGTTAAGGATGACGCTGATCTGACACCGTAAACCCAGAATACCCCTGCTCACAGATGCAGATTTCTTCTTTGACAGCCTTAATCCAACCCTATTCCCTGGAATCAGCAGATCCATCCAGGTACACAATGGCTTCTCTGAAGCACAGGCGCGGTATGTTATCATTGCTTCTCCTTTTCTGGCACTTTCTGAGGATATTTCTGTGGTAAGAGCTGCGCCTGCTGTCCTCGCAGCTGTTAAAACCGCGATGTCCCAATTCTCAGCCACCCGTGTCACTATCGTTGGCCATTCTCTAGGTGGAGCCATTGCCTTGATTGACGCGGTCTACTTGCCTTTGCACTTGCCGTCTGGAACCACCTTCAGGACCGTCACGTTTGGCATGCCTCGAGTAAGAAGACCCATTTGTGATGTGATTCCACCTCAGCTCTGTTGAACCAGGTCGGAAACCAAGCCTTTGCAAACTACGTTGACTCCCATGACACTTCCCTTACACATATCAACAACAAGTTAGTCGATCTCCTTTCCTCAGTCGAATGAGACGCCAACTTATCGTATGTAGGGGAGATATTGTTCCTATCGTTCCGGGGCGTTTTCTGGGTTTCCACCACCCGAAGGGAGAAGTGGTTAGTCTGATCACTGTACCGTTCAACCAGAAAACTAAGCAGTCCTATCTATCGCGTAGCATATCCGGAGATCAGATGCAGCGTGGCTGTCTTGTTCAGGTGATTTTAGTTGACAAATGTTGCATAAGATATGTATTGATGTCCCGCCAGGCCAGGACAATACAGGTGATGGGTGTACGATCGACGAGGTGCCTAATATCTTTGAAGGTGAACCGTCAGACCACCCCGGCCCTTATAACGGTGCGTTGGTTGTTCTGTTACCTCTTGATGATACACGGCTCAAGTATCTGATTTCTAGGCGTCACGATGGGTTGCTAGACGGTATCGAAACCGGTCTCAGGCTCCATTGCGTAGTTTCATCTTGTTTTGTCGTATCGGCCAGTACCCAGTACGTCCAATGTGGCTCAATCGCCAATCTATTGCGCGTCATCAATGTGACGCACTTCGATCATCGACCCCAGACCGACCCTGAGCAACCTACCTTGTGTCCCCAAGCAATCGAAAGTGACGTCCACAGCGTCCACATGGTATTTGATGGAGCGTACAAGTTGAACCACCCGGCCGAATTTCAGGATGGGATGTCCAACTTAACTACCCACATGCAACGTGTCAATATCTGAGTTTCGCCGGTCACTTGTCAGCTCTACTCTTGTGCTGCATCGTGCAAGAGGCTTCGCTCCCGCATCACCTGATGGTCAGTCCCCATGTCTACTCTACGCAGGGAGCGTTCGCTTATCAACCTCTCTGGATAATAAGGTTGTGGATTGACCTGAACGTTCGCTCAACTACCGATCTACAGGGATTTTTTGCGCCTAATGCTCCGGCGCGTCGGGTAGGTGGCTGCTCATACGACTGTACCACACGCGCCGCCTTTCAGCTTAGGAAAAGCCTGGAGAGCACCCTTATCGCAAGGTGGGACGAGCATACGTTGCACGTTGCTCTACCCCAGCGTGCTGTGTAAGCGACGACAACACTCTTTGCAGCATACTTAATGAGATAGAGGGAGGACGAGGAAGATCAACCTGCACCCCATATCTGCAGCTCCGCTAGTATGTCCCTTCAGTTTCTGGCAGCTGTCGCGGTGTTCTCCGCCCTCATTACATCCGTGGCCGCTGCACCCCTGCTGGAACCGCGACAGGGGGGCGTCACTGTCCTACAGAGCCACGAAATATCGAAGTTCAAGACGTACACGCATTTCGCCTCGGCCGCGTACTGTCAGCCTTCAACAACGCTGACATGGACGTGCGGAAGTGTGTACTCCATAGCTTCGTAGCGCCACTAGTGCTGATTAAGATCCTCCTTTACCAATCAGCCAACTGCGAAGGCAACCCGGGGTTCACCCCAGTCGCTAATGGTGGCGACGGGGAGATGATCCAATTCTGTACGTTCGCGTCTTCGTAGTTCTTCAAAATACTAACTCGGATAACTAAACAGGGTTTGTGGGATACGATAGCCTCCTTGAGTCTGTCATCGTCGCACATCAAGGGACGGATACTTCGAAGCTGTGGGTTCAACTTCTCCGTCTTCTTCATGGCACGCCGTTGACTTGGAAATGGCGCTTGTATATAGGACATCTATCCTAGTCAGTGCAGACATAGGCTTGGACGGACTCGACCCGAAGCTGTTTCCCGGACTCAGCGATGATATTCAGGTGCACAGTGGTTTTGCAGATGCTCATGCAAGGTCGGTCCTCCGAGAGACATTCTTGGATAGGTTTCTTACTCGCTTGATTTCGCACCGTTCTCAGGGCAGCGCCAGCTATTCTAGCAGCCGTGGAGAAAACCATGCAGGAGTTCTCCTCGAACCGAGTGACTTTGGTCGGCCACTCACTGGGCGGCGCTCTAGCCCTACTGGATGCCGTCTACTTGCCATTGCATCTTCCCTTGGACACGCGGTTTAAGACGGTGACGTACGGGATGCCTCGGGTGAGAATTTACTCAGCAGTTCACTCACCAACAAGTGCTCATTGCTGCGAATGAAGGTGGGTAATCGGGCCTTTGCCGACTATGTGGACAAGAATGTTTCTTCTTTGACGCGTATCAACTACAAGTAAGGCCCTCACCCACTCCACTAAGCTATAGCTCCCATGCTGATGGCAATGTGAATAGGAAAGACATAGTGACCATCTTGCCAGGTCGGTTCTTGGGCTTCCGACACACTAGCGGCGAGGTGGTACGTATACCATTGCCCAGGACTAGAGTTTTTGATTGATGTTAACTCCTTTCTTCACACTCCAGCACGTCAGGAACTCAGACTCAGCATGGGTTTCCTGTCCAGGCCAAGACAGCACAGCAGCTGGTTGTACCATTGACGAAGTCCCTAATATCTTCAGCAGTAATTCCGGTGATCACTTCGGGCCATTTGATGGTAAGCACGGTGACTGCGAGTCTTTATGATACGATGCTAATAGTGTTCCACTTCTAGGTGTCATGCTGCGGTGTTAGTTCGTTCGTTTCATGAATCGTGTACCACTTCATGTACTATTGTATTTTTTGTCGATTGTATTTTAGTTCTTGCGTCCCACCTTTGTTCTTCCAGCATCTTACTGGCTAAAGCTCGCTGCTGCAAAGACGGATTTATATGCCAGGTTATTGTACCAACCGTAAGCAATGATACGTAAATAGCCCGTTAAATTTGACAACGGTCCATTACAGCAGGTCCTATGAATGGGGCGCTGCGTGGATAATCAGCTCGGACAGATCTTGAAACAAATTAAAATGAATACATACCGTTCAAACGGTATCAGTAGGTGCGTCAGTGCTAGCAGCAGGGTCAGCTGCCGGAGCGGCAGTCTTCTTCTTCTTGCCCTTGTCACTGGATGGGTTGGCGACGACGAGCACAGCGGCGAAAGCGAGGAGGATGAGTGCTGCGCGCATTGTGAATAGGGTGGCTGACGTTAAGCCTGCAAGTCAAATCAGTATCGCTTGCAAAATATGGGAGAAGAGAGAGCTTACTACTGAAGAGTGGCTAAAGGTTGCTGAGAAAATGTCGTTGAGTTATGTGGTCTTTTATATGTTTCTGTGTCGGTAAATCCACGTAGTCTTTGTGTGTTCTCTGCGCACAAGCCTCATTTCGACCATGCATGCCATCCATCAAAGCCAGTGTATGATTCTCGTAGCCCAGGGTTTACTCCACTTTATTGGAGTGTTGACAAACTATCATGGAATTGAAGGTGCTGAATCGCTCTAAAGTGACTATTCGGCGGCAACAAATCCACGCATTAGCCTGGCCCTAACGACAGGCAAGCATCCATTCATCGCCTCTCCTATTATCTCCTATTTCACGATCTATTTTTGGAATATCGACTACTCTATTCAGACTCCATCCCAGACTACACCATCGATCCTTCTGTTAGTCGAGTTTTATTTCCGGTTCAACATCTAGACAAAAGAGTTTAGCATAATTCACTTGGTAAGAGTAACAGGAGCTATAGCGGGTTTAATCAAGGCTACTAGCAGTCCAACGACCGTTCCTAATATCGAGGCGTTGATGACTCCATTGTCTCTTAGTTAGCTGTCCGAACGAGCTCGGAAAATCAAAATGTGGTCACCTGGCGAAAAGGATGATCCATAGTGGGAGTTGGAGAGCCAGCAACATTCAGCCTCTCCAGCAACCCAACCAAGATAAAACCTATTATTTTAGATTGTTGCTCAATTCATAGACATGTACGGGATGCTGGGCAAATGTTTAGTGTTTTTGGCGCATCCCTTATCTTCAATTTTTCCGGTGTAGTTGCTTCGTAAAAAGATATAGGACTGATCAGAAAAACTATCAGATGCTGCCCCGGAGAGACTTGAACTCTCGATCTTCCGATGCCTTATGGAAATAACAGTCGGACGCCGTAACCAACTAAGCCACGGGGCACACATTTCGATCGTTCTCACAAGCTTACTTGGTCTGTCAAAATCACCAAGTCTGCTTCGACTCCGCAAGTTCAAGCAGTTCTTCCTAGTATAAGATCAATGGAAGAAGGCACCGTCACCGCAAAAAAGACAGTCTTCGTAGGAGGTATTGGCGACGAGGTTGATGAAGCGATCATATACGAGACTTTCTCAACGTTCGGTTTGTCCATAACTTGACATCGACGCGACATGTCCTTGATGACCTCCGTTTAGGTGATATTTTGGAAGTACAGCTCCCCCCGGCCAATACAAACCCGAATCAGCCACCTGGTGCGTGTCGTTCGAAGCTGAAGCATGCGAGGGCTTATCAGACCCTCTTGTTGCTGTTGGACGTTTGGGAACAGACGGGAAACACCGTGGCTTCGCATTCGTGACGTTCTCTTCTGGTGCAGATGCTCAGGATGCCATAGACAACATGGATCTTAACGAACTCCGTGGTCGCGTCCTCAAGGTCAATCTTGCCAGACCAATAAAGGCCCAAGTGCAACCAGGACAAAATCGGGCTAGTGCGTGCTTTTTTCCCTCAATAACTACTTGTCTGAGCCTCGTCGTCTTTCTATGTTCGCGTATCCGCAGTTTGGGAGTCAGAGGAATGGCTTCAAACGTATGTCAAGCCTCTAGCACAGAGTGGAGGTGTTCAAGGACGAAGAGGGGGGTCAGAGGACGCAGACGGCCAGGACGCGAGCGAACAAAAGGCAGACGGAGATGGGGATGCTATGGAGGAATAGACGAACACGAACAATTGAAGACTTTCAGTAGTGTGGGTACTCTTGATCCCCCTCGAGACGACACATTGTTTCTTTTTAATGAGGTACGCTCGCCATAGCTGTCGCTCCCTCAAGGGGTTCCTCATGCGCCCGATGTATGTTTACGACTTGGTCTACGTGGATACACGGATAATATATGTAAAAGTACAATACGATAGCAATGTTGTGTATTGTCCGTACTTACCAGCGGGACAAGACAGAAGATTTTCATCATCAGCCACTCAGAAGGCCTTACCACCGCCCTGCATCTCGTTATCGTCGAATTCTGCTCTAGCTCGTTTGATATCTTCCTGCATGAAGAGCAACTCCTCCATTCTTGCTAGCTTCTTCGCGTCTGCGGGTCTCGACAAAACATGTCGTAGATCTTCTATAGATAACCGCGCCTTTCTGTTTGAGGAGCTGTGCTGGGATGCTTGCGTACACTGATGCAGACGCAATGTGGGAGTTAATTGTAAAACGGGTGATAGTCACAGGACGCAAAAATAATATAAGAGGGGAGGTACGCACCACATCTAAGATGAACTCCACTAGTATCTCCTCCATGACATTGACGGTATCGCTAGCTGGGTTGCGATCGTCACCAAATCCGTACATCAAATTTTTTACTGTGCAACACGACAAAGGACTCATCAAGTAGAAGCTACACAGAGAAAGGGAAACGCACTCACGTTCTTTCGTGAACAATCCCTTATAGCTAGCTCCCCTCCTCGCATTTCGCCCTCCGCCTGTCCCAGCACTAGAAGTAGTAGCGTACGTATCCCTCGCATATGGGGAGAACGTAGAGAACGTCCCCGTATTCGTCCGATTAACAGATCCCGCCATCGTGTTCGTCGTGGGCGCAGACGCCAATGTCGAAGTAGATGTAGTAGGGTGCATCGTCATCGTCGTCGAATTCGAGGTCGCAGGTGTTGAAGATTGAGCAGTAGCATTCTGTGCGCTCCCACTTGCCTGTGTTTGAGTTTGCCCTGCGGCAGGTGTAGCTGTAGGCGTCGGTGTCCCTGCTTGTCTCGCTGGTGGTTGGGGCATAGGATATCCATATGGATACGGCCACCCATACCCAGTCACACCCGCCTGGTATGCGTTCGCTCCATACGCCGCAGTTCCAGTTCCATACGCAGTCGTACCTGTGGTATGTGTTAGACTTAAGACTGATCCCGAATAGAAAGACAAACCAGTTGTTGGATACGGCGTTCCTGGAGGATATGTAGCAGCGTATGCACCTGCTTGGGTCGCATAGGGCCCTGGAACGAAGTAAGTCCCGTATGGATACTGATTCGACGTCGGTGGCTGCGGCGATGGAGTGTACGACATGGTGGAAAGTAGAAAGCGTGACCGCGCACTTTGAAGCCACTCAGAGAAAGAATAGGCGTGGGAATGTATTCAAGAAGTCTATCCGTCCACAAAGAGAAATAGCAGAATGAGTTCCACAGCAAAGAAATGTTGTTATATACATGGAGAGCAATGCAAAAACGATAAGTTCGATATATCAAAACGTAAGTAACTGGTCCATAGATCGTGAGTTTCATCCCCTCCATCCAGAAGGACCAGCTGTCGGCAACATTTGAGGAGATCGTGGGGGGGACATCGACTGGGGGAAATAGGTTGTCGTAGACGGTGATGCTAAAGATCCAGGAAGGTATAGGGGAATCGTTGGAATGAGTTCGAAGATGTGCTGGGCCACAGCTCTGGGCTGCCTTCCCGCCATACCGCCAACTCCTGGTATGATGGTCTCCGTGGCATTCATTACACCGTGAACTCTCGCCTCTTGGACAACCGCTTCCCCTGAAGGGCCAACCATAGGTGTAACGGAGGCATTGGAGTTCAGTCCACGGCCATCCCATATGCAGCGGATGTCGTTTCCGGGGATGATTTGCGCTAGGCGACCAGTCTCGACATGGCGTACCTCGATGAATCGTGGGTCGAATAGGAGGATGTAAGGAAGGTGGAGAGCAACGCGTTCGGCGGAGCCTTCCCATTCAATCTGACCCATCCCTCGACTCGGGTCACCGTGCTTATTGACGTACAGACCAAACGCTGAAGAAAGTTAGGGATAGCGCCTTCGGAGCACCGAGACAAACTCACCGTCATAGACCAAGAGGAATTCGTCGTCTTTGGACCGGAACATCCCAAGGGGTCGAGACGATTCACAACGCTTTGCAAGCTTCTCCATGCGGGGATCATCCCGTTGAGGGATGGTCACACTCTTGAAGCTGTAGAGCAACGTTGATCAACAGGATCAACAAAGTTAAGGTGAACATACTCGGCGAGGTCCATGATCTCAAAGCCTTTGGTGCACAAAATGGCGATCTTTGCCTTCAGGAAAATGAGATCAAACGACTCTGATGGTAAGAAGAAGTCCTGCAAAAAGATTAGTATGCGGTAGACGTTGTATATAGAATGTGCGCCAGTACCCTGTAGATACGGAACCATTCCGACTTCGCAGGGCGGAAGCCCAAGAGACCGCTCAACCCTCCTGGTGCCTTTGCTCTTTCATTGATCTTGTCTACCACCGGTTCAAGCACACGGAACACGCTGTCGAGCTGCGATGTGCTTAGTGCGTGAAGGTAAAAAGAACAGGAATAAATACATACCCCTTTCTTCTTCATGTAAATGACCAATGTACGCTCACGAAGCTGCCCAACACTGAAGAAGTGAACGTCCTTGGTCCCATTCAGCTTCTGTGGTGTCTGGGAAGCGTGTGTACTTTGAGGCGACGACGGCACCAAAGCTTCGATATGATAGGCAAAGAGAGATTTATCAGCTAGGACCAGGAATATCCCGAAGTCTTCAAGCATGGCACATTGCGTGACCTGCTTGAGATGAAGCACGCGTCGCAAAGCTAGGATCGAAATCAGCAGTGATCATAGCGTTAAGTGCTAGTGAGCTAGTGAACTCACATCGTGAATCGTGTCGGAAGCCAATCCATACCCCTTCGGCGCAACCGATGGCAACGAGTCCTCTTCCATCAGCAGTGGCTGAAAGTGCAATTGTTATGTTAGCAGACAGTGATCAAGGAATCCAACGCACTAAACGGCACAGAGCAAGAGACCTTTCCGGTGAACGAGTTCTCCGTGGTCCATGCAGGTGATGTCGTACCATTCACGAGCGATGGCACCAAGAAGGTGTCGGCACTAAGTGTTTCCACTTCGAACACCTTATTAGACTCTTGAACTACCTTGCGCAGACCAAGTGCTTCTTCCAACTTCTGCTTCCACTCTAACCTCGTCTGCTGCGATTCTGCATATAAAATGTAAGGTCCTCCAAGACGACCGTTGTGGTGCAAAGTCAGTGGATAGACCGAGCGGGAATCCGTTGCCGACTCTGGCGACGCTCCGTTGGGACCTGCTTGAGGAGCCGTGTCGTGTCGTTCACCACCACGCAGGCCACGCAGAATACCGGTACCGCGTTGCGTAGGAGGGTCATTAAAGTTGACCAGAGTCAAAAGATCAAGGGGAATAGGCTATAGAGGGCCGTAAGGAGCAATAAGGATCGAGCCACGCGCGTTACTCACACGTCGGTTGACATGATATTTGGTGATATTATCCCTCTCTTTGGTCTTCGTCATAACCACTATACAAAATAGTGAGACCAGTGGCTGATAGAAAATCGATGTACCCACAGTAGTTATCAAACAGAAGCACGAAGAGCTCGCTCCAGCCGTTCCATTCAAAGCCGGTCTCAGGTTGACGGAGAAGTTTTCCGGTATGAATCAGCGAACGGTGTTCGTCAAGGAGGTCCATATCCTTCGAGGGGTAAGAAACACACAAAGGGTAGATGAACCATACGTACTATGACTTCCCCAGCCTTGAAGACGAGATTGGAGTTGTACCTCCATAGTTCAACCTTCTGCTTGGCAGATTCTACACCAGGCTCCGTCTCTTTACCTAAGGATTTGATGATCTCTAATACTTGAGGAATCGATTCGCGGTCTTCGTGGGTGGGAGAGGATTCTTCCATGATTCCCTTCAGTAGTAATTCATACCGAAGTAATCGAGGAATGGGTCGATTAACGAAACTCTTCATATCCAATCTATGAGCATCAGGATGTTTGACGCATTGCTAACAAATATGTTAGGGTATATTGCCATCGTATCGGTCCAATAGTGATTAACATACCTCCACGAACTCCTTGAACGCAGGGTTGTTGTTCATTTCTTCGTCGATTCGATAGGCTGCTATAGGGTAATTTGGGATGTACTCCATGTAGGCGTCACGGAAGTTTAGGGCAGCGTCGAGCATAGCCTCTGTAACACTTCTGATTACTGGATGCTGCTCTCGCTGAATCTCGTGGAACTTCTCGACGAGTCGACGATGGTGCGCGTGCAACTCTGCAAAGTTGTGGAAGACATCGATGATAAATTGCTGTAATCTCTCCTTCTCGATGATCGGAGGGTCCGCAGCCCGTAGAGGACGGATGTACATCTGATAAAACTATGAGAACAACGAGGGGGACACAGGGCACATTACTTACCACCTCAATATTCTCGAGATCCTTGACGTACGCCATTTCTCCTTTGATCAACTCAAATATGATGCTACGGGAGCGATGTCACGATGAGCTCGTAAGAGACCGCGACGAACTCACGATTGTCGCTTGATCACATCCTTCGTCAAGGCTTTGCGAGCTTCAGCAGACACTAAATCGTGCCATTCCCACTTCCCAGTGACACCTCTGCCCATGGCAGACTGGAACGTGCGCAGCTGAGCGACAGATTGCAGGCCCTTCAACGCAGCCATAGCTTCTTTCAAAAAATCCGCATCAGGGTTCCCATTAGCGGTCTCGCCGTAGATGGCTTCAAGAAGATAAGGGTATTTCTGCAGATGCTCAGAAGGCCGGTTAAGCAATTGCTTGAGATCGAGACGCATGGCTTCTCCGGGACGATGGGGTACTTGTCTTGCGCATTGCTACGAGAAAATGATATAAGTTGAAGCAAGGCAATATCCATATGGTGAATACCTCAAGGAACAGCCGAAACTCTGCATTACTTTCAGTTTCATCTTTCAATCGCTTCTCTGCCAAAGGCAAGTGCCCCACGTATTCAGGGTACGCTAGCCTGAATTCAGTGGCTGCATCCAGGAGGATGTCACCTATCCTCTGTATTACGGGGTGCTGTTCGCGCTGCCTGACATACATCACATCCAATAGTCGCCTGTTGCATTCTCGGAGGTCCAGAATATTGCTGAACACATCGTCGATGAAATCTTCTAAGTCTTGGCGTGGGATTACTGGCGGATTAGAGGCGCGAAGGGGCTTGAGGAAACACTGTCGAAACGGTGAGCACAAACTAACAAGGAAACCTTACAGATGACAGTACGCACAGTGTCAACAGTGTCAAGATCTTGAAGGTACTGTACCTCCTTGCTGATAAGCTTGTGGATGATGCTGAGAGGATCGTTAATAACGTCTTTATCCCTCGAACAGGTGGGACTTACGTTTGCCGATTGACCTCGCTCGGAGGAAGCGCGTCGATCACCTCCGGAGGTACGTTCTCTGGCCAACCCGTTTCTGCGGAGCGGGGTGCGACATCCTCGTCGACGGTGATGTCTACAGTAAATTTACCCTATGAAGGCAACGTTAATCAAGATATTGAAATATTGACGCCTCATATCTCCAACTAACCCTCTTGGGACAAGACCAAGCATAGCATGGACCCTCTCCCGTACACATCGTCGTATAGCATGTGGTGAGGATAGTGATTACTCCTGTTGGAAGTTCCTGCCTGTCTGGAGGAGCGTCTGATGAACCCTCGACATCGTCCAGGAACATGTACACGTCCTCTACCCCGTCTTGTAGGACACGGCTTCCCCACTCAACCTCGTAGAAGAACAGCTGGCTCTGCAGACTGCGAGCAACTTGCAGGGCTGCCCTTCGATCACTGGTGGGGACGTTGTGATTTATAAGTAGTTCACGTTGTATGAGTGATTGGATTGTAGACTATTCGCGTAAAGATAAAGTCAGCGGTGCGGTAGAACTTCAACGTAGAGATCATACATACCACGATGTCTTTGCCAGTGAACGCTCTAGGATAGGGGATGCTTCCTTTCACGTGGGTACCCCTTGGTACCTTGTCGCGCAACTGCATCGCTAAGTTTGAGAGTAAAGAGTACGTGATGAAGCGGCTTTCGTCGCCGTCTTCGGAGTCAGACCACTCGTCTTCAGGTGCATACGCCGACTGTTGTCCGTTAGCGAGGTCCGTTAACAGGTCTGTAGGTCGACGATTTACACCTGGTCCAGTGATCGCGTCCCCGTATGTATAGTAATCTGACGGAGTCTGAGAAACGGCAGAGCCAGCGGAAAGCCCCCTATTCAACGTCGACGTGCTGGCAGGGAAGCCCTTAGGACCAAGCCCGAGATATGTCGTTGGACTCGAAGCGTATCCATTCAAATAAGACGCATCGCGTACTATTGATGGACCCGAGACGTTCCTGTCCATGGGGGGTGGGTCGTCTGGCGGGTTTGACTTAATGGGTTTCGCACGATGTAAATCACGTACAACTCACATTGACCCATGAACGAATTACCAGAGACCGTGTGGTCAGAATAAGTCCTCGTGTGTTCAGAAGTCGAAGCAGTGGGCAGGCTGGGCGGAGGAGGTACAGTTTGATAGTCTCCGTAAACATAACTGTCGTCTGCGTCGCCACCGTAAATGTCATCAATGTCTACCGATCCTCCGGGGATTCTAGGAGCGGAAGTGCCATACGGCCGAGAAGGATCGTAGGGTGAAGGGACAAGATCGTTTGTCCTACCAGTTCCATTTTGATTGTTGTACGAGATATCCAGATTGCTTCCACTTGCGGAGGAGAATCTTGGAAAGTAGGAGGAGTTGCCAGATGATGGGCGGTCTGATGAATTCCCCGCCCAGGGAGGTGCAGGCAATCTTCGTCCACTACCTGTACTACCCGTGGTCACCTTTCGTAAGAGGTCCGAGGACCCATTGGTCGAATCTGCGCTCAAGGGTGAACGCTGCGCACTTGGAGGGTCGTAGTATGGTTCTGGTTCAGGCATGCCATTCATTGGCGAAGAAGCGGACGATGATGTTCCTGGTGGCCGTGGCAAGGGTCTGTAGATTTTAGATGTCTGCCTCGGTTTCTCTACCGGGGTCGAATCTGAAACCCAATTAGACCGTGAAATCAGCTGAAACAGAGGGGTTCCACGCACGCGATGAAGACTGCGCGGGGGATGTAGGCGAAGTGTTTGGCGACGACGCGGTATAGTCGTACGAGTCCACTATGTCAGCATCCTGGTCGCTCTGGAAAGGCTTGAACCCCTCCCAGACCTCGTCGTACAGTTCCTGTAGCTCCTCGTCTCCTGGGGTGTGGGGGCGCACCGGGGGCATCGTCGCAGCCGCTATCGACATAGTGATGGTGGAGGAAGAGTCCAAATCTGGTGTTAGAGTTCGTAATGGTGAGATAAGATTGCGATTGGGTGCAGCAACGTTCGGACAACAAAATCAGGTGCGCGTCGACATGAACAGGCGACGCTGAGGTGCTGGTATGAGTGAGCTAATCAGCCAAAGAGCGCTCATCCGTTGATGCCGAGATGGTTGATAACTCACTGACTGCAGCTGATAACTCACACTTCTGCTGACTCAATTAGTTATCACTTATTTTATTTTATAAAGGAGGCGGTGAAGACAAATAGGGGAATAAATTCTGGAAAATGACGAAAGGAATAACGGCCGTATTCGTGCTACTCGTACCAAAAATGTGATACTGTATGATGGAAAGAACGTTCAAAGTTCAACGTTCAACGCGCAATATTGCAATTATCATCTCAGAATTCAAGAGCTAGCTCCCCTATCATGGGGCGCCTGCAGAAAGAGTCCGGAAAAGGCGATTTACCAGGTGAGTCAAGCAATTTAAGGGTATCGACTCCGAGTCGCAAACATGAGCGAGGCAACTGAAGCGAAATTCGCTCCAAAAACCACATCATCGGTCCATAATATCGGCGAAGACAAACCACCTTTCGGTTCCAGGCAAGTCAGATGAAGTCGGATAAGCGACCGTCGACGATTGATCTTCACCTACTTCCCAGGTTTCTTACTGATGAAGCCCAAGTCTGGTCCCACAACGCTTGGGATCATGTCCCACCCCCAGATGATCAGGCAGAAAAAATTGCCCAGTCTCTCAACAGGCAAAGGGCCGCGCCTGTACCTGCTGAGGAACGATCCAAGTACAACGATAAGCCGGCGCGTCACTGGTATGCGTTGAATCCCTGTGCATGATCGCCTGCGTGGCTGATGGCCACCGTCGCACTAGGGACAATTTCTACAAAGCAAACGCAGGAAATTTCTTCAGGAACCGAAAATGGTACATCCACTTTGACATATGAGTGGTAATTCCTGTCTAATCCTCCTGGAGAAGGCTGTCCAACGAGTTTCCCGAACTGATCGAAGCCACTAAACCTGGAGTGCGCTCTCTCTCGAGGATTTTTCTCAACATTCATAGAAATTAGGCAGGGCCCACCACCATCGTCGAAATCGGATGCGGTGCCGGAAATGCTGTATTCCCACTGTTATCCGTCAATCAAAACCCCCTCCTGAGCATCAGGGCGTACGACTACTCGTCGCACGCGGTCAAAGTTGTACAGGTCAGTAGAATATTTGTCGCTTATGTTCAATCCTAATTCCGATACGCCCGCAGAACCATCCGCTATACACCTCTCCGCCGATGGGGGACATCCATTCCGCCGTGTGGGACCTCACTTCAGCCGCTGGCTTACCCGATGGCTTGATCCCCGGCAGCGTGAATATTGTCACAATGGTGTTCGTCCTCAGCGCCCTCCACCCCGACGAGTGGAACCGAGCATTGCTGAATATTTACACGGTACCCAAACCCACTGTCAGCCTCAATTGATCTGACACTGCACTCTGAAGATGCTGAAACCAGGTGGCCTCGTGTTTTTCCGTGACTATGGCCGCCATGATCTCACGCAACTGCGGTTCAAAACTGGGCGCATGCTTGACGAGAACCTCTACATTCGCGGAGATAAGACACGCGTCTACTTCTTCGAACTAGGTAACTGGCTGATGCGATCAGTGATATTGATGTACTCAAAGATACCATCTTCAGACGAGCTCGCTTTGCTGTTCACAGGACGCCGGTCCGAGGGGGTAGCTCAGAATACCGAAACCACAGAGTACGTCGACGACGTCGATACCGTCGGTGATGGAGCAGAGGTAGCAGGTACGTGCGCAAATTTGCATGGTGTCTGATCTATAGCATCAGCTTATGTGAGCTCTTGCGCAGCTCTGCCTGCGCCTGAAGTTAGCTCCAGACCCACTCCGGCTCTCGTATCACCGACCGATACCCCCTCTCCCACCCCCGGCGAACCCGAGACGACCCAACCGCCCGCTCCATCTGTCGCAGCACCGACGATTCATCCCAATTTGCTATCCCCGTTCCCTAACCTCCCTCCACATCCATTATTTTCAGCTGAACAGCTTGGAGTAGATCGCAGATTGCTAGTTAATCGTAAACGCATGCTAAAAATGTACCGTGTCTGGATGCAGGGCAAGTTCCGCAAGCTGGACGTATTGAGCACTGTACCTGAGGGTGCATAACGCTATTTGCCATTCTAATTTAAGTAATATGTAGCAATAGAGGATGGCTTTGGGTCAGCGGGGTGTTGTTGTATTACAGATTTACAGCAGACTGTCGCAAAATATGTCAAGATATACAATTTTTAGAACAAGAAAGCAGCAATCTTTTCTGACACCGTGGTGGGGGGTACTTCGGGGCTCTCTGTCTCTTCGATAGATGGTACGCCCTTCATTAAATCATTTAGCAACCCTGCTCGTGCAACAAGTCACAGGGTGCAAGGCACGACTCACCGTCCACAAATCCATTTCATGGGCCCTCCAGAACCGCGTACGTCCAATGATCTTGTAACCCAAGAACAGAGCAAAAAATATAGGGATATTAATGTCTGTGGAGTTCATGAGCATCAGACTCGCCGCTCGCCGAGGCCCCGGAAGGATTGGGGTGGCACGTACATGCTGTGACGAAATCGTCGGCTTGGAAGTCGAAAAATACTTCAAACCCATTAATCAAAATGAATATGGTCGTCCAGAAGATGCCCCAATATGCGAGGTAGGGCTGGAGGCGATTGTGATATACGTTCGCAGTAACGTCGTACCCCTGAACCTTCATGGCACGGTCTGTGAAGCACCCAAGCATTGGAACGAGGGAGAAGCTTGAAAGAGAATAATGCTTACTAAATCGAGTATACGTGATGTTTATGGACCACCATAAAAAGAATCCAGCAACCGTAGACAGATTCACGAACCAGCTGGCAGTCATGTTAGTACTGGCCGTCCTCAACTAGTTTGGTATAACAAGTACGTACTTGAATACTGTCTCAGATCCACTGGACACGTTCATGAAAGATAGAAACGCAAATGCTGACTATAAATCCGGTTCCAGTCAGCCTTCGTAGAGGTCGGAACAACCGTTACACACCGATGCAATGACAGCTGCGACGGGTAAGCCATTCTTCGTGCAGTACGCGAGGAACCTTGGTGCTTGTCCACGTAGGGCGAGGCCATACAGCACCCGAGAGGCACAAAAGAGGTAGCTATTTCCAGCGGAGAATGCACTGGTAAACACACAAGCGTTGATGATATGAGGTAACACTGTTACTTTATAAGCAATGTTAATATGATCGAGGGACTATCACTGCAGACCTTTTATTCCGGCTCTGTTGATTGCAATAACGAATGGCGATTCTGCTGCGTTGCCAGTGTCTTCATAGGGGTTTATTAGGGGTCTCCAAAGAGGGGAAGGGCACATCATACCTTGCAACAGCGCAGGATCATCTGAAGAGACGCACATGCCGATGATAAGGATACCAAGTACCTAAAGTTCGTTAGGCATGAGTCTTCAGTCAGCATAGTAAGACTCACATAGAATAAGATGATGCGGTAGAATACACGGCGAACAGCTTTGGCAATGTTTCGTCTGGGATTCTCAGTTTCTGACGCAGCACTGTGAAGACGATGAGAAAATAGCGCAATACAGAAGATGAAAACCTCTACATGGCAACTAGCTCCATCCCCTGAAACGAGAACGCTGCTTGAACAATCACACTGAGTATGGCTAAAAACCGGTCGGTGTGGAGGTTGTCAACGAGACCGGCCCTAGCCAGAGCACCAGGATTCCGCCAGTACTGTATATTTTACGTAGAGTCAAGCCAAGCTACGCTCCGAGGGATAGCAACTTACACGAAAGCCAATACGATCCCGGTTTGGCGCACCGCCGAGATCAATAACGAGACCGCAGATAATAAGACCAGTTATCAACGTAACTGGATCGACTTTGAGTTAGCTTCACCGATTGTAAGGCAAAGAAAAACTCCCTACGCTTGATGATGGAGAACACAAACTCGGCTAAATCAAATTAACACGTATGTGAATACTATCACAAAGTTCGTTTCCAACATTCGGAGAAGACTTACATTCGCCGAAATACTTGACACCGAAGATATTGATAGCACAAACCGCAACACATATGACAGCAGTATATATGGGCAGATGATTCGCCTGTTGACGTTTGTAGGTGCGAAGCAGAAATTTAAGTATTAGTGGTGACGTACATTATCATCCCAAAAGGTTAGCAGGATGGTGGCTGCCGTGATTTCTACCGGTGTCGATATGCTATTGGAGTTTTACTGATGAGCTAAAGGCGTAAATCAATGGTTTCAACGAAACTCCTCACGCGCTAGACCAGAAGTAAACCTAGGACATTGTCAGTTCTCTAAGTTCACTGATAGATAGGTATACAGACCCAGCCGACTGCAAATCCGAAGGCAGGGTCCACCCAGCGGGATGCTATATTTCATGCGTTGAGGATGGGACTGAAACAGCTGCACAGTTGCTAGTTAGGTAACTTACCAAAGTGTGGAAACGTCCCCGATATGGGCGCATGTGTTGACAGCTCCCCAATAGCGCACAATGACCTGGGAAGCGATTAGTGGGTTATCTCAGAATGAGGCTGGTGACTCACGAATAGGCCACTGTTCCGACCAGAGCGTATGCGATAAGTGCCCCGAGTGGACCAGCGCCACGTAAAGCAGCGCCGGACCCAAGAAACAAGCCAGTACCAATGGTGCCTGCTATCTGGGGGCTCTCTCACTCAGCCTCGCCAAAGGCAGGTTCAGCTAGCACCTACCGCAATCCTAGAGAGCAATCAATGATCGAATGGCCAAACCCGAGGTCGGACGTACATTTGCACATGGCGCTGCTTCAGCTTACGCTGTACCTTGTCGTCCGCGGATGCATTTAAGTGGTACTTGTCAATGTTCCGAGCGTCCAGGGGAGATTTATGCTGCGAAACTTCTGGCGAACCGTTATCGAGGCTGCTGCTACTTCGGTTCGCAAGACCCTTTTCGGCCATAGCAGGATCATTTTTGCTGTCCATGAGCCTAATCCCTGTACTTTTGAAGTACGAGCAGGATTAGTGGGAGGATAGTCGCACGAGGGCAAGAAGAAAGAGCAGCTTAGTGGATCCGTCGTTTATTTATAATACGGTATGCCGGCTACGTCGTATCTGATCCAAGGAAGCTTGTTCAAACCATGTGCACGGAGCATTCGAAGCGGGCGGTCGACTCCGTTCCCCAGGTGGTAATTAGTGGTTCGAGGAAGGGCTATTATCAATACCCGGCTTGCCCGTTTGGGACAAAACTTAGCCTTCTTAGGCGATCCCCAGTGTCCTGACAGGGAACCAAATTAGGTGGTGTCCTCTTAGAAGTAGGAAGAATGAGACTGGAGGCACTACCAGTATTAGTTGGCCTTTATCGGGAACGCCGGCAGATGTCGGACATAGTGGGTCGGCCAGGCGGGGTGTTGTGGGATCGCTAAATACCCGGTAGTCTCTGGTGCTTTCCTTTGACGAAGCGGAGTAACGACGTGAAAGCATCAATTAATCCAACATTGGATCCGCGTAACATACAAATATCGGGACAAGCTCGTCAGAATAAGAACGCGGCAATTTTCTCCCAAATGGTCCTTGGAGGGATTTCTGGGCTCTCTGTTTCCTCGATGGAGGGTATGCCCTGGTAGAGATGCCAAAACTCAGCGTTGGAGGATCCTTAGTGAAAACGTAGACGTACAGTGACGAAGTCCATCTCGTGAGCTTTCCAGAAACTGGTGCGTTTGACGATCTTGTAACCGAAGAACAACGCAAAGAAGATTGGAATGTTGAGGTCTATCCCGTGCAGTATTAGTTAATACGTTCTAAAATGCTGTAGGTCCATCAGAGCTTACAGGAGACTAGGAAGTCGTCGGCCTGAAAATCGAAGAATACGGCGAATCCGTTGATAAGGATGAAGAGAACGGTCCAGAATATTCCCCAATATGAAAGATATGGCTGAAGACGGTTGTTGTAGATGTTCTTCCTCAGGTCGAATCCTTGCGCTTTCATACCAGCATCTGTGGGAAGGGTCAGGAACAAACTGACTGATGCAAAGGAAATCACTGACGGAATCGAGCATAAGTGATGTTGATAGCGCACCACGAGAAAAATCCTGCCACAGTAGTCAAGTTGACAAACCAGCTGATGAATGTTGGTCAGCTTTCTTAAATAACATAGTGCACAGACAACATACTTGAACACTGTTTCGGCACCACTTGACACATTCATAAAAGAAAGGAAAGCGAAGGAAGACTAGAAAGAGAAGATTTATGAGATCTAGCCATACTAGACGAAAATAGAACTTACGGATACGAGGACGGCTGCAAGGGGCAGGCCACTCTTCGTGCAGTAGGTTAAGAATCTTGGCGCTTGACCACGGAGCGCAAGACCGTAGAGGATACGCGATGCACAGAAGAGGAAACTGTTTCCGGCGGAGAAGGCACTAGTGAACACGCCGGCATTGATGATGTGAGGGAGCACTACAAGAACCATACAAGTAAGGATTAGGAGATCAGGATCATCTGGCAATTGCCAATATATTGACCTTTGATACCGGCGCGATTGATGGCGATAACAAAAGGCGATTCCGCAGCGTTACCAGTATCTGAGGGAAGGCGGTTTGATCTCGTCGTAATGGGGGAGAGGGAGTTGCATACCTTCGAGGAGTGCCTCATCGTTCGAGGACACGCACATGCCAATGATGAGAAGACCCAGCATCTAGGAACGTCAATATTTATGATCAAATGGGCATGGGCAAGTAGGTCATACATAGAAAATGACGATACGATAGAAGACCCTGCGTACGGCCTTCGCAATATTTCGGCGAGGGTTCTCCGTCTCTGATGCGGCACTAAGGCGTACTGAGTGTGAGCAGCTGCTAGAAAGGGAACTCGCGATAACACGTACATAGCGACAAGCTCCATACCCTGAAAGGAGAAGGCGGCTTGAACAATCACAGAGATGACGGCAAGGAATTTGTCAGTGTTGATATTCGGGACGAGTCCGGCGCGTGCAATTGCTCCAGGGTTCTTCCAGTACTACGGAAAGAAACTCAGGATTGGTCCCAGTACGAATGCGCCTCGTACTCACACGGAAGCCAATACGCTCGTGATTTGGGCCACCTCCAAGATCAATGACAAGACCGCATAGAATTAGGCCAGTAATCATCGAAACTGTTATTTATGATGTTATGACATGCCGACGAATGGGCGCGGGACGTACGCTTGATGAGCGAGAAAAAGAATTCAGCTAACAGGAAAGCTGGCTTGAGCATCGATTGGATAGGAGGATAATAGACCTACATTCTCCAAACCATCTTACACCGAAAATATTGACGGCGCAAACGGCAACACAAATGACCGCAGTGTAAATTGCCATGTGGTTATGCTGCCCGCAGTGTTTTATAACCGCTATGTTAGATGACGCCCAACAAAGGGTAGAATTACGGTACTGACGTTGTCATCCCAAAACGTCAGCAAGATGGTCGCCGCTGTGACTTCGACCGGGACGGATATACTAGGGGAGGGCATTAGAGTCACAATCTATGGCCAGACACATTTGGAGAACCTACGCGTTAGTATAGAAATAGTTCTGAAGGAAGAGTATGTGTCACTAATCACTTTATAAATGTCCTAAGACGTACCCATCCAACGGCGAATCCAAGGGCGGGATCTACCCAGCGACTAGCTACGCATAGGGTTAAGGGAGCGAAGAAGGGATAGAAGTTGCAGAATCCTACCAAAGTGTGGGAATGTACCAGAAACCGGAGCGTGCGTTGTCATCTCCCCAACTGAGCACAGGGACCTTGGCGATGGGCGAACAATCAACCCCGATCCTCCAAGCCCCCAAGCAAATGTTACTTACGAGTATGCAACCGTCCCAACCAAGGCATATGCGATCAGGGCGCCAAGGGGCCCTGCGCCGCGGAGTGCACCTCCAGAACCAAGGAAAAGACCTGTGCCAATGGTACCCGCGATCTATAGAGGTTATGAAGACAAGTCAGACAAGTGCATCGAGTATGATGCGGGCACGCGACCTACAGCAATCCTGTTAAACGGAATTTAGTGGTTAACTAGGAAGGATATGATACGACGAACATTTGTACATGGCGCTGTTTAAGCTTTCGCTGCACTCGATCAAGGTCGGACGCCTCGAAATGGTATTTGTCTGAACCTCGCGCTGGGCGGTCGTCATACTGTATACTCTGGGAATCGTCGAGGCCCTTTTCAGCCAACGCTGGATCCTTGTAGTCCGCCATCTCTGTCTTGTTAGCGATAATAGGCGCTCTTGACAATAGGCACTAGCGGTCAGAGCGGTCAGAGCGCACTAGACGAAGTGCACCGAGAGGGGAAGAGGAAGGTGAATCCTTGAGAAGTTGGACGCCTCTTACCTCTACATATTGTACACGTCCATAGATCCAGATGTAAATTTAGAACATTTCTGGGCAGCAGCGTGCCTGATTTAATCTGGGGAGTCCATATGGTCACCATTGTTGGATTTGGATAAGCGAAAGGGAAGCGCCACAAGTGAGAGGAGTCGCATGGATTATATCGGGAGTACCTGTAAACAAATGACAGCTGGCGCGGGTGTAAAGTGACCTTGCCCAGTGATAGGGAACAAAGAGGAGATTTGGCATCTGGACTCGGATTCAGCCGATATTGGCGTCAATGAGAATGTATACTTGTGCATCGCCCTTCCATGGTTCGTTAATCGATGAGTAGCATGCTACAGCAAACTACAGCCTGGGCTGGAAGTGAGTGGATAACTGCAGAGATATCCCCATGGGGAGAGATACGAGGATTGACCGCTGTGATGCGCCAGGAGCTACCGGGGAAGTAGATTCGCATGGCCAAGCGTTATCTGAGGCATACAATGTGAGAGCACGAGTAGACTTGTGGAAAGGGACGTTACGGTGGGGTTAGAATTGAGAGTGAATATCTTGCTGTTGGGTCGAGGTATGTATTGTGTCGTTTTAGAAACGTTTAGCAGTACCATCGGCCCATATATATGTCGGCGAATCGGAGGTTAGCACTCCGAGCAATTGATGCGTCTGATGTCAAACATATTTTGAATGCGACCTACTCTCGCTGCGTATTTAGATCGTGTCAGAGTCGCGTGATCGCGGACTACAGCCCAATAACCCAGAAATGTTCGGGAAACTCGTGAACTCCCAACATCGCCGGACGTGTCCGACTAGATTCTGTTGATATCTCTGCCACAATCGGAAGTCCCGAGGGGTCGCGGCCGGGACGCCGAAGAAGTCCAGCCTGTGGAATGAGCCAAACTTATAAAGTAGTTTATGGGTACGTTACAGCATACACCAAAAAACACCCTATCGGACGACAGACAGTGACGGATCAACATATACACTCAAGCCTCGCTTTCGGCTAATTTGATAGCACCTCTGTTGCCTATGACGGTAAAGGGTGCATCAGATGGTCCAGCCTTCGCTGCCTCGGCGGTGGCAGGCAGAGCAGAAGACCCCAAACTTCCAGCGATTCTCATGCTCTTAGCAAGTGTCGAAATCTGAACAAATAAAATCAGTATCACTGGAGACTAGCATAAAGACGCCGTACTTCGATTTCCAGACTTGAAGTAAAGTGCGATAAGAAGCCAATGAAGTACCTAAAGCATAACATACGTGAGTTATAGTTACGACAGAAGAAGATGGCGGCGATAGCGCGAGACGAACCCCCCTATAGTTTCGGCTATTCTGGTATCTTCTCTGGCTGCGCCCTTGAGAAATCCTGGTCGAAAGACGATCGTGTCGCTATAACCTAGGGAGGCTAAACCCTCCTCAGTGAGACCTTTACTCCTACAGGAGGATGAGCAGTTTATTTGAAACAGCACCGCGGGAGCTACCTTGTATACAGAGAAGAGGACTTTGGATTTGCCATCGTTGCCTAGAACGACTTTAGGTGCGTTATGTGGGCGTATGGAGAGGATCATGACGTACGGAGCAGTAGACCACCCTTTGCGCATGTACTGGGTCGTCAGACCTGGCAGCCTTTGCAGCTTTCAAGACATATCTGGGTCGATTTCTCAGCCAGTGGTTGCACAACAAGCTGTTGACACCCACTCTCGGTCTATCTTCTCGAACGCGCTTGCGCTTCCCGCCAAAGCGCGGGTAGTTCCCAAACTTCTCGTCGTGTCAACGAATTGTACTTCTCCTTCACAAGGAAAGAAGGACGTACGTGATGAAGACGACGTCCCACTTGCCATCCTTCCACTCTGATTCTTTCAAGCTCTCGAAATCAATGACCTTCTGTTCCAGCTTGTCCTTTCCTACAGAAATATTATCTGCAGAGGTGACTCTACGGCCATATTCGCCAATTCGGGAGAAATCGTTCGACGACAGCAGTTGCTGGAGTAGTTGTCGTCCGGTCTGACCGGTGGCACCAACTAACAAAGCACTCTTGCCAACTAGTATCGGACGTCAGCACGGATTCAAGGACGCTTGAGGTAAATAACATGCCGCTCATGATTTTATGGTGGGTGATGGTGGTGGTGGTGGAGGAAAGAGATGCGAACTTTCCGACGCGTTCATGAGACAAATTGGCTAGCGCAACCGGCCACAGACGGTGGTGTCTATAATTTCATTTGGGGGCTGATAAATGCAGCCGAACCGACACTTAGATTCAGCCGAATTACAGATACCAGAGAGCTACATGTACATACAACGGGCAGAAACTATTTAATGAGGCTTCCTTCATTTACATTCCTAGTACATTAGCAAATTTTGGTCGGTTCGGCACTCTTGATTCATATAGGTTCCAATTATGTCACCCTCGACCTCTTCCACGACCTCTTCCTCTCCCTGGAACGCCTCGAACGAGGCCCCTCGATTCTCCTAGGTTATTACCGCCACGACCACGATGATTGGGATGCGCTGTGCCAAGTACACCAGGGGCTGAAGGGACGATAGGGGAGTTCTGATCAACCTTCATACCAACTCCTCCATTAACTTGCCCTGGTGCAGACCCTCTTCCTCGACCGCGGACACGCATAGCTCCACGGGCTCTCGGGTTGGCGCGCCCTTTCCCACCGTCTGACCCAGAACGACGATCTTGATGTCTGCGCTCGTCTTGTCCATTCTGCTGGGGGCCATGAGCATCGCGGGGTGTATTTGAGCCGTTCAGATGACTGTCCACGGGGTGGACTGTGTGTGCAGTGGAATTATAAGCAAACCCGGTTGTCTTACCGCCTCGACCGAATCGAACCGAAGCTGGGACAAGGGACAACGAAGAAAGGCTATCTGCAATCTTGTCCATGTCAGTGTCGTCGAGTGTTCTCGTGGCCCTCGCGCTGGCTTTGGGAGTTGTGTCGGCGTGGTCATATCCATCCTTCCCATCTACTTCCATTACTTCGCTCCCTTCGGAATCGTCAGACTCGCTGTCGTCGCTATCATCCGCAGATTCGGAGCCTCCTTGAACTCCTTGATCAGTCTTCTTCTCCCTCGGTTTCCATTGACCTCGAATCATGCTGGCGCCGTCCCCCCATTTCCTCAGAAGCCCGCCAATCCCTTTATTAGTTACAGCAAAGAAGTACTCTTTTGGGAAGCCATGGGCTTGGATGAGATGTAAGCGTCGCGTCTTTGGAGTCGAGAATAATCGAGGACACGAGGCAAGGTGGCAAGCGAACTATTCGGGTGGAAATCAGCTTCATTGCGATCAAACGATGAATGCGGTGCACGACGCACAATCTTCTCCCCTCGATCCTTTCGTATAGCAGCGAGTGGATCGTGACATTCCGTTTGATGCTACGATGACAAAACAGATCAAGTCAGCATCTGATCTCAGCCACTTGATTCGTGCCCCCCGGCAGTGCGACGCGCTGCAGCACATAATGCACAAACACGTACCAAAGCTAGCAGTCGGTCATCTGGGAAGACACAACCACACCCTACTTCTGCACATACTTGCGCATGACACCTAGCGTAATGCGCCTCTAAATCCTTCGAGTGAGCGATCGGCGTCGGGCGTCGTTGGCACGTGGGAGGAAGGGTACACAAGAATGGGTGGCTCGAATGAGGGTCGGTGGCTTCGCCATTGGGCGAATGGATCGTTCTAGACGACTTGGGAGGAGGTGAGGTTGTCGTCGTCGAAGATGTAGACGATGAATGCGACGAGGAAAGCGTCCGTGGCCGCTTTGCCGACATCGACATCGTAGAATGGATTCAGGCGTACTCTTTGTGACTTGTTCTTTCACATAAGTACGGTGTGACTGCATCTGTGACGAGTAACGGTATCCATTTGAGTCGGTCACGTGTGACATTGTCAATCCCCTCATTCGAACAGCTCGAGTTCCCTTCCTTAAGAACATGTCGTCCAAACGCAAATGGGACCAGCCAGCCCCAGAAGAGGGTAGCACGAGCGCAAAACCAGACGACACCAAGTCTGCATCCGATGCCGCAGCAGCAGCAGCAGCGATTGCTGCCAAAATTGCAGCACAATTTGCTGGTGGTGGTCTGGGTGGATTGGGCGGAATGAAAGATCCTCACGACGGAGACTTTACGAAGGATATCGACATTAATGATGTCCGGAATAGGTGTGTAGTACTTCGAGCCATAATGAACACACGGACGAGTCATCTCATAACCTCAGGTATATGTTGACAAAAGGATCAACTCAGGCTCAGGTGCGTAGTATCTGACCTCCTCGGACACAATCATGACATCCTTTTTAGATTAACGAAGACACCGGTGCGTCAGTGAGCACGAAGGGAATATGGTACCCGGATCGTAGCAAAGCCACGGACAAAGACCCTCCTTTATACCTGCACATCTCTGCCTCTTCACAAGAAATGTTGGATAACGCAGTAGAAAAGATAAACGAACTTATCGCTGTTGATCTTGGCCCCCTCGTCGAGGATAAGAAAGACCGACTAAGAGAAAAGGTACGTTGAACTCTCCTAAGGACAGTTGACCATACTACGTTTAGCATGGTTTGTAACTGACCACTGACTGTGTTGTCCAATAGCGAAAATGGCCGGAGGAGAAGCTACCCGTGGGCTTGGAATCAATACGGAATTTCAATGTTCGAGCGAAGGTCGTTGGTCCATCCGTATGTATTCCTTCCTGCGTTCCTAGATCTCGCCCTAATGTATACTCTCCAGGGGATGTTTGTGAAGTACATTCAGCAGGAAACTAGCACTCGAGTCCAAATCAAGGGCCTAGGCTCTGGATTTGTCGACCAAGAGGTAATCACACTGCCTTTAATACTCAAAGGTCGAGCGCTCATGAATCATTCCAGACTGGAAAAGAGGCTGAAGAGCCGATGCACATACATATAACGTATGCCTTTCTCATCTTGCGTTGTTAATGTATGTTGAATATTTCCCAGCGGGCCAGATGAAGCGCAGGTCGCCCGTGCTAAAGTCCTGACAGAGGACCTGTTAGAGGTCGTAAGATCGGAGCACGCAAAAATGGCCACAATGGTCAGCCAGCAACAAATGGAGTTGCATCACGCACAAGCTCAATATGCTGTCTACAACACCATGTCGGTGCGTAGGCTCCTCACTGAATCTTGTGCCAACGGTATGTTGATCTTTTCGATGCAGGGATACGCACCTCCGCCGCCATCAAACGCACCCCCACCCCCTCCTCCTGGAGAACAACCCCCGCCACCTCCTGACGGGAGTGCTCAAGCAGGAGCAGAGGGATATGCTGGTGCTCCTCCTCCGCCTGGAAGTGACGCGGCCAGCCATGATGCTTACGCCCAATACTGGTACGTTTTTGTGTTGTCTTGGTTAAGCTACAGTTTAGCGATGCCAACCCGTAACTCAGGGCTGCTTATGGCTACGATGTCAACTCCCCTCAGTTTAAGGAATGGGCCGCTCAGCAGCAACAGCAGTACAGTCAATATTACGCCCAGCAGGGGTATAGTGTCGACCCATCCCAAGCTGGCGCTGCACCAGCTCCTACAGGAGCTGCTCCTCCTCCACCCCCAGCGTGATATGCCTGTAGTTACTATACTTCGCTGTATCTATGTATCCGCTGTGCTATACATATTTCTGCTTCGCCATGTTACCTTAGGGCTTGAATTGAATTACGACTGCCTGGGCGCTTGTCCTGCTTTGTTCCCCTCGGTGACGCGTCGAGGCGACAATCTTCTTTATAACTGGACTCTTGAGAACAACCTCCAGTCAATATGCCTTCCGATAAAGATACTTTGCTGAGCATGGGGTTTGATGCTGCCCGAGTAGAGTGTTGGCATCGTCTTCTCCCTCATCATACCCATTTCACTGATCTCGTTTATCAACATGTTCATGTCCGACCTGGGCCACTGACTGGACTTCCGTAACGCAGGGGCACTCAAAGCAACTGGAAACCGTGGTCTGCAACCAGCGATGGATCATATACTTGAACACGAAGGACAATCAGTACCTGATCTATCTTCAGTATCAGCATCCAGGTCGTCTTCCGCTCAAGCGCACGCAGATGACGACGAAGACGACGAAGACGCCGAGGCATTGAAGAGTCTGGGTGTTGCTGGGAATGCTGTCGAAGCAAAGGCACGCGCGCTCTGTCGCCGAGTACACAAGCAGTTCGTTTGATAATTCTCACTTAGAGCATCAAATGTTCCCTCTGTGGCAAAATATTCAAGAACACCGCACTAGCTAATTTCCATGCGGAGAAGAGTGGGCATGATCAATTCGAAGAGTCTACAGAGGAGGTAGACTCCCCCTTCTTTCTGGGATCCACAAAGAATCCTCACCATTACATAGGTCAAACCATTGACGGAGGAAGAAAGGGTCCAGAAATTAGCTGAACTACGCGAGAAACTTGCTCAGAAGCGTGCTCTGAAAGCCGTAGAGGAGGCGAAAGAGGCGAAAGCTAACGAAGCGTTGCGACGTAAATCAGGAAAGGTACACAGGCCCCTTCTTTGGTGATCCTACGTTTATGTATCCACGCCTCGCAGGAAATGGATCAAATCAAGGAGAATCTCAAAGTCAAGCAGGCGCTGAAAGAGGCTGAAGAGAGGAAGCGAGGTAAGCTTGCTTCTTTCGCTTCTCTGTTACATGTATCAATTGTTCGCCCGTAGATAAAATTGAAGATGCCAAAGCTAGAGCTGCGGTGAAAGCACAGATCGAGGCTGACAGGAAAGCGCGTGCTGAGAAGGCCGCTAGGGAGAAGGCACTCCGCGAGGGCAGGGAGATAGTCGATGCACCAACTGGTCCCGCTCAGGCGGCAGCTAGCTCCTCCAGCGGCGTATCTAGTAAGGACTTCAAAGAAACTAGACTTCAGATACGAATGGCCAGCGGTGGGCAGCCGTATACGACCACCCTGTCGAGCGATGCCCGTACGTACATGGTGCGATCGTACGATTGTCTAACTAAGCTTCTACTAGCTTTACGAGAAGTTGCTGAGTTTTTGGCTGGGCAAACCCTTTCTGTAGACGTGGACTCCGTCTCCTTTGCCCAGCACTTCCCGAGGCAAGCGTTCTCCCGCCATCGAGGATCTCGACCTTGAATCATTTACACATTTCCATCCCATATAGAAAACAATTCACTCGAGCCGATTTTTCTAAGTCACTTCGAGACTTGGGTCTTACTCCTTCCGCTGTAAGTTATCTTACCGTTTTCATCATACAAAATGGTGTTGACAATGATTTTCTAGGTCTTGATCGCTTCCACACCATGAGTAAACATTTGCATAATATCCGTCAGTGTTGTACAATCACTAGCAACGAGCATTAAGCAAGCTCTGCCATCATCGCTTGCAATACACCTAGGTTCTTGTATGTTTCTATCGGACATTTCACCGCTAAGCAATAAGCCCTCTGTTGGGGTTGGGCTATTGATTGCGAGTGTGCCGAGAGGTGAGCATCAGTTTATTTACTGTATTCTTTCTAGAGCCAAGTCACTATTCCTTGTGGCCGGTGATAGTCACATTTCTATCGCGATCTCAACGGTGGTTGCCGACTCCCTTCTTGCGAAGCATCTCCCGCCAGCTTAACGGACTAAAGTCTCAGAAGCATACATAATCCCGTCATCGACGATGCCGACCAGGCTGTCACGTAACGACCCTTTTTGCCTTGGAAGAGTCTGCCCAAGCCGTCTTAGTCGTGTGGTTCTCGTGTTCTCGGGCTTCTACTAGCCTCCTGATATCGCTAAATAATCCCCCGCAAAATTCGTTCCAGGGTTCAGACGCAGTCAGTATTTCCTGTAACTTCCCAAGATAGCGGTAGCCACGTCTACATTCTTGTCGTTTACTCGCAATCCTTATCAAGTACTTTAGCACATCACCAAATGGATGATGAATGGTTATCCCACGAATGCGCCGCTCCATGATAACTTCTATGCGTAGTCGTAGATAGTGATCTTCCCGTTCGAGTGCCCCGTTACTAGTCTCCCTTCCGCTTCGTCGATGGCCAGTCTAACCCAAGTATCTTGTTCATTGAGATCAAACATGGTAGACGCTACCGTGGTTTGTTGTATTTCTGAGGCCCCGATGTCGCTGTCATCTGGGAAATGTTTAAGACAGTAGCCAGCCAGTCTTTGACCACAGTCTGGCGCATAATAGTCTTCCGTATGAGTGTCGATCCAAACCGCCGAGCCGTATTGTCCAAGGACCATATGTGTTATGGAAAACAAGCGGATGGGGGATGCGATGGTCTGTATTATGGCCGGAGGCATAATATATGGAAGGTTGGTTTGGCTGACAACCAGGGAGTTATTGTACGCGGGGTTTGGCGCAAGTTGGATGTGGTGTAGAATGTTTACTGGCCACGGAAACCAGCTTCCGAAGCGAGCGAGTATATAGATGGGGGGCAGACTATTATGTCGTGCCGCGGAATGAGAAACCTGAGGAACGAGACAACCGCTGTCTAGTCGCCATTGCCACTTATGGCATGCTACAGCTTCAAGTGTACGCTGTGGCTCACCCAGCTCTGGGTCTGCGTTTCGGAAAATGAACAGGTCGTATATTTCGAAGGTTTTCCCTCGCAATGCCATTAGGAAATCTGCATGGACGAAGACACTGTGGCATTCGTCAGGCTGGGGCGCATGATCAGGGTCCGCAAGGATAATGTATAGGAATAAATGTGGTACCTGAGGATTTGCGGGATTGAATAACGAGGCCTCTGTGGCAGGGTCATCAACGTTCATGATACCCAGGGACCCGTTGTTGTTGGCTGTGAAAACGACCGTACTACCTGCAAAGGCGAGCAAGCGGCGACGGTGATCGGGGAAGGTTTTTTCTAGCTCCAAAATACCCTCAGCGTCCATGGAGTATATTTCAAGACTGAGTCGGATGAAAATCGGTAGAGCCGCAAAGAAAACTGCACAACTCACTGCGGACGTTGTACTGCCAGAACGAAAGGCTGTTCAGCCTGTGCATTAATAGCCAACCCACTAAACGCATGGGAGGTCAAACAGGACGTTTGAATGGGAGGGTTGGCTAAAAGGTCCCAATTGCGAACAGTGAATACCACCACCTGTCCGCCGATGTGGAGAGCGTGGACGGAAATAAGCCAACGGGCTCCGTGACCTGGGAGGAGGTGTAGGCCGATAACGCGTGGTAAATGATTCCCATCTGTGGTGGGCTGAGACATAATTGTCGTCTTTCGGGCTGCCAGAGGGAACGCCGACGTCCATTTATTTCGCAGCCGTAAACTCCGTATCGTCATGCCCTCCAGATCGTGGGCAGCCATCGACTCAATCGGGCGTTCATTGCTAATTTGTGGTGTAGGAATATCTTGTTCGAGGACATATGTCTGGTAGAGAAGAGACCACACGCTTCGAGATTGGGTCATTGCCTGAAAGTCCTTACATGTCTGTGCCACAAGTTGGACGGTCAGGTGTTTCTGAAATGACACGATATTTTCTCTTACCTGCCGAAGGGCGAGTATGTCTTCAATGCTGAGGTAGAGGAAGATATGCAGGAATATCTCCAAAGGAAGAGTGACGGTGTTCATAGTTGACAGCAAGCGACCTAGGCCAAGGGAGGTGATCGACAGCTGAGTAACGGTGCCTACTAGTCGAGTCAATGCTTCGGCTACGGTGAGGGGTCGGGAGTCTATTTCTTGCGTAGATACCTAGACACCTTTTCAAGGCCCCTCCCAACAGGTTCCGGTCACGACCAGGCGGAGATGAAGCCGAATAATAGCGGTAAATTATTAGAACCCAAGCAATATTCAACGAGAAAGAAATCAAGAAGGTTGTAGAACGAGATCGCCACGACTGCGTCACTGTGGATTCATTAGTAACACGATAGATAATCGTTATCGAAACGCTGACCACGCTGTGGTAATGGCTCGTCCGTGTGCCTCGCACCAGATACTATACAAGAAGGTCACAAAAGAGTCGTGAGTCCAGACGCAATCCTGTACATTGGTGCGTCTTGGTGTGAACGCCAGCTGTTACGGTATGCCTGTAGCACGCGGAGACGAGGAGAAGATGCCGGCCTATAAGACGATTTTATCGGATATTCCTATGCTCGGACCGTTATGTTTCGATGCAATCGCACTTATTGCACCCGCCTAAGAAGTCGTTACGGCGTTAAGAGAGAACGTGTTGCAAAAGCCAATAGAAACGAGAGTATAAAAGCGATCCTCCAAAGAGGAAGCCAATTTAGTGTTTGACACGTGTGAAATTAGGTACACGGCATTGCAGGGCAACGTACAACGATTAACAGCTGCAATTGTTGTTGTATTGCTTGAAGTTTGGGAAAGGAGATCAAGGCGGAAATGCAAAATACGGAGGGGTGGTCAAACCAGACACACTCATGCTTTAAGGAAGACTTACGACCTCCTCGGCGGAGGGCGTTCTTTCCCGCTGCGCTCGTGAGTCCCTCGCAAGTAGTATAGAAATGAGCCAAACTCACAACAAAGCAATGCTCTCTGGGCTTGGATACAGAGCGTGATCTCAAGCGAGAATCTCTTCGTGAGCGCCGTGCTTGTGCAAGCAAAAATACTGTAAGTCAACTCTTTTGCTGCCCCGGAGAGACTTGAACTCTCGATCTTCCGATGTCACAAGAGAAATAACAGTCGGACGCCGTAACCAACTAAGCCACGGGGCATACATCCACGTGCACTATCCTTGCCTTTACAATGTTGTCTAGATGCGAGGTGGCTAACTGCCTCTGCAAAACACCAATATCGTCGAGGCAGCTAAACCCCCACAGAAAACCAAGACCCCAGTGAATACAATTAATCCGTTGAAATGTGCCTGATCTACTACGGGAAGGAATACGCCAGCAGTCGGGGTACCAGCAATATTGGCGACGGCAATGACTAGAAAGACCATCCCTGCGAACAATCAGCAATAATCATTCAACATTGTTCGCATGAGGACGCACCAAGCCGGGCTCCATAGTTTTCTCTGGGGACGATAGTAGCGATATACGCTGGGAGAAGCGATACAAAAGCGCCTAGGATCCACAGTATCAGCAGCCGTTAGAAGTAGAACAATAACACGAGTCACCGGAAAATAGGCCGTAAAGTGCGCTAAAAAGGGTGATGGGCACTGCACCGCGGGATGGCAGCCACATTCCTAGGACCAAGATCCCGGATATGTAGGTGGCGGGGATAAGAACGTTTAGGCTAAAGGTGATGATGAGTAACGGAGGGGGGCTTCATACGGATGGAACGCACGGGCCCACGCGATCGGCCAACAAACCAGGAATTATTCGTGCGGGCATACCACAGGCATTCAGGATCGCTAGCAGGTTTCTTGATAGCGTGCGATCAACCCCGTGGTAGTTTGCGTAGGTCTCAATGTAGAAATACGGAATGAATAGCGCATAGAATAATCTATAAGCCAATGACATCAGCCACTTCATTCTGGGAGCGGATATGCAATACCCACAAAAATGCCGCTGCGCAGATGAGGGTATATTTAGGATCCTTGAAACCTCTCAAGTCAACTGCAGATGATAACGACATATTGCCAAGTAGCGGCAGCCTTGTACGCATCGTCAAACATGATACCGAAAGACATGTCAGTGTCACAAAGCCAGCGATACGCATTGCCCAGGGAAATCCTGTCTTGCGTATAAGATTCTGGAATATCAGTGGGTAGACTACCCCGCCCAAAGAAGACCCGGATGAAATGATGCCAATCAGAAGGGATCTCCTCCTGCGGAACCAGTGGGACACTATAGCTAGCGATGGCGTAAATCTATTCCAAAATTAAATACAGCAGTTCAAGCGGAAATGAAGTCGACTCACACCAACGCGTTTCCGACGCCAAAAAGTAAGCTTTGTGTTAGAAAGTACTGATACGGCTGCTCAGGTTGGCAGAGAGATGTCATCATCATGGAGAAGACGGTGAGAAAGGACCCTAGTGGTAAGATGATCTAGAGACGTGATCAATGTATACCATTTGACGAAGAATTGCGACATACCTCAATTCCGTAGGCGTCAAATATGCGACCAACGAAGGGGCTAAGTCCATACAGAAGAAACAACTGCAAGGCTCCGATGAGCGAGATTGTCGAAGACGATGATTTCGTGAGCAATGTCGTTTGGTAGTACTCTTGGAAGACGCCCTGAGAAGAAGGTTGATGAGTGACTGGGTCTAATTCCTTGCCGTTGACTCACGAAGGAGTTTACCACGCCGAAAGTGGAGAAGAGAGCTAGAAACGATCCTAGTGCAACCGACCACGCTTGGTAGCCTCCTTCAGGAAATGTCTCCAGAGATTTAATCGAAGCAGTAGAGGGAGTTTTTGCAAAGATTGTCGCGCTGGCAGTAGGATCGGCGGATGCATACTCGCCTAGCTCTTGAGGGGAAGTGTCACGTCCACTACTCATAGCTCGGCGTTCGAAGGGGACTCAGAGAAAAAGAGATGATCATGAGTAAGGCAACGACTAGCCGATTTTATGGCGAAATCGTGGTGAATCCTTTTAGACCGCGTAGAACGTCGACCATCTATTTCCATCAAAGACGGATGACTAAAGATCACTCCGGAATTGGAACGGGAACAGAAACCGGGGCTTCTCAATTAACGCGGAAAACGCGTTGGTCGTGGCTCCAGTTCCTATGCTATCGCAGTGATAGTAGTCATACGCGACGTAGAGCCGGACGTATTCCTCAATCATCACAGGGTATCGCGTTGCTTTTCGCCAGCCTTGGTAGTGTAGTGTTCTCCAAGTCGTTAGTGAGTCTTTCTCCTTTAATATGTGGACAGAGCGCCGAATACCGAGCAAAGCTGAGATGGGGTACCTAGTCTGGAACGTTGGGAGGTAGGCTCAAAATAAATCGACAAGGTCAAGAGAAGGTACGATGAGGAGGCCCGAGGTCCGATCTTTGTCGCCTCATATCACGTGCGCGTTCAACTCCCGCGATTCAGACTCCGCTCGATTGTCATCAAGTTCAAATGTTCAAGGTCGCAAAGTTGTATTTCTTCTAAGAGTATGGACTGTTTATCGGTTCTTATCATTGACTTCGCTTGAGGACAGAACTGGAACTGAAACCGTGTTTGGCTGTTCTGCGTTATAGGTCTACTCTATTTACGTGCGCTTCACTCGGTCCGTCGCTCCTCAAATCTCCATGCATTGATGATATGAGACAGTCAGCGTTGTGGTCGCGAGCGTACTACCCCATGCAGTTGATTCTTACGCGGAGTCCGTGTTGCGCTGAATCTGACCTGCGTGCCGTGACGACAACTCCTTACTATTTATTATTTGAGGTTTCAGGCAGCCCGTTAGCGAAGTGCGTATCCGGCCAGAGATAAAACCTGAATCCTGGGCCTCGGCTAGCCCCTCTGCGCCATAGCTATTCCATAACCTATGGCTCATATACCATCGCTTGTACGAAGCGAAGTACACTTTATAGCCATACCAATGCGGCTCCGATAGTTGATAAATCGGTACGCCATCCCTTACTTCGGATTTCGTTTCCTAATATTACTTTCAGATGATCTCAACTCTATATAAACCGAACGTCATCAGGATATTCTACACCCCTCTCCATCGTAATAGAACTCGATCACATGTACAGTATGGCACAAACGTGGGTATCAGGCGTCATGGAATCTCTCTCTGGGACTAACAATATCAGCAGGCATTCTCCTCGTCAGGTAGCCATCGTCGGAGGCGGAATAGCTGGCCTTTATGCTGGCCTCCTTCTCCAATCCAAAGGGGTAGCTGTCCACATTTTCGAGGCCAATGATAGGGTTGGCGGCCGAGTCTGGACTTACAGATTCAACGATGACAAGGAACAATTCTTCGAGGCTGGCGCAATGCGTATTCCTAAATCTCCCATTCACCGACCAGTTCTTGACATAATCTCGTTTGTCAACTCGCGACTTGGATCTAAACATGTTGAAACCGTGCCCTATATTCTCCACTCGACGGGCAATCGTGTATACGTCAATGATCGACGCCGAGACGACGGCAGCAATTTCTCCTTGTCGGACCTCAATTCCCTGACCGCACACCGGCTGGGGTTCGACTTGCCGCAACCATATACTAATATGACTGCCACTGGGCTCTTGGAACCCATTATACAGCCCTTCGTCAAGGCCCTTCAGAACGATTTCACGATTGGTTATAACGAGATCATGAAATACGACGACCTGTCCTTCCGTATGTACCTCAGGTCCGCCGCTCAATGGCCCCCAGAAGTCATCGACTTCGTTGAGCTTATGCTCTCCCAAAGCAACCAGTACTCCTTAGGCTTTACCGAAGTAATTCTTCAGAACATGGACTTCTCCACGCGAGAGTGGTTTACCATCAAAGACGGCATGGACAGGCTTCCTAACGCCATGGCACGAATAATTGGGCCCCAGAACATCACACTCAACGCCAGAGTCCGCGGCTTCGCTGAACTTCCTAGCGGTGGTATAACTATAAATTTCGACAGCTCCGCCGCCGCCAACCCCATGGATACAGTCTTCGACAACGTCATCCTGGCACTTCCACCTGCAGCAATCCGTAGCATGCTTACTCACCGGCCGAGATGGTCGCCTACCAAAGAGGCCGCTATACGTGCCGTTCATTTTGAACCACTGTTCAAACTCGGACTTCGCTTCAAAACGCGCTTTTGGGAGCGCGTTCACCGCCCGTCGTTTGGGGGACAATCCATCACGGACCTTCCTAGCCGCTGGGTCGTCTACCCTTCCAATGGGATGGGCACTCAGGGGCCCGGCGTACTGTTGACCTACTCGTGGATGACAGACGCGAATACATGGCTACCACTGTCGGATGAGGACCGGATTGATTTGGCGTTGAGGGATCTTGCCAAACTCTACCTCAAAGAAATCAACGTCTACGACGAGTTCATTGAGGGAAAGGCGATATGCTGGTCGAGCAACTGGTCCTGTGGGGATGCCATGTTTCTTCCTGGGCAACATACAGCGTATGCAAGGGTTCTAGCAACGCATGAGCGTGGCGTTTACTTTGCTGGTGAACATCTCTCTCGCCATCACACATGGATAGTTGGGGCGATTGACTCGGCTTTGAACACTGTCCGTGATATGTTGAATGACCAAAGCTTGTCTTTTTTGTCGTAGAATGTATTTATGTTCATTCTAGGCGCCATTTCAACCAGTAAAGGCTGCTCAATGCAGCCAGTTCACTGCCACCATTACTCACAGAAGTAAATATGCTTATTTATGCATGTCAAGATACAATGTGGGATGTATATATATATATGTGCGTGTTAGGATGATGAAGTGGTAATGTACTATATGAATATGTCCATATGGCGAAGATTATTGTATGTCATATAACTCCGTACTTTGCTTTCATGCAGGCAAGGTTGTCCAGCCATCTTTTCCGCAGTATTGTGCAATCCTCATTGGGGTCCACGTAGTATTCGCCAGCTCGTGCTTTAGTTGTCATAAAGTCACGCAGAGAGCGATGAACCACATGGATCGGTTCAGTGTCGTTGGAAGGGATGGACAAGATAGATTGTAGCCACTGGAGGGTAACATGGGCCTCGCCGTCTATCAGGTTGAGGAGATTCTGTAGGTCGTTTTCCGAAACAGGCTCGGGGGAAAGTATTATGGTGCCCACGATGGCACATACGCGGTCGACGTTGGGGTCTCGACCCAGAGTCTGCTTGTACATTCGATCGACACTACTGAAGACCACGCCCACATTCGGGTTATCAGGCGTCGTATCCAAGACGTCGCGGAGCTGCTTTGGAGGGTATTGGCGTATGTCGCTGATGTAGTGTAAGATGGCCGACGCCTGGATAAACGACCCGCTGGACCGCTCAACAAGAGTTGCCAATGCTTCGGGTCCTGGCCATGGCGATTGTCGAGACCTGAAGCATTCCGGATGATCTTGGTAGACCTGATCCAGACCCTGCTTGAGGTACCTTTCAATGTCACTCTGCACATCTGCCTCTTCGTCAAGATTGTGTTCCCAGTAGACCTTCTCTCTGGGCTCCGGGACGCGCTCGAACGCCTGGCGAATATAAAGCTCTTGTCTGCTTGATAGTAGGAATTTTAGGATGGGGCGACCGTTGTGCATGAGGGGATAGTTGAAGAGAAGAGATAGTATAGTCGCGATGTCTTTGGGGTTATGACATTCGTCTAACGCGTCGATGATTATGACCATAGGAAATAGGAACGCGGGAATCTTTGCCTCCAATGCGGCGAGGGGGCGAGTAATCAGTTCGGCGTAATGTTCGTCAAGGACCGCACAAGTAAGCTTGGGGTTGAGCCCCAGGATTTCGGATAGAATAGGTATAAGCCGATTGTCGAAATCACAAAGCTGCAAGGCCAGCGTGCTGAACAAACTGCAACCCGCGTGACGCGAAAGCAGGTCTCTGGAGAAGAAAAAGGAGCCCGCTAAATATCCTTGCTCGTGGCATTCTTCAGCAACGGTCTGCAAGATTGTCGATTTGCCGCTGCCGATTGTCCCTCTCAACCAGAATACTGGGGGGCCATTTTCATCGAACATCCAGTCGTTGATTCGCTTCCTGACTTGTACCCGTGTGCTTTCCATGCAAGTCACTGCGAATTTGTCTCGAACTGCCGAATTGAAGGCAACCCCCTGCACATTAGGAAGTCTATCCACGTGGAGGCGCTGACCTAGGTCAAGTCGTGATGAGACCATGGATGGCTAACGGTGGAATTGATACTCACTGATTTCTAGTGACCCACTTATCTATTCCGTGTGTTAGTTTCGACTGATTTGGTACGGCTATGGGCCCTCACCGTCACTGATGTAAAGGATGCTGTTGGGATCTGAAAGACTAGTGAGTAAGTCACTGGCTCAGTGGCTGTTGCACAATGCTGTGATTACCTGGAACCGAGACAGAGCGTTATTTATAACCCTGACCTGCTTTGTAAACAGTCCCGCATCATCAGTGCTCTCCCAAATGCGACGTGTGCGACAATGCGCGACGATTCTTGCGATCACTTGGCAAGACTCGTCGATCTCCCTGGTGATTCATATTAGCACGAAGACCCAAGTTTACTGAGGACGCAGAACGTACTTGGTCAGAGTTGCAATCGCTTCTTTCAGCGCTGGTGGAAGATTTGGGGACTTGTAGCTTTCGAACAAAGACTCGTACGAAGCTAAGCAGTCGCCAAACGCCTTGAAATCTTCTAGATTCTGGGATGCTCGCTGTTCCAAATGTTAATGCTCGCCGCCCCTTAGAGGTAGACTGTGGGCTTACATCGACGTTGTCCAAAATGAATAGGACGCCTTTGATGGCACCTTGCAAACCCGGTGCAGGAACACCATCCAGAGTATCTGCCACACCTCGTAGAACCATCCTCACATGGTTCATCACTTTGCTCGATTTCTTCGATTTGCCAGTGACTTTATTGACCAGGCGTTGGTACCACTCTGGAGGGGTGAATTTGATTTGGACATGCATGACGGTAGACGGGGTGAGGGACAGACGAGAACAAAGGATGAAGTGGCGAGCATTGCCTGGTGCTTTCAGATACCTCCGGATCGCTTACAGCATTTGTGCAGGAACAGCCTTGTAAACAACTCGGACCCACAAATATTGCCCATCTCGGAAACCCTTGTAAATAGTCGTGGCTCGTCGTGCAGAAGTAGAGCGCTCACGGACTTTGAAATACGGACACACAGCGCGCCTACGGTGTTTATTGTTGTAATTTACTTCCCGTTGCTACCAAGTAAGTTGAGGACGTATAAGTAAGTTGAGGACGTATTTGTAACTGGACAGTGGCAGAATCATTACTTGCTATAACATATGTAACGATGGAGGGCTCAGCGTGGCAGCAAACGGGCCATACTTGATTGTGAAGTTGCCAGGGCTTCGGATAATTCTCGACTGTCGGGACTCAGTACTCATCAATGAGCCTCTACGAGTCTCGAGAGACTCGAAAACACCTTTAACTCCGTAGGGACATATCTACCATCTCCCCTACCCTCAGTACCATATCATCCGATCCCCATTGCCCTACGATAGTGACACCGATTGGCCACTCATGGCTGTCCCTAATCGAGGACTCACTACGAATAGACAGCGCTGGTAACCCAGCAAGCGATGCGGGGACGGTCAACACGTCCTGGACGTATGCGTCCAAGCCTTGCTTGGTATTGTCATCTATCAGTGGCGCAGGTTGAATAGCGGTGGGATGCACAATGATGTCGACGCCATGCTGATCAGCAGCAGGAGCTGGAGGAGACACCATGAATCGTACATCAGGCGAACGAAACGTTTTGTTGAAGTCGTCACGAACAAGCTGGCGCACTCGCAGCGCTTGTTGGAAATAATTGTCGAACGCACTGGTCAAATGGCAATCAACGAAGGCCAGTGTGGGATGGGCTCAACGACTTACTCAGCGCGGAGTGCATAGGTTCCTAGTAATATTCGTTTACGGACTTCTGGTCCAAATCCTTGCGTCCGCGTCGCGGCATAACTGCGCATAGCCGTGTCGCCAGATCGCGTTCTTTGTACCGTGACGTTGAGACCTGGGAAAAATTAGAAGAAGAGTTTACATCAAGGAAACTACTGACCATATTCTACGCCGTCGTAACGAGCCAAATTGCTGCTTGCTTCAGCACACGCAATGACGTAGTACGCACTTAATGCATAGGGTGTTGAGGGCAGACTGACTGAGACAATGGTGGCACCAAGTGATTGGAACGCAGACAGAACGCGTCTTGTGGGCGTGATCACGGATGTTGCCAGTTCTGAGGGGAAATACTCCTACGTGGCGGAATGAGTGATGCACTGACTATGGCTGCTAGTACCTACCGCAGGAACGCCAACTCGCAAACCATCCAGACGTGTAGCACTTAGACGGGGAGAATGGGAACTAGCGTTACTTCGTAGCGCGTGCGAAGCAGACGTGGGGTCTCGAGCGTCAGGAACCATAATTACCTCTTCGTCATAGAGGATGAGAGAAGAGTGACGCGAATTACGCGATTCCACTTACCAGCGACCGCTCGGACCCGTTTTGTGGTCTTAGCAATAACTCCAACGCAATCCAAACTATCTGCAAACGAGACAACACCATATCTACGGGAAGTGAGCGGGGGATCAGATTTGGATGTTCGTGTCTGCTGACCTGCTGATGAGCCCATAAGACGGTTTGAATCCAGTCACACCACAGTAGGATGCCGGGAGTCGAATAGAGCCGCCTGTATCTGTTCCTAGCGCGCTACGAAGAGTAGGTCACTTCCCGGTCAGGTCGGTATCATTCTGGGGAGCATACGCATAGCACATGTCGGCAGCGACCGCAGCTGCACTTCCTCCAGAACTTCCACCTGCAGATCGTTGTTCTCTGCTCTCCCAAGACGAATCTTCATTCGGAAGTTGGAACGGGTTGACGACTGGGCCGTGGATTGAATAAGTATTCAAGGAGCTAGACAAATTGAGTTTCTCTCAACAACAGAAACGAGCGAACGCACCCCATCCCGAATTCGTCCAAGTTAGTTTTTCCAACCAAGTCGGCGCCTGCCTCCTTCAATAGTCGGACAACGGTTGCATCGTACGGGGACCTGAAATCTACACAGCACTTTTGTGTTAGGTGAGGAAAAAGAAAGAAACTGAGTTTGTTTTGACCTTTGAGCATAGCGGAGCTACAAGTCGTTGGCATTGATTTCGTACATATATTGTCCTTGACTGCGATCGCGACCTTTTGCAGAGGACCGTTTGCTAGGGCTTCCGACGCGTCCTCTGATGCTACATGGACGATCGCGTTTATGGAGTCATTCTTACGGATTATTGCTTGGCGCCACAGAGAATCAGTAGCCTTTGGCCCCAGAGTAGAGGCGTGTCTTCTAATGGGGGTGGTGGAGAGGCATCTAGAGAGCATGTGCAAGTAGTGGAGGAAGGAAACGTCTCCGAGCCCCGGGCCAGCTCCGATCGCTAGATTTGTCAACAACCTCCGATATAAACAAATCATCCGATCGTTTCTCAACCCAGCCACAAAATTTAAAATTCCAAATTTCATCTCAGAATGGCCAAACTCACATCCAAGAAAAGCGACACGCACTCGAATAAGCGAGCTCGCATTGAAGTCTCAAAAGCAGCGAAGAGAGATGCTCCGACTTCTCGCCCTCAAGCTGAACAAATAATTACTGTTGAGGCAACCTCGAAACCTCAGAAACCTTCCAAGTCAAAGGGAAAGGAGAAGGCAGCAGACTCTATAACTGATGGAGGATCTCTAGCCGATGAATCTACTACTCCACCAAGAACATTCAAAATCGTCGCTGGCTCGTACGAGAAGTTGCTCTACGGTTTGGAGGGTTCTACTACGGTCTCTGATGGTGAATTTGGTTACGAAATTCACATAAAACCGATATTCGCGTTCCCCGCCCACGTATCATGCATAAAAGCTGTTGCAGCATCCCCCAACGGTGGCAAATGGTTGGCCACAGGAAGCACGGATGAAATAATAAAAGTCTGGGATCTAAGGAGGAAGAAAGAAATCGGAGGATTGATGCACCATGAAGGTGAGTCATTCTGGAGCATTCAGTGTTTCAACATACTGATTCTCTGCATGGACTAGGGTCGATAACGCATCTGAATTTCCCTTCACGATCACATCTATTATCTGCGTCTGAGGATGGAACACTATGTCTATTTCGAGCGCGCGACTGGACAGTCCTTCGGTCGTTAAAAGGTCACAAGGGGAGAGTTAATTCAGTCGCAGTCCATCCTTCCGGCAAAGTTGCCCTCAGTGTTGGTAAAGACAGAATGCTACGGATGTGGGATTTGATGAGAGGAAGGGGATCTGCTAGTACAAAACTCGGGAAAGGTACGTCGTATGAACAACTCATCCGCATATTCCCCGTTTACGGACGTACCTCTGTTAGAGGGAGAACTTGTCAGATGGTCAATTGATGGGTCGCTATTCGTCGTGCAAGCTCAGTCGACGATAGATATCTACGATACGGTAAGTTATCCTCTCACATTTACGATGTATTGACTCCAACGCGAACATCAGACAATGTCCTTGATCCGCACTATAAATCACCCGTCGCGACTGCACGATGTTCGCTTTTGTAAACGAATTAACGGGGAAGGCGAGGTCCTGCTTGCCTGTGCTGAGGACAAAAAGACCTCGATCTACGAAGTAACAAAAAACGACGTTCCCTCAAGGATAGTGGGGATCATGACTGGACATACCAATCGGTATGTATAACTTACATTTCGATTTTCGTACGAACACAATTTTGACAGACCTTAGTGTTAAAGCAGTCGATACCTTGGCCATATCCTTGCCTGGATCGACGCCGAGCGGTAGATTAACTACCACGATTGTCACTACAGTATCTTCAGATGGCAATGTTCACGTATACGATATGGCCGCCCTCCCCTTGGACTCGACTTCCAAGGAGGTTTTGGAAATCAAACCAGCGGCATCATACAGCACCAAGGGCACCCGACTTACGTGCGTAACACTCGCAGACGGAGAAGTCTTGACAAGTGCAGTTGACTTGGCCAAGAAGCGCAAGCATGATGAAGAAGTTGAAAGTGATGACAGTGAAAATGACGATGAGTGGGCTGTGGAGGAGGAGGAGGAGGAGGAGGAGGAGGAGGAGGAGGAGAGAGAGGAGGACTGAAGTATCGATAAGACTTTGTCGTACCAAAAATGCTTCCGTACCACAACCGTAGAAACAACAAGCAGAGTGAATGAGATACAAGTAAATTATGTTGTACGTGCGCGGCATGCTACAAGAAATCAACGGCTTTTTTCCTTCCTTTCATGGACCGAGCATTGCCATCTGCATCGCTGGGCTGTACGGGATTAGTGTTCGGGACCTTTGAGGGTAGACTCTCGACGACTTCTGGCGGGGGTTTATCATCCTGCATATCTTCGTCCCCTTCCTTCTTGCCGCCCTTCTCTTTACCCTTCTCTTTGTCGCGCTTTTTCTTCTTCTTTGGCCTCTCCTTGACCGGTGTAGTACTTTCTTCTCCCTGATCCTCGTCCATCGCGAAAGATACCATGCCAGCTTTCTTCTCTTTCTCTTTCTTCCTCTTCTCCTTTTTCTCTTTCTTTTCGTCACCTTTCGACTTGGATTCTCTAGGAACGAATACAGGCTTAAAGGTGGCCAGGTCGACAGGTTCAGAGTTCTTCGCCGTAGGAGCAGGTGAAGGGCCGTTCATGTCTGGTGGTTTCGCTTCATCAACGTCCATAGCATCTGGTGAATCCTCCTCGTTGTCACTATCTTCGTCATCGCTAGCAAATATTGCCTTGAATATGTCCATAGCGGGTTTCGTATAGGTCAGGATATCCCTGCCCTGCGTTTCATCATCGCCCAAGCCAATATTCGCGAGGTCTCGCCTCCCGCTGTACCCTTTCTCAGTGATGCCCAAAGCAGCCGCGGACACTGGGTCTACAACCGTAGACTGATCCCCTTCCATATCTCCGCCAGCTGTCGTTGGATGGTGTGCAGCACTTTCGGGTGCCTTGGTCTCAACTTCAGGGTCCTTCACCCCAAACCGCTTGCACAACAATTTGGCAGGTACCCAAGGCTTCACGTCGCGAGTCAATGGCCCATACATACCTAACCGAGCAGCATGGACCTTCGGGCTGACCTTCTCTTCTGCTAGCTTCTTCGCTTCTGCCTCCTTCGCCTCAATCTCTTCCTTCGTCGGCATGTGTAGGCCCTCGTTGACTTTGGGCGCGTGCTCGACTACTGCGGCGCTAGTGAACCGCCCTGCCATAGCGCCAGATATTGGTTTAAAAATCTGGGCAGCCTTTGCGTAATCAGAGAGTTCCTTGTTAAACTCGGATATATTTTGGTCTGGTAGCGGAACCAGTTCGACAGTGGATTCCGGTGATATCTGTGTTTGTAGATAGGCATTATACCGAGCCTGCTTCACAGGATCGGTGGTGAAGGGCTGGAAGCCACTGAGAGCAGCTTGAGCGATATGCGGATCTAATCGAGTGATGTTGATTTCGTCTCGGGCTGCAGTAGGTGCGCCTGACGGAGCTGCGGCTTTGCCTGTGACCATGTTTTTCAAGCGTTCGGCATCCTTCTGGGACATATAGTCGAAGACTGATTTGGGCGCTGAAGGCAATGGCGTTTCACCTAGTATCGTACCGCGCTACCAGAGGACGTCAGTATTGAACGTCAATTCGTAGATGCGCGACCTTACGGCATCTGCTGATATTGTCGACTTCCACTTTCCGGGCCCTGCTGGCGGAGGTGGGGCCTGGACGCCTGGGCGATTCTCTTTATCCTTATCCCAGACGCGTTTGGGGTCAGGGCGCCATCCCGGCGGGGGATCAGGTAATGGAAACCTGACGATTGTGAGGACGGCTGAAGTAGAACAACAATATAAACGTACCATCTATCTTCGGCTACAGGTTTATCTGAGAGAATGAATCCAGGTAAAACGGGTTTGCCATCTTCGAAGGTTTGAAATCCTGTAGTCTTCCTCTTGAAGAGGTTAGGAAAGTGAGTATAACCAGATGAAAGAGAACTAACAGATGCATCATGGCTCCTCTGACTAACGGAAGTCTTGTCTTCATCGTTTCGATCCAGTGCGTCATAAGCTGTGCGTCGTTTGGAATGGTTGATAGTTGATTCATATATGTCAAGATCATCTTCGTCTGCATCATTTAGCGCTCCAAGACCAAACCCGGCTATTAAAACAGGACTCAGTCCGGTATATGAATAGGCTCGTGAGCTCCATACCAGCCAATCTAGGTCCAGAAGATGGCCCGGCGCCGTTGTCTCCCAAACTTTCGTTCAAACTCATACCGGGGCGATAGCCAAGTCCATGGGAGTTATCCTTTCTAGTGATAGCCAGTACAGTTGTATCACGACGAGCAAAGGAATGTTTGCTAGCTTCTTCGTCATCTTCAGGTATCGATGTGCTTCGACCACCATTGTAAGCTGCCTGAGCATCTTGTTGCTTTCTGTCTCGCCACGAGACTCTCGGCCCGATGCCTTGGCCAATCTTCCAGCCCATTTTCTTCAAAATTCGTGCACCAGCGGAGTCCTGCGGTGTGGGTAACATAGAAGCTTCCAATGCACCAGCAATGGAACTATAGAAATGAACATAGCCTCGTTTCGTGCAAGCGATTGGATGGAACAGACGTACTCAGTTTCAAGTTCGTCCTTACTTGCCCGCAATCCCGCCGTCAAGTCCATCTCATCTGTAGTATCGACAATCTTTTTGGAGTCTCGTATTTCCTGAAGGTCCTCCTCGTCCATAAAGTCTTCGGGCCGAGCTGCCTTGGCTTTGGCCCGTTCATTTCTTGACGACACAAATGTTGCAGGAGTCCATCCTTCCTTCGAGCCAACCGTGTTAAAATATCCCGCTGAGAAGCCACCAGTGAAGGCGCCATGCAATCGTTTGCGACCTTTCTCGTCGCGTACCTGTTCGCGTGTCCGATGAGCAGCAATAGTATCAACGGGTTTCAAGTATGCATACTTCTTGTTTCCATAGAGGAACAAATTCACCAGTATCCTTAGACTTCTCAAGTGGAGGTAGGGGTGTACCGATCTACAGACTGCATCAGAATTAGGGTGCATACCCAACCACCCGCGTGCGTACCAAGCAAAATGACTCATTAGCTCTTCTGCTAGAGGTGTCAACACCAAGGTCCCCTAGTTTCCGTTTGAGACGATTGCTCATTAGTCCTTCGAGCTGAGACAAGGCAACCGGTTGCCGCTCCTACCCAGTGGCAAGTGTGGTGTGAGTGTCGAGGTAATGAGAGTATATGGGCGCTTAATTGCATGGCGCGCCGAGGGAAGGTATACTAATACTTGATAGAGGACAAATCACGTTCTACGACGGATCTACAACTTAGTTCAGCGCAGTCCAGAAACCACCATTTTTACAGATTTTTTTATATCTGCTATTATAACGAGATCTTGCTGTACTGTGAGGTTCGTATAATAGTACTTAGGTTGAAATGACAACGAGTTTGAACTGAATAGAAGGGTAGTTCCGAAGAACAAAGGAATCCCGTTAGATTAGGCCAGCAATCGGTAAAGAGCCCAACGTGGAACCACGAAAGCTGCGCTAGGCCGTTTGATTGCATCGGTTGACCAGCAGCTTTCCGGGAGACTCCAGACGGCATCACCCAACCCGGGGCCTCCGTGATCCTTTCGCAAGGGTTTCTCCCCTTGTAAGAGGCGGTAGCATATACATTTATCCCACCGTCACATTCCAATGTTTCTTTCCCACAGAGTATCTTTTCCCTTCGTTGATATAACTCCAAGATCAATCGCATCACACAAAGTGCGACAAACGCGAAGGCGTAGATATCGCCTTCCTTGGAAGCATAGACGGGAACCTTGTCGGAAGGTCTTGCGATCTCATGAGGGGTGTACCTATACGATCCGTTTTTGCTACTCAAGGGTCCGAGGCATTGCCTATAATTCTGGCCCACGAGAAACCACAAAGTACGGCCTTGACACCTCCCCTGTGGTTCGTCACAGAAACGTTTGCCTGTTCAGAGATCACGAGAGAAATGCCTAGAGGGCCAATGTGTGCACTCACCGGCTTGAGATGACCATGGATGGTTTGTTTTCATGGTGATACTCAGAGCACGAGCAATGTCAAGCACCTTATTGTCAGCGACCACCAGTGATACAACTTGTAAGTAGACATGGTGAGACGTTGACACTTAGGTGTATACCTTATGTAGCTCGGCAATCCGCCCTATCACATAATGGAAGATTGGTTATGTCCGTGGGTACCCCAAGGCCACCCCGAGGTAGTTCACAACGTTGGGATGTTTCAGTCGTCGTAGCACCTTGGCTTTTCTGGAAATTTTCTGCCATTTATTCACCAATAAAAGGATAGACATTCAGAACCAATATGCAGACATACCCCAGCAAATTCCTCCAGCATCTTGTCGACTGTTTGCTCCAAAGTAACGCTCTTTCGCGGCAACCTGAAGCAATCATCGCAATGTACAGTCTTCCTTAGAACTTACGACGTATCTGGTTCTTTCAAAATCAATACAACGGCTGCCAACCTTCTATTCCTTGAGCGAGAGCTGGATGGGTTGGGGTCTGCTTCAAAGAAGGCGGTCAAGTTCTGGTGGACAGGCGTGCACTTAGCCTAGAGTCAAATTAGGGGCGTATGAAGCACACCTCAGGTAGACCTTCGATTTCTTCTCGACCGCCGAAAATAGGATTGGTAGGGTTGTTGACGGGTCCAACCTAAGAGAGGGTTAAAAAACATAAGGCCGTGACCAGCCAGGTCCTCTGTGGAGATGGCTGCACGATGAGTAGTAGACATTGTACTTGTCTTGGGGAGGAATGGATAGATAGAGCGTAATTTGTAAGACAGTTACACTTGTGAGGTATCCATTGTTACAAATGCCACCTTTGCCTATTCAAACAAAAGACTGAACGGCACCAGACATGATCATAGCCGCCGAACGCTCGCCCTGGCCACAAAAAAGGGAGTGGCCTAAATCGCGACGCGAAGTGTTTTTTTCCTTACATGGGAGCTCAGGCTGTACATTTCATAATCGCGGAGATTTAAATTACTTGTAGTGGACCCTGTTGGGTTTGGTTGTTGGGTGCATGACGAATCGTTACATGGATCCCGTTCTTTATCCTGCCAGTAATCACTCTCAGGGTGTTGTATTCAAGGGTTAAGACAGATAATGGACAGATAATGAATATTCCCTCGAATATCAAGCTCCACAAGTGTGCTTTTGGACACCGCTGTTTACGTTTCTGGGGGCTCAACTGGGGCGCCTGGAATACAGTGCCATCAACGGCTGTTCAAAGGACAACGATGAGGATCAAATACTTCTGGTGCTGGTTCGAACTTGGACCAATACTTGTGAACAAAGGAAAATGGGAGCCGCAGACTCGTAGGAACCAGACCCAAGCACACCATAAGGTCCTCTGTCATACCTAAGTTCCCCACTCCCCTTTCTGAGGTTTGGACAGTTCCGGGTGAATATCCCTTGCGCCAGTGACGACAGCTAGTGTTTAATGTACCCAATTATTTGCTCATAATACTGAATATAAACATTAAGCCCGTTGAGAAGCTGTGATGGAATACTGCGTGACACTGGAAGCACGGTCGCTGTGAATTCAGTCTAACCGAGGATGTCAATCTCCGACTACGGTGCTGCGGGTCAGCGTTCATATGCAGAAAATTTCACTCCCCGGAGTCCCGTTTTCTTTGTTCTAAGGCTAGAAAACAATAGGTAAACCACATTGGGTCGCCCTCGATTGTCCGTTTTGCGGCTAGCACATATACAGCCCAGTTCCTTTTGAACTCAAGCTTTTGGGGACCGGAAGCGACATAGTACTTGGCTTCTCCGGTTGGCTCTTAGTGTGTAGTCATTTAGGAGGTCTACCTGCAGGTTCGTGCCTATTCCTGGCTGCATCTACGATCGTCGGCGGGAATTGCCTTTTACGGACTAAAGGTAACTGTGTCGGAGTCTGAGTTTGGCTACAGGCTCGGTATTTCCCGTCACTACCTGCATTCTGTCCGAGTCATTGGGGCGTTCCAATGCACAATAGAGCGATATGCAAATTGTGGCATCGCAACCTGTATCGCTGTGTTAGCGGACTTGTTCCACTAAATTGGTGGCCACCTCAAAAATACTTAAATAGAATGGCGTTTCATATCTCATCTGCATCGTTCAGTTGTTTCAATGCCCACTGTAATCCCTTCACCTTCTTGGTCGAATGCTGAACTATCAGCAGCGGACATCGCCTCCCTCCCTTACTCCAAGTGGATTCAGGAAGATCTTGCTCGACCCCTCGTTGCTTTGGTAAAGTCTGATTTTGAAAAATACCTCTCGGATACTGCTAATGCATGCCTTTAGTCGTTCAAAGGAAAGATCAGGCTCACAGGCCACTACGTCAAGCTAGGCAAAGGGTCCTGCTCCCTCGTTTTTCCTGGAGAGATAATCCAAGCTGGCCAAGTTCATCAGGTTTGACCATTCCTTGGCCTCGCGTTGTACACGTATCTAAGTTCTCCTGCCTAGGTCGCGGTGAAAGTCTATCAAACTGATATAGCTGACGCACAGGTGAGTAGTTCAGACACTCAAGATATACCCCAACTATATGTAACCTTGCACAGATGATGGCGAGAGAGATCAAAGTACTGCGGATGTCGAGGCATCCCAATATTGTATATTTCCATGGTGTTGTTGCTACGCCTCATCCAACATCTTCCGACCTATCCGATTTTCGGATCGTGACCAGCCTATGCGAGGGAGGAGACATATTGAGTTATCTTGCCAGAAACCAGAATGCTCATCGCATGTCTCTGGTAAGTCGTAAATACAAGTTTCGCCGCATTTTCTGAATACAACCTAGATTCATGACATGGTTGCTGGCATGTCTTATCTGCATGGTAACAATATAGCCCACGGTCGCATCGAACCTGTGAGTAGTTTGCAGTGCTTCTGGAGCTCTGTGTTGACAACACATTGTAGAAAAAGGTGCTCGTCAGGCTCGTTGATGGCCGAGCGTGTGCGGTCCTCTCAAGTTTTGCATCCGCTCGAATCCTCGGTGACATCACGTCGTCCGATTGGTACGAAGGGATATATATCTATACTCCACCTGAAAATGCTCCCTCCAAGTCCTCCACGCCATTGGCGACCAAGGAAGCAGACATCTATGCGTTTGGGTTTACAGCTCTTAAAGTAAGCACCACTCGGTGTCTGTGGTTCATTGGTACTCATCGACCTTCACGTGCAGGTTTTGAGCACCTTAGAAGTTACCTATTCCACAGACGAGGCTGGGGCCGCCACCGCTGCATTCTTCTGGGCAGGAAATCGCCCGTCGCGCCAGGCTCACGCTGGACCGGAACTCACTCTCGAAGTGTGGCAATTGATTGAGGAATGTTGGAATGCTGAACCAAAGAACCGACCCATTGTGGAAGAAGTCATTGCACGGGTAGCCGGACTCGCCAATAAGAACTGCATATAAAAAACTCGAATGCATACGTTACCCATACAGTGTCTGTTGTCCAAATTGTCTTATCTAGCGCCATCTCCTTATGTAATATATAGTGACCCTTTATTACTTTTGGGAGTTACCATCAGTTTCCGTGTGGTCTGGCGTGGGTCCTTTTCAACGTGCCTTGGTGCTCTATCGAAGGGGATGGCGCCAGATCGCTTACGCCCTTCGCCCCTTCCTAGCCGTCGTCGGGATTGGCACTAGACAGTGGGCGAATCTCCGCGATCCTCGTATTCAAGGCGGCGCTCAATGACTAGCGCTAGCAACTCGCAGAAGTGGTATCGGAAAGTCTTCAAGAAATTCCAGAAGAAAAATAAACAGCCCGGTCCCCATCCGAAGACCGAGCAGAATGAAGCCGCCAAGTTGGCCATGAATGGGGCCAAGTTAGTGATTCGGGGGGCCACTGACACACTCGAGGGAGTTCCCGCACCGGGGCTACAGGGTGCTCTCAGAGGTGTCCTGTTCATTATTGATAATATCGATGTAGGGAAATCTTACTAAGATCTATCCCTATTCACTTCCTTATGGTTTTCTAGCGTGCTAGGCAGAATGCCGATGATTTCAAGCAGTTAACAGAGCATCTTGGAGCTTGCCAAAATGTTTTCGTTCGATATCAGTCAGGAACCATCCCTCCCCCTTTGAAAGAGGCCATCACCACGCTGAATGAGTCAGCGACGACTAAAATTTGCGTTCTACAAGACTGATTCTGACGTTCCACAGATCAATTCAAGCATCTTGCGCTGCCATAAATCAGGTGGTTAGTCACGGCCGTGCACGACGGATAATAGAAAGCAGCGAGGATGCTCAGCTTTTTCTATTCCATATTCGTATCATAAGTAATGCCTTATCCCGCTTTCAGGTACGCAAACCACCAAGTACGAAGATAAATAATAATGGGTCATTCGGTGACAGCTCGCAACGAGCACCTTCATGAGTGCAGAGGTGAATCTAATATCCGTCATCGATATGCGATATGTATCTTACTGTCGTATACAGACGCACGAATCCCTATCTATCAGTGAGTTTCAGTCTGAGGATAGATCCTCCGTCTAACGAAGGCAACGATTTAGACAGAAAACTTCTGGTTGACAAACTCCCCACTGCCAAGGGAACCTCTTATAATTCCGCAGAACGTTCTCATGTCGTTCCGTGCCTGGACAATACAAGGACTAACCTGAGACGGCGGATTGTTAATTGGCTTCTTGACCCCAATGCGCCCGCTGTCTTTTGGTTGAAAGGGATGGCGGGGACAGGTAAATCGACGGTCGCGCAAAGTATCGCAGAACTTTGTGCGGAGGAAAACTACCTTGCCGCCAACTACTTTTTCGCTCGGGATAAAGCTCTTCATCAGACGATGCAATATTTCTTCCCCACATTGGCCCACCAACTTAGCGAATTTGACATACGCCTTATACCCTTCCTTGCTCAAGTGGTGCAAACACAGTCCCGGCTAAATGACCTCAACTATTCGGCACAATTCAGACCTCTCATAACGCAGCCTTTGGAAGACCTCCGGCGAATTGTCCCCTCGCTTTTTTTTCCGATGGCCATCGTTGTCGACGCTATCGACGAATGCGAGAACAGTAGAGACGCTAAAGGGGTCCTTAGTCTACTCTTGAGCGGTAAAATACAGGGCCCCAAACGACCCGACCTCAAGATTTTCATCACTAGTCGCCCGGAGCCTCATATCCAGGCCACCTTCGACGCAGCGGCCTCCACCAACTTACAACGTTTCGTCGCGCACGATATAGATTCCGAAGAGGACGTAAAAAACGACATAGCAATGTATCTCCAGCAAGGGTTTAAGAATATTCAGGCGGAGAACCCAAGGTGCTTCAGAACCCGTAAAGCGCCATGGCCTACGCAGTTCGAGATGAAAAAGCTTCTTCAGAGATCAGGGCAGTTATTCATCTACGCGGCGCTGGTCCTTAAATTTGTTGGAGATCCCCGTTTGCATCCAATGGAGCAACTCAGGATAGTTTTAGACGCCCATCGGGAAGGCCAATCTCAGGTCTACGCAGACCTAGATGATCTCTATCGCCAAATCATCCTCCAGGACCCCAAATTGGACCGTGTACACGCTGTCATCGGAACTATCCTACTTGTTTTCGAACCACTTTCATCCATGGAACTCGAGATTCTCCTCGAGCTTGAGGATGGAAACGCTGACAAGACTCTGCAGTGGCTACAATCCGTTCTAGCCATCCCGTCTGATGAAGAACAGCCTATCAGGCTATACCACCCTTCTTTTCACGATTTTTTGACCAACAAGGACCGAGCTGGTGATCTCTACCTCGATCCTGCTGTGCAGCACGGAAGACTGGCTCGTGCTTGTTCCAGAATTATTCAAATCGGCTGGCCCACTTGGCAGACCGAGGAAGGTGTTACGAATGCCCACCTACGACTTTTCCGCTACGCATGTACTCGGTGGGCGTACCACCTTTGTCGTTCGGATACATCCGACCCTACCCTTCCTCAATATCTGAACAATTTCCTGCAATCGTCGATTCGTAAATGGTTCGATGCCTTGATTCGGCTCGAGTTGTTGAATACACTTGTAATGTCTGTGGCAGAGATTTTTCGTTCGGTGGGTATTGCCTCCGTGCTGGAGAGGCCCTCCTACTAACCTCCTGCCGCCAGACACTCCCTGCCAATGATCACAGGCTTTCCCGTTTCCTGTGTTACGAATTAGACCGCCTCGGAGTGTTAATCTCCCAGCGACACGAATACATCCGTTATACCGTTCCATTGAATATCGCTGAAGGGCTCCATGAAATGGCTATTGGTCACTATCCGGAGCGGCCGCGTCCTTCGTATTTCCATTTTCATCTTGGCTCTGTCCGCAGAAGGTTCTATTATTGGCATCGTTCCAGAGATCATATTGTAGAAGCAATCAAGGCTTATGAGGCAGCAATCGCAGAGCTGGATCACCCCCCAGATCGCCCCCTTTATTTGATGGAGCTAGCAATATGCCGACGCCTCCTCTCTCGATCAGGCAACGATCGCGAGGCGATACAAGAAAGCATCTCGCTGTTGCAGGAAGCCTTTCCCTGTATTCCTTGCGAGTCCCCAAATAAATCGGTTTGTTGCAACAGCCTCGCACTCTCGTACCTTACGCTGTATGGCGCATCTGCCGAGAGATCAGACCTTGACCACGCCATCAGCCACCTCCGCGAGGCTACGGGGATGCCTGTGTCCTGCCCTTCCCTGACCGCAGTCTTTACCAATAACCTAGCATCAGCCCTCCAAACACGACACGAAAAATACGGTGACAAGCCCGATCTATTGGCGGCTATTGCTCTCTTTACTGCCGCATCGCATCATAACGCTTCCCCTCCTTCCATTTCCTTCCAAGCTGCTTGGAGCCGCGCGAAATGCGTCAAGATGCTTAACGAACAACCAGCACTTCCTCTATTTCAAGAGGCCTTAAGAATGGCTCAACGAATCATGTGGTCGGCTCTTCGCGATTACGCTGCTCAAAGTCTTATTCTGGATGTAATCACCTGCGCACACATGGCCGCGAGTGAAGCTCTTATTGCAGGCGATATCTGGACCGCCATAGAGTGCTTCGAACAAGGCTGCTCCACGTACTGGGTCGACGGATTGACCATTCGCTCGCTGTTCTTCCCCGTCGATGCAGAAGTAGTCCGCGCTAAGGAGTCCGCTCAAGCCTTGGAGGTATTTGGACTTCCCGAACCCATAGGTACCATATCTTTCGATGAAGATATAATCACCTTCCCATCCGATGTGGTTGGGCAAATAAAAGACTACGACACCGTCATGGCTCCCATGCTCAAGCAAAAGGCCACATGGAAGTCGAAAGCCGAAGCCGCCTGTCGATCCACTGGGATCTTCGGTCAACTCGACGGACGGGTGGTCATGATCAATGCCTCACCTACCAGCTGTGACGCCATCCTCATACAGCCAAACTCAGAAAAACTTACCTCTGTTGTACATCTTCCCATTGAATATTCGACTCTTTACGAACTCGCCACAGCCACAAGGCTTGAATGGGGGTCAACTGAGGATTCCAAAATCAAAGCGATTTGTCAGAACATCTGGGATGGTATAGCTCTGCCTGTTGTCACCGCCCTTCAGTTGACGGTGGGTAGAAATTATTTACCATTGTTTCGCCACTGATGTGTCTTGATGTTCTTAGGAGGCGGATGATCCTCCACGCATTTGGTGGTGTTCGCCGGGACCGATATGTGATCTTCCAATCCATGCTGCAGCAGATTATACTGCTGATCCGCCTAGGTATCTCACCAGTTACCTTGTTTCCTCGTACATCCCCTTCTTGAGTATGTATTCGGAGCCCGTGCAACAGACCAGAGATCTCCCTCCAAAAGTCGTATTTCTCCAACCTCCACGAAGTTTATTCGACCGACCAGCGGAAAAGGAGATCGACTCGGTCAGGAGCACCATCCCTGAACAAAACTTTCATTTAGTGCCGCCAGCGACATTGCCTGACATAATCTCCGAGCTGCGAAATTGTACCGGCATACATATCACTTCTCGTGCAGAACAGAGACACACAGATCCAGCGGATTGCCGTTATGTACTCCCTGGCGATGTTCACCTACGCCTGTCAGATCTCCTTGCTGAGACAACGGTACCTCCATTCGCATTTCTCTCTGCACATCCTGAATGTATGTAGTTTCGTCCCTCTGCTCCTAAGCGAATTCTGACGAAGTTTCGGCAGCGAACTATTATCCGAAACCCACATGTCGACTACCTCAGGACATGTTGACCGTCGGGTTTGCTTCCACCGTAGCGGCTTACGGGCCTATCTCTGACGAGGAAGCTCCAATCGTCTCGTCTCGCTTCTATTCGGAGCTCCTCAAACTCGGAGGTCTTGACTTCCGGTTTGCCGCAAAAGCACTCCATAGAACAATGATCGCCTTAAGAGAGTCGGGTGAGGTAAGCATGAGTGCATGGTCAATGAATATGCATGCTGGGCTGTAGGTATCTAGACACATATGGTACATCCTGTACAATGTACGCGTAACGAAATTTTGATGACTACGAGAAGTAATCACTCCAACAACTGCGCAAGCACTTCTGCCATAGCTGGGCGAGCCTCTGGAGAGTGTTGCCAACACGGAGAAATGATATCCCATTTACACTTGGGGATTGTAGAGTAGTCCTCAAGACGCGGCTCACTCCTGGCCAGAGCCCCAGGGTGGTCTGAAAGTGGAAGTTGCCTTGCATATATCTGAATAGTGTCAGTGCATTGCTGTCGGACTCTTGTCCTGATGCTTACGAAAAGAGCGATGAGGCCAAATGAATAGATGTCCGCCTCTTTCGTGGGCTTCGCACTGCCAGATTGTTGTAATTCCGGAGCCGAGAACCTGGCATCTGCAGGGCTCCTAGTGGTCTGCCCGCGATGCCCCCCGAACTTCGAGCGGCAGAAGTCGCTCAATGCAGCTTCGCCGTTGTCGAGTACCATGACATTATGCTGGCAACAGAGTTAGATCGGGGTTGTGCAGGACAAGTTCGATGCATACAGGACGCAGATTACCATGAACAATACCTTTTTCATGCAGGTAATGGAGGCCTCGAGCTAAGCCAACAACCTTCCAAAACCGTCAGACGAGTGAAAATAGGTAAATGGAGGGCGTACCAACGTGTGGACATCTGCATCTGCATGTGACGGTAGATATCTTACAATAGAACCATTGGGGCAACGCAGAAAAACCAGTGCTGGCTGAGGATCAACGGTCTCATCAGTAATCTCAGACATGCCGAAGCATGGAATGATATTTGGATGATTGCTATCCATCCATATCTCGGCTTCCCGTTGTACCCGCTACGAGATGCGTCAAGCAGTTCTCCGAACAATCACTGACCGAATACTCACAGACAACGATGCAGCGACCTGTTCCCGAGATTGATTTGCACTAATTGGGTATGTTTTGATACAAATGGCCTTTGAGGAGGTGTCAGTGTCAGTCCCACTCCTGCATGTGGGCTCACCGTATTCTTGGTCTTGTCTTCGTTGTTCTGAGCATACGTCCCATCGATAATCATGGCGCCATCAGTCCAGCGAACATTCAGGTGCGCAGGATCAACTTCTATGCTTGAAGTGATGTCGGGGACGTGCATTTCGAGGACGTTTCATGAAAGCATCACTTTCGAAGGCTTTATGAACCTCTAGAGATCTGAGATGACGGAACCTCGATGATCCTGGCCATTGTCCCTCAGGCGCGGAGTTGGAAGGTACAATGCAACAACCCGAACAAACGGTAGTAGTGATGATATTAGATGAGGTAAGTGGTCGTGCACGAGTTCTGAAAGTTTCTTGTTGAGACCCACTCTCCAATGCAGGGCCCAATCTTCTAGACCTTGTTTACAACAAAGTACCCATGGACCCACAAGGGTATACATATACAAATGAACCTGGATTCGGATTGACTGTCAAGGGTCAATCTATCCTATGAATAAATTGTGTGTGAATGGTTTATACATGCACCGTGCTCCTTGGTGATCGATCTGTGAGTTGTGACTCGTACTGACATCAGATGAACACCGTTCTGGAAATTCAACAGCCAGCGAGTTGGAGTCGAGGTCGAGTGATTTAATTAAGCTGTGATTAGGGTTCTGAGGTACAGAACGCGATCCCAGCGGCGATACCATAGTACTAATGATATAATCAGCAAGTGCCGTATCGCCCTTTCTGACCCATCTTACTCACAGTCAAATGTGAAGAACCGATGCCAAGGAACGGAATGGACGCTGAGCAAGTAGGATCTTCGCCATTGGTGGTTGAGCACTGCTTGACATTGACTGGAGTTGCTGGATCTGGGTTTTGCCAGTACTCTACTCCTACAATCGCTACATCAGCCAGTACCAACACAGGTAATTGGGCTAGATGAACCATGGTGGCGATAACCGAGAACCGTAGAGATCGAACTCGCCGCTCTAAAAAATCCCATTAAAAGCCAAGCTCAACGTAGTGACTGCCTGGACGGACCCGTCGATGGTATGCACGGCTAGATCAGGAAAGCGTTCTAAATATCAGTTGCCGTCGCAAAAGCAGATCTGTACGTACACCGGAACGCATTTGCACCAAATTGAGAATTGATGAACTGGGCAGAGATGGGGTTGAAGGTTCGGGGTTGGCCGTATGTATACATCCTAATTGGTCTTATATATTTTGTGTAAGTCTTTAAGCTTTAAGCCTCGATGTGTGGTCAGCGTCCGTACACTTTCGGGAAGTTCTGCTTCAACGAGATAGCTGCAAGGCTTGACAGGGAGCCGCCCAGAGAATGACCAGTAGTGACCAGCGAGTATCCAGGATGCGCGTTGAGTTGAGCTCGCACAATCGAGATGACCTGGAGCGCGATGGAGTTCCACCTGTGGACCAAGAAATTTTGTAAAGGTTTTTAGAGTGCAAATTAGGCGGCGCTTACGCGGTAACGAAGCCTGTGTGTACGAGCGACCCAACTACCCCCACACGATATTGAGAATACGGAGAAGGAAATAGAAAGAGACAAACGTGGTGGCGAGACCCCCGGGGTTATGAACGGTACGAGGAAGAGCTCATTGTCGAGCAAGAAGTCGGTTGGGGACGTGCTTTGGAGTTTAAATAGTCAGGCAAACACCCTTGAGTCCAAGGCTGGCATGTTTTTTGTAGTCGCACCTGCCACGCAAAGCAACAACGATTTCTTTGCGGCCGTCATCTCGTACAATGAAGCCTTGTGTGTCGGTCAACAGTTGGTCGATCTGCCATCCCTTTGTAAGCGGCAAAGGATAATGGGTGTCGAGTGGGATGAAATTACGCGTTGGACCAACGTATTCCCATTCGGTTGCGCGCACACGTCGTTGTATGCTGATGATGCATACTGGAAGTAAAACACAAGATCATCGAAGACCTGCTGGGAAATAGCGCGCTTCTGCAGCACTGTCGAGTTCGTATCTGCAGGAGTCGAGCAAGCGACGGCGACGACGAAGGTAAACCAAGACAAGAGGTAAAGAGACGTCATGGCTCTTCGGGACGGAGTTGAGGGTATGGTTTCTACTCTATATCGAAGCACCATGAGAAATCGCGAATTTAACAGCACGGAAACGCTGCCAGGCCTGTCATACTGAGTCCTAGTGCATGTGGAAATTTAGATTGTGGAAGGATTGTAAACTCAGCCCCTGGTCGGAGAAGCGATCGAAGCTGAAGAGAGTGTGTCATGGGGTGCTTAGCCATCGTGGAGTTGATGGATCCTACGCATTGCAACTGTGTTCCGGCGCGTCGTTGAAGTAAACAGCAGGCAGGCTCAACACCAGATCAACGAATCCACGCATCCCATATGTGACTATCTGACATACCGGGATGTACTTGAGCCGGAAGGTAAATTGATCTCAAGGACCGCATACTGGTTCTGCATCGAATCCCCACAGCATCCTGATCTTCCAGACGGACCCGTCAATCTTCGACCAATGGAGGGCGTTACAAAGCGACGTACGTTCTGAACTAGAGCTCCCTGCTCCTATTTCACGTCTGCAGAGGCTTGATGCTAGATTGAGTAGAGGATCTTGGTAGACAGGGGGTCTATTCCATAAGGCGGGATGCCACTGGCCGAAGAAACCGATGGTAGGGTAAACGCAAGCAGCGTAGTTCAAGTACAGTCAAGCGTAATATACATACACACAAGCAAGTATCAGAGAGCAATTCGTGTCCGGGAAAAAATACAGAGCAAGGTTCTAGGCAATTAGATTAGATGGCAGCCGCTGAGTGGAATATTTGGGTAGAAATCGAGCTGATACACACCATAATCATTATAATAAACATCATCGTCAGATTTCCTCTCCGAAGAACACACTTTGCGAATATGCATCCTTGTCCTTGTACTCCTTGTTTGTCAGGATTTCGTATACCTGCGGAAGAATGAGTCACTTCTCGTGCAAAACAAGTAGATACATGCGCCATACCTCTTGAGGAGGGTTCAGACCCATCTTGTTCGCACGTTCCCAACGCTGTATGCGAGGGACACCTACACAAGGTCCATATTCATACGACCTGAAGGACAGTCATGAAATGAGTCGCAATTATAAGAGGATGACATACAGATCAAACACCCGCAAAATGTGATGGATCGGTGTCTCATTCTCGGCGTGGACTACGAAATTGATGAATATACGCGCATACAAGAAATACGGTGATCCAAATAACTCACTAGGTTGGAGGCCGCCCATCTTTTGCCTCGCTACGCCATAGTGCTTGCGCCAGGCCTCCGATAGTCCAGGCTCTGCCACTTTCTTGAGCCCAGGGCGCTTACGAGGAGAAGAGTCCAGCGAATTCCGAGAACGGAACATGCCATTGTCCGCAACGATGTCCTTGTTCTCTGCCTTGGTTTTGGCGACACCAGATATACGTGCACTCCTCCGAGTGACCGGCGTACTGATAGCGTCATCTTCTGTTATTCGTTCTTCCTCGATTTCATCCGCAGAGGCCGAGGAGGAAGAATCAGAGTCTTCTATCGTATCTTCGGGGCTTTCAGATCGACTCTTTGTCACTGCGGCGACATTGGCGCGGACAGGAGCGGAATTGGTGCGTTGGACGTTCTTCTTTCCAGCGACATGCCCCGTCGCGGTTCGCTTCAATGAAGCAAAGCCGAGTAACACTTGTTTTGTAGATGCTGTACCCTGTAACTTTCGTTTGTTGGTTGTATTGGAAGACGGCATGATGGTAAGATGAAAGAGTGTTAGCCCCTGCCCGCCCCCGAATCGAAGGCTTATTCAGGGGCGGTTCATAAACGTGGGAGTCCCGCCTCCGCCCAATCGTGGTTCCATAATTGGGTGTAAAGGCGCCCCGCTATAACTGGGTCACGGTTTTGTAAGTAAGAACACTGGAAGGACCGTGTAGCACATCATCGTATAATCGGGGACGCAACTAGCGACCAGGGAATGATTTTGAGATTGTTTGTGTTCCGGAACCGTACCTCACGTTTCGTCGGCCGACTAGCTCAGCTGGTTAGAGCGTCGTGCTAATAACGCGAAGGTCTTGGGTTCGATCCCCACGTTGGCCAACATGTCCTTTTTTGCGAAATTTCTCGCGTCGTCTTTGCAGCGATCTCGCATCGTTGGGCGCAAGAATCTCATGGCTTTCCCGCTCGTCCCGTTGCGCATTCTTCGACCCTGGCGGCATCACCCATATCCTGGAGCCGTATCACTGGCGATGATGGGTCCTAGCTCTGAACGGCCGTCCGTATGGTTAGCATTATCCGTGCTAGCTGGCTTGCCCTTAGCATTGTGGGCATACAAAGTGGCTAGACACTACTGCACTACGATCGGATAGGACTAACGCCCTATTTTCATAGTGCTTGATGCTCGTAATATTTCAACGCAAGATAATCTACATGGGTGAATATCCCGTACACACATCTACATCGCATCGTCGAACTTGCACAATGGTGTAGGGTATGCCCCAATCGGCGCCAGAGACGAGGACCTTGCGGACGTTCCAAAGGACCAGCTGAAAGGCCTTGTCTGCGAAGAAATCAACATCGCGAACGGAAGAACTAGCTCACTGTCGGGTATCGTCGTTCGCTCGAAGACAGACTCAAATCCTAAAGTTGCCATCATATATTTCCAAGGTACATCTTCCCTCATCCTCACCATTTGCGTAAACGAGCTCACGCACATAAGGAAACGCCGGGAACCCTCTTCACCGCCTCCCCGTTTTCCAGACTCTGCTTTCAACTCCTAGCCCTACCCGAGTACCACTGCACATCATATCTGTCGCCCCTCGATCATACTGGAAATCCACACCTCGAAGGCCGACGCAAGCCGGCATCCTCTCTGATTATCGCCACGTTCTTGACTACGCGCTTACACGATACCCCTCGATACCCATCATCCTATACGGACATTCCTTGGGTGGCGCTATCGCCGTGTGCTTGACCTCACAGCTATCAGACTCAAAGAATCCGAAGCACAGAAGTATCTCATATTACTCGGATCCTCGGTACCAGCAGATCAAAGGCCTTATCTTGGAGAACCCCTTCACATCGGTCCCAGATATGGTTCAGGCACTGTATCCAGAGCGATGGGTTCCGTACCGCTACCTTGCGCCTCTAGTGTTCGACAAATGGAACGCACATTCCGCCATGACTCGAGCAAGCAATCGCCAGCCCGGTGCCCCAGAGACGGTCTTAGATAGACTACGACGCGACTCGCTCATTCTGGTCAGTGAGAAGGATGAAGTTGTTCCCCCACAAATGAGTCTCCGCCTCGCTGCAGCCGCCAGAAACCCTGCAGACCTATCAAATGCCCCCAAAGCAAAGATACTTGAAGGTGCTCTCCACGAGAACGCCTGGCAGACACGCACATGGAGAATAGAGATCACTCGATATATTAGCGAAATCTCAAGAACCTGGTAGATGTAATGTAAACCGTACTTTCTACATTCACCACAAGACATATTACAACGATTAATCATAAAATACACATGCGGATTCACGATGACATCCTGAATGGTTCAACTGAGCTGATATGTTTTATGCCAGCCCCGTGTTTAAGCTACAACTTGTATGTGTGCGTAACGTTCATGCCTCGACGTCATCCTTGGGGGCTCGACAGTCAGGCAAAGAATCTGACCTTCGCATGGAATGCGAGCGAGCCGAGAGGAGTCGCTATGTCGTCGAGGAGCATCATGCAGGCGGAATGTTGGCTTCTATCTCTTCTAAGAGTTCTTGGGCGATTTTGGCATTAGACACCTAGGTATAAAGTATTTAGATTCGTGTGAAGGTTGCCAGGCTAAACTTACACGAAGATTGTAATGCGTCGTCATACCGGCCTCGATGACACTGAATCTCAGATATCGGGGATCTTGGGCCAATGTGCAGCGCATGCCGTGGAAGAGAGTGACGTTGAGCAGTACAGTATACACGGCCTCCTTGCGCATAACTAAAGCAAAGTCAGCCTTCCGAAGACCACTAGAATAACGGGGGGACGAACCTAGGCGAGCCCCACCGCCGTCCGATCTCCTCACGTTCAATCTTAAAAGGCCAGTGCCCTTCTCCTTCCATTGATTAGTGTCTCCAAGCGTAAACAGCTTCCCTCTAACTTGGTGCAAGGTTTCTTCATCCTCTTCTCCCGTTAGTACTGGCAGACGACACAACGTGAGATATGAGCAGGCTGAACGTTTGAAGAGCTTACCATCTTGCTCTGTTAGTACAATCTTAGCATCCTCCTCTTCACTCTTGGTGTCCTCTCCGTTGTCTTTGCTTGCGCGCAGCTTTTCGCCAAAGGTTAACTGCCTGTCATCTCTCTCATCCTCGTTCCCACTGCTCTCTACACCCAAGCTCTCCTTCGTGGCCGATCTTTCTAACGAACTTCGTGAAGAACTACTAGCACCGTTGGGGGAAGTAGCTCTCGCGCGTTTGGGAGTCGGCGCGGAGAACGCTGTTATCCCAGTCGTGGCGTAAGAAGAGAAAGCGTTAATATTCGTTGGATTAGCGCGTCGCGAGGGTGATTTATTTCGGTTCAGTTTCGAAGACGAGCCTAGACCAGGTGACTTGGACCTCGCCACGGAAGCAAAGGGAGAGGCCGAGGAAGCGAACGCCTCGAATCCAGAACGTTTGGTGGGAGATGTCAGCGTGGAGGTAGAGGAGAAGGAGGAGAAAGGAGATGGCGTGGGGCTTGCCACGGAGGCAGGGGGTGTCGAGGATTTGCTAGAGGTAGAAAAGATACTCTTGCCTTTTACAGCAGCGAAAGGTGAGCTGGCGGATGCGTAAGACATGAATCCCCCCTAGGAGATAGATTTGAACAGGCATGACCGGTTGTAGATATATTGAAACTCACAAATTTGGGTGCCGGGCTCGCGGCAGGCTCTGGCTGAGTCTGTTCCTTCTCGGGGGGAGGCGAGGGTCGTTTGGTTTCTCTAGGATTATCGTCCTTATCATTGTCATCTCGCGGGCGCTTCGCAGGTTCAGCAATGGCGGCACTTGAAGACGATGTGCCGTTCTCCTGAGGTCCTTGGCTGGTGCCCCGCTGGAAGAACTTGCGTTTAACACCTTTAGAGTCCTCGGTCCCATCGCTCTCAGACCCCCTCCGAACAGATTCCTGCTGCTGGGTCGGAGTATCTTCAACTCCGGTGTCGTTGGGGGTGCCAGCTACCGTGAGGCGGGAGCTATCTTGAGGTTCCGGAGTAGACTGCGCCTGCGAAGGAGGTGTATGGTTCGTGAGTCCGTTCGCAGCAGCCGCGCCAGTAGTGATGGGCTGAGTGTCGTCAGCGACGTTACCGGCCGATGCCTCTTGCTCCATGTCCGCCTCTTCATCCTCCGCCATGGGCTTCATATTGCGCCAATTGAGGTCCTCCACGCCCTGCGAGATTTGTCGCACCTTCATCTTTATTTCTTGTGGGGGTGAAGTTCCCAGCAATGACGGCGACGGCGATCGCGATCGCGATGCGTCCTCCTCCTCTCGAGTAGAGTCCAGGTGTCTACGGTTTTTCTTCGCAGGCGTCCTAGCCATTTCGTGCCGTATGGAATCACCATCCTAAATATTCGCAGACATTCCCGTCAAATCAGCTCACACGCGCATCGTGCACAGGTGGAGAAGGAATACATTCTGCAATCTTGGTGTTGTGACCGGTTCAAGTGAAACCTCTCGTTCTCTCTTCTTGGGTAACTTGACCTCTGGTCCGATAGTAAATTGAGTGTATATTCGGATTACAAGCTGAGCCCGACGATAAATACGGACCTGAATCATTGCCCTCTGGTGGTGAGGGAGGAGTGGCAGGGGGGGACCCTCTGGCAGAATTCATGGTTGTAACAGATGGCTTTGGGGAAGGTGGATTTGAGTTTCGTTGCGCCATTGGTTGGGAGAACGTCGTGGCTAGGATCCAAGGAACACTTCACGCCTGTAGCCTCAAGCGACACGGGGCCGTTTGCCTCATTCGGCTAAAGCCGACAATTAGCTATCGCGTTCTCACTCGCCACAGTTGGGCCACAGTTCTGGATCAAGGCAACATTCACGTTCCCAAACACGAACAAGGATGGAAAGAGGTCAGGTAATAACGTTATGCTCGAGTCTGTGCTAGTTGGTGCATAAGGATTGTACATTGCGATGCTCTAAACGAACCCCCCATGAAAGCTGACCAAACCCGTATATAAAGGCCAGAAATAACGCATCAGGATGCCGAAGATGATATAGTAGATTCGGTGTTCAACCAAAGCAAAGGAAACGAAAGATTGTCCACCAGAGCCCAAAGAAGAAAATATCAACACAAGTGATCCCGTATCAGCCATTGAGATAGAAGGTTATAGTGGTGTATCGTCCGTGGTGTTTGAGGGGTTACCTCTTTTTCGTCGCTCATCAGCGATAACAAGTACGTCTTTGAGACTTCGTTCAAGCACTGGCTTCGTGAGGACTCTACGGGCACAACGTCAGAGGAAATAGAGTCTTTGTACCAAAGGGCGTACCGATCCACGCCAGCTTCAAGGTATTCTTGTTGGTCTAAAAGCCTTATCAAGACGCGGACAGCAATGTTGATTTCATAGCTACTTACCAGTCAAAAGTGCGTTGCCTATCAAACATCGGTTAGAAACGGTGTTCTCAAAACTAATCATCACAAACCTGTCACTCCTACGACAAAATCTTTTCTGTCCATCTCCCGCAACTTTGTGACAAGTTCGAGTCCCGACATGACAGGCATGGAATTGTCGAGGAACACCACGGCGTACTTGGTGTCTTGACTCTGTGGAGGCCGCTCCTGTTCCAAGATCGGGCCATTGCTATGTGACCCATCGCTTGAGGGTGTCTGTCCAGCTGGAGCGAGGATCATCTCCAAAGCGACTTCACCGTTCTCTGCGGTGGAAACGGAGCAGCCTAACCTCGTTAAAATGCGTTTCATGAGCGTACGCGTCAATGGATCATCGTCAACAACCAGCACGTTCAGGCCGGATTCGAAAGGCAGGGTGTGATTCGAGCAATTGTTGACGACACGGTTGCTATCGAAGGTGCTCATGCCGGGGGAGGTGGGCGGTGACGTTCCTGACCGACCCGACATGTTGGTGGACGGAGTAACTGTATTGGGGTCCGCTACAAACGATATGTGACTAGGCATCTGGACGAATTTCGGTCGAGTAGGTAAGACGACGTTGGTGTTGTCTACCGGGAAGGAACCTTGGGTAGGAGATTCGTCAGAGGCGCCAGACAAGTCAAATTGAGTGCCTGTGGAGGAGTCGCCAATGGTTCGCGTAGGCACTGAATGTGCATCGTCCAAAGATATCTCTACCCGCCCGCCTGAATGTCAAAAAGATTAGAATCGAATTGACTTTAATTTGGCGAGCTCCGCACCTTGATCCATTAGACCCTGAAGGGCAGCAGTCGACCGAACTGTACCAGCACTCGTATGGGACGCAGACATCATGCTTCCAAGACCAGGTGAGGGAAGGTTGCCGTTGGGAGTGTCGTCGCCCGATTTATCGGCTCTCCATAATTGATGCAAACGCCCAAAGTCGCTCGCTTCTATAGGCTCTGCCCCAAGAACGGGGACAGCCCCGGAATCGAAGGTCTTCAGACCAACACCCAAAGCTGCAACACAAAATGATAAAGTGTGCTCGATTGAAGATGTCTGAATTCACTCACGTAGTTCTACCCAAAATGTTGACCCTTCATTGACCTTGGATTTCACGCCCAGCCGCCCGCCACTCAGCTTAACAATCGAGCGGACGAGGGCCAAACCAAGTCCTGTACCTTTCCCACCTACGGTGAAGGTGCATCAGCAAAATCAGTATCGTACTCACACGTCTGAACGATACCTTGTTGTCGCCCCTGTTCTGTCTGATTGAAGGCAGCTACATTGTCGCGGTCAATACAGATTAATATCGCATTGACCCGAAGACGTACAAAATAGCTTGCTTTCGGTCATATCGCGGCGCCGAATACCGCAACCTTATGCATAAGTGAGTATACGAAGTGATTCCAGGGATTTGCAGACCGACCCGTATCGGAAACTTCTATTCTTACAACAATCCACTCAAGTGGAGGAGCATCGGTATGGTGCCTATTGTGTTGAGACAGATGTGAGGTCGACAGCGAGTGGTGAGTCTGGTTTTCCATCGAGGGTCGAGTAGTCGTTGACTCCGAGGGCACTTCACCAGTCGCATAGTCAGGCGGGGAAGTTGGAAGCATAAGTCGCGTCGTTATGGTCAAAGTTCCTCCGGAGGGCGTAAACTTGCATGCATTACTGAAAAGGAGGTGAGCTACGAGCCCTGAAGCTATGTGCTTTGGTAATCACCTCGCGAGATTGGTGATAATCTGCCGGAGGCGAGTTTCGTCTCCCACTACAATGCCATCCAAATCAGGGTACTCGCTAAGAATCTTCCTCGTGTCTTCGGGGGAATATTTCATGGCTTCGTATGCTGCGCAGCGCGCAGCCTGCGGCAAGTAAGCAGTCCATTAGAGAGGCAATCGTCAAACCACGAACCAGGTCAATGTTGGGATCAAGGTTTATGACCAATTCCAAACCTCGGGCATCAGTAGCCAGGCGAAGGGGGATAAGGAGCGAACGCATGGCTTGGTGGAAGGAATAGGGCTAATGCATTGATCAGAACGACGCATCGACGACGTGATTTGTGAAACGGGGTACTGCTTACTCTAGGCGCCGATTCGAACCTGCCACTATCCATTCGATTACTAAAGGAGTACAGCTGTAAGCTTCGTGCGAAGCGTGTACTGCAGGCGACGTACAAATCAAGAACATCATTAAGCACTGCCCAGAGGAAGGGTTAGTAAGTAAATGGTTCATGTATATGAAACACACCTTTGCTCATCATGGACAGGGAACCTTCCAGAGCCTTGAACTCGATTTCTTGGGTTTTAGCGATCGTGCCAGATGCGTCCATATTTTGAACAGCAAGCACTGAATATAAAAACATACATCAAGCCACGTATGTTTATGAAGGGTGAGACATACGTGCGGTATTCAACGGCACTCGGACCTGTAAATACGCTAAGATGTAAATTAGGGGTATTGCGCGATGAGGTTTTGACTTATCATGGAACACATATCTTAAAGAAAGTGAGCATGTAGAGTAGAGTAAGTTGCAGACACGTACGAGGTAAGGCGACGCTTCGATTCCCCTGCTTTACGTTCATTGACCTGCGCTTTCTGGGCTGATTTGCGTCCTTAATACGAACCGAATTCTGGAGGGGATACCGACTCACTGGCTTTGAATTGTACCTTCAGCTGATCGCGCATGATGAAGACCCGACGTTCAGCCTAGAAGAAGTGAGCAGGGGCTGATTGCATTGGGGTTAAATCGACTTACCGATTCTCGCTTATAGTGTACATAGATCATGAAAATGTGAAATATCTAGCAAAGCATGGTGTTTGTGGTCAAGCGACACAGTTGTCATGTTGCGACGTACAGCAAAGTTTATCATCGCTAACGGAACATTGAAACCGTGAGGCCTCACGACTGGATTCCGAGGAAAGGAGGAAACTTACTTCGTGTCCATGCTAGGCGGTCAGGAATTATGGCAGCACACGAGCTACAACAATCGTGAGAATGGGCTAGGGACTGTAGGAAATATGCCTACAAAATGAAGAAAACTGTTGCTCCAACTGTAGCCGCTAATCGATCCAGTTTCAAACCAAAGATAGCGATGGTTTGGAGTGCCTATTGTTTATATAAATGAGAGCATGTCAGATAGGGGATGTATCTACTCACTGTTGTATAGTACATTACACCAACAAAATCTCTGGTCCCACAGTCGAAGAGAGCCCGTTCTTTGTTATATGTGCCGCATAAATACCTGAGACAATGTCAGAATGAGAGAGTATTAAGGATGAACGATCCATACATAAATAGAACCTGGTATGTAGCCCTATGCAAAGGTGTTAGCAGAAGGATGTTAAGCGGGAAAAGATGGACTTCATTACCACATCCATACCGACGCCGCAACGAAACATTGATAAAGCACTGGCCTATCGCGGGGCCAGTCGTAAAGTGCCAAGAAGCTATAGATAACAGGGGTTAATTCGTGTCCCAAAGAAATGAAAGTGATCAACGCACAAGACGGGGAAACTCAGAGCAGGAGCGACCTAGCGATAGTGTAAATCAATGCAACGGCTAGATACCAGAACGGACCCACCCCCCAGTAGAATATCTTGTCCATCAGAACAAATGGCTTGGGAACAAATCCGCAGCCGAGAGCCCAATTTACAGCCAACCAGACTGAGGACCAAAGTGCCAGACGCTGAGAGCAAGTTATGACAACTATGAGCGGTACGACGGACGCCAACTTTATAGAGGCGCACCTTGCTGTGGAACCAATTCTCCTGTACATAGTGTTGCTCAGACTTCTCGTCGGTGAACTTCGAGTCGAAGAAGTCCTTCACTGCTGGCCAGACTCTCCATCTAAGAATGATAAGGGCCGTCGAGCTAGCCCAAAAGCCGCCGTGAGGAACGATACTCTCGTGATCGCTAACTGCTGTCTGAGGATGACTGTCACCCGATTTCTCAGGAGAAACACCATTCTCCGAGTGTGAGACCGACGACTTGAGCTCCTCTGACCATATCCGGTCCACAACCACATCATCTACATCTATATCCTCATCCTCATATCTGTAGCAATGTGTCGGCTGGAGGATACTGCTATCAGCAGCACTCTCGTTTAGAATGGAGCTCGTTGAAGGTGCTGTCCCGGTCCCTATGCGCCGCCTGAACTTCTCCCAATGAACCGAGAAGCTCACGCCGACGCGTGCGGACTTCCTCTTGCGACTTGCGCCACCATTTCCATTCGAAAGAGCCGGAGGCGGCAATGTCGGTCCATCGCTCGGGGTCGTCGTCTTGACGGAAGTATCGAGAGCCTTCTCCGCACACTGGAGCGCAACATCCTCTGTCCATTTGGTAGAGGCGACGCTCGAGACAGTTGAACGAGTCCAAAAGGGCATTCGTTGATGCCTCTTACGACGGCGACGAGCTCAGCGCGGCTCCGGGGAGGATGGTGAGCAGCGGAGTGGTGCAGGGACAAGCCAAGAAAGCGTTTGGCTGGCGCCAGATTTCCCAAATGCGTCACTTCCTTTTGCGTATTCGCGGGGTTGGATCATGTTCCTGAAGGGAATGCTGAGTCAGCAACCCTGATTGAATTACCTCCGCGATATCCTGAAACCCCTTTTCGTAATAATCCTCTACTTTGTAACTTACTGCTAATTAAGATCCACGATCAGAGTTGTGCATGTATGTTTATTCTAGCTTTTATGTTGGCGGTGATCTGAACGTAAGTTATTCACTTTAGCGAAACCATCTGCGGTGGGTTGGCGCAGTGACTGTGAGTGGAAGTACAACGCCGCGGTTTGACAGCCGAAGAGAAGCTGAGAGCTTATACAGGCCTTGACCCACTCCCATCAAGTCCGTCAGGCATATCGCTCAGATCAGTAATCAGAAACTGCTGTTTACAATTCAGTAGTACGCACATCCGGTGGCGCACCAGAAGGATGGGACAGAGCACATTGGCAGAGCCTTCTGCCAATGTATTTACTGATGAGTGGACACGAACCAGTGAGATGCCGGGATTTGGGGGCGATGCTAGTGTCAGCTTTCTGTGAAACCTACAAGGCATGGTGTGGGAATGACAGGTCAAATTCTCATTCATAACGCTTACACGGAAAAGCAAATAGTTCTTCTTCGACCGATTGTGATAATCAGGAAATGCCCTTTTAACTTCGCATCTTCCTTCGCGGGTCATGTGCAAGCGCGTACGGAACTTGACTTGTGGATGGGAATCGATTTGGGCACACATCAGCAATGATGAATAAGGTGGTCGGCGGAGAGAATGAATTCCTCACTCGAGCTTCAAGCTTAAGCTTCAAACTCCATCAATACTAATGGCCTTCACGGTAAACCAGGTTGCAGGACCCTTGATAATCCAGCTCACTGGCCAAGCATTTATACTCAGGTAGACCTACGCGACAATGCTCGAAATATACTGCCTACAGACGAATATCGGAGGCACACCTGGAGGACTTTGTTGATTGACAATGAATCTGAAAGTCAATCAGATTATATTATATATTCAATAGGCTTCAAAAACTTAACAACGTTCGTCGTGCTGGTGTGGAAGATATTGCAGTCTCGACATTCGGATAATCCCCATTTAAGTGCAAGTCCACGCGGCCACTTGACCAATTTCGAGGATGTTCAGGGGGAGCTCCTGAGGCCCCTAGCCCTATGAGGATTTCGAGCACATATTCTCCTCCAACTGACAATAAAACACTGTACATTTTGGACTGTTCTGAGGCTTTTTGCGGAGGCCTACGACCGCATTCGTACACTTTGGGAGGCCCGAAGACTCCAAAATCGTCTATGTCCCCGCCGACTTCTAGGCCAAATAGGTAAGTACACGGAGATAATGCATTTGCGGCATTGTCGCGGGTCCTGGTAAACCACCGCGGTGGCTTCTATTCAGTGGTGAGACGATGCCGATAATTGATCTTGTATTGTAGGCCTCACATTATGGTGTAGCGATATCTTACCCTCGCGAATTGCTGATCGTCCTGATCGGACACGCTTCGTCCTTGCGGCAGTAGAAGGAAAGAGGGTAACGATGGCGCAACATCCGGAAGGGTACGAGCACAGTTCATGCCGTCGAATGCATGCAATGCTAAAAGTTGGGCCCTAAACAAACCTAGTTGGGCTTAGTTTATGGGACATGGAGGTGGCTTGGCAGAAATAAAAAGCAGGCCCACCTGGCAGTCTCAGACTCCACACTTCAATGGGTAATTAGGCGAAACGGGACACCTCACAGATAAGGCTAGGATGGGAGAATGGCGACAGGCATGATCTCATGTCATCTATCCACAGATTACGTGTACGCCGGAGAAAGGGAGGCCCAACATTTATATACATGACCTGGAGGGCTGGGTTCGTCTGGGGTTTGTTGTTAAGGGTGGAATTCCGGTATCTTGATCCCGGGGTCTAATCCAAGTGCATGATGCACACATGTGGCAAGTCGAGGTGGTAAATGAGTCGAGTTCGAAAGGCTCACAGCCCCCAAAACTGGGCCAACCACATCGGTGCGCTGTCCAGCTGCGGGTAATCACAGTAACTTGTAGCCACGAATGCGATAACCAAAATGAAAGCTCACCACCATTGAGATTTCCTTCCCCGTGAGCCGGGAGATCAACTTTCTGGAAAACCGCAAAGATGTACAAATCGAACACGAATGATTAATCGTCCTATACATTGTCCTATACATATAAGTATCTCGCCCTCGACAGCCTCCGGGTCCGAGAGCGCTGTTCCGTTCGAAGCGACGTCGCCGGCAGCGCTGTCTGAATATAGACATACCCTTCCAGTTGCTGCGCTGCAACTTCAGCCGCTATCATTCACCGTTGCCCTTCAAATTCCGCCGGGATACACGTACTTTGCCTGAGTGCACCCTTGTGCAGAGACGGGGGACTTGATTATCTGGTTTTACGACTCGCGAGAAAAGACGGCGTTGGTAGGATCGCCAGCCGGCGCTAGCTTGATTGCTGTGTCGGAGAATGAAATTTCGCCCACCTTTTCTTGTTTCCTTCCTCCCGCCACCAGACTTCAATCAATTCCGTAGCCCTCCCCCCTCGTACCTCTTACCCTTTCTACTATCATTTCTGTAAACATAGGCTCCCTACGACGTTTTAATTTGTGGATTTCTTTTCAGGTTCAAGCCCAGCATTCTTGCGCGGATTCGTAATGTCCTTCCCCGTCTTCCTCAAAACTGGCGACCAGGTAAAGGTCAATGGTAAATTACAAACGCTTTCGATTCGCATTCTACGAACAACATGCTGACATATTTTGCAAGACCATGTTTATTGCTCGCCGAGTTGGTCGGTTCGAGACGGCACCCCTTATTCCATAGCACGAATCATGGAGTTTCTCCCTCCAGAAGGAACCCCCAAGGGCGCGGGAAGTAACTCCCAGCCGTACCTCTACACACGGGTGCGCCTGGCCTGGTATTATCGTCCCAGTGATGTAAGTGATCGCGCGGTCAGCGACTCTCGCCTGCTGCTGGCCGCAATATACTCCGAAGTGTGCGACATCAATCAACTGCGTGCCAAATGCCACGTTGTGCACCGGGACAAAATAACTGACCTCGCTGGATGGAAGAAACGCCCGGATCGCTTTTATTTTAATCGGCTTTTTGATCCTTACATCAAAAAGGAATTTGAGGTCATCCAGGCAACAGACGTCCGGAATTGTGCGTAGTTTCCTTTTTGGGCTATGACCCTGGCGCTTATTGCCCGTTATAGTACCCGAGAACATTCGAGAGACTCTTATCTCCCGCTACGAATATGTCGTCGCAGAGAAGGAGGTCGTCCCCGAACTCACAGACGCCATCCGGCTCTGCGACACATGTAACGAGTGGTGTGAAAGGTATGTATCGTATGTTTGCTCTATTGCATCCGGCCACTTATTCTTGGCGCAGTCCCGAAACGGTGCAGTGCGATCGGTGCAAGAAGTACTTCCACATGCGATGCGTTCAGCCACCTTTGTTGGGGAAACCATCGCGTGGATACGGTTGGACGTGCGCCCCCTGTTCCAAACAGCACGAAGAAGAGGTTGATAGTCACGATGTCCGCCATCCCACCCCAACGATCACAAAGCCCAAGTCCAATGCTCCTCCAGTGCGAGGGAGGGGCCGGCCGCGCAAGGACAGGGGACAAGCTGAGCGGGAGGAGAACCTCCCTGTTAAGCACTTTAATATGTGGCCCTTCCGATACTTCGGGTAAGCGGCTCATTCATTATCAACGTTCAATCATACAACCGACCCTCTTCAGGCAATACACCAATGCGAAAGATACCCTAGGTCGGCTTTCAGTTCTTCCCATTAGAACCTACTTCTAATTATTGCGTGTATAGATCCGGATGATCTGATCTTCCCTAGGACTGCTACTCGTCAAGGGCCCAAATATCAGGCCAATGTACCATTAGCTCCAGACCCAAATGCTATAATGAGCACTGGTGAGTGAATAGCACTATGGACATCATGTCCGATTGACCACCCTTGCTGGACAGACCCCGACGAGCGTGGCGGCGATAGCACGATTCAAATCCTCAGTGTTATAAATACGCTTACAGATGCCGAAGGTGTGAATGTCGTTAATGATTTAATTGTTCGTTGCTAACTTTCGCGGCTGGTTGTTCTAGTGGATGAGAGTGAGAAACTTCTTCGTCATATAACGTGTTTCAAACTAATCTAATCACTCTGCAGTGGAATCATACAAGGATCATCTCAGCTCGAACGAGGAGCTAAAGCATGGGGTCGACTGGTTGACAGAAGTAATACGTAGATATTCTGACGCCATCATGACCTCGCGACCTCTTTCGACGGTGAACATGACGTCCCCCCTTCGCTACGAAAAGGTATGTTTGTTCACTCATGACGTTACTTGGTCCTACAATGGTTGCCTGTAGTGGAAGAAGAACGAGACTCGTTATACTGACAAAGAGTGGAGTAAAGAGGAGAAGTATGCTTTCGAGGAAGGCATATTCTCGTACGGGGCCGAGCTTCGGGCAGTTCGAGATGAGGTCGGCACGCGGCAGATGCCTGAAGTGGTCCGATACTATGGGCATTGGAAGAAGTACGCCCATGCAACCCCCCTTGTTGAGGTCCTAACATTCTCCATAGCTCGAAACTGGGTGAGGAGAACCGTCGCATTCTCCGCCAGGGCCAGCCCTCGAAACCCCCAAGCGAGCGGTACAAGAGCATATCGGATGCGAACAACGGCCAGCGCGTGGGCTTGCCTGACGACGACGCATCGATCATCGAGTCTTCCGCGACGCTTGTCTGTGGCGCATGCCGTACACGTGAGTCCGAGACCTGGTGGAAGGCCCCCAAGCATATCTCCGCGAACGCTCTCTGCGAGAGTTGCGGCATGAACTGGCGCAAGTACGCAGATCTGAATGTCAGGCCGTCCAGAGAGGAGTCTTTGCCGGTGACCAAGACCAAAGCGTCTACAGAGAAGCGCGAGGGGACGCCCTTACAAGGTCCGTCAGCGAAGAGATCAAAGGTTTGTTTAGATATTCGCGATGCTTTGACGACGTTCTTATACCCTATCAAGACTTCGGCGTCAGCACATTCTACCCCTCCTCCCATCCAGTCCAACGTACCACAGCTAAGATGCATGTGCTGTCAGCAGAGTGGCCCTCTTGGTAAGGTCCTGAAATGCAAGAAGTGCCAATTACGCGTCCACACAGGTACGTTTCCGATCAGTAGAAACCTGCTGCCCTCATTTACCGGAGACCAGGCTGTTATGGTGCAATTGTGGATTCAGATAGTTTGGACTCATGGAAATGCGACCTGTGTCGGAATGAAGAAACTATGGAGGCCTCTGTGGTTCGTACATCTCATTTCTCGATGTCAAGTACCTGACCTCTCGTTGAAGTATTCCGACTGTCTTCTGTGTCCGCGAACACGCAAGAACAACAAAGCCGCACCCAGTGATAACTTCTTACGCGCTTTCAAGCCTACAGAAGGGCAGGGATGGGCACATGCCCTATGCGCGGTATTCACGAACGATCTCACCTTCACGGATGCTTCTCGCTTGCGATTGGTGGAAGGTATGAATACCATGAACCCCCGTCGATTCTCGTCCGTAAGTTGTCTTACTAGTCCTCTGCCGATTGTCAACGCTAACATCTATGTGCAGAAATGCCATCTTTGTGGATCATCGGACGGGGCTGTCGTTCGATGTAACGATTGCCCGAAGGAGTATCATATCTCCTGCGCATGGAAGCATGGTCTCAAGTTTGGGTTTGAGATACAACCAGTGAGTACCTTTCGCTCGCTGCTCTGGCGCACGCTCACGTTCTTTCAAGGTCAAAAACAATCGCCGCGAAGTCACGAGCTTCAAAGGCGAGACGGGCTCCATGGTTGCACTCATTCTATGCAAGGACCATGATAAATCAAGACGAGACATCTATGATATTTGTGAAGCAGACGACACTGGCGAGGTTCGTTCTCTCTTGCAAACATTCCGTAGACTTGTTGCTAATTCTTTCCCAGACGGCGTTGCAGGCCTACTGTCGTACCTACAAGCAGGCACCTGTGTCTCAAGCGCACGGTCTCTTGCGCAAGGCCCGTCGTCTAGACCAGATTATCAACTTGCCGGATAATCTTGTCAATCCTGACCCAGGGAGCAAGGAGCCCAAATGCTACGAGTGCAAGACTGAATTTGCGCCCGCCTTTTACTCGTATGTCCCGCCTAAACAGCAAAACAAAGTTTGGCTGTGCCATCGCTGTTCGCTCGGATCACCACACAAGCGGGAAGCCATCCACGGATCCATGCCGGACTCTACATAACCAATTGTATCATTAAACTAGTACTACACTTTCCATTGGGGCATTGCGGGGAGGGTATTGAATACAGAAGATTGACATCGACAAATAGAATGATAAGAACCACGAATGTCGTAAATATGCAAACAAACGGACATAGATTAGAATATGCAGTAACTTATGCTTTGACTCGCTTGTAAAATAGGACATATGCTTTCTGGTTCTGTGATGGGGGGAAATAAGCATAGCCGCGAAAGGAAGTAGCCAAAGGACGTACGACAACTTGCTTAGGATCCGCCGGCCGGACGCTACTGTCGTCACAAGACATCCAACCTCCTCGTGAAGCGATGTAGGCCGTATCTAACGCCAAGTATCAGTAAGGTGGTCTACACTTAGACTACAGGAGAACGCACAGTGACCGCTACTAAGATTGCCATAATGATTAGTTACGCCGTATAGGTCGTATCTGTAAGGCGGTAATTGCGTTCGCGGGTCGCTTGGATCTATGCTAACTTGGCCTTTGTCTGCCCCAGAAGGGAGCGGAGGAGGCATAAAATTTGTCAGGTCGAGCCCCTTTAACGGGTACTCGACGAAGGTGTCAATCTTATCCGAGAATCGTCCCCGAGTTTCGAAGCGTTTGAGATGGATCAAGAGGATGGGAGGTAGTCGGGCCAGCGAAAGCTGTTTGGTAGCCTTGCGCTTCGTTTTACATCGTGGACAATCCCTGTCGGAGGAACAAGGATTACCAAACAGTAGGGGAGATATGAAATAATGGGACAGACCACGCATCGTCCTTCTCCATGACCTCGTGGTTGAAGAAGGCGTCCAAACACTTCTGCAGATGTATCTTACCGCTTCTACTGGGTACAGGAAGTTGCAGCATGGAGAACACATTGTACGTTGTTGACGTCTATGGGGAACGTTGAGATCTTGCATTGGCTAGTATGAAAAGCTCATCCTTACCTGATGGCAGGTCATGCACTCCAGGCGATTCCTTAGCTGGCCCTGGAAGTAGTCGACGATCAAACTATCATTCCTCATCTTCCACGCCTTCCACTCTTGATCACTAGCAATCTGTGGGGGCAACCTCTCCAGCTCCGCTTCTTGCTCCGGAGTCGTCTTCCATGCTGGCTTCGTGAAGACCCGGTTCAAATCCTCGTGTATGATGTCCAGCAAAAAGCTCAGGAACTCTTGAGAATCGTGCTGATCGCAGCCACTATATTGCTGGTTGAGCGAGACCACCATTTTCTGGAGACGAGTGATAAGAAAACAGGGCAATAGGAACATCCCAAGCACCTACCCGAAAGTCGATTGGCGTTATATAGGGGAGGTCACCTTGCCACATGCTCCGTAGAAGAGATGCAAACGATTGGACGAGCTTCCCTTGAGAACCCATCTTGTTTAGCATGTTAATTGCGTCCCGCCATCTCCCGTCTTCACAAGAAGGGCTAAGTGAACATCAAAGTATCGGAAATCAAAATGAACCTACTAGTAAAGAACTGGGCGAATGGCACGGTTGCACTCAAGCACTGTATCGGTGCGTTCATGTAGCACGTATTCCCCATATTCTTCAACCCACTCGTTCCGATCTGCGTATCGTACCAATATACAACAGAGTAGTCCTGCTTAAGCCTTGGCGGTAGAGGAGCCATTGCGGACGGCTGTGGCATTGCAATGGAGCGATTATGATTATCCTGCCGATCTAGAGCAATAGCGGGAGCAGCGACTGGCGCCGGTCGCGAGATCTGGGTCGACAGTTCTGGGTAGTCGATAGGGCCCCGAGAAGCGATCCCGGACCCAGACAGAGCTTCTTGAGTCTGGTCAATGTAGTCGCTCCGCCTTCGGGGGAAAGAAGGGTTGATAGAAGCTTGCGGCGGAGATGCGATGTTGTCGTAGTGAGCGGGCGGAGAGACGAATGGGGAGCCGGAGAGTGAGCCAGTGGTGTTGGGAGTGACGCGAGAAGGGAATTGAGGGTATGTGATTGAAGACGAGCTGTTGACCAGAGGCTGCATCATGCTGGGGCCGGATAACTAACGATTCCGTTGAGTTACTGTCTCAACGCATTCTATTGCAGAACCTACATTATTAGGATATGCCGATGATGTCGAGACTGGTCCTCGGGATATCGCAGGTCGGCGTGCGAGTGCGCTTCCGGGGGGCGAATGATAGAATGAAGGGCTAGTTTCCGCGGGATGCCTTCTGACCTTAGCGTGTGACTATACCACGTAGCTATGCAACGCACCTAGAATGAGATATTTGATCCACAGACATCGTCGACCGGTGCTCGCCGTGACCTTGTCCGAATGTTAGACTAGCTGGTGTCCGTTGTTCCAACGGTGGCGAAGTAGCAGAGTTGTCATATCTTTCTCTAGGCGAGGACCACTGTTGCCGAGGGTCAATTAGTCTGGGGGAGGTAGCAGGGCTTGTTATCGACACCGGTGGCGGAGACGTGGCCCCATTGAGCGTAGGAGACATCAGCCCATTCATCAGTGCCCCTGAGGATGGAGCTGAGCCTTGACCGTGTGTAGTCACAATCGCGCCAGCTCGGAAGGGATTTGTATCTTGATACGCGGGCGAATGCTTTCCGTCTACTAACCGCCGCACAGAATCGTCCCCCATCACCCTCTTCCATCTATCCAGGCCGCCGAGTAGAAGCATCGGCACTCGTCGTAGCATCTTTTGTATTGCGCCTTCATATATGGCCATCACCAGAACATTGATAGGAGAAGTCTGCGGCCCAAAGGTTTCGGAATTTTGGTCGTACAGCACTATCAAGTCGAATTTTTCTCGATTCGAGAAGACGACGCCTTCGTTGGTGGGTGCGACAACTAGAGCGTCCTCCAAACTTTGACCTGTAACACTTTTAGGTTATATACAACCGTTAGAACGTCAAGATATCAGTGACTTTGACCAGTCGTGGATATTTACCTTTCGCGCATCAATATGCTGGGTTCCACACATACTATGGGCTTGTGACTGATATGTTCACGGTCGAAATCTGCTCTGTGCCTCACGTCCAGAAGCAATACTTTATAGTGTTGCATGTATTGCGCTAATTCGCTTGGTGTCGTAGAGTTGCTGTTTGGGATAGGCGGTTTATCTACCGTCGGCGTTTGTGGCGTGGTGGAACCAGACGATGCGGGGCGCGACGAACCCAGACCGAGCCCACTCAACCCAACCGACGAAGGCTTGGTGGCAAGTGGAGGGGGGGCTGGAGAGCGAGTTGGTGAGGCGGGTTGACTGCCGAATGAATTGGCGATGGGAGTCAACGGGGTGCTGGACGGCCTGTCAACGGGCACGTTATACTCGGCGAATCCGTTGATCGAGTGCTTGTGTTTGACATTGGCGGTAGTGGCGGGCGGACTGGTGGGTACTGAGGGAAGGCTGAGGCTGGTCGCTTCGTCGAGTTCGTCGATGGTGGGGAAGTTCTGGGCGAATTCGAAGAGGCTCAGAGACTCGCGTTCAGGAATCACTGGCGACGTTGATGCTGGCGACGGGGGACCGAGGGTGGACGGTGATACGAAGGAAGTTGGCAGAGGAGGCGGAGAGGGGAGCACCGATGATAAGGATGAGGGGATATGTGACAACGACGACGGCGAAGATACCGAGAAAGACGGAGAAGTTGCCGGCGGAGAGGTGGGAAGCTCGCGAGACATTCGTTTATTCGTTGTGAGGACAAGACCATTATCCTGCAAGGACTTGAGACGATCAGCAATGGTCTTCCTAGGGGGGTCGTCGCTTGGACTGGCTGGAAAATCAGTAAAAGCAACAGGTGATACAGGCAACGCACCTCTTCTCAAAGGCCTTGAGCTTGTCTTCCACAGCGTTCTTCCTTTCGGCTAGATCACTTCCTTCGTGCTGCGGTCCAGTCGTGAGCGTCGATGAGGTGGGATGAAATGTGGACAATCACCTCAAAAAAGTCGTTGAATTCTTTCTTGAGACCACCACCTTTCTTCATCTCTGGATGATCCAAGGTCACTTTAGCCAGAGCAGCGGCTTGCGTGTATGCGGCTAAAGCACTCTTGAGATCCCCTCGAAGTTCATAGTCCTTCCCCTGCTGCACCTGGCGCCGCGCAGTCTTGATCATCGACATGGGCGTCGCCCCGCGAGTCTCCCGATTCACCGCATCCTTCGCTGACGATGTGATTTCCGATATGTTCATCTCATCGTACACACGGGAAGAACCATTGACTTTATTCGATGCCACCACGGTCAGACTTTGCAGAGAAACTGGACTTTCCACGTACCAGAGGAATTCAAATTATTATTCGGTGATAAAACTGTGACTCCGGGCATGAGGTCCCAGGATTAAGGTAGGTTTTGGAGAAAGAACGATGATGAGCTGCTGGAAGACATTCCTTAACTGCCTGCGGAACGCCAAAACAAGAGATTATGTCATTGCAGTATGACTTATCCACCCCTGAGAACCTCGTGTGTTAGCATAGTGTGCTAAGTCAGACAGTGGAAATTATTCCATCCGTCCAAAACTAATCGAGACTATCGAGAACAAATGCATTAGGAGATAAACTATACACTAGATACCGTCCTGGTGGTGAATCTGATTTTGCATTGAAGTCGAGCTCTCACACCGCCTTACAGTACCCACTGCAATTAGCTTACCGCGTACCTACATTTGTAAACGAAACGGGTGTGCGACTACCCACACCACCGTGCCAGTTCCACGATGTTCACAGAAGTGGAAATACGTACGGGGTGTATGTGCTACGTGGAGAGCACCACATGCGGAAGTCGCTCAGAGACAGCGCACATCACGCGTCATGGCCAATGAGATAGCGTTAGCGTCAGAATTTGGAGGATACCGCTAGCGTTGAAGTGTCTCCGGAAAAAAATATTGAGCGCCCAGTTGGTTGAGCATATTCATCGCAGAGAAGATTTCACAATCTCTAATTGTTAAGCAAGCGCAAGGAGAGCTCAGGCAGAGAGCGAGCGAATAATTTGGCTATTTCTCCTACCTCCTGAATATAGCCCCTTGAGCGACTCCTTTCTTTGTGCTCTTCTCACGGCCCGTCGTCGTGGCAGTCGCGTCGCCATCCAGATGATCCACTACTGTGTAAAGACCTGGTATGTTGTTTTCTTTCTTTCGAAGACTGGTTTCTGAGGCTCGACCATGCAGAATGCTCCTCCAACCTTGATCGCTTTCCGTATTGCTATTTCCTTCAATGGACCACCCACTGTTATACGGGTTTCTGTCGCTGCTTGCCGTGGGTGTTGTATGTGTGAGTCACGGGTCTCCGTTGTCTTCGTACTGTGATGAACACCCTTTCATCCTTGTTCTTCGAGCTGTGGGTCATTCCTAGAGTGAACGCCAGGGCGAGGACGACAAAACCTGGGTCGAGGGACAATCCCCTTGAGCTGAATCATATATGTCCTCAAACCTCTTGGTAATGCCTACTAATAGTCTATTTCCCCAGGTGTACCTAGCTCTTCTTTTCTGGTCGCCGCCGCCGATAATAACCCGTCCTTCAGAGAAGAACTACCGATCGCGTTTATCTCCCAAAAAACCCATACCGCTACCATCACTCAGCGGACCGAGCGAAGTCGACCTGACGGTCGTGATCCCGGCGTACAATGAGACATCGCGGCTTCCGTCGATGCTCTCGACGACGATAGACCACCTTACCTCCGTCTCTGCGAAATCTAAGCGCACGTATGAGATCCTGGTCGTCGATGACGGCTCTTCGGACGATACGACGGCGCTCTCTTTGACACTTGCGGGCCAGTATCCGAAGAGCGATATACGGGTCGTGACGCTCGAGAAGAATTTGGGCAAGGGAGGCGCTGTGAGGCATGGGATGTTGCATGGACGGGGAAAGCGGCTGCTGATGGTGGATGCTGACGGGGCGAGTCGGTTTGAGGATTTGGAGTTGCTGTGGAAAGCTATGGATGACCTTGCTCCTGGAGATGGACCGTCATTCGTCGTAGGAAGTAGGGCGCATCTGGTCAAGACTGAGGCGGTCGTGAAGGTAAGTCGCTTTCCATTTAATCCCCCTAGTCTCTCAACATCACTCCCAACTCACAGCGCTCGGTACTACGCAACATCCTCATGTACGGGCTGCACACGATCCTGCGCATCGTCGGCGTCGGGCACATCCGTGATACGCAATGCGGATTCAAGCTCTTCTCGCGCGCCGCAGCACAGCAGATCTTCCCCGCGCAGCATCTACCGACGTGGATATTCGACGTGGAGTTGCTGCTGCTGGCGAAGGAGCTGGGGATACCTGTAGCTGAGGTGCCGGTGGAGTGGCATGAAGTTGCGGGGAGCAAGTTGAATGTAGTGACTGCGTCGTTGGAAATGCTGAGAGACCTGCTGATCCTGAGGGCAAACCATGTCCTCGGACGGTGGGGTCCCAGCAGGAGCAAGACACAATAAACAAGAGCTCTATCTCACCCATGGGACTACAATAGTGTACGGCTCGCCTAGTAATGCATCTGTTATCTCGACTTCAACGCGGAATCAGATCCAAGCCTTCACGTGATGAACCCAAGACTTTGGGTCCGTGTGCTCTCCGAAATGCCGAGAGATGTGCCGGGGTCGGCATTTCCTGAACTCTAATTGCTCTCCTCTACGCTGGGTCGTCCGATGTACTGAGCTCGACAGCGAACCGTTCTTTAATCGTGACCACCATCATCATCACTATCACCATCGTCCTCCACATTCGAAGCTGCAATTCTGCCCATGTCAGTCTCGGGCTAAATACCTAGCTATAAGCATTGCACCGCTTGGCAAGAAGGTCCGTGCGCCTATAAATAACAAGCCCAGGAAGTCTTACTTCGACGCCCTCCCCTCTCGTCTCCTACCTTGAGGCTCAGACGGACAAATAACTCAGCATCCCGCAGAAATTGCGGTTCTCGACAAGCCGACAGAGCGGTAATCAGGTATTCGAATATTCATTCAGTCAGCAGTATCCATTGTTTTGGGTCCGCTCCCATTGATCGCTTGGTTGGAACACTCCTGGCCGCCACGATGGCTCCTGATCTCCCAGGCAACAGTACCGCAGATCCCGAGCGCGCGTCGGCGTCGACGGGGCTAAGCATCGTGCACCCCGACCCGTACCAGTTCAGCGATGGGCTGAAGACGCAAGACGAGCTCGCCGAGCTGCGCAGACGCAAGCAGGGGAAGAAAGTGGAGAAATTCCACCGCAGGCAGAATGATGTGTGTACTCGGTATTACGCAAATGTGTAACCCGAAGGTGCTGATAGGACGCCGCAGTTGATTACGTCGTTGCTGAAGCCTATCGAGGATCATGGAGAGGAGGCCAGAGTCGAGGAGGACGCTAACCGAGTGCCGGTGAAAATTGCGATCTGGGCGAGTTTGCTGTCGAATTTCTGCTTAGCAGGGCTCCAACGTGCGTCTGTCTTTTTCAGGCGGCACTTTTCAGACTCACGTTGTTGGGCATCCAGTGTACGCTGCTATCTCATCGGGATCGCTATCCCTCCTCGCTACCTGCATCGACTCGATCTTTGACCCAGGGAGCAACCTCCTTCTCTACTGGCTTCACAAGAAGTCCAAGAAACTCAATCTCGATCAGTGGCCTGTCGGTGGGGCAAGGCTCGAGACGATAGGCAACATCATATATGGTGAGTACTGTCCCCCACTTCCACGACTGTGCTCATCGTCTCCTACAGGCTTTCTGTATGTCGTTGTTTCAGCTTTTTGCCAGGGGCTGTTCGCTGATTGAATCTGTTAGAATGGGGTCGGTGAACCTCATCGTCGTAGTGGAGTCCGTGCGGGACCTTATCACCAAGGCCGACGACTCACTCGAAGCCTTCCATGTCCCCTCCATCATCGCCGTCGGTGTCGCCCTCGGTACGTCATCCTCTAACTCCGTACACCCGATGTCGGGCTGAAAAACACGTAGGTATCAAGTTTTTGCTATTTCTGTACTGTTATTCTCTCCGCAACAAGTCAAGCCAAGTCCGTGTTCTATGGGAGGATCATCGAAATGACCTTTTCATCAATGGATTCGGTGAGATCGTTTACTCACGTTTCCCTTCGACGAATCTCATACGCTGGCAGGTATTCTCATGTCGACTGGAGGCAGCAAACTCGCTTGGTGTATGTATCTCCTATCTTCCGCCCATTCCCTCCTCACCTTAGCGCTTCGCTACTTATAGTCCTCGATCCAATGGGCGCGCTCATCGTTCGTCCCCTTTCCCCCAAAAGCACTCTGCCGCTGACGCTGGTGTTATGATCGTTTTAGATCACCATCGGCGTGCTGATCTCGTGGGGCGTGACTATATACCGACAATTTGAGCTTTTGGCAGGGAAATCGGCCCCGCATGAATTTTTGCAGTTGGTGATATACAAGGCCGCGACGTTCAGCGACCAGATTCTGATGGTTGACACTGCGAGAGCGTATCATGTGAGTAATCTGTAAATCATGGTATCGCGAGGAACACGCGTCTCTGACTCATGCTGAATTTCTCGCTAGAGTGGCCCGGTACGTAGTGCGATGCTTTCGGGGTCTCTAAGGCACTCACGTCGCGCCCATAGGATTATTTCGTTGAAGTCGACATTGTGATGGAAGCGAGCACGCCCTTGTGGCAGGCGCATGACCTCGCGCAGCAGCTCCAAGATAAAATTGAGGTGCTACCCAACGTCGAGAGGGCGTTCGTGCATGTTGATCACGAGACGACACATACACCTGTGAGTCGCTATTACAGCCATACATTCCTCGACAATCATCTATTCTTCGATTCGACGACTGACGATTGATTACAATCCTGGTTTCTAGGAGCATCGCAAAGTCGCCTAATACTAATATACTCAACTTAGTGTTCAGCTGACAGTAGATATAAACAACCCTCATCTTTCGTTCATCTTTGTGACATCTTTTGGATACGGATAGAACATTGTGCATTCGCATTCACAGTACTCACATTTGCAAATAGCTTACCTGCATTTGTAAACTAAACCCTACATATCTACTCTCGAACGGGCGCGCGACCGCTTCACTGGAATTATTGCTCCGTTTCGAAGCTTCAAGCCATTCTCCTTCCGATATAAGAAGACACGATCCGTTCGTTGTCTCGCGTTCATTCCATTACTATGTAACCTTTTCGATGTCTACACGGGTTGACGGACTGGTACAGCAAGCTACAGCAAGTGTTCTAGCTTTCCTGCTCCGAGGTACTGCTTAGCTTCCTGGTGCGTCGTGCCTGGCATGGACTCCCAATTAGCTGACAAGAATCTTCATGTCTTTGTTGGGTATTGGACCTGTCCGCCAGTCGCAGATGAAGCTTTTGAAGGTCGAACGAATGGCGTCCCTGTTGTCCAATGGCAGTTTCTCCTAGCTGGACTAGGTTGCTTACCCTGCTCGCGTGGCATGCTTGTTCGAGTCCGGTTCCATGATTGACTTCAGATACAAATACTGCAAATACCTTCATCATCGCGTGGTAGGTGTGATATACTACCTCCGGTAAGAATCTTGCTTCGCCTATTCTACACGACGGCCTGACCAATCGCACCGAAGGTCGTGCATGAATTCTTTCCATCTTTGGGTCGAAGCACAATGGAGATCGGATTGATCAAAACGGCGATTTTCCTTTTTCCTGCTTTGCGTGCCCATCGAATCCCATGTGTTCGCAACGCCGCAATGCCAAAGGACTGTTGCTGAATTGTTTCTCCAGGCTTTCCCTCGCAATCCCGCGCTCTGCCATTGGAAGCTGGTCACCTTATCCCTTTACGCTAGGCGAGAACGTGAAATTGACATCACCTCGCTAGCGAAAGAGGACCGTGTTGCTTGTGCCATCGCTTTTGGAAAGGCCCGGCTATTTGTGGGGGTTCTCGGTCGTTGATTCGTGCTAGCGAGAGGTAATCATTCTCTATAAGCAGCGAACTACGCTCGGAACAAACCTGCTGTACAGTGGGCCCTCCCTTCAAAGGGTAACTTGTCCCCACAACGTGGAGATTCGTCCAAGCAATCACCGTCCGCGACGGTCCTGAATGGGGGTCGTAGGCTGCTACCGTTATGGTATAAAATGGATACAAGCAACCGTATCCTATCTTATCCGCCTCCTCTTACATTCTCCACTCTACAAGCGTTTGGCCGGTCATAACCCTCCTCCATTCACCATCCATTATGCCGACGTCTTTAGTGAAGGAGTCAGATGTAGATGTGCTTGTTATAGGCGCAGGGCCAGCAGGGCTCATGTGTGCCAATGGTTTAGCCAAGGCTGGCATCAAAGTGAGAATTGTTGATCAGCGGTACGTTCTATTCGCCTGCGTTACGGATCCAGGAGGCTTTCATCTGACTATCGACGCTTGTAGACCGGGCGATTTACTGGCAGGCAGAGCTGATGGTCTACAGCCGCGCACTCTAGGTATGTCGTCTGCACATAGTTGGTTAATGAACCCCACTGATCACTTGATGGTTCGACACAGAGGTATTGCAGGTGAGCGGGTCTTTGTTCGGATAATTTGTTAAAGCGAACGTATGGTCTACCAGAGTTATGGCCTTGCTGAGCGGGTCTTCAAAGAAGCCAACCAGATGCACATGGCCGTAAGGAGCTTCCATTCACTCCTTCCAAGTTCTGAACACTCAACGCATGTCCTAATAGGCGTTCTACAATCCCAGCCCTAACGGTGGAATCGAGGTGTGTGTTTTTTCCGTCAGACCGATAACCACGACTAAACCAAGAGGTTGGAAGCTCACTGATCGGGCCCCGGATGTGACAGCTCCAACTGCACGCTATCCCTTTGAGGTAAGGGATGTCGACAAGGCTCCAGTCCGTGCGCTGTTATTGATCCCCCAGTTATAGTGCACGCTGCACCAGGGAGCCATAGAAGCTATCTTTCATGACTCCATGCGCTCGATGGGTGTGCAAGTGGACAGACCAACCATACCGGAGTCAATCCAGATATCGCAGGACGGAGACGTGTTGAAGGACCCCGAGGCTTATCCCGTCCGAGTACGTGTGTAACACCCTAACGGATGTGGAGATCATCTTCAATGACGACAATTTGGCGTAGGTCGTGCTAAAACACTTACGAACGGCAGATGGGGAGATAGATACAGAAGTGGTTCATGCCAAATTCGTGGTCGGTGCTGATGGTGAGCACACGCCGCGGAATATTCTCAATTATAGAACTTGACGCCTTCTCTGATTTACAGGTGCCCACTCATGGGTTCGGAAGTCCCTGGGGATTCAGATGGAAGGAGAACAAACCGGTGAGCGGCCATTCAAACCTCCTTCTGATAGCACGTACAAGATATTTATAGCTCACCCCTACGTAGATTTCGTCTGGGGTGTTGTGGATCTAGTCCCAGACACCGACTTTCCTGATATCCGCAATAGATGCGCCATTCATTCGAATAACGGCTCTTGCATGATCATCCCAAGGGAAGGGGATAAAGTCAGGCTTTACATACAGCTCGGCCACACCGATGCTGTGGACTCTACAAATGGAAGAGTTGATATGAGCAAGACCAGTCCGTACAAATTGATGGAGGTAATGTCCCTTAGCTAGCCACCTCCTAAACCTCACCCCTGACCCTAAGATAGGTTGCGAAGACATCATTGCAGCCATTTTATATCAGAAACACTGGCGACATCGACTGGTGGACGATATACATCAGTTAGTGCTAAGCCATGTACTCCCAATCATCACTGACTTCTCATTCAGTCGGTCAACGCGTCGCTTCAAGATTCTCTGTCAATAACCGTGTGTTCATCGCTGGAGATGCTTGCCATACGCATTCACCAAAGGCCGGTCAAGGCATGAATGCTAGTATGAACGATACTCATAATCTAGGTGATTTTATTTTCCGCATGCTTGCATCCGCATCTATCAATTAAATTGACCGGATCAATAGTTTGGAAACTGACATATGTTCTACGTGGCTGGGCTGACATGTCCCTCTTGGATACCGTGAGTGCTCCTCCTACTGTTCTGATTAGCAAATCTGATGAATGAGGTCAAAGTACGAATTCGAACGGCGTAAATACGCCCAAGATTTGATCAACTTCGATAAGAAATTTTCTGCCCTGTTCTCTGGAAAGCCGCGAACGCAGGAATATCAAGATGGCGTCTCCCACGAGGAATTTAAGAAGTAAGTAGACTGGTCATTCAAGATCTTGCTCCTCACCTCACGCACATCACAGAGCGTTCCAAACGTTCGGTGGATTCACCAGCGGCATCGGCATCAGATACGCGGAATCCTTGATCACGAATTGCAAATACCAGGACTATGCGAGCAATCTGAAGATTGGCCGACGCATGCCCCCGCAAGTTCTGCTTCGTGCTGCCGACTCGCGGCCGGTCGAGCTCCAGGATCTCTTGCCGTCAGATACTCGCTTCAAATTCTTGCTGTTCACCGGAGATATATCTTCTCCTCTGCAGCAAGGCAAACTTTCCGAGCTCTCGCAGCGACTTGGCAGACCTGAGGGGCTCCTTGACCCTACCCTTGTAGGAAGTCGCCGTTCGATGCTGGAGGTCCTTACCATCGGCGTAGGAAGTAAGTGGACGGTGAGGTACACCGACGTACCACCTTTATTCCGCTCGCACTGGTCGAAGTATGCCTTTTACCATCTTGGACGTGTTATATTTTCTGACCATCCACCCTAGAGTACTCATAGATGACTCAGACCCCCATGAACGATCGGGAGGCAAGGCATATACTTCCTTTGGTATTAATCCTTCCGGAGCAATAGTCATCGTACGACCCGATGGCTACGTCGGAATGGTGGCGCCGTTCATTGCTGTCGATGATATCGAACAATACTTTGACTCTTTCGCAGCAAAGGAGTGAAGAGACTGGCGCCAAAGTTGACACCACAACGACATGGGGGGCAGACTACAAATACAACTCTGGTACTAATGCAAAGAGGGAATATGGAAGGGCATGCGATAATGGTAATATAAATATCTACGAAACGAGTGACGCTTTCCAATGTACATAATGTATAACACAAATATTTCAACGGTTCAAAATCAACTCTTTCTACTCTTTGCCATGGGCGGCGCTTCGGCACTGTCGATAAGCACCCGTCGAGGCCCAGTACTTCGTCCTCCGGCGACCGGTCGTACTTGAGACACGGTCCGTGATGATGAGGACGCCTTCTTGGAGTCCGCGGCATTGGTCCTTGCAGATGTAAAGCCTGAAGGCATTGCTGCAACCTTCTTCACGATATCAGGTCTTGAGACGCTGGGAGTAGACTTCGTGACCTTCACTACTTTTGTAGGCCGTTCAGTGTCTGTTCCAGGTGGGCCAGCTGGTGCGCGCTTCTTGTCTTTTAAACGTGCCTTCGACGATTCAGCAGTGTTTTTGTTTTCCTTCTCTTTTTCGACGGTCCTTCTGGTTGTTGTTACTGTGGCCACACCCTTACCCTTGTCTACTCTTGATCGTTGGGGGTTGGGGGGAAGCGCAACCTTTTTCTTGGTAGGAGGATGCGAGTCAACTTGCATGTCCATCAGCGGGCTTTCTCGGCCCATCCTTGTTTTCTCCTCTTCTTCATCGCTCTCTGTGATACCCAGTTCAGCTGCTAAGCTCATTTGGGGCTGAGGCGCAGGGTCGATCCTGGGGAACAAGTCGTCCTCTTCGTCCTCTTCCACCACAACACCAAGCTGCCCACTTGAATCAGAGCTAGAGATAGCCTGACCCGGACTTGTAGGACTTCCTGGCGAGTCAGCAAGTGACAATATACGGCTCAGGGGACTGGGTTTTGCTGGTGAATATGCATGGATCATCCGCTTAGCGAAGGGTTTTGCTATGGGGTAGGGGAATGAGGGGGCTGAGAGCTGCGAAGTCGATTGCGATGAGCTGTCGGGCGGCGTTTTCAAGATAGGGTTTGATGAAGAGGAAGGAAGGTTGGAGTCTTCCATAGACGTCGGCTGTGTCTCGCCGAGGTCGAATTGATCTGACTCGTTGATATCGATCGAGGGCGGTGCGATGACAGGGGAGGCTGGTAACAAGGCATTCGGGGAGGGTGGAGGTAAGACGAAGGAGGTTGGTAGCAGGGATGAGCCTAGTGGCGGAGGAGCCAGAAAGGATGATACACCTTTCGACGAGGGAATCACTTCGGTTTCTGAAGCCAACTCTACTACTTTCCCTCTCGTCTTCTTCGGGGGTGGTGTCAACCCAACGGAGGATCTCCGAGCATTGCGTGGCTTTCGTGGACTGATATTCGTGGATTTAGCAGGAGACTTTCGTGGGGATTTGCCAGGTTTCTTGGGAGATGGTGCTTTTTTCGGCGATGGGAGAGATGTTGTGGCTGGAGGAGTGGGAGGAAGTTCAGCAAGGATCTTTTCGACTTGCCACGATCGTTTCTCTTCCAGGAAGCGTAGTCGTTCAGCCTCCATGGTTGCCCGCTCTTTGCCTAACTTTACCGCAGCTTCTGTGAACTTCTGCCTCTCGTTGTCCAACTCTCGTTTCATCGCCTCCAGCCTTTCGAGCTCAACGTCCTTCGCAGGTACAGACATCAACTCCATGCTGACTTCAGCAACATCACGGTGGGTAGCGTTACGGGTAGCCAGCTGGTCAAATAGCTCCTGCGTTTTTGCTGCAGTTGCCTTACATTCCTTTCGGGCTTGTTCTACGGGATCTGTTTAGTTGGGGAAACTGAGAATAGATAATGGACATACCCAGCTCGGAGCGCAGCTGTTCTATAATGCCATTAAGCCGCGGTATATCTTCATCTGGAGGTTGTAAGGAGGTAGAAGTAGTTGGCTCTACTTGCGGCTGTTGATTGGCGATACCATCACGTAGGGATGTAAACAGCGAGCTTAGTTTGTCAGTCGCAGCGGTCTTCGGATGCAGCGGGAAAAGGCTCGACATCGTGCAAGGATCTACCTCATCTTCATCCTCTCCCCTCATACGAGCCAATACTCCCTGCATCTCATTAACCGCACTGGTCACCATCCGCCTCAACCTCAAATTATCCGCATCCAACCTCGCCCGCGCTTCGTCTGCTTGTTCTAGCGCAACCTCCATGAACGACTTCCCCCTGCCAGCGTTCTCACTCCCGTATGCCACCGAAGCATTACCGCATGTAAGCGTCAGTCCACTGGGTGTCCTCGTCAGCTGTCCCTGTGCGTCTGCCAATTTTGACCACTTTTCTTGCATCCGTTCCACCTGTGTATCTCGCTTCTTCAGTTCAGCTACGTGGGTTTGTCGTAGTGATTGGACCATGGAGCGTGTTCGAGTGAGCTCAGCTGTCGTTTGCTTGTGTGCGTTCTCGATTGACTGAATGGTTCGGGTGGCGGCACTACTCACTCATGGGCATGGGAATGTAGTAACACAAGGTTGTTTGTTGCTTACGCTAATTTCGATTTGAAGACGTTCATTTCACGTTCGGCATTGGCTGCTTGCTCTTTCGCAGTACGGTGCATATTCAACAGTCGCTCATGGTCGTATGAAATTGTCCTGTACTTCGTCGTAAGGTCCTCCGTGCGACTCATATCGTCCTGCACTTTCCGTGAACATAGTACATGTGTAACGGCATCTCAACTCACCATGCGTTGTCCAAGCATTCCGAGCAAGCATTTTATCACCCGCTCTGCGTCAGTTGCTGCCATACCATCGAGCGAGAGCCCTGGTGATGGGGCGAAGCCATGAGCGACAAGTTGAGCATTGAGGTACTGAAGACTCGAGGCAGATATCTCCGACGTAGACGACGCCGTGGAGAAAGGTGAGCCGAAGTCCGACATCGAGACGTCGAGTGCCCAGTGCACGCTGGGCTTCCGGGGAGTCGTCGCCATCGTCGAAGAAGAGTGAATTGTCGGAGGTAGAGAAAAGGTGTTCGCGTAAAACTCGCCACAGTTGAAAGTCGCGTCGATCACGTGCGCGCGAAGCTTCACCAAAACTAACCAAGGAAGCGTAGCTTGCTTTGTTTGTCAAAATGGTTATCCCAAGCAACGAGAACCTTTCAAAACGCCGTTTCACTGTCTACGCTGCCTTATTGAGAAGAGATATGGAAGATGGCCCACCATGAAGAGGAGGAAAGTCAAATCAGGGGCGGCGGTCAGGCCTCAGTGCAATGCAGACAGCAGAACGAAAATGCATAGCGAGTGTAGAGAACAAGGGAACGTAATGCGAGGTATATAGTATATGCAAAACACTAGCGAATGTTGCTTCGATGGGACTAAAATTGTGATGCGAGAGGGAAAGATTATATCCACGATGAAGGAAATGTGAATCTGACTAGCAGTGTGGTCCGCACTATTTGCAAGGGGATAAAGCAGAGAAGGGGAGAGTAATGGATCTATCAGGGAGGTATATCTTCTGGTTCAAGTCCAGTCGAAATGTACTGCGTGCTGGACCTTCTATATGTCTGCATGAGCCGGCGTAGGCGAGCAAGTTCGCTGGCCAATTCCCTAAAATTGAGGTTAGTGATATATTGGAAAGGACAGGGCACGATGCGTACTTGGCCGTATTTCCAGCTTCTTCACTACCTTTCGAGTGCTTCTCCACCTCTGCCTTCATCCGATTCACCTCTTCCGTCCACATCGCCTCCACCTCCTTCTCTTTCTTTATGTCCTCGTCCCTCAGCTCATTCAGTTCCGCACGTGTTTTCTCGGCGTTCTTCACCTCTTCCAGCAACTGCTGATACTTCTTCCCCACACTCTCCGCATCCCCACGCAGCTTCTCTTCCCGCTTCCGCATCTCCTCTCTCAACTTCTCCGTGTCCGATTTGAACCCAGAGACAAGCCCTTTGATGCTGTCCCGGAGTGTGATGTACTCTCGCTCGGACTTTTGCGACAGAGCGGTGGATTCCGAGAGCGCGGATTCCATCTCACGGATGGTCTTCTTTGACGTGGATGTTTCTGACTTGAGCTGCGATTTTAATTGCGTGGCTTCCGCTTCGGCTTTCCGTGCGCGCTCTAGGACTTCCTGCAGTAGTCTCTCTTTTCTCGCGACCACGTTATTAAGCCCCTCGTTCTCCAGCCGCAGCCTTTCCCGGGCCTCTTTTAGATCCTCAGTCTGCCGTGTCAATTGTGCCACGGTTCGTTGTGATAAACGAAGCTGTGACTTGGTGTTCTCAAGAGCGGTGCGCGCATTGACGACCCCTGCCTGTAGGTCAGCCAGGACTTTCGTCGTGCCGGCAGGGGTGAACGAGGCACGTCGGTTCGGTGATGGAGGTTGGAGTGAAGAAGTTGACGCAAATAGGTCGCTCTCAGCGATGGGGGATGTTTTGCTGGCGGTGGAGGATGATAATCGTTGACCTTCGTCGGCTAACGCCCGCGCATTACCTAGGAATGAGTTAAGACGCCACTAGACACAAAAAGAGAGACAGAACCAACCTACTGCAGCAACCGGTATTCCTTATAGACGGTGAGATTAGGACGCCCTCCGTCAACGTTGAAACATTACTCACGACTAAGGGTGCGCATTGGACTCGATGCACGTTTAAATGAGGTAGGACTGCTAGGGCCAACGCCGAATGACATCGGAACGCCTTCTTGGATCCCGTTCTCCTCTGCATCCCGTCGAGGCAAGGGTAGACTAGACTCTGGGCCTGCAATGCCTTGAAGAACATCATAACTCGACCGACGCTTGACTTTCGTTGCCGTCGGAACCGGAGAAAATGAGGAAGGTGGAGGTGGTGAAGAAAGCATTATGTCGGAAGTATCTGGGGGCAACGGTCTAGGTCCACGAAGTACGATATTCTCCAAATTATGTAGCTGTGCTTGTTGCTGTCTGATAGAGTGTTTCAGCGTGGACATTTGGTTCCGTAGAGCAACTGTAAAGGCAATATACTTTTGTGTTCACAGAAGGAGCTGATTTCTGAGTTCTTTACCTGGATTCGCTTCTAGTGATTGTTGCGAAGGACTTGGTGCGCGTCCCGAGCGTATTGAACCACGCGACGACGGCCGTGAAAGTGAACGGTCGCGATTGTGTTTCGGAGGAGACAAAGAACGACCGTAAGGAGGAGAAAGTGGTGAGTGTGAGCTAGGACCGGGGCTCGAAGACATGTAATAGGGCGTCAGACGTTCTGCAATAAAATATTTGGTCGCTGTTGATGCGCCCGTCACCACATATAAGTGCTGTGGTGGTTCGTTGGAAGCATCCACACTTCCACTTTGGGGTTCCACGGAAGCAGTGCCCCACGTGATGAGGAGGTGAAGCGTGGGAAGGTATGGGTCTCCAGGTCGGTCGCTGAACATGTCATCTATATTATTAAAACACAATGGTCCATAATGTTATGTAATCAAATTTAATGTTACATAATCAAAAAAGAGCGCTCACCTCAGAGCCACACAGGGGGACAGGGGATGAATAGGGAATAGGGAACAAGGACTACCAGACTGAAACTCTGGACTGTCATTGCTACCAGATTATGATAAGGGTAGCCAAAAGGCATCATGTCTTCTCTCCCTCTGCATAACATACTTTAACAAATAAGCTTCAAGTACTCAGATTAAGCAATTCATCAAAACATGGATATCAACAAAATGTAGACTGTAGGATTATGCAGTTAGGATTCAATTGAAGCTTTGATCATTTATTTACAGCTGTGGTTAATGTCTGAGATTGAACTTTGAGGTATCTTAGTTGTTAGTTTTTAGCCAAAAGTCTGTACCTATGGGAGTAGCAAACTAAGCTATACAGGACTACAAGTAAGAGATATGACTAATAAGATGGAAGAGAGCCCGAAGGCAAAACACTCAGAGATAACGTTCGAGGTGAAAGGTTCAAACGCGGGGGTGATATTCGTACGAAGATGGGAGTTGGGGTACAAGCTGGAAGTAAGTAAGTAATCTCAGGGACGCGCGTATATATATGGATGAACACGTGGTCCAGGGGTCAGGGGAATTAGGAGATAGGTAAGCGCGCAGGCTTACACTCGCCCACCCTCCAAGATTTGGGCGACACGTGGGGAGCGACGGCGTAATGTCGTGGCCGTTTGTCGAGCGGACGTAGACGTGAGTGTCTCGGGCTCCTTCGATGCGAGCCAAACATCCAGAGCCTCGAGCTCGTCGACATCGCACAGTGGTAACCACCGGTCTTCTTCGGCACCGTATCCACGGTATCTAACCAAGAACTCTTTACCTCTTCGACCACGCTTCTCATCCAGGATCCTTTCCACCAGCCACTCCTCTCCGTCGTTCGTCTCTACACTTTCAGGCCGTTCCAGTTCGCGCGAGGGGAAGAGGGAAGCGTCGTTAGGCATGAATCGCCGAAGTTGCGAGGCGTGGAAGGTAGGGAATATGTTCGGGGAGTTTGGCATAAACAGCGTGTACATAGATTTCTCCGGGAAGGCCTTCGTGATTTCATATGGTCTGTCGAAACGAGGCATGAATTTAGCGACTCGACCGTCACCTCCGTGCGTGTATTCTTTGCGACGATTGGAAGTAGAGAGGTATACAAAGTCGCCAACCTTGAAACCAGCGTCCTGTCGACGTGACACGTTAGCATAGATTGACTGAGCGATTTTTGCAGCGAGGAGGGAGTCCTTAGCGTCAGATGTGTAACCTTCCATGATCTCCGCCAGACGTGTGGCGTCGATGTTCTCAGCAAGGTTACCTTCGACCAGGGGGGGCATCGTTCGAGGGGAGCATCCGAGACGCAATTGGAAAGGCGAGAATCCCGTGGAGGCGTTAACAGTGTTCATGTAGCAGAAACGGACGTAGGGCAGCGCTTTAACCCATCCCTTCTGATTGCGGTCGACGAAGTAACGGAGGGATTGTATGATGGTCTTGTTCGTCCGCTCGCTTGAACCATCCGTTTGTGGGTGGAAGGAAGAAGACAGCTTCAATTTGATACCCGTCAGCTTATGAAGAGCGGACCAAAACTGAGAAACGAAGAGCTTATTGCGGTCGGAAACAATCTCCTTGGGCAAACCGTTCTCACAGTACCAGTAGTCGAAGAAAAGGGTCGCAGCTCGTTCCGCGCTAAGATCGGTCCTGCAAGGGATAAGGCGGATGTCAGCGCCCATACGATCGGTGATAGTCAATAGGTAATTATAGCCCTCATCTTCAGGCAAGGGTCCGACAAAGTCTAAGGCGACGTTCTGGAAGCGAGCGTCGGGTACGTCGAGGGAATGAAGGGGCCCGACAGGTTTAGAAGTCGGGGATTTGTTGCGCTGACACTCGACACACCCTGGGATGTACGATTCTTCGAGATCGCGACGCATATGCGGCCAATAGAACGACTCGCGAAGAGCAGCGTAGGACTTGGCGGATCCGAAGTGACCGAGACAGTCGTGAGCCATCTGAAACAAACGCTCGCGGACGTCAGCGACACGGGGAACAACGAGACGATCCGCGACGTATAGCAAGCCGTTTCGTTTGGATACACCAGCCACACCGATGCCCTTGTTCAGTAGCTTCTGGCACCACACGTCCTCGGCGTAGCCGCTCTTGATCTTCTCCAGGAACTCCAGGTCTGCACCGATAGCCAGCACGGGCGCCACAATGGTCGGGACTGTAAGGGCAACCTCAAGATGGCCAACAGCGCAAGCCTAGCAGAGGGAGAATCCAAAGAAATGAATAAGACTAACTACAATACATGAGAGAGCTGCTCACCTAGCAGAGGGAGAATCCAAAGAGAACAGGATGGGGATTCTCCATGCTAGGAAGCGAAGTATATACTGTAGTAGCGTGGGAGGAATGAAGGGTAACTGTACAGTACACCAGCCACAGGTACGAACGAATATCACAAGGTACGAGGGGGCATGTGATAATGAAGTGGAAGGGGAATGTACAGGAGCTGTGCCAGCGACCTGGGGGAGTGGGGACAAGGAATAACGAAGTGGGAAAGGAAGATGGAGGTAGCCCGGACGAGCCCCGAAGTGTATCTATGAGTCCGAGCGAGTCCGAGCGAGTCCGAGGCGTCCGGAGCGCGGGAAGACTTCGGAGTCACCGGACGAGGCTCGGATGTGGAGGGGGTGAACGGAAGGGAAGCGGAAAGGAAAGGGGACGGAAGGAAAGGAAAGGGAAAGAAAGAAAGAGGAAAGGGACGAGGAGGAAGGGGACGGGACAGGGGGAAAAGGGGAAAATAGGAGTGTCCCCTTACATCACCCCCCTTTCAAGGTTGCGGCGACCCGACGCAAAGATTCCTGCCTGCCGCGCCATGAATTCACCAACCCCGAAACTCCGGATTGCTGCGAGAAGATGTCGAAGTACGATTGCGCGGAGCCCGGAGCCTTCCGACTACGCCAACGCTCCCAGGACTGGTCCAGTGCTGCAGGAGTCATCTGGAGCGGTAGAGCAGTCGTCGGATTCATCGGACTCGTCCGGAGTACGCGTACTGCATCTGGATGACGATCATGGAAGTCCTTGACCTTCCGGGCAGCATGCTGGAGGTTGCTCGCGGGCTCCCAGGAGTCGTGCTCAATGCCATAGCCTCGCCAACGCACCAGATACTTCAGGACCCGACCGAACCGTCTGCTATTTCGGACTTCTTCTACCTCATGCTCCTCTTCTCCGTCAACGAGCTGCGGAGGTGGCGGAGCGACAGGGTGTCTACCTGGGATGGGGTCCGGAACGAAGGGAGAGAGTTTGACCACCGGGAAGACGGGATGGAGACGGGATAAGCCCGGAGGGAGCTGGAGCCGGTACGCTGCCTTGCCAACCTTCCGGACGACCTTGTAAGGACCAAGTCGTGCGTGTCCGAGTTTCCGGGAGGGTCGGGCAAGGTTGATGTCCGACGAGTCCAGCCAGACCTTGTCACCCGGTTGGTACTCCGGAGCAGGAGTCCGACGCTGATCGTAGTAGCGCTTCATGTCGTCCTGAGCCTTGACCAATGCGGAATGAGCCTCGTCGACTGCGGACTTCATCCGGTCTACGAACTCGTTTGCGGACTCCATCCGAGACGGTGGTTGGTGAGGTTCGAACCCGAGACGAGGATGACGGCCGGTATCCAGGAGGAAGGGTGACTGCTGAGTGGACGCATGGACCCGGTTGTTGTACGCGAACTCCGCCATAGGCAGGAGGCGAGCCCAGTCGTCCTGACGCTCTCCGACAAAGATCCGGAGATAGGACTCGAGTTCCTGGTTGGTCCGTTCCGTCTGTCCGTCGGACTGAGGGTGGTACGCAGTGGAGGCAGCCAGCTTGATTCCGAGCATCCGGTAGACTTCTCGGGTGAACTCTGCGACAAATTGTGGACCCCGGTCGGACACAACGGACCGAGGGAGTCCGTGCAGCTTCCAGACGTTCTGCAGGTACAAGTTTGCGGATCCGAGGGCAGACACTGTGGTGTGAGTCGGAATGAAGTGGGCGCGTTTGCTTACGGAGTCGACCACATTCATGACAGCATCAAACCCATCGGACTCCGGAAGCTCGACGATGAAGTCAACACTCAGGCGATCCCAGTGTTCATCCGGAATGGGGAGCGGATGGAGTTCACCCATGGGCGGATGCCTTTGGGCCTTCGTCCGGAGACAGAGGTCGCAATGGCGGGTGTAGGATCCGACGTACCGGGACATGTTGGGCCACCAGTAGCTGCGCGAAACGAGCTCGAGGGTCTTCCACCTGCCGGCGTGTCCTGCGACCTTGGTGTCGTGGTGCTGAGCTACAATGGTCCGACGCAAGTCCGGTGAGTCCGGAACGTAGATCTTACCCCGGAACATCAGGAGTCCGTCCGATTGAGACCATTCCGCGCTTCGGACTGTCTTGCGACTGCCCTGGGCCTTCTTCAACTCCTCTGCCGCCTTTGCCACTGCATCTTCAAACTTCGCATTCCGCACTCCAGTCCGGATAGCCGTGAGGATATCCTTCTCCTCCCCTTCAAGAGTGACACCCGTGGCACGGACGGCAAAGTAGGACGGCTTAAGTAAAACCACATCCTTGTTGTCGTCCTTACCATCCGAGTGGTCCGAGCGGCGCGAGAGAGCATCCGGCTTACCCATTGTCCGACCCGGACGATGCTGGAGAGTGAAGTCAAAGCGGGAGAGGTATAGCGACCAGCGGGCCTGACGACGATTGAGTTTCTGGGCCTTGATGAAGTACTCCAGGTTCTTGTGGTCCGTCCAGATCTCGAACGGAGTCTCCGCGCCTTCAAGGTAGTGCCGCCATTCTTCGAGCGCCCGGATGATTGAAAGCATCTCCTTGTCGTGTATTTCGTAGTTCCGCTCCGCAGCCTGTAGACTTTTAGAGTAGAATGCGACAGGATGCCATTTACCATCGTCCGGATCCAGCTGCGACAAGACCGCACCCGTAGCGTAATCCGACGAGTCCGCTTCAACCCGGTATGGCCGATCCTCCTTCGGAAAGACCAGAACGGGCTCCGAAGTGATCAGCTCCTTGATCCGAAGAAATGCGGATTGAGCGGAGTCGTTCCACTGCCATTCCTTTGCGCAAGTGAGGTCGAAGAGAGGCCGAGCGATATGCGAGTAGTCCTTGATGAAGTGGCGGTAGAAATTGACGAACCCGAGGAAGGATTGGAGTTCAGTCCGAGTCCGGGGGGTCGGCCAGTCCGCGACTCCGGAAACCTTCACGGGATCCATCTCGATCTTACCCTCAGAGATGACAACTCCAAGATACTCCACCTTGGTCTGCTCGAATTCGCACTTGTCTGCTCGGAGGAAGAGCTTGTTCCGCTGGAGGATCTCCAGGACACGCCTGAGGACCCGGCGATGCTCTTCGCGCGTCTTGGTGTAGATCAGAATGTCATCCAGATAGATAATGACTACACCTTCTGTAATGAGCTCCCGGAAGAGGTCGTTCATCATGGTCTGGAAGGTAGATGGGCTATTCGTCAGTCCGAAGAACATTACCAACGGCTCGAAGAGTCCACGCGTAGTCCGGAACGCGGCCTTCCACTCGTCGCCCTCCTTGATCCGGACGTTGTTGAAACCCCACCGGACGTCGAGCTTGGAGAAGTAGCGAGTGTTCCGGAGTTTATCCACCAAGTCCGAGATGAGCGGAAGTGGGTACCGATTCTTGACCGTCATGCTGTTGAGCTTCCGGTAGTCCTGGACCAAGCGGAGCGATCCGTCCTTCTTCTTAACAAAGAACACCGGGGCGGCCATGGGCGACTTGCTGGGGCGGATCCGACCAGTCCGGAGATTTTCTTCCAGGAACTCGTCCAGCTGTTTCTGCTCCGCGGGGGACAGCGGGTAGCACTTGGTAGAGGTCGGTTCCGCTCCGTCCACTAGCTCAATGGCGTGATCCCACGGACGCGGCATGGGCAGTTCATCAAAGGACTCCTTGGCGAAGACGTCCTCGAATTCTCGGAGGAAGCCCGGGACTGCGCTGTTCCGAGGATCGTGGGGCTTGTTGCGCTGGAAAGCCAATGCGAGGCGCTGCGAGACCGTCTCCGAAGCTCGGACGTGTTCTTCCCGAAGACTCCGAAGGTACTCCGGAGTCGGAGGAGGAATGGTTGCGAAGATACGGTCGCCCTTCTCAAGTTCGGAGTCATCCGGAGTTGTGGCCTCATCGTCCTCGTCGTCATCCTCGCAGTCCTGAAGCTGCGGAAGGTCGTCCGAGTGCAGTTCCTCGACCATTGGCATCGGACCCGTACGACACTCCCGGAGTCGCACGGACTCCTTGCGTCGGGTCAGCTTGTCATGGCGGAACTCCTTCCGACAGGTATCGCATCCGGACGGACAGCGGCTCATGGTCACCTCCTTTGTCTGCCAGTCGATCTCGGGGTTGTGCTTCCAAAGCCAGGTGTATCCGAGGATGATGTCCTGCCGTCCGATGTTAGTGACCGCGAAAAGCATCCGTTCCGTGTGATCCTTGAACCGGAGTACAAGGTCCACGACTTCGGAGATGGATCCGTTTTCGTTTGGTGATCCGTCGACATTGAAGACTGGGATCGGAGCGGACAGCTTGCGCCGGGTGAAACCATGAGCATCCGCAAAGCGCGGATGCATAAAGACTCCGGTGGCTCCGCAGTCCACCAGGGCCTGCAGGGTGCATCTGTGTTGTGTATCTGTGCTCTGCACTTCAACGGGTATATCTAGCGAAAGCTTGCCGGGCAGCGCGGAGATCTTATAGCTACTGGGTAGCCGCCGTTCCCACTGCGGGCGAAACCTTCGGAGTGTGCGGATTGTAACCGGAGTTGTTTGCTTAGCGTCGGACGAATCATCGGAGTGATTGGAATCGTCTATTTCGTCTACGCTAAGACAAGCAAATCGGTTATTTACCAACGAGGTCGCACTGATCACTCGTTGGTCCGGACAAAATCCGCCGTGTCCGATTCCTCAACCGGGGCCGTTCCCTCATCGTCTATTCCTTCCGAGGTCCCTGCACTTTCTACAACATCGGCCGCGGTCAGGAGATCTTCGATGGCGGACATCCGCTCCTCGGTGGTCATGAACCGGACGTTGTACCGGAGTGGGCACTCGCGGGACATGTGACCGGGTTTGCCGCATCGGTAGCAGAGCTGCGAAGCGGCGGGCCGGGAGCGGGTGTGGTCGACGTCCATGGGGACGCCGGGTGAGAGAGCCTTCGGAGGAGGCAGAGGTTGGAAGCGGGGTTGCAGAGGCGGGAGCTGAGTCCGAGGTGCAGGGAGTACACCCGCAGGAGTCCGAGCGACTCCGGAGTTGGCTGCTGGTCGGACGAGGGATCCGGAGTGTCCGGAGTTTCCGGAGTGCATGCCAAAGTGGAAGGACTGGTTGGCAGCACGGTTGTCCGCGACCCGCTGCGCTGCCTTGTACCATCCCTCGAAGTCATCCTCGTCCGGACAGTCTGCGGACTCGGCCACGCGGCTCTGGATGATGGAGTCCAGTCCGCGACGGAACTTCATCGTGATGTTGGAGCCCTCGGAGTATCCGGACTGGTCTACAAGGTCCCGGAACTCGTCGAGGTACTCCTGGAAAGTCCGACGCCCTTGGTGGTACCGGGTGGACTCCAGCTTGAGCATGGCGGCTTCGTGTTCCCGATCCGGAAGGAAGCGAGTCCGGAATTCGGTCGCGAAGGCGGCCCAGGATTCGAAGTACGGATCCTTCGGACTCCGGAGCACCATGTCCGCGTACTCCTTGCCGCGATCCTTCTGGAAGAAGGAGAGACACCAGAGGATTTTGGCCTGCTCAGTCGGAAAGTGGTCCGGACAGAGCTGGAAGTAGATGGAGCACGCGTTGTAGAACGCGCGACCATCCTTGCGGTTTCCGTCGAAGATCGGGGGAGAGGCGGGCTTCAAACGGGAACGCGGGGTGATTTCGGATCGACTCGGGGCGTGCTGGGAGGCTTCAGTGCCCCTCAGCTCAGAGTCCGGAGTCGTTTTCGGAGTAGTCGGACGGGGTGTTAGGAGGAGTCCTTCAATTCGGGTGAGTGTATCCTGGATGGAGCTGATTTGGGTTTGGTGTTCGTACGTCTGAGCCCACAAGGTCTGCAAAGTCTCGGAGTCCGGTCCTGGAGCGACTGGCTCTGATGGCGGGATCTGGCTGGAGGCGCCCGGCATTTCGGAGTCGTCAGGGGGGCGAGGGATGGAGTTCCTTGGGTCCTCAGAGGTGGGTGGGAGTAGCAGGAGAGCGTCCGGAATGTCCGCAAAACCGGAGAGACGTCGAGAACGAGTCCGGAGTGGCGCAGGACGTTTTCCGTAGGGCTCTGGTGCCAGGATGGGAGATCCTGTTCTGCTGTAAGGGCAACCTCAAGATGGCCGACAGCGCAAGCCTAGCAGAGGGAGAATCCAAAGAAATGAATAAGACTAACTACAATACATGAGAGAGCTGCTCACCTAGCAGAGGGAGAATCCAAAGAGAACAGGATGGGGATTCTCCATGCTAGGAAGCGAAGTATATACTGTAGTAGCGTGGGAGGAATGAAGGGTAACTGTACAGTACACCAGCCACAGGTACGAACGAATATCACAAGGTACGAGGGGGCATGTGATAATGAAGTGGAAGGGGAATGTACAGGAGCTGTGCCAGCGACCTGGGGGAGTGGGGACAAGGAATAACGAAGTGGGAAAGGAAGATGGAGGTAGCCCGGACGAGCCCCGAAGTGTATCTATGAGTCTGAGCGAGTCCGAGCGAGTCCGAGGCGTCCGGAGCGCGGGAAGACTTCGGAGTCACCGGACGAGGCTCGGATGTGGAGGGGGTGAACGGAAGGGAAGCGGAAAGGAAAGGGGACGGAAGGAAAGGAAAGGGAAAGAAAGAAAGAGGAAAGGGACGAGGAGGAAGGGGACGGGACAGGGGGAAAAGGGGAAAATAGGAGTGTCCCCTTACAGGGACCACAGGAGTAGGCTGCGAGGCGAGGGCGATGGCGGCGAGAATAGGCGCGACGATAGGTTGTGACATAGGTGCCTCAGGGAATTCCCTCGAGAGCGCGTTGGCGACCGTGTTATTTTCACCTTTGATGTACTTAATGTCGAAATTGTAGTCTGCGAGGAATATTTGCCATCGTAGTTGCTTCTTGTTGAGGTCGCGTTGCCTGGAAAAGTACTCCAGCGTCTTGTGGTCCGTGTGTACCTCGAATTCCGAACCAAGCAGGTCTGTTCGCCATTTGTGTAGCGCACGGACTATGGCCAACATCTCTTTGTCGTGGGTAGCGTAGTTTCGTTCTGCAGGGTTGAGTTGCTTAGAATCGTAAGCGACCGGGCGACTGGTCTCCCAAGTGGGCCCGTAACTGAGAACGGCGCCGGTTCCAACGTCGCTGGCGTCCGTGGTGACGTAGATCTTATTGTCTCCGGGATTCTCGTGATCTATAACAGTGAGGCACTCCCTAGACAAAACGAGGGACTTAATATTTTCGAAGGCGTTCTGATGCGCCGGCAGCCAGGTGATTGGCTCCTTCCCCACCGTCTTGTTCGTGAGTGGGGTGAGAACTGAGGTATGGTCGGCCAGCCGCGGCAGGAAAATCGCCAGATATCTGACGAGGCCTAGAAATTGTCGTACGTCAGTCGCTGTACGCGGAACAGGCCACTCAGCAATTTTCAGAGCCTTGGTGGAGTCCGCCTGAATGCCGTCTTGAGAGATCGTGTGTCCTAAGAACTTTATCGAGGTGCAAAATAAGTCCGTCTTCTTCACGTTACAATAAAGCGCAGCGTCACGTAGCGCGGCGAGGACCAATTCGACGTTCTTGATATGTTCCACTAGGGACGACGACCAGATGATGATGTCGTCTAGGTAAACATGGCATATCTTGCCGATGAGATGGCGCAAGGCGGCCACCATTCGGCGTTGATGGGTCGCGGGAGCGTTCCGACAACCCTGGGGCATAACGATCCATTCATAGAGTCCAAATGGGGTCCGTACTGCTGTGTACTTGATGTGGTCAGGGTGTACCTTAGTCTGGAAGAAAGCATTTGTCATGTCTAACTTCCCCCAAATCTTGCCTTTCCCGCAGTCTGCGAGAATCTCCGAGACGAGCGGCAGTGGGAAACGGTCAGGCACGGTATTATCGTTGAGCTCACGATAATCGTTGACCCAGCGGGGCAGGGCGTTGGGGTCGGACTTGGGCACCAGAAACGCTGGGCTTGCGTACTCGGAGTCCGACGGGCGCAGTTTCCCCGAAGCCAGGAAATCATCAAGTAACGTTTTCCACGCGTCACGCTCCTTCCGAGGGCAAGAGTATCCACAACGATTAACGACCTTGTTGGCATCCTTGAGTTTGAACTTGTGGTAGACCTGGTCGGGCAGCCGATGGACGGGGGGTAGCTCTTCGAAAAGATCACTGTACTTCTTCTTCATCTCCAGGTCCAATCGCTTTAACTGGGCTTGGAAGGTGACCGTCGCGGTAACGTCGTCCAGTCGTTCCCGAATTGCCGCGACGATAGAAGAGCCGTGTGCACCTCGCGCGGGGAGCTTTGACCGTTTGGGTTTGAGGGTGTTTGTGAACTCGCTGCTCTTGAACAAAACCTCGTGAGCTGTTCGAGCTTTACGGCAAGCCGCGCGGACATCGCTAGCTCGCGTATGATTGGATTTCCATTTCGGGCGTGGTGCAGAGGGCAACGCTGATGCATTTAACAAATCGTAAGAAGAGACATTGTCCGTCCTTGAAATACAGGTACGCGCAAGGTGATCGATGATGAGTCCGTTGGAGTTGAGGAAAGGGAGGCCAAGAATAGTATCTGCGACGAGGGAGGGGGAGATAAAGGCACGAAGGGGTTTTGAAACAAATAGTCCATCTAAAGAACGAGGCTGGAAAGTAACGTAATGAGACAGAGAAACCTCCTTCCCCGTCCCCGAAAAAGCGGGGCTGCATTTGAAAGGTGTGCTTGCGAGGTGCCGTTCTAGCTTGAGGGCGGTGGCGATGTCATCTTTAATAAGAACTACGGCAGATCCATTGTCAATCAGGCCGTTCACGGACTGGGAGACAGGTGAAGCGAAAGGGGATGGTGGAGAAATGGCAAAGCGCCAGAACAGATTTGAACATGAAAACGGAGCGTACTCATCGTCCGACCAACTGCCTGAAGAGATCCAGCTGGAGCCCTCGTTATCCGGCATGACAGCGGCCACAGCGGGGGCGACGAGGTTGTTGGCGTCGGCGACGGGCTCGATCGAAGCGGAACTTGCGGTGTCGTTGTCGTTGTTGTTGACGATGGCGGCGACCGCGCTCCTGGAGGCACCGTTGTGGATGGAGTAATTCGCTGGTCTCGGAGGGACGTCTCGGGAAGTCAAGGTCTTATACTTGGACGCGTCAATCGGCGGGGCGGTGCAACGAGCACCTACATGTCCTGCCCAGAACTTACGGCATTTATAACAACCACCATTCGCCGATAGCAGAGCACGCTCGTCGTCGGTAAGCTTGGGCATCGGTGTGAAGGAACCTGCATTTGTACCAATGGGTGCGTTTGTGTTTCTAGGTTGGAAAGGGGGGCGGGTAACGGAGCTTGTGGTGCGATTGTTGTTGGACTTAGCGTTGATCCGGGCAAGCGTCTTCTCAATTTCTTCCAACCTTTGACGTCTTCTCTCGTCGAGTCGTTTAACTTCGTCGAGCCAGTCTCGGAAGGAGGCGATGGAGGTAACATTTTCACGATTGCATTCTCTGGCGAGTTCGCGGTCCATGTTTGCGTCCATAGTGTCTCGTAGAGCCTCGTCGTTGAAGAAACTGTCGGTACCTGCGAGAAGGTTGTTACGCCCCATCATATCTAAGGAGAACTCAACGAAGGATCGTGAGCCTTGTTGAAGGCGAAGGACGTCCATGCGACCGGCATGTTCCCAATCAGACGGTAGGAAAAGGGTTCGCATATGCTCTTTGTAGTCGTCCCAGGACATGGCTTCGAGGAGGGGAGAGTTGGCGGACAGCCATCGAACGGCGTGGACGCCCGACATGCCCCAGGCAATGGAAACGACGCGGTTATCAGCTGTGATCGACTTCTGTCTAAAGAAGTTTTCAGAGTGATTGAACCAGTCCCAAAGGACTGATGTGTCAACGTCGCCTTCCCCCATGGTGGGAGGCTTCGTTGGGTTCGATTGTTCAATCTTGGCTTTTACACCCATTGTGACTAGAGGTTGGAACGGCGTGGCGAAAGGGAAGGGAGCAGGGCGACCAGTAAGACAGTTGGAGGTCGCTGTATGCGCTTTAACTGTCTGGGTCGACGGTGCGTCAGGGGGGGTTGATTCTGGTGGTGAACGTAAGGGCGTAAGCAGGGAGGATGGTGAAGTAGGCGCAGGACGAGAGTAAGGAGCTGATTGGGTTCTGGGGCGGCGATCTGGGAGAAGTGGGGATTGGGGGGGTCTGGTTCTATTCCTCGTCGACGGAGGCGATGAGGGCGGAAGCGAGAGTCGTTGAGACGCCTTGATTGAGCGACTCCTGGTTTTCAGGGAAGTGGGTAACGAGGGCTGGGAACGAGGCAGGGCTGGGGAGTCTGGGGTCAAGGGTGGCCGCGGCGTGAGGACGCGAGCCTCCCTAGATCAAGAGAAAAGGTGTTTGAGTGATTTCAAAAAAAAAAGAGGTAAAGAGTTCTTGGTTAGATACCGTGGATACGGTGCCGAAGAAGACCGGTGGTTACCACTGCGCGATGTCGACGAGCTCGAGGCTCTGGATGTTTGGCTCGCATCGAAGGAGCCCGAGACACTCACGTCTACGTCCGCTCGACAAACGGCCACGACATTACGCCGTCGCTCCCCGCGTGTCGCCCAAATCTTGGAGGGTGGGCGAGTGTAAGCCTGCGCGCTTACCTATCTCCTAATTCCCCTGACCCCTGGACCACGTGTTCATCCATATATATACGCGCGTCCCTGAGATTACTTACTTACTTCCAGCTTGTACCCCAACTCCCATCTTCGTACGAATATCACCCCCGCGTTTGAACCTTTCAAAAAAAAAGTGGAAGAGAGCCCGAAGGCAAAACACTCAGAGATAACGTTCGAGGTGAAAGGTTCAAACGCGGGGGTGATATTCGTACGAAGATGGGAGTTGGGGTACAAGCTGGAAGTAAGTAAGTAATCTCAGGGACGCGCGTATATATATGGATGAACACGTGGTCCAGGGGTCAGGGGAATTAGGAGATAGGTAAGCGCGCAGGCTTACATAAGAAGGGATTAGCATACCTGAGAAATGTCCTTGCAGGCATGCAAGTTTCATAGCAGATTTACTGTATGGAATACAGAGTGTTGGTGGGGGTGCTTACTAAATGAGGGTTCTGAGATGCTGTGGCTGTAGATAACCATGGGGAGTGCTCTGGCAAGCATTAACAATGACAACCAATGCCTCTCAATGTAAATCAGGGTGAAAAGTCTACAATATGAATCTTTTAGATAGACATATGTTATTGAGATCAGAACAGTGGCCAGGATTAGTAAGGGTACACCAGGAGGCTGTAGATGAACAGGAAATAGGAAATAGGGGAGGAACTACTCAACTGTAAATGACCACAACTTATTGTAAGTATGCAATAAAGACATTAGTACTTCAGAGCTTTTGCATAGAATATTTCAATTATCAGTCAAGTTGAGGGATTAGAATTAACTCTTCCCATTGAATGTCAAGACTCATGATAAGTAAGCTGCTTATGTAGCAGAACATCTTTAAGATAGTCAGAAAACAAAGAGGGCAGGGGGTGGTGAGAGCAAAAGATGATCATGATCAAATAACTTGGATTTTGATGGTAGTGGGGTGGGATAGGAGTATGGTATTCAAGTATAGAAGGAGATTAGGAAGTATGAGTAGAAGAGGAGAGGAGAGATAGAGGAGAGGAGGGGAGGAAGTTGGAAGTTAGATGAGAATATTCAGTACCCATTTACACATCTATACAGTAAACCTCTCAGAGTGATTGTTAAGAGCCACACTTGCGGAGGCTTGGGGATACACAGCCCCACGGGTGCGCGGTTCCACGTAGAGGCGCAGAGGGGAAACGAGGGGAGCGAGGACGTACAAGCTTGGCTTTAGCTACTGGCTGCGCCTCCCACACTCTTGCGTGCCCTGTATTTCCAGAGGGAGTCCTACACGGGTACTGAGGGTATGAGTGGAGGCAAGGGGATGCAACGGAGGGACCTCAAATGAGAGGCGAGGATGTGTGTACGGAAAAGGAACTAATATTCAAACTAAGGTAACTGTATGTACAGTACAGGAATATATCCTGGGGAACACACGGCATGCGCGCGTTCACAAAACAGCAACAAGTCCAGTAGGAATAAGTACAGCATGCTCGAATATGTACAAGTCCATAGGCCGTGACATGTCCGTGTAGCCGCGTGTGTGCATGGCCCGGGTCTGTAGCTGGAAGCGCCTGTCGTAGCCCCTAAGGGGCCTCCTGGATGTGCCTATAACAGTGACTTACAACTTAACTATGATTTTCTGGGAGTACAATTGGGAGGTTGTACAATGTAGCAATTGCATGATTAGGGGATGTCAGAGTTAGTGTAATGGTTGAAACAAAATGGTCAAAATATTACACCAGATATGCTGAGTTCCCCAAGCTCTTTGCCACCTGAAACTGTTACTGCAGAGAATGAACTTTTGAAGAATGCACTGTAGCAAGCAGGTCTTTGTTGTTCCATTTGTTTTCATCATATATCATATCTGGCCTGTATACATACTCACTGAGTCACCAATCTACACTACCGTGGATGTCACATTGTTACTGCTTTCAGCCATAGCTTATATAAAGCTATTTACTTTTGAATTACTGTATGGTATGCTATGGACTAACAAGCCTGCCCCTAAGCCGGAGTTAGTGCTTTTTGTTTTGTTTCGGTTGCATTATTGGGGTGTCAGAGCTGAATCCTTCATATTGGTGGAACCATAATGTTTTGATCATTTCGTTTTGACTGTTACACCAACTCTGACATCCCCTATTAAGAAGCTGTGGAATTTTGAGAGGATGCAAGTATGTTGGACCCCTTTCTGAGTTCCCAAATCTCCAAATCTCCAAGTTCCATAAAAGTGTTACTGAGCAAGCAGAACAGGTAAATACTGTATAGCATGTATCAGCCCTTAGGGTAGCTTAGTTGTAATGGGCCATGGTCAGTTGCCAGGGGCTGCATAGCAAAAGCTGTCACAGTGGTTTGGAATAATACCAGGGAGCACTCTGACCATTGTTGATAACAATGACTGATATCCCTTAGAGCAATTTAGGGGCATGAAGGGTAGATATGTATGTTAGCTGAAGTTTTCATGTTATATTTCCAGGCAAAGTGAGTGGTTAGCAGATTAGATGTATAGTAAAGATGAGGGATTATGAAAAATAATATTTACCTATAAACTCTGCCCCAATGACTCCCAACTCCTTTTTTTTCTATGAGACACACTTATCACTCAAAATACATCTAATTTAAGCAGAGCAGAGGATGGCCCATTGATTTTATTCCATATCCTTTTATGTTACTCTTAACTATAAATGTGAGGAAAACTGCGTGATAAATGAAGTGAACACCACTTCTGATTCTAGAACAGGGGAACAGGGGAGGGTGAAAGGGATTGTCATCCACCGAAGGCAGTGCGGGACATCAACAAGATTTTAAGATGTATTCAATGAATGGGATTCATATATGTATCCCAAAGCCAGTCACTGATTTGAGCTTTCTGCATTATATCTATCATGGAAGCCTGAGTCCCATGCGTGACGAAGTCACGGGCCTGAAACTTGTTCTCTACGACCTGACCACCATCAAATCTACAGCATCCCTTACTGGAAGACTTGTTTTCCATTGGTAACATTTTTCTGAACGGAGGAAATCATGAGCGGCGACACACTCCATTGGTGTCAGATTGGAAATGGTACCTGCCAGTGCCAGCCGTTCCGACCGCATCTGAGTCTTCCACTGCAGCAACCAGATACAGGTATGGATCATAGTTGTAGGTCAGTAGGAAGCCGTGTAGTGAAGTTAGATGCATGACTGACGCACTCGTTATCGCTTCTCCAAGCCGGCGCTCCATGCCAGGACTCGGACTGATAGGAATACATCACACGACATGTCCACTGCCGATATCAAGTAGTATCAATATCAATTCGAAGGGTGCGCCAATGAATTTCTGCTGGCAAATGATACCGTAGCACCCATTGCTGTGGGCAACTTTACGCAACGATTTCGCTGTATTTTACACCACAGTCTCTTCCGAGAAAGATTAACAGCGCTGCGAGCGCTCCTCAGGCTCGACGCAATCCGTAAGCAGATATGTGTTTGCCGAATACCTACACGGGCACCTATGTTGGTTTCGAAGATCACGAGTTGAGTATTTCCAGTACATATGTCCGAAGGAACTTCTCATGTTTATGCGGTGTGGAGTACAGGATGCTTCTATCATACACGTCGGATCAACGCAGCTCGTATCCTATCTCGTTGATGTTGCTATCGAGGTGTCGATTCTGGGCCCTCGAGTTCTTCATCAAGACTTGCTTCTCGGTCGCAAGATTCCGTGTATCTGAGTTCTCACTTGTTGAATGAGTGTCTGAGCTGCCGCTAGTGACATCATCCCAGGCGTCTGTGGCATCCACGGCCAGGGTAAAGCCCTCCGAACGGCATTGTGGAGCATCTATCAAAATACCTACTCGCCTGGTGTGGCGTCCATTGCCAAGATCGCAAATGTCCCCGTAAAGTGTTTTATCTCCCTCGGACGACGGAGAGTCTTCGGGTGCCAGAACCACCCGTTGTTTCTGGTCCACTACATACGCGTTTCCGCATACTGCACCATGGTTGTCGATTCGTTGACAACAGGTCGTTCAACTTGACGACGGTCCGTCGGAAAAACTACTCAACGTTCTTCCGTTTGGCGTTGGAGCAGAATTAATCCTACTACCACCAATGTGGCATACACGACCTTCGAGCTCGCATGCAAATTCCCATTTGCTACACCACTGCGCGAAGCTAATGGTACATCTCGGATTCACCTCGGTGCTGATTGAGACCCCATTATGTGCAAGCGACTCGACGGCCAGCAATTTCAGGTATAAAAGCTCATTCATTCGACGGATATCTGCATTGTTCAAACGACCTCATATCCTCTCCAAAGATGTTCCGTTTCAGTGCACTATTAGCCTTCTCCTTCGCCGCGGTTGCCTTTGGGCAGCAAGCAGGTACCCTCACAGCGGAAACGCACCCACCGCTCAGCGTACAAGAGTGCACAGCCAGCGGATGCCAGACTTTGTCGAGGTCAGTTGTGCTCGATTCCAACTGGCGCTGGCTCCATACTACCGAGGGCTTCACGGTACGCATTGCATTGATCTGATGAGAGTGCTGGACTAACACGCCTATCTAAAGAACTGCTACACCGGCAACGCGTTCGACACCTCGCTTTGCCCCGACGGCGCAACATGCGCCCAGAACTGTGCCCTTGATGGCGCAGACTACAGCGGCACCTATGGCATTACCACCAGTGGTAACGCGCTCACCTTGAAATTCGTGACTACTGGTGCCAACACCAACGTGGGCTCGCGTGTCTACCTGATGGCAGACGAAAGCACCTACCAAATGTTCAACCTCAAGAACAAGGAATTCACCTTCGACGTCGACATGTCCAACCTGCCTTGCGGTCTCAACGGCGCTTTGTACTTCTCAGAAATGGCGGCGGATGGTGGTTTGGCCTCGCAGGCCAGCAACTCAGCAGGCGCCAAATACGGAACTGGCTACTGTGACTCACAATGCCCCCACGACATCAAATTCATTGGTGGAGAGGTATGTGTTTGACAAGTTGGTAGACGCCAAGGAAACCCTAATGAACCTTTCTCTGTAGGCTAACGTAGAAGGATGGGTTGGCAGCGACTCCGATCCCAACTCCGGCGCTGGTACCTTTGGTGCCTGCTGCAGTGAGATGGACATCTGGGAGGCAAACGCAAATGCTGCTGCCTATACCCCTCACCCATGTGCCACAGACGGTCTTCTCCGCTGCACAGGAACTCAGTGCGGCGATGGCGATGCTCGCTACTCTGGTGTCTGCGACAAGGATGGCTGCGATTTCAACTCCTTCCGCATGGGCGATCGCGAATTCTTGGGAGAGGGATTGACCGTCGACACTACCAAGAAGATCACCGTGGTGACACAGTACGTCCCCTTGCCCATATACGCCACACAGACCGATATTGATATCCTTGGTTTTCCTAGGTTCATCACGTCCAACAACAGCACTAGCGGTGCCCTCTCTGAAATCCGTCGTCTATACGTCCAAGATGGCAACGTCATCCAAAACTCCGTCACCAATGTCCCCTCAGTCCCCGCCTACGATTCTATCACCGACCAGTTCTGCGTCGATGCTAAAGCCGCCTTCGGTGATACCAACTACTTCGCTACCCAGGGCGGCCTCGAGGCTATGGGTGGGTCCTTCGACAACGGCATGGTACTGGTTATGAGCATTTGGGACGACCACGCCGCCAACATGTTGTGGCTGGACAGCAGCTACCCCCTCGATAAAGACCCCTCAGAACCCGGTGTCATGCGTGGAAACTGCGCCACGACATCCGGTGTCCCAGCCGACGTTGAGGCTCAGCATCCCGATGCTTCCGTTACTTTCTCGAACATCAAGTTCGGTGACCTTGGTACGACCTTCTAAGCGTACGTTCGTTCTCATGTTCCTCGTACCGCGAGTTCTCACTCTATCCATGGACAGCTAGCTCGTATTCCCATGCAAATATGTATTGTGGATAAATTATCCTTGTATAGACCAACATATCTATTCAACAATGTTTGTAATCTACCGAGATCATTCGATATGACATTCCGTATTCACATTTCGTATCAAAACAACGAACGCCTCACACGGCTTTGGATGCTATACATCGTTAGCTGGCCACCATCGGCAAGTGGAAGCGTATCAGCCAGAGAAGTTCAGCAAGAATGTAACATTGACAAGTAACGTGTTGGTTTCAAAAGGTATGAATGTGTCATATACCAAGCCGAATTTGCTTCCTCCTCGTCCGACCACCGTCTTTATCGAAACCCGACATCTTCTCATTCAACTTGTGTAAGCTCTTGGAGCACATCCGTATCGCCATATGACCAACCGGTATCATGATGTGTTTGCGTTCTTTGAGGAGAGCACCCAGGGCGTTGAACACGGTTGTGTCTCTACCGTCGTGATTCGGATGTAGATTGCAAGCCCACAGGTAAACGGTCCTCAGTTCGGGCAAAGGGGGCGAATCGTTAGACGCCTTCATGAGTTCACTGAAGGGATCGTAATTCTCAGAAACCTACCACCTTCAACTCGCGTACGGTATCAAAGGAGAGCTCGAAGCACAGCACCAAGCAGGGTATTGGTAATGAGGTTCGATGTCGAGTTCGAAGGAAAGGTAATTAAAGCACAAGCTTTCAACAAAGGGTGGGATAGTGCCACTGCGTCGGCTCCCGCTGCGTATTATGGCTTTGCTGATCGCGAGCCCACCTGGGTCGGCCAACCACGCACACAATTTGGCAAGATGGGAGAAGTCTGGTTCGGCTGGGAGGTGATGCGAATGGTTGAAATGCACTCTCGCACTGAACGGATAGTTAATCTTCGCGAAAATGGCGGAGGCACCAAGGTCTCTGGACACAATGGATATACGCGAGAGATTGGGGAGCTCGACACGTAGTATAGGTGACTCGTCCTTGACAACGCCAGAAACATCAAGTTCTTCCAATTTCGAAGAGTGTTGTTTAGAGACAAGCAGTAACGAAGCAGTGGCGGCGGCCCAAAGCTTAAGGTACGTTAGGCGAGGCAAAAGAGAAAGCTCTGCAGAGATAGGGATATCGACAAGCTCGAGATGACCAAGAGAGGTCATGTTTCTGTGCAGGATATTGGGAAGTGCGGGCGAGGAGGACGGCCTGCAACAAATATTCGAAGATCCTCTATCACAGGTGCATTCATGTCGCCATTCAGTCTTAGGAATTGGAGAAGGACATCTCCCTGCCCTGTCGCTATCTTGTTCTACAACCGCCTCGGCAACTTTCTTGAATTGCTCGAGGTCGCTGGGTATCTTCTGCATGATATTGCAAGGGCGCAGACTTTGATCGGTCGAGGAACTCTAGAGGACTATCCGGTTGAGAAATACCGATGGAAACCCATAACGGAGACGAGGCAGGCATGAGGTCCCGCCAGTGTCGGCATACCCTACCAACATTCATCCAGGCAAATTCCCTTTTGTAGGTGTGAATTGTACGAATCGGAAGATTGTTGCAAAAACTTCTGGTGGGAGCCTCGAAATGTCGCTATGCATATCACGCCGGGATCTCAGGTCGTGGGCAGGTTGAGGAGGTTCGTAGGTACTGGGCGTCGTCTTAATTCTAGGCTCGAAAACCAGCCTCTTATCTTAGTTCCTTTGATGGCAAGCGCTGAATGCAGTCAGGGGGTACTTCGTTAATACTCCCCTCGAAATCGCGAGACAATATCTTGAAGAGACGACGATGGTTAGAGTTAGTGAGCTGCATACGCAAGTAGCTTTTTCGTGGTCCAGGTTTCTTCTGTGTCGTATGAAGAAGTGTTCACAGCGCACTACCATCATACCAAGGAATACAAGTAGGAAGACTTCGGGTTAATTCGCCAGCGGAATACATAATACATGGGAGGTATCATAAGTAAATACAGGTTACAGAGCGCTAGTCATGTTCCAGACATTCACCATATAGGGTCTACTTTGCACTGATACCCCACCACGCAAGTAGTCTCATGCCTGCACGAGTAGATCCCATCTGTTGTGGTTGGGGGCGAAACGCGTTGGGTCGTGTTGTAGTTGAGATAGTTCGCTTGTTCCTCACGTCGGCGGTATGCGATTCGGATTCTTTGGCCCTGCTAAACGCGTCAACACCCCAATTCCATGCCATCGGTACGATCAAGCGGCACCAACCAAATGATTCCCTGTCGCACCCGTGAACTCAGCATCTCATACTTGTTTCTCCATGCCCACGCATCCTTCTTAATCCGATCATTTTCGCTTCTCAGACTTGCACGATCTGCAAGGACGTTCTGCAGGACTCGCATCCGTTGCTCGGATTCGACCGTGAGCTTCGCCTTCTCCCGTCTAAGCTCAGCTATTTTCGTCTCTAAACGCGAGACACGGGAGAGGAGAGATAGATAGCCTTCGGATTCATGGGAAGCAGATGAGGGAGAGGGGACCATCTGGGACTTTGCGGACGAAGAGCGAGTGTTTATGGTTGTAGGAGATCCAGAAGGGAGGTAGAGTCTTCTGATTGTAGGAAATGGGAACATGGGCGGGGTTCTATTATTGTTGAGTTCTTCCATAGTCACTAAAGACGCCAAACCGTGAACCGGGTCAGCTCGGGCGCAGCCCGACCAAGGGCCACAACATACCTGTGAATACAGTGCGGCAAGTAGGGCAACCCACGCAACCCGTTGAAATGGTCTTGCTATGGTCCATGTGCAATTTCATGCATTCTTCGCAGAAGATATGACCTTTACCATAAATTGTAGTCAGAATCCGTGCGCGACAAAGCTAGACTGAAGCATAACTCACCACAAGGCAAAGAAACTGGGCTCATCAGAACATCTAGACAAATGACGCAGCTGAAAGACATCCTTGCTCGCGCCAACTGGAATGGACTCGAGTGGTAATGAGGCTGGCGGATATTTGAGCCCGCAGGGGCTATCCTTGAATTCCCTGAGGAAGAGTGGTGGATTGTTCCGGCGAAGGTGACAGGCAACAGAGCAGGGGGAACGATAGAGGAGGGGAATAACAGGAATAACACTCGAAAGGACGCCTAGAGGGGGGAGGGCAGTGGGATTGAGAAAGACGATCCATAACACAGCTGCAACGATGAAATACTTCAACACGGCATGCGGACGCAGGCTTTGAACAACCTTCTTTCCTCATTCACAATCGACCATGAGGCTGGCTCGAGGTCAATTGACCCGGAACTCAGCTTTCTAGCAAATCAGAAAGCTAGGCTCATTATCAGTTTACGGCGTCCATTCCATAGATTAGTGGATCCTGGCAGAAGTCGAGACGTGTATGAGGGTGGGGCTAATACGGTATCGTTGCGGAGGTAATACTCGGCGCGAGCATGCGGACCGATGGCCATTGATAGTACCTATGTATGGACGTCAGCAGATTAGACTTTTGCCACTGATAACGGGAGCGGTCATGGGAAGCGAGGGCAAGGTTATACTTAACGAGAGTTGGTTCAGGTTTGGAGAAAGCCGTTGCTAAAAAAGGTGAGCGTGACAAATGTTCTGAAAGATAAGGAAATCTCCAGAAGAGAAGATAAAGCAGATTCGGGAGGAACGGTCAGTTTCATTTTTATATGAGTATAGAATAGGTCGAAGTTGTACAATAGTTCTAGCGACGTACATCTGCAAGATTGGGCCAATGTGAGCCTTAGTAGTTATCTTCTGCTTTAATTCCTCTTCCTCGAAATGATGGTGGTGGGTCGTCATCATCTTCAGAACATGGCCACGATGGTTCGGCTGATCCAACACTACGACGGGGAAGAGGCTTCTTAGCTCGCTTCGCGGGTCGAACCGATGGATCGTCACTCGGATACGAAACACGGCGGGGTGATGCACCACGCGAATAGGACGACACATCACTTGACGCGCCATCCGCCACCAGTATTTTGCGCTTGCGCTTGGGCTCAGTTGGAGAATTTGACCCCTTCAAGGCGGCCTGCATAGCAAGCCCTTTACATCTGCACGACCAAGCCATAATTAGCACGCTGTCAATCGGCACACCACTAAGCCAAGCCACTCACTGGACTGACATATCCTGGATCATCTTGACCAGCTCAGATTCACGCCTTTCTGCCTCTGCTTGTCGCTGATCTGCCATTGCCCGCCCTCGCTCATACTTCTTCCGCAGGATATCCCTTTCCTTAGTGACCGCAACTAGGTCTTCCCTTAAATTGTCTGCTTCCGCTTCCCATTGTTGGGCGGCCTCCTGGAACTCGATCGACTCCTCTTGAGCCGCGCTCAGATCCATGCGCGCCTGGTGTTCCCCTTCCGCGTGCGCGTTTGAGACTGCCATATGTCGTTCGCACTCCCGAAGTAAATCTTGCTTGGTGTTCTCTAGTGCTTTTATCCGTTTCTCGGCTTCTCTGAGTTTCCTTTGTAGTTCTTGGTGGGGCGTATTATCGAGGTAGATGCGCCTAATTCCTGGGAGGACGTATGGTCGATATTTCCTCGACAAAAGTGAAAGATCTGGGGTGACTACGCGGACGCGGCTTCAAAGTACGTCCCCCCTGAAAGTGGCGAAGATGCTTACAGAGAGTAAATGGAGAACGACAGGTGGGGCACGTCGACATGGGCATAACCTCCTCTTCATCGTCGGACGCGGAGTTAACGTAGTTTGCGATACAGATGGAGCAGTAGATGTGCCCTGTATCCGGTACCAAATGAATATTCGCCAACCCACGCTACACAGCTCACGTACCACACGGAATGGAGACCGGCTCCTTCAAAATTCCGAGGCATATACTACAGTTCATTGTCGGCCAGGCGGGGGATTCAAGATTGTGGCTGTCGAGAATGAAAAGATACCTTCAGGCGGCTGTGATGGGACGCGACCGGTCACATCACGTGTGACCAACTTAGGAGGCTCGGACGAAGAGAAATCGAGAGAAACAGCTATCACTACATCCTAGAAATACAACACAAGATACATGCATCAATGGAATCTACTTCATATGAATCCTTACACCTTTTTTTGGCCCAAGCTGGACCGCCGCCAACGGGTGCCCGCGACGATCCAAAACCAAACCATCCGACTTCCTTTTTACGCCCCGAGGATTGGGATTGGGGTTAGGAAGGTTCCATTCAGACCTAAATCCTGGGCGCGGCAGCCCCTCAAGAAAGTCTAGTGGATCGGCAGGTGACATGGGCGTTTGCGGGGCGTTACTCCGTGTAGTTCTTCGAATGGGTGTCGAAGAGGGATTCATGATGTGGGGATGAGAATCGTACTGCGACCATCCTCCATCTTCCTCTGGTATCGGCGACGAATGTCGTTTGTCCTGTGCTGCCTTTAACACCATATTCTCTTGCTTGAGTCCGTTGATCTTATCCGCCTTCTTCTGAGACTGTAGAAATCATTAGAAGACGCTGAGACATGTAAGTCGGAATCTCACATCATGTACATGCCTTTCAAGCAATCTCTCCAGCATCTTATTCCTAGCCTCAGCCTCTTCTATCCGAGTCCGCAACCCCGCCCTCTCTGCCGTCAAGTCACTCACTTTATTGTTTGCCTCCTCTACTAACTTCATAGCGTCGGCGGCAATCTTTTCCTCGGCCTTGAGCTTGTCATACACCTTTCGCCAGTTGGCCTGCGCCGTCTCGAGGTTCTGCCTGAGTTTCTCGACCTCTTTCAGCTCGTCTATTAATCTGTGCTTTTCTCGCGCTGTTCTCGATAAGTCGACTTTGAGGGCCCCAATGCGTTGCTTGTATGTTTGACAGAGTGAGAACACGGGGACAATGCGCTCTTTCAAGCTATTGATAGCTTGCACAATAGTCTCCTTCACGAGGTGTCAGACGGCAGCAGCATCTTAACGGCGGGCACACGTACAGCCTTTTCCTCGTCTAGCTCCTCCGCCTGATAGAAAACCATCTTTTCAAGCTCTTGGGTTGTCTTCTGGGCGGCTTCCGGAGAGGAATCCTTGGTAAGCGCGTTGATCTGGTCAACCACGATGGATGAAGCTGCGTCGCTGGGGTCGGATAGCTCGACGTGGATCTTGAGTTCCTGCCCACTTCTAAACTTCTTTCGACATATAGGACATATTCGTGGTATTCCTGGGGCCGTCAATTGACGCATACATGTGTTACAATATCCATGTCCTTGAAGGTGCCGGTGAAAACGCTATTTAGGATCATGTACCATGTACTCACCACAAGGCAGAAATCGAAAGGCATCTAAGGCATGATGTGAAATGCAGATACCGCAGTGTGCGTAGGCCATAGTGTAGGCGGTACAGAGCGAGAGAAGACCTGAAGAAAGATTGCCGCGTCGCGTGGCACAGTGACTCAGGGCGGGGACGCGACGCGACTGTCACGTGGATCTAATGATAACGCACCACTTATCTGAGGGACCTTACTGCTAGGAGTTCCTGAAATTGACTGTCACTCACCAATCCTCCTTTGGATTCATCTGGACTTGGTTTTACCTCTACAACCGAGGAATTATGTCTGTTGCAGCACACACGACGCCCTCAGGTCAGTGCAGTTCCCCTCATCAACTGCAAGTTCCACTGATGTTCCGGCAGGCTATCTCTTACCGTCTATCCACTCGGCTCCCCCATTCTTCACGTAAGCCAGGTCGTTGCTTCGGGCCTCGTTTGCTAACTCGAACAATTAGCAAACAGATCAATCCTACCACTCGGTCAATCGCTGATGACCACTGGGCACGGATTATACTTGGATACGCTAGACATCGAAGGTTATTCACCCTGCGTGTAGAAGATGCGGAGACCTCTGGGAACGACTGGGATGAGATCTTTCGAAATGAGAGGATCAACCGTAAGCGTCAACTCAAGGGAGATATCTGCTCGCATGACCAACCCGTACCGTAGGGCGGCTTCTACCAGATCATCTAGCATCTCTGATATCTTCTATGGTCACCAACAACCTCGCTGTATACGAGCCGCCAAAGCAAACGCGCTCGGTACTCCTTTATTGGCGACGTCCGGAAGAATGGGCAGATGTACTCCATTCATGGGTATGTAACTTACATTTCTTGATCCCTTATAGCCTGATCGTACCTAGGTCGCATCGACGGGCCAAATGAACACCATTATGACGTTCTACGAGATCACTGACCCCCCAGTAGAGTCTCCGTTATCTTCCCTGCCCATTGTCATCCTTCGTAAGGCCATTGATGTCTTGAGCAAGTCGGGCAGAGCGCAGATAATCGCCATTGCTGATGGTGAAGGTGTACGTTTCTTCCCTGGGGGGAGTAAGATATAGCAATATTTAGTGTGTTTTTGCAAGTTACATAGAAATCGCTGTTGAATGCTATACTTCGCCGCTTCATGTTCTTTGTAACTTCCATGAAGCGCCCGCAGCCCGGTATGACCATTGCCCCCGAACCTCCCTTACGAGCGGTGCATCATGTTCTCCCTTTGACTATTTGTTGTGTACGCTGGAGTTGTAGCGCACCTTGAATGCCTCTCGATTGTATTCTTTGCCTTCATTCCCTGGTGCCGGGTTCAATTTCCTTCCCTTGTGGTGAGTCAACATTGTATGTTTTATTGTGTGAATTCGCTTATACGTCTGTCAAAAGGACATGTATTCTGTAGCACATGCGCAGATTTGGTGAAGGAGCATGGGGTCCCCCCTTTCACCGACGAAGTGTTCTGTCCGGCGTGCCGCACCGTTTTCCCTGGTGCGCTCAATAGAAACCTACGGTATACTATGTTTCGATCCCTGACCGTACTACATATTTCCAGACACTCGACATTACCCCGCCCTCCGGAATCTCGAATGTACAGCAGACTTAGACCGCGTCGACCACCTCCCACCCCGCCTGAAATACAACCCTCTCTCCTTTGTCGAAGACGAAGATCTCGGTCCCCCTACGAGCGACAGCCCGATCTTCGCTGACCTCGCGCGAATTGAGGCGAGGAAGAAAGGGCTCGAAGAATGCAAGGCGTCTATCGCGAGGCGTCTGGTCGTTCTCCGGAATCTGAAGGAAGAAAGCGAAGAGGTACGCAAGCGGCTTGGATACAGCTCAGCGACGCCGAGGGGATGGCAGTGGGTATTGCAGCCTGCGCAGGCTGTAATCATCGAAATGACTAGGTGATGTCCCCTTTCATGAATTGTCTCGATTATGAGACTCATATAAGTTGCAGGGTTTTCGTGGCTTACACGTGGAGGCTTTGGCTCCCTGTAGTGCTGATTCTGCCCTTCGTATTGTCTAAACTCAACTGTTGACCCAGTCGCGTCCTTATGGCATGCCCTCGCGCGATTAGTAATCAGACAATCCCTCTGCGGTGTAAGGTAGTGGTGCTTGGGGGATGCCCTTTGTGCTATCATATATAGCCAACAAAGGAGGCCAAGGGGCCGAACGACTCATATAAGTTGGCTGCGTCTCCAATGTCTGCGACTGTGGCACTACCTCTTCTCCGTTCATCACACTCCTACTTGAGTCTTGAGCTCATCGTCAATGTCAATGGAATGCATTATCTGCTGGGATGGTCTGACCCAACCCGTTGCGATCCCTTGCGGTAATTACTCCTTCACTTCTTTACCACATACAGTTACCTAACTTATATTACCCTTCCAGGACATATCTTTTGTAAAGACTGCTTGGCGGACCATCGCGTAGCCAGGGCCTCAGCCACAGGACATTTTCCCTGTCCCGTTTGCCAGACCTTATTCCACGGTAAGTCGATACCCTCGGACACGGTGTTCTGCATAGCACTGAATTCTCTTCACCGCGCTGCAGATGACCCCTCGCTAGTTCGTAGGTTATATCTTCCCATCGACGACCCCGAGCCGTATGCACCATACACAAAAGCCACAACTATACGCGTGTATGAAGATCTCATGGACCACAACACCCGGCATATCATTGAGTTGCAGGATGAACTATCCAAACTACAAGTCAACGAGACCACTTGCAACGTACAGTTGCGCGAGGCCTTGTTGGCGAACGCGCTTTCTGCCGTGAGGGAGAAGCAACTCAAACAAGAGCTTACGGACTTGCACCTATTTTTGGCTGAGTTGGGGGGGATGTGAGTGAGCCCTTGTCTGGATACATGGTGGTGTGGCTGACGATGAACATGGCATATAGGGTACTTATGAATTCGGCTCTACATGTGGTTGGGGCCGCGTATCTTGCTCGACCTATCATAACAACCTGCGTTTGTTTACCGCTATACTTCATCGGTTGGTTCTTTTTGACATCGCTTACGCACCGATTGTTGGCGTGGGCCTTCGGTCATGGCCTCAAGACTTGGTGGGTTTGCCATACGGTTTATCAACGTTTGGAGTTTGCCAGCCTCGACGACTGTGCTTGACGCACCATGTATTACTATCCCTGCCACTGCGCGAGTCACTTCTAGGTGGCCGGATTGCATGCTTTGTGCTGTTTACTATGGAAGTTCTCTATTCTTTTTCTACTTCTTCCTTTGCACGATACCTATTTTCTATCATACGTACACCTCCATACCCCCGTGACACTCTTCGCCTCGAAGTTCTTCGAATTAGAATGATCCCTGATCTCGTTCCGCGTCGAACGTGCTGGCCTTCACGTAGATAAGCACGAATTCCCAGTGTCCAAGGCATTTGCTTCGGCAAATGGTCTATAAGGTTGTCATCTATGCTGCGCATCGTTCGCCTGAGTTCGGCCTTCGCTTTCAAGATAGCGGAGGCAAATGCGATGTTTCCTTATCTAATCAGTGCAGCGACGGTGATCGCGGAGAAGAGCGATCGAGGCACAAACCCGAAAGCGGATTAGCGCGCGGCGTTGACATAATACAGAGTGATCTCGATCGTGAGATCTACGGAGTCAGGGTATTTGTCTCGTGGCTGTGGATTGCCGTTTGTGTGACACGGTTGACAACCTTTTTCTCTTCTCCTGGACTGATTCGCATCATTCATCATCATGAACGTCGCACTTCTCCTCGACTCGCCCTCCGACGAGCAGCGCAGAAGGAATGCGCCGCCAGCTCAGTCGATTTCAGAACTCGATAGCAGGTCCTCGAGGGTGCAGGGGCAACAGCAACAGCAGCAGCAGCAACAACAAGGAAGAGGGCAGGGAGGGGATGGGGTAAGCACATATCGAGCAAGCACGCCACTTTACCCGTCGCCGATTCCGATGCATATGCAGCCTGCTGCGCAGGCTCCCATCCCGCCCTCGCCACTGTCTGCGCGCCCGATGCCAAACATTCCTGCACCCTACTCTCTATCCGACCCTTCTCCGATGTACCATCCCCCACCTCCTACCGGGCCCGCCCGCATGTCGAGCAGCGGCAACACCACCCCGACGCACACCCATGCGGCGGTAGCCTCGAGCCATCTTCCACCCCCCGCCCATCCTCATGGTCATTCACAAGCACAGTCCCCTGCCATGGCGTCTCTTCGCCCCTTGGACCCTGTGCCTCTCACTTCGTCATCAACGTCCGGAATTCAGAACCATTTTTCGGTTCCTCATCATCCTTCGGGGCCTCCTCCAACGTCGGCGATGGGGCAGGGGGCACTAGCCACTTCGGTTGCGTCCCCTCATCACGGCACCCAGCCTGCTTCTGCTCACACGACATCACGCGGTTATGGAGAGACGCCCTTTCCCACGCACGTTTCGACAATGGGCGTGGGAATGTTGAAAGGCACTCCTCATCCGCAACCGATCATGGACTCGAGCTCAAGCCAGCACTGGGATCGCGACCGGGAGAGAGAGAGGGAAAGGGATCGCGAGAGGGACCGCGCAGACAGAAGAAAACTGGCAGGTAAGTCTTTCGCTTCCTCAATGTCACGATGCCGAGTTGTTGCCACTCTTCCTCGTATATTTTTCACCGCGAACTCACTTTGCGCGCGCAGACACTGGGCGGTCTCGGTCGCGGCACGGATCGTTCACAGAACCGGCACCACCGCTCGGCAGCCTCAAGTCCTCCGGCATCATGAATCCTCCCCCACCACATTCGTCCTCCGCTCCGTCGCAATCCCAATCTCAGTCCCATCATCTTCAGCCTCTTCCTCCACCACCACCACCTCACCAATCCCTTCCCCATAACTCACCGCATCTGCTAAATGCGTCTCAGCCCCCGCATTCAGGGCAGTCACGGTCCCGACGCGGCTCGTTGTCTCATATATCTAACCCCGTTGGCCACCCCGGGAGAGTGAACACGGCACCACCTCAAGCAGCTATTGTTGGACCTGGTGTCAGGCCTGGCACTTCGGGTCCTGGGACGAGCCCTGGTAGTGGTATTGGTCCGGGTGTTGGGTCGAAGCCACGTACACCACCGATGGCCAGCTTACAGCAAAGCGGGCCCGTACATGCACCGTTACTCGCCCCAAGTCCCTCGAAGAGCGACGAGAGCTTGAGCGGACGCAGAGATATGATGGAAGAACCCCTTGGCCCTGGCGCGCTGAGAGAGAGAGACTTCAGGGAAAGAGACCGAGAATTCCGAGACCGAGACATGCGAGACTTTCGCGAAAGAGATTATAGAGACAGGGACAGGGAGTTGCGCGAGCGTGAGTGGGAGAGAGAGAGGGAACGCGAGCGGGAGCGGGAGAAGAGGGACAGGGAAATGAGAGCACAACGGGACAGAGAGGATATGGAAATTATCCGCGCTGCTGCGTCGAACAGGAAGCAGCAGGAGCAGCAGTCCGTAAGTTAGACCCGTTCTTTGCCCGATGCTATAATTTCCGACCTCGGTTCCGATCTAATGGCATTCTGTTCTCTTAGACCCAAGCAAGTGGACCGCAGCAAACGGAATTGCTGGTGTTGAAACCCAATGTTTCAACGGCAGACAGAGATTACCGTGACCGTGACCGCGAACGAGATCAACGCGAACGCGACAGAAATCGTGAACGTGACCGAGAAAGAGAAAGAGACATGCGTGAGAGGGAGCGCGAACGCGAAAGGGAGCGGGACCTCTGGGATCGAGACAGGGAAAGAGCCTATCGCGAGGACCGTGAACGCGATCGGGACTACCATGCTCATCAGCCGCCGGCTCCCCCACAAGGCCAGCACCACCAACATCTACCTCATCAACCTCACTCACATTCCCATCCGCCTCACCACCACCCGTACTCCTCACATTCGCTTCCTCCGCAACCGCATCAACATTATCATCCACCTCCGAATTCCTTACACTCCCACTCCCAGTCTCATAGCGGCGGATCTCTGCATCACCCCTCACATAATTACCCCCATTCCCATGCCCACTCTACTCCAATTACCCAGGTTCACCAAATTCAACTCCCACGCACCCAGCCGCCACTTCCCCAGAACTTCCCACCTCAACAGCAGCAGCACACATCTCACCCTCCAAGCCATCAGGGTTCTCCGACCCACCCTCACCAAATATCAAGCCCGTATAGCCAGCACCAACAGAGTCAGCAGAGTCCACCATTGTTGGGGCAGTCACCTGGACATCATGTTGGGTGAGTCTAGCTTCATATTAGTTGTGGTAATGTAAGTTACTGATTATACCACGTCAGAGCAACTATTGGTCCTGGTATTCCGCCGAACGGTCTCCCTACAAACGGTCCTCTATCCTCTCTGCCGCCAAATCCAAACTCCCAACAATCAAATTCTTCAGGCCCTCTTCAGTTCAATTCACATCAGTCTAACATGACATCAGGCGGGGCCCCACCCATCCTTACAGGACCAGGCGGCGTAGGGCCGGGAATATCTGGACCAGGTGTTCCTCCCCCTGGTCCTCCAGCTCCTGCGATGGTCGGCCCGGGTGTAGGGTATGGTCACTCGCTTACACCGCCTACGTTGGGGGGTCCCGGTGTTGGTATGCATTCCGGACCACCTCCCGGGACCATTGGTGAGCCCGTTGGCGGGCCAGGGGGAAGCATGCAAGGAATTCACCACCATCACCTTCACCATCCGCACCACTCTCAAGCCCTCGGGTCGGGATCTGGATCAGGCACGCCTGGTGGAAGGGATGGCATTCGAGATGGTATTGGTGCAACAGGCCGTGATCTCTTGGTCGATGGACGCGACAATATTAAAGGGTCCCGCCCCCCGGAGCGAGGAATTGTCATTATTGGTGGGAATCGAGGCGACCGCGACAGAGAACGAGACCGAGGGAGGATGAACTTCGAGCTCGAGGGGGACATAGAGAGAAACCAGAGAGAACGAGAGGCGATGGACCGCGAGCGGGATCGAAGGGAAAGGGAAGTAGTGGAACGCTCTCGCCCTGACATCACACATTTTGCTCTTGGGAAGGATATCAACGGCCCGCTGCCTTCTGGTGGCCGGGGTGATTCAACGCTCGGTGGAGGACCAGGGGCTCAGCGACAGTTTCAATCGCAATTTCACACGTCGTTCGTTACATCTGGGCCCAATGGCGGCTCAAGGATGTCAAGTCCCGTGCCTGGGTCTGTGATGGACCAGGTGAAGAAGGGCGATCGGGAACATGAGAGGGACGGACCCAGGGAAGGAGCCAGTGAGAAGGAGAAAGATGGACTTCGCGACACCAAGGATAGACAAGCAGACGCGCTCAGCCGAGATCGTGACCGAGAGAAGCGACGCAGTGGCGGGGATAGCGGTCTACGCCCCCCCGCCACAGCCAATGTCTTTCCCGGCGCTCCCTCCGGTCCTTTCCCAGGCTCTAAGCCAACAACTGCACCTGGCGCGACGGCGCCGAGTGGGAAGGGACAACGACAACTTCTAGATAGAGTCTTGGCGAAGGGAAACGAATCGCCCATGGGTAGAGAAGGCTTTGGTGGAACGGGAATGATGGGCGGCGAGGAAGGGCCTCAACCAGTTTGGAACGGCTATGCACCGCCGCCAATGTTGCCGAGAGGCTCCTCAGACTATGGCTATGGGTCGTCAATGCATGGACCTTCTCTGGCTGCAGGATTAGGTGGCAGACTTGCTCGCGAGAGTCTCCCAACATGGCCAGAAATAGAAGTCAAGGCGAGAACGAGCATTCACCTCGGGACATTCGTATATCCGAAGACGCCTTTCCCTTATTCATTCTGGGAGAATGGGGACCTGGAATTTGGCAGTCAAATCAAGCCTCGCAACATCGAAGCAAGAGACAAGTCTACAGAGAAGCCTGAGGAAACTGACGTCAAAGATGAAGCTACCGAGACGGAGGCGGCTGATGACAAGGACCTCCTCGACGTCGACATCCATGCAACGATCATCATTCCACATGGATTCATACCCCTCGAACGCCCATCTCGACCTAAGATCTGGGGCGGGGGCGTGCTCTTAGGTGGAACCAGGCGGATATACACGGATGATTCAAATCTTTTCTTATGCGCCTTGCACAGCGGCTGGGTTACGTGGAGCGGTGGTGCCGCAGCAAGGAAAGAAGGTCGTGATTTGAAGGTCGAGGTCCGGATAATCAAGTCTGTCGGTGAGAGGGAACGAGTTGAATACAATGTCGATACGGCGAGGTCGCGAGTAGCTTCTGCAATGCCCGACACGACAAAGAAAGGGGTTGACTCGGCCGACGCAACATCACTTCCTAGCAACGCTAAGAATCGCGATATCTCGAGGGAAGAAGTTGTGGGCAGGTTTATTGGCGGAATTGGCGCTGCATTCAAAGAGTTGAGAGGAGACGATCAAGGACGGAGACGGATAGTTAGCGGCGAATCTAGGGACGATGATACTGTGGACGAAGATGGTATGGACGTCGATGATGCCGATAACAAGGAAGACGACGGTAGAAGTTTGCAGAGCTCTGGATGGGGAAGTGGACATGACGGCAGTGCTATAGAAATCATCAAGGCTGAGTTTACCACAGTGCGTCTGATTTGCAACTTATACTCTCTCTTGCTCATCTTTACTCTGCAGAAGTCAACAGGTCGCTTAGCGCCCGGTCTGGGTCGCCGCAATCGTGCCCAACGACTCTTTGAATATGCTGAACGGAGAAATGCTGTCCTTGGCCTCGGTCAGCCACTTTGTTCAGGCAGTTCCTCCTGCGTACTAGGGCGTAAGCGCCGTCGCAGTTGGGAAGAAGGACTTGAAACAGAGCCATACAGTTCCAGGCGCTTGCCCAATGCCACAGTATTGGATCCGATTGCTGAAGAAGATGCCACTGGCCTTGGGGATGTGCAGATAAAAGCGACGTCAGAGGATGCTTACCATGATAGTGAGTGTGAAGAAGAGATTGAGATGAACGCCAGGACTGTGTTATTCGACTTCGCAGCAGGAGGGGAAATCCAAGCTGGGTGAGTATCTGCCTCAGTTATTTATGAACTTCCCTCTAATGTACAATGTATTAGGTTCAAATACGATCCTGCAGGACTCAAAAGGGTTCTCTTCCCCCAGTCAGATCGCAGCTACGCGTCTCGTCCAAGGAAGCGCCGCAAAGTTGACGATCCCAGTAGTGGGCGAGAGGCTACCCCTATGGATGTTGATGACAGTCCCCAACCCTCTACCTCTCTTACCCCCACTTATCAGCCTCTATGTGTGTTGCTCGAAACTGGAAGCAAGACATATACTCTATCCTCGGTGACGCCGTCATCGTCGGATGAGCAGTCGTTCGTTCGGACGTACAGTGTTAACCTCATGAATATTGAAGGCCCACAAAGTAATCATCCGGTTCGAGACCCACATCCAGGAGGTTCAACTCCCAAGAATGGTACCTCTGCAACCGCTCAAAATGAAGACCTTGCTACCCCCACCCCCGAAGCCCCATCAGCGCCTAGCGACCCAGCTTCCAGCCCACTGCCTGCTATATCACCGTCATCAAGAGCGTCATCCGCACCTCCACAACCACCCATTGATGAGCATGCTCCAGAACCGTCTCCCGTCGCCGATGCCACTGAGCCAGCTGTAGAGCTTGGCGCATACGTTACAGCAAAGCTAAACCCTCAGGATAAACCAACAACCGCTACTTTGTACAGCGGGTTGAGTGAAGCTATGCTTCACTTCACTGCCGAGGGTATCACAGTCCTTGATGCCGAAGCTATCGAGGTGTTGAAAATACCGATTTTGCGGTGGAAATGTCTCAAAGTCGAGCCAGTCTCATAACCATCGTTAATGCTTTCTATTTTGATCAATCCCCTGCTTTTGCATACAGTACGATGTACCTCTGAACGTTTTCCTTGTTTCCGATATGTTATTATTCACTCATTCTCTAACTCTATATTATATCTTGCACCTTTCTTGTCACATAGCTAGAGAAACTCATAAACAGCGCTCTATCCTCGCCTCGTATCCATTGGAACACCAACAAACTTCCGCCATCATTTTTCCATTCCACTGAAAAAACAGACACTGCTATCCCCTTCTCCCATTTCTCCATCTCGGCGTTGAATTTCGTTTGTGATGATTTGTTTGCTCGTCGTGCTTTCCGGGACCAAGTATCGCCCGTCACTTCAACTATCAACTTCAAAGGAGCGTCACTATCATCCCATTCGGCGGTTTGCTTTTGCTGGACTGAAGCGTCTTTGATTTCGTTGATTACTCCCATTAGAACCCGTGGGTCACAGTATGTCTTGCTTTTGAGCGGTTGGATAACGGTGTTTCTCCCTGGCAATAATCCTTGTATCGTCGGATTGGGATTCCCAATACGTGCGATCCACTACAAGGCAGGTTAGGTGAGAATGGGACGATAACGAGTAACATACGTCAGGCAAGCGATCGCGGTAAAACGACCACCCGACGGCCCACCGACGCGTCTGTCCTTGTGTAAATTCAGTAATGGCGTAGTTGTCCACCTACCTAGGGCATCAGTGGCCTTCAAACGCGATCAGCATGTTGCTTACATCATTACTTTTCAGATCGTCGACTACCTCCATGAGGGAGCTCAACTTCCCCAGCATGGATGTATACCACCTATTTCAGATCTGTTAGGCTGCGACTCTCGAAGAAAAAATCCTTTATACCGGCAGCGCAGAGGGTGCTGTAAACTTTCTTCTACCATCAGTCGTACGAAACGCGCCTCTCCCCCATCGGTTATCATCTCAACATCAGCTCCAGTGCACACCTAGGTAGAGACGTTATCAGAAGTGGGATTTGTGCGAACATCATGCTACGAACGGCGTTTGGAGGGAGGTGCTTCATTTCAGTGGACCGCGAGACCTCTTCGGCAGTGGCGTAAAATGGCGGATTGCACATAGTGAATGAGAATCTATGCATCCGCATTGTTATTACTTGCACCTGGTTTCACACATGGAAGGATCTAACACAGTAGAAGAGTCTTCGACGGCCAGTAGCTTGAATAATGGAGCGTCAGCATCGGATAGCTGCACTTTGATGCGTTCTTGGAGGTCGTTACGAGCGACATTGAGTAATGCACTCTCGTAAGATGTTTTATCAATATCTAAATAAACATCAACGTCATTTAGGCAGAAGTGTAAAGTGCATCAACTGTCCTGACAGCACCTGTGGCGATGAATGTCCACTTCGACTCGAGTTTGCACCCAAGAAGAGGGTATATAGCGGACGCTCCGGTGCCGCTGGAAGACGGTCAATCAGTCGCTAGAGAGCGACACGATACAAGCGAACGCACACATCTAGTCCTCGTACAGTGCCGTCTAATGTTGCTGGAGAATGCCGTACGATGTCTTGCAGCCATAAAATGTAATTCAACCTGGGGATCAGGTCAACGGTGCGAATATTCTGCAACGCGGCCTAAGATCGCACCTATTAGGAACCTGTACCCTCGCTGGTCAATATGCTCGCCCTCATTACCTTTGCTGTGCGTACCGGTGGGCATAGTCTCTCGGCAGGAAGCGTGAGCCTTATCGAGAAATCTCGAAGCATCAGAGCCTCAGTCAAAGCCCTGTATCATCATGGTTAGGCATACCTACCTACAACACATGTGTGAATCACCTTTGTGCATCGTTGTTCCAGAAATTAATAGTGGTGTGCCCATCGTGTCCAGGTATGAGGCTGCAGCCGCGAATCAGAGATAGATATAGCGCAACTGCTATGGATCCTGACTATTTGCGCAATTTTGGATAGCATTCGGCCAGAATAGCGAAATCTGGGGGTTCCTTGTAAGGATTTCGGAAATGCATGACATTTGCGAGTTGCAGTGGACTAGTAGTTGTTGAAGCCTCTGGCGCTTACGCTAAAAATAACGTCGCCGGAAAACGATGGGTGGACAGATCGCGAAACATGAAGGGAAAAAGGAATTACTGATCTAAAGCACTGATATATACATTGCAACCGTTACTTATACAAAAGTACTATGTGCACTAATATTATGTTTGTTAAATATTGTAGATATGGTTATAAGTCAATGTCCCAGAATATTAATTCTTGCGCAAATAGAAGGTGAAATGGTTCACAAGTTCCAACTGTTTTTGATAAGATCGGCGCCACGTTCAGCAATAACATAAGTTGGTGCCATCGTGTGCATGCTAGGATTGTAAGGCTGCCACTCAACAGTCAGAGTCGAAATATTTGAGCAAGACGATCCACTCACGAAGACGGAGGCATCTACAATTCTGACACCCTGGACACCGCCCTTCATCTTCAAATCGGGGTCTACAACGCCCCACTGAGCACCCCTCGGAGACATGCTTGCTGTTCCAACGGGGTGAGCCGTGGTTCCACTGTTACTCCTGATATATTCCTCAATCTCCTCATCTGAGTCTGCAGTAGCGAGCGAGCCCAAGGCTTCGACGACGTAGTTTTGGAACACAGGAGCGGACACGAAGCGCTTTGCGGCTTTTACTGCTTCGCGCATGGCCTTGATATCCCAGTCGGTGGTGTAAAATGCCGGGTCGATGTGAGGTGCCCGGAAGGCGTTGAGACCTCCAGTTGTGTCAAGTGTAACCGAGCCACCTGAGAGAAGATGAGCCTTGGGAAGAGAGCATTTGGCAGGAAACGTACGTGAAGTTGCAGAAACAAGGTTGGTGGAAATGGTAAGCCATTTGCCTGGGGGTGGGGTGGGGGACACAAACCCGTTCTGTTATTAAGATGTAAGTGTCACTAAGCTGTAGCATCATGCATAGACATACACCGATAGCCATTTCCAGGTGCGGCGTGTTGGGCCCCGCAGCGTAGTCCACACCCGAAGGGACGCCGAGATCAGTGAGCTCGGTCTCGTTCAAGCGGAAGAACGCGACCTGTCCGATAGGTGTTACAACCAAGGGGCCGGTCCCATCGTTGTTCCACTCAGCCATCGCGCTGTCCAACACGTTTTCGTCTTGGAAAACAGGGTCAAACGTGTCTGCATCGCTTCGTACACTCCAGAGGCAGCCAGTCGTTGGTTGATCAGTCAAATTCCGGCCAACGCTAGGAAGGTTGACGAGCGGTGTGATCCCAATTGATGACAGGTAGTTCGAGTCACCTATTCCAGAGTTGAGGAGGATCTGGGGAGTGCCGATGACACCCGCAGCGAGGAGAACTTCCTTCGATGCACTGATGGTGCTTAAGGGTCCATTAACAACGTCTTGTGTGTATTCGACGGTTTGGAAAGCAGAACCGGACCCAGTTTTCAGTATCCGAGAAACTCTGGCACCAACGAGGACGTGTAGATTAGGTCGATTGATGAATTGCGGGCCGAGGTAGGATGTTGCTGCACTGCTTCGACGCGCGCCATCGATAGCTGCTTGAAGCCAACCTGCAATTGAAAATCATTACACCGACTTCAGAAAGAAAAGTGTATATAGGCACATACCCAATCCAAGAGGACGACCGTCATTGTAGTCAAGCTTAAAGTCGAAGATACCCCCTAGTTCCTGGCCGGCTTGAAAAACCATCGGATCGAGAGCTTGGCGATGGCCAGAAAGACTGAATGAAGTCACGCCAGTAGTGCTATGGATTGACGGATCGTATTGGCCTGTAGTGTCGTGTCCATCAGCTGGGGCTGTCCATTTCTCGTTCTGCAGCGTCCTGTTAGACGTCACTTGTAACAATGAAGGGAGAAGAAATACTCACGCGTCGGAAGTATGTCTGAACATTGTTCCATGTCCAGCCCGAGTCTCCAGTGACCTCTGCGTAGCGGTCAAAGTCGTCCGACGATCCGCGAGTATAGAACATTCCGTCTACAGGTTGTCAGGATGTTGTTGCCCCGTAGCAAATTCAGACATGACTTACTAATGGAGCTACTTCCGCCTAGTACGAACCCCCGAGGGAATGGGATTTCGGCATTGTGCATCCCTACTTGAGGTGTGGTTGTCTAGAAACATCAGTGAGTTCGATGATGAGTGGATGCAGGAGACGGCGTACATAATTCCAGGTGTACTCAGCGGGAATCCGCGTTACGAAGAAGGGTACTTCGGTTTCGAAAGCATTCTCGTTCCTGGGAAGATGTGAGCAAGGGAATAAAATGCGGTCAGCGGGAGATTGTGCTTACGAGGAACCCCCCTCGAGAACAAGAACCTTGACGGACGGATTTTCCGTCAGACGGTTGGCAAGAACGCTACCACCGACGCCGCCTGACAACCTGTCAGCGTTTATACAGGGTTCATTAAAGCAGCTGAAACCTACCGCCAACAATGATAAAGTCATAAGAGACGTTTGGTAAGTCTGCCGCCTTCCCGTACAGTGCAGCAGAGACACTAAGAGGCAAGGACAGGAGCGAGAGGACGAGAGAGACATGGGCTGCAAGCGATTGAAACTTCATTTTGCTTTAGAGCTGAATTAGAGCAGTTAGGTGTAAGTATGCGAAGAGATGCTGGAGAGATGCTGGGATGATGTCTGTCCGTCAGTTGAGCTGCTTAAGTACCTGACAGTACGATGCGCGCTATTCAGGTAGTGAAGTAGCTGACCCACCCTCCGTAGTCAACCACGAGCGCGTCGAAGTGGGTTACTGGGCTACTGGGCATTCTGCCATTGTCCCGACAGCTTCGGGACCGTAGTGAGGGGTAGACCAAAGTGCGCGTATGGCATCTCCGTATGGTTCCACGCCGACAGTGCGTCATTTTTTTGAGAGAAAATATAGTGCATACCTCGCCTAACATCCAGGAAGCCCGAAGTCGGGATGACGATAACGAGTACGTCTCCGCTTCTTCAAGTCGCTAACCCAATCTAGGATCCATGGCTATGAGTAGGTTGATGGTTCCAGATACACAGCTGCACAGATAGTCGTCTGCTCAGCTCAGAAAGCGCCCATAGCATGGTAACATTACCCAGCTCACTGTTTGAAGTGCTGAGCTCTTGAGTGATAGGGATCACCGACTGAGTCGAGTGCAACTTCAAGCGTGATGTGTATCACCCTTAGAGAGCATGAGGCGCAAGCGAAGCATGTCTCGGGTCTTGCTGTGGTGGTATTCCAATAATAATACGCAGTCTAGTGCCAATCCGGCTAGCGCGCGCGCGTACCTTTATGGCGGGAGCGGAAGAGAGGCATCGTTGAGGATCCGGCTTTCGACTTTCAATACTTTGTAATCTCGCCGTGCTCGCCGTATCTAGCTCGCAAGCTAGATGGCATAGTCGCGTACAGGGTGGGTCCTGCGCCCGGAATGGCCTCGCATGTGACCGCGATTTCAAGATGCGTCAGGCGTCGGCATGTTCGAAATTTTAACCGTGTGTTCTTGCGTTTACCTCCTGATTCGCCCAGCCCATGTCCTTGGAATCCTAACCTTCAGCTCTAAGGGTGGCAGGGTGGAAAATATGGGCAGGTTGCAAGCAAGATGTGGTTTGAAACAAAGAGCGAATGGGCGCTTCGGGTCGCCGAAGCAGCCACGCCAAGCCTCCATCGCGAGGCTTGAGCTCTTGAAGCTTTCGTACATACTTCATGGGCGATGCTCGACTGCGATCCCTGCAACGACTTTGTTGAGAAGTGGATAACGCTGCCTTGTGGTACGTGCTACCGATTTCCGCATCAAATGGCTTCGGACTTCGTCGACTCACGTTTCGTTCACAGGGCACTTTCATTCTACGGGATGCGTTCAATCAACGGTGGATCCTCCCCAGTTCACTTGTCCGATATGTGAGGTTCCTTTCGACCGTGAGTTTAGAACCGTACGGGTTGCCAATTGGCCTGGACAAACTTTCATCAGGTTCCTCAAATCATGGGGTGGTACGCCCCCTACGCTTACCGCATGCTACGTCTCCCGACAAGAACGACGGCCGTGGAATGTCGTGTGATGATATCAACAACCGAATTCCTTCCTCTTCGGCCTTCGAAGACAAGATTGCGGTGTTGGAGAAGGAGGAAAAGCTCCTCACCGCCGAGCTTGATCTCCTTGAGAAAGAGTGGCTATTCCTCAACATGCTGGCCAAAATAAAGCATGTTTGCCGCCCTGATGGCATTCCAGTCTTAAGATTCTTCGCCCGGAAGAAAAGAAAAAGGCAAAAAGAGAGGATACAGGCAAATGTGTCTTTGTTGATAAGATCATTCATTTGGTAAGCATCCCGCTCTCTCCTCTGGCCAGAGGCAACGTGAGTGCTCAACTCACTTCTGAAGGTATGCACCCAATGCTGTACTTCTGATTACCATTTACGTGGCAGAAGTGAATGTGTCCCTCGCTGTCTCCGCTATCATATCGGCTACAGCATGGAGTTTGATAATCATCCTCGGTCATGTCCTCAACGATTAGGACTTATTAATATCAATGCGTATGTTCAACGATTTGTGCCTCGTGAATCCTTGTATTTTGAACGTGAGCTCAATTCCAGCTTGTTTTTCATTTATCGGATTGTAGTAAGACGGCATGAAATAAGTTGATGAAAGAATTGCATCGTCTGGGCGCTATGAGAACGGGAATCGACTCGAAACTATGCGGAGTCCTACGAGTGCAACTACCTACATCGATGAAGGTCAAGGAACTACTACTTCACTTCGCCGTCTTGTTTGGTCTGCCTACAACTCGATAGTCGCTAGGGCCTCAAGTCAACATAAGTCCAGCTCAATCTCTTCACCGGGTGACTCAGTGCAGCCTTTGTCGTTGTTTGATTTCTGACACTTGAAAGCCTCATCCGACCTGCAAATAACATCAACCTTCTACTTGAACTCTGCAAATCTGGCAGCAGCGGTGATAGCTCAGGTATAGTGGTCGTACACGAGGCCAAGATTGGACTGAAGCCACCTAAGCGATTCCGGTATCTATTCTCGGACTCGGGATATGGTTGAGTCCACTTTAATATACGACACTGTCACTGCCGCACTACCCCTTCACTCATGTTATTATCACGCATTTTAGGGATTTTGATTCTATGCTCTCAAACTACTGCCACCAAGATTTCAAGCCGACGAAATGTCACTATCGACGACCAATTTGGGGACGAGATGACGCAGGTTCTCCCAACGTATATGCCTCCCAATAGGTGGAACAAGGGGGGAATGAACCTACCTCCGGCGGTATTGGCAAGGCCCAACGCATCGCTGGCACATGGCAAAACTTGGCACGATTCGACACATCTTGTAGGGGGGCCGACGACAACAGTAAATTTCGGTTTCACCGGTCAGTAATACTTCATTTTACCCGAAGGAGACTTGATCGACATGAACATACAATTCGAACAGGTGTATCGATATATGTCTACTGCATTATTGTAAACATGCCGCCCGGTCCATCCTTCAATACCTTCGCGAATTACAAATTCTCCATGGACGGAAGCATCGTTGGCGAGTATACGCATGAAGCAGAACGCACGCCAGACTATCTCTATAACACCCCGGTCTACGTCAACACCTCCTTGGATAATGCATACCACAACTTCAGCATCATTATGGATTCTACGAAACGCTCCGTCCTAATCCTGTTTGACTACGCTGTCTACACTATGATGTGAGTTGAGACAGCACACCCATGTCTGCGGCTACTTAACCCTCTGTCATTTTATTGTAGCGGCGTAAATATCGTGAACCTATCGGCATCTGTGCCAAATCAACCTACATTTCCCTCCGAAGTAACCAATATGCCCTCTACGGGTACCACTGCTGGTAACACTTCCGGGACACTATCGACATCCCCCGAGGATCAACCTACAGCGCCCCCAGATGTAACAAATAGGTCTCGAATATCCTCGTCTGTCGTTGTTGGCGGCACGTTGGGGGCTGTCACTTTTCTATTTTGCACTGGTCTGGTATGCTTAGTCGTTTGTCGGCGGCGACGAACACTGGGTATTCACAGCAATGAGAGACCTGCGACCATCACCCACAACCCTCTTCTTGTCCTCGACCCAAACGTGTCAGCTCTACCACGTATGCCCCGCGATGGGGGGCCAAGACTCTTTGATGATACAATTAGAGAACTACGCCAGATGATACAGGACATACACGCAGACCAGAGGGCTATGAGGACGGCTTTGAGAATGCCATCTTCGCACGCCGCATAGTACTCTTTTGTATTCACCTCCGTCCTGATCCTCTTGTTCTGCAGTTGAATAGCAACGCAGTGTTCAACCTATCTCTGGCAACTCACTGATCAAACAACTGTTCATATCTAATGATGGGGACGTCCAGGCGATCCGGGGGCAGCGGCTCGGTTGAAAAGTGAACGTGTTAAGTACCCGACTGAAGGAATAGCGACTACTCATTTCGGATCAGTGAGATGCGACCGCATGAGCCTGGCTTCCCAATACTTATCAAGTACCGCGGGTGCGTTGGATGGCTGCATTACACTAGCACGACCACTGCGCGCTCACCACTACTTCGTGCTAACACCAAGTTCTGTTTTTTTCTAGCATTGGCTACAGGAGCTCCCGGACCCAAGGCAGTGCAAAACGTCACCATCGATGACTAGTTTAATGAGGAAATCACGCACATTACCCCGACATACTCGCTCCCCAGTGCCTGGATTCTTGGAGGAACTGGGGTACATACAAAATCGGATGCATCCTTAGCCCATGGGCAAGTATGGCATGATTCAACGTTTCGAGTTAGAGATGCTCGACTATGCCGCATACATCGCGATGTCATGTTCTCGTTCTCGATTTGCATCCATTCAACTCTCAATAGCGTTATTTATAACGACTAGTGGTTTGGATTTTGCTTGCGCTTCCAGGAGCGCCCCTGAGGTCCCTGCAACTCCTGCCCAGCCCCCAAATACTCTGATGTCACACAGGAGACTCTGTAGATTCTCATTCAGGGATAATGGATTCAGCGGCAGCAATTAACTTGGACGCACAAAGTTTCTCTGTGTACCAAGCCCATTAACCACCAAGCGTCAAGGAGACGCCCACCTGCTTGCCATATCCAGAACAGGCACTATTCGGAGGTAAATATAACCCTCGACAGTTGTCCCGACATGGCAGGAGAAATAGACGAAAGGGGGCAGACAAGATCAATGAAAAACTTGTACGACTTTACATTCAATATTCGTGAAACGGCAAAGCCGTCTATGTTAGGTTATCTGATCTAAGAAGTCCCGAGAGGTCTGACAGATGAGTGAGCGAGTGAGATAAGGGCGTTTAAGCCAAAGGAGCCTTGACGTATTTCCTTCGGTAATTTGAGTCAACACTGTCAAGGTAGAAGGCACCAGGCCAGACATTGTCGATAGATCCCTCTGGTGTGTACGAGACAGCATTATGGTTCTTCTCGCGGAGCTAACGGGATTAAATTTGTTAGTGACCTGAAGTGAGTGGAAGACAACGGCAATAACAGCAACGTACACCAAGACCATCAACGAATTGCTGACATGGCACGACCTTCATGGCAGCAAGCCGGTTCATCAAATCCATCCTCTCCTTGATCTCCGTCGTATCGCCCTTCACGCGCAAAGTGAAGAAGCTAGCAGCGCAACCGCCACCAAAGGCGAACATGCTAACGCGGCTGCCCCTGAGTTTGGAAGGCTCCACGTTCGAAACGAGAGACGCAAGACAGCCATAGAGCGAGCCAGTATACATGTTACCGAGACGCTTGGAGCAAGCCATACTGGGGTCAGTCTTCTGGGAAAAGGACTTCTTCGACGCAGCAATGAAGGTCTTCTCGACGATCTTGTCGGAGAGGGACACGTTCTGCGAGGTAGCGAGAAACGCTTCGGGGTTGGGGATGTCAGAGAACTGCGGGGCGTCGGGTGCGGAGCGGAAGTCGTTGAAGAGCATGCGAGCGTGACCCTTGATGACTTGTTTCCCGTATGGGCTGTGAAAGAGGGCATAGTCGACACCCTGAAGTGAGAAAGCTGCCTTGGGGTCGGCGGGCTTGTCGGCGTTGTGCAAGAGACCGTTAGAACAACTACTGATCTGACCGTGCTTGAGCTGACGCGCGGTCTTCTCGCGGAATCGAGAGTAAGCCTCGTCAAAAGCCGCAATATAGGTGACGACGGAAACGGGGCCATCAACCTCCGGGTACTCGGAGGAGAGATTGGGTTTGTAGAAGTCATATGTGTTGGACATGTAAGTGCCATGAATGGCTGGATCAAGGAAAAATTAGAGCGAGCGATTGAAAGCGATGCCCCAGAAAGGTAGGAAAGGGGAAATGTATTCAAATGGCAAAATGAACGACGGTGTTGCAGGAATGACGAACCGGAATACTTACGTTCAAATATGATTGGCGCATCCGGGCCAAGAAGCATAGCGCAGGCACCTGCACCGCCAGCAGGACGAGCAGGGCCTTCCGCGTAGACGGCGATATCTCCGGCGACAACAATGGCATTCCTCCCATCCCAGGAAGTCGATTCAATCCAGTTGATGGCGTTGAATAGTGCTGCGGTCGAACCGTAACAGGCAGTTTTGGAGTCAACACCCTCGATGTCGAAGTTGCCGGCGTCGGCGAAGAGATCCATGAGGTGAGTCTTCACGGATTTGGACTTGTCAATGATGGTTTCAGTGCCGACATCAATACGGCCAATTGACTTGGGGTCGATGTTGTACCTGTCGAGGAGCCCGGCGACAGCTGTGAGATGTGAGACACGTCGTAAGCCAGGTAGTGCGAGGCTACTCACCATTCAATGCAAAAGAGTTGATATCTTCGCGGTCATCTGTCCAGGCCATGTACTCCTGGCCAAGACCAATGGTGTACTTGCCCTTGGAGACACCGTCGAACTCCTCTAGCTCCGCTTCGGAGATACACTATTGCGGACATAATATGTCAGAAAATGTCTCAGTGACGGCACTAGCCTCGACGCGTACTCTGCGGGGGAAGTAGACTTCCATTGCAAGGACGCCGACGTCCTTGGGGCGGGGGATGTCGGTGTTAGGGACATGGGCGGAGACGATGGGGATGGTCATGGTTGGTAGTGGAGAGGAGAATGCGCGGGGTGAGCTGGTCGGGGGGCAAGTTGAGATTTCTGTGGTGGCTGGGACAGTCATATAAGGTACCACCGCTAGGTAGAGCCGGAAATATTGGACCAGAATCTGGAGGTAAGAACATACAAGGTGGTACGATTCAGGATATCATTCCCACCTGTATAATTGGGGATTACTGCATCATCTTCACTGCAACTAGGTTGTCATTTGAATCGTTGCACAGTAGGGGCTAGTGATAGCGACTCACAGCATTGTAAAAGCCGCATAGTCAAATAGCATGAACACAGCCTTTTCAGCAGGTTCCGTATGAATGTTGATCTCCGGGTAGTATTAATGGCAAGAGGCAGTCGTGTCAGTGTAGAATAACCTGGTCTCTTCTATATTCGCTGGCGAGCCCTCGTCAATGAGGATCTTGTAATTCGCGACTGTCGAAAAAGCGACCGGGTGCCAGCGTGTTGGCAAGAACGCAGTATATGTACCAAGAGAGGCACGGAATAGGTTCTACGCTTTCAAACCGAGATCTGCATAAAGCACTAGGTACCTGTGAAAGCAAAGTCAACCTCCTTCGGTCGTGGCCGCAGTGCTTCACTTGGATGTTGGGTGCCATCATATCATGTGCCGCCGCGCGCAAGGTAGGGGCTGGATGTTAGACTCTAGAGCGTACTGTGGTGGTCTACCCCAATAGGAATCGGGAACCAGCAGTGCCTTCGGGGCTCAGTGAAGGCTAGCACTAAATCCAAGAATTGTCGGCTAATGTGAAACTGAGTAGGTCAAAACTCGACTACGCTCAAATCGCTTCATTTTCTCACCTCAACTATTCCATATTCTAGTCTCGCACCTCGCACTTCTGCAACCGTGCACGAAGCTTTGAGCATTTTTGCATCGACGTTGCTGACTCGAGAAGCTTCATCGGGCCGCACGGTTACGTTCCCGCCGTTCATAAGCGATCGGACAAGCCGTTCCACAACCCCAACCAACATCACCACACCATGAGCAATCCCCTGACCGCACCGTTCATAGGGACGCTCTACTACAGGTTGCCGTTTTTAGTACCCTTTGTCAATGATGAAGAGTTAATAAATAAATTTCTGGTCTTTTATGGGTAACATTGTTGTAGCTCTAAATTTCTTCTGTTCAATTTTTGACCTTTAATGAAGCTTGCCATCAGCAAAGTCGTGAAACGCTGCTGATGCCTGTTGAAGCTTAGCATCACGAGACTCGGTTGCATTGCCATATCGGGAACTATGATAGGACCATGCGCCGCGACCCGGGCAATCTGCATTACCGCTTTCGGATCTGCTGTTCCCGCCCCGAAGAATGGAGATGGTGACCTTATCTTTATCTATGTCATATATCATATTCAATCCAGATATTCGGTACCATTGTCACGTCTCACCGGGCTGCGAGGATTTCCGTCATGGTGACAGAAGTATCATAGGGTACATGACACCCTTCTCAGCCCATGGTAATGCAGTTGGTGCAGCTCCTACGCTGATGTTAGCGAGGCCACCATGATAGTGTCAAGGTAATACATGACCAGGCTAAGCTACAGTGCCGTGCCCCATGGACGGCATCTGCGCCGTGTTCCTGGCCAAGCAATCAACAAACACGGTCACATGTAGATTCAGTTAACATACTTAATTGCAAGGCCGTCACGGTTTAGCAACCCTGCTTAACCATCTTTCCATCACTTCCCTCTATTACCATGGATCTCGTTGATACCAAGGAAGGTCCTTATGATGAAGAAGACCTTGTCGCCCAGTTCCATGAGTGGTGCCGCGAAGAGAAGGCATTCTTACTGGTTGATTGGCCTAGTTGGGTAAGTGAGTTTCCATTCGGGTACTATCACATACCACTCACCGTCTCCTAGAAACTTCACGCCTGGCCCCTTCTCAACCCCGCATATGACAAGTATCAGCACTGCCTATATGGCATGGCTCGGGACTCTGTCCTCCGGCAGACGGTCCATGTCTACGATGTACGTGCTATTTATATCAAAACTTCGTTAGCTAAACTTATCTCACTCCTAGCCGAAATCTAATTGCCACTTCATGGTTTGGCGCATCATGATCAACTATAAATGGGGCGAAACTCTCATGAAGGAGGACTTTGAGTCGCCTTTGATGGTCTTCGGCTGTTGGTCTGAACGGGATGTCACCGGCCAACCCGAGTGGATCAACACCCCAATTGACTGTGTACGCACATCACTACAAAACTGGAAACTTGTGGTGGACTATGTTCTAGAGCATATTGCTGATGCGCCGTTGAATCAAGACTCGGTGAGTGTTACATACTTTCTGCTGTATACTAAATCTTAATCTCACCTTCAGTCTGATGAGATCGGTTTGTGGTGTGAAGCTGTCAAGGTAAGCTTAATTACTTTGGTGGCTAACAGATTGTCCTGATTCTGATCTACCATTAGTTTACGCACTACTTCGACGACACAATGCGCAAAGTCGCTGCCGGTATCCCTGATAGCCAAGCCTCAGTTATCACGGATACTGAAGATCATCCTATGTCCGCTACCAATACCATTTGAGTTTACGATGCACATTATCTTATCACAATCTTTATGTATGGGTCCATGTGCGTGTACTCTACAGTGGAGAATAGTTTAAGGCGTCTTCCTCATCTACCCATTTGTCTACATCCTCATCATCTTCCGGATCAGATTCCTCTCCTTCTGAACCCTCATCTGATACTGCTGGCTCTTCTTGTGGTGCCGGATTGTGATCTCCCGCTTCAAGCTCTTCTGAGGTAATTTGTATGGGGTCTATGCTTGGTTCAGGTTGATCTAGGCTGTCCACGATCGGGGCTTCTTCGTCGTCATCCACACCAGAGTCTTCATTGAGGACAGCAGGGAAGTGAACCTTGTAGTGGCCAATACCACCTCCATGGTATCGCATGAACATGTCCCGGTCCACAAAGCTTCAGAGGAATTATTTCAATATAGGCTTCGAGGCAATAGAGAAAAGCACGTACAAGTTCACATAATAGTGTACATAGTCATCTTCGTCGGGCTCCTTGGGCCAAGTAAAGTTTTTGTCAAGAATATCCATGTGAAATGTTTGTCGAGCAATGGAACGGCCTAGGGAATCGGGAGCAGGTCCATATGCGAAAGCAGGGATGATATGGCTTCCACGGATGACCTCGTCTGGGTTAAGGAATCCAAATGCCTCGGAAACGTCCATGAAACTGAGACGTGTGAACTGCTTTTGCTTTAACCCGCCGCTGTGCCTAGTGTTGACCTTGAAATGGCGCACCCAGAGGACGTCGAACTCCTTCGTCTGCGGCGAAAGTTCTTCATGCTGAATTCTGACATGAAAGACACTTAGAACGCGCGCGTAAGAAAAAGGGTGGGGGTCGGCTTCATTCCGTTGCAAAGTCATAATATCAGGGTGCGTCCGGGGATGTATTGTGTCTTCCCCAAGCCGTACATCATAAGATGTATAGTTGACATGGATTTTTTTGTGAAGATAGAGGCGGTTACCAGAGATCTGTATTTTATCCCAATCTTCTCGGTTAAACTCTTCATCTTCAACATATTCGTCGGAATGGAGCAGGCGCGAAAGTAGATGCTGCTTGAGTTTAGGAATGAAATTCTACAAAGGGAAGGGGCGTGAGCAACTGAAACGATACGGTAAAGGATAGCAGCATTACGGTAAGTGCTGGGTCATTTTCATGCTGGCGAAGAATAGAGTAGATATTGCGTGGAGAGTTTATTGATTTTGCAATGGTGTGATGGACAGAAGGTGGAGTATATGGTCGTGAGGCTTCTGCTAGAATCTGAGATTGTGGAGGTGAACGGCGGTGAAACATGGATAACCAGGATATTCTGTGTAGTCGAGCGTTCACTATGTGCACCAGGCGCTCTCTTGCTTCATGCTTTGTCATCTGGCGAAGTGCCTTGTTCTTGCTCGTGCGGACATAGAATACTTTGGGACGTTTGTGCTGAAGCTCGCCCTAGGAATCAAGTTCAAACCCTGAACAAGTCTGACGTGGATTTATACATACCGGTTGTGTTGAGTAAGAGTCTGTTGTTCCGAATCGGCGGATAGTGCGAACATAGTCCCCCATCGAGTGGAACTTGTATGTCAATAGATTGAAGCGCTTGAGCTTCGGCCCACCAATTTTCACAGGTATTGAACCATCAGGCCCGGGATTGAGAGCCTTTTGCTTGCGGTTCTGACGACGACCACGGGCAGCCTCTTCTTTGGGCAATTCCTTTGTTTCGAATGCAGCGCAGGTGTGTTTTTCAAAATGACGTAGCTGACGTCCGAGATCAGTAGTTGCCTGATCAAGGGAATCAAGTGTGTCGTCGGTATGCATCCGTAATTTAGCAAGGGCATGCCATTCTGCGAAGGTGAATAGTAGCTTCTGTATGTTCCCGTCATGTGGCTCAGGTAACAAACCTTCGAAGACTGGCATGGCACACTAGAATCAAGTTTAGCAATGAGGTAAGGGAGACTCGAATGGCGTGCCTTCATACCTGAAGCAAGTCTTCGAAGTCTCGTGCTGCAAGCTTCTTCATGGATGAAGCATTATTACTAAATCGGCAAATGGTGGACTGCCCGAAAGAGGGTATAGCACGGTATCCGTCATTGAGCTTTTGGATAGAAGGTCCGCCATGGGCTACAAGAATGCGTATGAGATGGGTGAAGAGCCCCTTCCACGTGCCCAACTCGATTTCGTGCATGAGGTCCGGTACAAACATGTCAAAGTAATTAAAGTCTGGCCCTGGAAGACAATCGGAGAATGCGTTCTGGTGGAATGAGTATTTTGTGACGCCAAGATTGAGGATCACATACAGATGTTGGAACCTCAGACTTTGGCCCCAATGTAAGCTCGATGAACTTATTCTTGAGTATACGGCCTTCGGTATATATCCAGTCACGAACACGAGAAATCCTTGATCGTCGGTTGATATCATTTACACGTGTGTTCAATCGACGCCGTCTGTCGAGCTGTGTCCCTAGTTCGGCAATGCACTCTTTGGGTGTAAGGCAGCGTGGACAAGGGCATGCACCCAGGTTGCGTATTGTTGCAAGAAGGACTCTGGTCAGATACATGTTAACATTAATAAATAAGTGCATGGATATTTCATACTTCTCGGGATAATCCGCTGAATAAGTGAAGATGCGTGGATAGAATCGTCTGAAAACTCCGTCGGCACACTGAATAACCATTCCGTGGTTGTATGCATGGATAAAATCGTCGTCAAGAAGTTTCCGCCACACGGCATGCATCAGCTCGCGTCGAGCATGTGTGAGAAGCTCTGTAGTGGGTCCCTCACCCGTGAGGTTATGTACAAACTCAAAGAATGTATCCGGAAGCTAGTGAAATGTATTAATGAACCGTGAATGATGATGAACATCTAGCACTCACCTTGGGGATGTAAGCCAGATGTTGACAAGAACCAGTCGAGGGCTTGCAGCGTACGTATTTTGACTCGTTGCCAAAGGACAGGTAGATAGGCCAGGCAGACGCAGTTCCGAACGATGCAAGGTGAGTGGAGTCAGAGTAGAGCATGATTGCAGCCACTACTCGCTCAAGGTCACAATCATCTTCGGGTGGTTGCTGTTGAAGTTCGATATGTGCTTCGACCATTGCATCAGAAGCGTAGATTTCATCATATACCCGAGTAGGCAGTGGCTGGGAACCTTGGTCGGAATCAAGTGGATTGCCGGGAATGTGGACGTCGTGTTCAAAGAATTGCTTGTATGGCGTGTAATGGAAGTAGCAACCAATATCGGGGTCACCAATTGCGTTCTGGATGACCTCGGTGAGAGATCGGTAGTGAAGGCCAGGGATTTCGAACAGAGGTGCATCCTCCAGCGATGCATGTACCTGCCCATCTGGAATGGATATTGATATAGGGACCTCCCTCCACCCTCCCCGATTTTGTGGCGAGTTGTTACTGGCACTGCCCTCATCAGAGGAATCTGAAGCGGAACCTTGGATGTACTTGTCAACGCGGTTGATTTCTGAGTCGATGTTAGTGTTGGTGACATCGGCCTGAGAAAACTCCGTGGACTGCAGAAATGCAAACAGTTTGCCAAACTCGATGTCCGATTTCGTGTTCGAACCGATCCACTTCCAGCTAAGTAGTCCAAACAACGAGGAATTCGTGAATGGGAAATAAGGGTTTCCTGACTCATCCTGCAACTTTGGAGGAAGAGATTCGGCGTCGGTTGGTGGCGAGGTTGCATCATCGTCATTGTGGGCATCAGCCGTGTGTGATGAATATGGGTCATAAGTAGGATTGGTAGGATATTCACGCCATAAGCCATATTGACTCATTCTGGAGCGGAAGGTACCCCATATAGATGACGCCGGGGTCTCCTTTTGAATGTCGTCCTGGTCCTCGCTCTGTAGCCGCGGTTGAGGTTGAGGTTGAGCAGCACGAATCTCCTTCTCCCGCAAAAGCCGTTGGCTTTCAAGAACTTTCCATGTTGGGCATCTCGATCGTCCATGGGAAGAAGAGGAAACGGCTCCCTGCAAGATAACATGGTCAGTCACATTTGTCTCGCTTAGACCGCCTCCATCATACATACAGAAGAGGCAGAGGCAGATGGCAGAGTTTGATTCTGTATAACGGCCGCATTTTCGTCCACCATATCAATGTCGTCAGGCTGTTCAAACAATGCTTGAGCACCGAAACACCAAAACGAAGGAGCTATCCACAAACCGTTGATTGTGATGTCTCATCTACATCATACCAGTCTCGATTGCTTTCATCAGTATCCTCAGGTCCATGGATCCCCGTCGGTGTCGGGATCATTAGACGTCGGCGCTTGGCTGTGCGCTCCTCTCGTTTTTGCTTTTTCTTTGCTTGGTATCGTTCAGCAGCATCAAGCAAAGATGTATCATCAACCTGGCCTTTGCATCCTTTCTTAAGGTGGCCGCGAATATCCTTCAAACCGTCAAAGTTGATTCCACAGAACTGACAAGTGTAAACCATGGTGGCCGTGACAAAGAGGGCTGATAAGGGATTGCATGATACAGAGAATGGCGTGCAAATTGATAAGAAAGAGTATTTGAAATCTATGGATAACCAGTAAGCCCGTTGTGAGAGTCATGAAGTCTCCGCCACTCACCTAAGCTTTTACGTTAGGAATAAGTCCCCAGAGTTGTGTCTCCTGCACTCTTGGACATGACCACTACCAGGCCGTCAACCCACCACCCACTACTCGCCTTTGCCCCTCCACCGCCAGCCGCGCACCTGCTATTGAAATCCAATTCCCTAGTTGCGTCAGGAACAGGTCAAGAGTCAAGAGATAAGTGCAGGGAACAGACGCCCAACGAACAATCAACAAACCGTCATGTGATGTTCACACTTATAAACAAGGGCCATCTGGGCCACTTGAACTTATCCCCTCCTTCCCCCCACGGATACTCATCAATGTACGCTCGCAACCGTGGCTCCAACCTCCCTCCATCTGTGCCATCGACTCCGCTTGACAAGGCATCACAAGTAGAGAACCAGGTTGCCGCTCAACTTGCTAAACAAAGTGGTCGCAAGCGGTATGGTGTTGATTCTTTCATGGCGCTCTTGCTCACAAGTGTGTAGTCGTTGCGCACATCGCTCTCATACCAACAAGGAGAACTCGGATCCTTCCACTGATGGCGAGGCTAGCGACTCCGAGAAAGAACAAACCTACCAGGCTTATGGGTGATACCTCGCTCGAGTAATCGACTTCACACAAATCATCGACCATGTTATTGAAGCAGGGATTAAGCATGAGCTTGAAGATGATGATGACACCGAGAGGTATGTATTAATGATCATTGATTATCACTGATTACCATTGAACACAATCCCTTAGGGCCCTTCCTATTGCTCTCCGACGTCAACTCGAGGATTGGGATACGTTCTGCAGCAAGATCCCAGGCTTCAAGGACATGATCATGACCCTTGCTTCCAAGCGGACTGTCCGACATGACCTGTCGCGCCATGTAAGTGGCTTGCTTTACTCACTGCATGTTCAATGTTCACAACCCAACTCTTCGCAGCTCACCAATGGAGTGGAGGCAGCATGCTGCGATGATCGTGCTGCCTTGAAATCGGGCCTACCTTCCTTCCTTCTCTACGACACCAAGAAGACCCTGGATCCCGCCATTGCTACAAGTGGCAACAAGGCCGATCGTGGCTTCAACCATCCCGTCACCGCGGCACTCCTCTGCCCAATCACTCTGCCTGCTACCACATTGTCAGTTATACACTCGCATGTATGAAACGTGCTCACCATTTGAGTAGGACATACCAGGACATCCAGGATGGTTACACACTCGTCAACGCAAAGCAGCTGCCACGCTTCCTTTACCCTCATGATCGCACAGAGGACAACAGTATCTCTGATGGTGCCTTCCAAGGATACCTAATGATACGTGTCAGTGTCATCTCACGTCCTTGAGCATCACTCCCTGATTCATTCACCCCGTTCACAGGCCGCCAAGTTCATTCTCATTGGGCGCAGCTGTGCTACCTCGGAGCCAGGTGCTTCCACTGGACGACGTGGCAATGCTGCACTGGCCGAAATTCACACCATCACTCCTCGCGTTATTGCATACATTGCTGTCCAACTTCACTTCGCGCTTTCATCACAATCAACTTGGGGCCTAAAGGATAAGGCGCTTTTCGACTACCACAAGTTTTACTGGAATATCGTGTCGTTCTTTGAAGCGGATGCCAGCGGCGGACAAGACATACTGGAATATTATAACTAGTACGTCTACTTCACATCATGACCTTCCCGATTCTAATGCTATGGTCCTTCGATGCAGTCATCTATGGGGTGATAAATCTGGACATTTGTCGTCAGCTCTCAATGCCAATGGAGATGATCACGACAGTGACGATGGCGACGATGGCTTCGCTCTGTTGGTCAACGAACGCGCGGCCAAACGTGCTCGCGCCGACCCGTTTGCTTAATCCCTCATTACGACAGCTCTCATTTCGTACAATTCCTATAACTTTATACAAGAGCTTCTATTATCTACCTTATCCTCTCTTGATCATGTACCCTAGAATACCCTATGAATTACGGTGACCTTCCCATTCTTTTGAGATCATGATAAGCAACATCTGGAGGCACAAGAAAATCAGTCTGATCTTTTCCAATGATCGGTTGGCCAGCTGCTCATTTGCGCACTTCCGGTATCAGTCTATGTATTAATGCAAACAGTCTGATGTGAATGGATCATCTGGCGCACTCGTCACCTCATGGAAGACACCTGACAGGCCTGTCAACAGCATGGCGTGAATACATCACATGGTGGTCCAGTGATATGTCGGCGGACAGGCCCACGAAACGACAACGTTCTGGTGTGTCTGACCATAATCGCGTCGGCGACCGCGCTGGTGAACGTCTTATCGAGAGGCGACTTCCGGTATAAGCCATGGAGAAAAAATGGCCATTCTGTTGTTGTTCGTACGTCTTTCGACACCTTTTGGGCCATATATGGGTATGTCACCCCTTGTCTGGCGTTCACGACTTTGCTGATGGCGGGAGTAACTACACGGTCGTGATCGCTTTGCCTGACAATGCCAGAACTCAGAAGTATCAAAAAGCTTACTACACTTATGCGGAGCAATGGCGACCCATGGTGGTCACTTCATCACAATATCCGCTAATGTCGTTAGCAATAGTGGCAACTTGGCCACGCTTCCCTGCGCCGGTGCGGACAACCTCTTGAAGGAAAAAAGCAGGAAGAACTCTGTCCATCAATCACGAAAACACTACGTGGAGCATCTCTCTCACACAAACCACGTCACGGACCATCTGTAAGGGGACACTCCTATTTTCTCTCCTTTCCTTCATGCCATGGACTCTTACCTACATTTCCTTTGTTCCCCTTTGTTCCTTTTCGCTCCCTTTCCTTTCCACTTCCTTTCCACCCACTCCTTTCGCATCCGAGCCACGTCCGGTGACTCCGGAGTCTTCCCGCACTTCGGACACTCCGGACACGCTTGGACTTGCTTCGGACACTTCGGACTCGCTCAGACTCGTCTATACTCTTTGGGGCTCGTCCAGGTTACCTCTATCCTCTTTCCCCACTTTGTTACCCTTCGCCCTTACTTCCCCAAGTCGCTGGCACAACTCCTGTGCATTTACCCTCCACTTCATTATCACATGTTTCCTTGTACCTTGTGATATTCGCTTGGACTTGTGGCTGGTGTACTGTACAGTTATCCTGCATTCCTCTCACGCTACTACAGTATATACATACTTCGTTTCCTAGCATGGAGAATCCTTATCCTGTTCTCTCTGGATTCTCCCTCTGCTAGGTGAGCAGCCCTCTCATGTATTGTAGTTAGTCTTATTCATTATCTTTGGATTCTCCCTCTGCTAGGCCTGCGCTGTTGGCCATCTTGAGGTTGCCCTTACACCATCGCGCACTACAGAGACGATCATACGTGACCAGTATTTCTCACTTTGTCTGTTCAATGGTGTGGCAGGCCATGTTGGAAGTTGAGGTTAGCACCTGTGCAAACCGTGCTACATGTGGAATGGTCCAGTATCGAGGAGTTAGAGATTAGGCTCATACGGTACATTCTCTCTTTCATTCTCAGTGTCTCATAATGTGTACTTAATGTGTAGTTTATTATCTTATCACCTCAGTCCGTTTACCCCGAGACTGAGTTTACTTTGTAATAGGTTATGGGCCCTGCACTTATCCTATAAATCTATAACCCCAATCTCCTATGAACTCGTACTTGCACCCTACGCCTTATCACTATCTTCCTCAAAATGACTTCCATCAAAGTCGGTGACGAATTCTTGCGTGTTCCGAAACTTGATGCTGCCGGTAATAACTGGGTGATCTATCGGGACCGTCTGATGTGGGCTGTGGACGCACGCGGCTTGCTCAAGCATCTCAATGGAACTGGTTCTGAACCGGTCAACCCTGTTCCTGTGCTGGCCAGCCCCGTAACTGATGTCCAGACCATGGCATTGAACCAATGGTAGGAGGATTTGAAGGAGTGGCATCAGGGAGAGGCTGTGGTCAAGCAGCAAATTGCTGGTACAATTCCGGATTCTGTAAGGGCAACCTCAAGATGTGTTATAGGCGCGTCCAAGGAACCCCTTAGGGGCTACTAGGGGCGCGCCCACGTGCGTTTCCTGACTATGGGCTCGGGCCGCGCTTACACGCGGCCACGCGGACTTCCCGGATTACGGACTAAGTACATACTCGAGCACATTGTAGTTACTACGACCGAACTCATTACTGTTTTGTGAACGCGCGGACGCCGCGTGTTCCTTAGTATATAGTCCTGTATCGTACATACAGCTACCTTAGTTCGAATATTAGTTCCTTCTCCGCACTCGCACTCTCGCCCCTCTAGTGGGTTCTCCCTCCGTCGCACCCCTTCGCCTCCGCCCGTACCCTCGGTACCCGCGTAGGACTCCTCCCGGAAATACAGGGCACACAAGAGTGTGGGAGGCGCAGCCAGTAGCTGAAGCCAAGCCCGTATGTCCTTGTTCCCCCCGTTTCCCCCGCGCGTCTACGTGGAACCGCACACCCGCGGGTCCGCGTATCCCGAGCCCCCTGCGAGTGTGGCTCTTAACAGTATATTCGAACTCACAACCCAGCTCTTGCTCTCGTCCCCGCAAGTCCTTGTCAACATCATGGCTGGTGGCACTCAAGCGGGCCCATCGTGGCCTACTCGCGTGAGCCAGCAAGCCGCCGCCACCCTCGTCTCTCCGCTGCACACCACGGCCCATGCGCGCAGCCACGCCAACAAAGGAAAAGCTCCTGCGGTTCCGCGTCTGCGTGCGACGTCCTCGCCATCGTTTCCTCCGTTCCGCTCCCCTATGGTCGCCGCGGGAGTTGCCCCGCAACCCGCGCCCCCTCCGGAGACACCCAAGTCCGAACCCATTCAGTCCTTTCCCCCGTTCAATGTCCTGTCCCCGGTCCATTCCCGCTCGATCCCTTCAAATGAAGAGCGCGCTCCCTCGCTTCCGGCAAGCAACCATGGGTCAGAACAGGCGGACGAGGAGAAGCAACCCTCGTTCCACGGTTCTGGACCGCAGCGCCCCTGGGATTCCGACAACGGCTCTGAGGACCACTTCCGCCCTGCGGACCACACGTTCCTTCACGCGCTATCCGCGCTCAGCAGAGAAATCAAGGACATCCATAATCGTGAGTCATCCGCTACCCCTGCCGCTCCTTCCGCCTCCCGTCCCAAACCCCACACCCCCGACCCTTACGACGGGTCCGACCCGTTGAAACTCAACACATTCCTCGTACAACTCAAGCTCTACTTCAACACCACCCCCGCACTTGCCTCCGACGAGGATAAAGTGACGTTCGCCTGCTCGTACCTCAAGGGAAACGTGTTCGCCTACTTTCAGCCCAAGCTGATCGACGACGCCGCGGATCCCGAATGGCTCCATAGCTACTCGACCTTCGTTCAAGTTCTCCAAGAGAATTTTGGTGCGTTTGACGCTACCGCGGAGGCTGAAGCGGCATTGGACCAACTCAAGATGGGGGACAGGCAACGCATAAGTAAGTACAATGTGTTGTTCCAGCAGCACTCTGCGTTGGTGTCCTGGGGCCCCGCGGCTCTCCAGCACCGTTACTACCAGGGTCTCCCGGACAGAATCAAGGACGCTCTCCTGAACCACTCGAAGCCGGGCTCGCTCGCACGGCTCCGCTCCCTCGCGCAGGCCATCGACCAGCGTCACTGGGAACGGGAGGCCGAGCGTACGCGCAACACCCGCGCCTCCGAGAAATCCGCGCCTGCGAAATCCTCTTCCGCGTCCACCCCGTCCAGCCTAGGCTGCTAGATTAGACAATACCAAACTGGATAAATCCATGCCCAGCCATGACCCATGGACTGGATTTTTCTCATGTGAAAAATTGCAGTAAAAGTTGACTTGGTAAAATTAGGGCGCGGCTTGTTTTTGCTCGCGCTGGCTGGCTGGATATGGATGCATCCGGGTAAAACAGCCCCCGATCTGAAACATGAAATACTCTGTTCCTTTTTCGGCCGTGAGAAATGTCCATCATTTCATTGTTTCACTCGTTTCGTCTGTTTCGTCCCGTTTTGTCACCGTGGGATTGCCTCCCCAACCCAAAATGCCAATAGACGCGGAACACGGGGTTTCGGAATGTTCAACTGTGACCCCGCTCCTTTTGAATTCAACAAACGTGTGAATGTTTTCATTTTGGACTTGTAAATTTCGCGTAGATGGCTCGTAGCACACAAGTACCTCATATTCCAATATTTCCACCATCTTTTAACTACTGTTTGTTTTGCGAAGGGTTTTGTACTGTCCAATTTGTTGTTAAACTGTTTTTTGTGAAACATAGATCACCAATGTTCAAGTTTTTTGTCAAACAATAAGTTTTTTTTCTCAAACTTAAACCAGCAAGTATGTGGGCAAAAAATATCTCATTTCATTGTACTAGGGGCAGGGACATCTCAAGCAAGTATGTAGTATATGAGCAAAGAGCACGAGCTTAGGGGATGATGGCAGATGCGCCGCTCGCAATGACAGAAACCATCCTCGTTTGCGCTGCAGCAATGCTGGGTACGGCGCGGAAGACGGCGCCAGGAACCCCAGTGACAAGGGGGGAGGTTATGTCCCTGGGGTGTATCGTCGTTAGGATTATCGACGGCACAATTGACGATGCGGCTTACCATCCAGCGAAGATGCCCACCTCACGTCCACGGGTAATCATATAGAAGGGACCTTCGTCGTCAGGATTGGGAAGGTGGAACGCATAACCGATGGGGACCACCCAAGGGGTCGTGAAGCCTGCTGGAGGCCCAGTGCCAACGGCAGGAGCTGCAGGAGGGGCGACAGCAGGAGGGGCTACGGCAGGAGCTGCAGGGGGGGCGACAGCAGGAGGAGCGACGGCAGGAGCTGCAGGGGGGGCAACAGCAGAAGCTGCAACGGGGGGGCTGGCGCTGGCCATTGACACAGACGATGGGGCGATAGTAATCCAGTTCGCCCGAATTCGGGCATTCCGAGATGCTGAAGAGGTCGCAGTGTCGACGGCAGGGCTGTCGGACTCGGGACTGGCGGTGGGAGTTGCTCCCTTGTTGTCCCCGGCATCTGCTAAAGCCAGTAACGCGTCCGCTATCCCTCGAGCCTGCGCGGGGGATAATGTGAGCATGGCCATCATCAAAGGCAACATGGCTGGTAGGTTAATTTTTAGCTGAACAGTGGAGGCGAATGCAAGTGGTTTTCACTTACCCTCGTCAAATTCAGCAGGAGGAAGTTTCTTGTTGGTCATTGTGCTTGGAGAGGCGTAGACGATTGGGTTAAATCTGAGGGGGGAAGCTCTGGGGAATGGCCAAATATCGTCGCCCTTAAAGCAACGGCTTTTGGGGAATGAGGTGGAAAAAACTATGTGTGGCATGGTCATCTGGGTTCGATTTCCCCAGCCGCTTCGAAGCCTTGGAGAACCGCGCTACAGATGCTCAAATCTTTGAGTTTGTGAGTCACGATCCACTGGGAAGTATAAGTACGACTCACCTTTTCCTCTAGAATTTCCTGTATTCTCCGCGCTTTTCCCTATGTCGACAGCCCCGCCAGCAAGCAACACAGCCGAGAGTGTGGGAGGTCCTGCAGCGAGCGCAAGCGATACTATAGGAGACAACGAAAGACAAGGACGGCACAAAAGAGAAGGAGGGCACAAAAGACAAAGATGGCACGAACCCGACGACAGCACAGGAGCCGGACTTACTCAAGTGAGTGATATGTTGTGCCGCCCGACATTGCTGACACATATGTTCCCAGACCCTTCACCTGCAACTGGGCACAAGGCGCGCGTCTAGCCTTTCTTCAACAGTCGCTTCAGGTTTACAACAAAGCTGCCCTGAAAAGTTCCCAAAAGGCCCAGGATTCGCTTGACGGCATTATCAACGACTACTTCAAGCAATTCAACTGGCGTCACCCTATCAGCCGGGAGCCCAAACCTGATGATCCACCCCTCGACGACCCGAAGGCAAAGCTCCCCGCTTCAGAGGAGAAACTGAAGCAACAAGTTATCGCCAAAATGAAAGACGTAAGATTGCATTTAAACACCTGTTGAACTGACTAGCTTACCTCTATATTAGTCCATTGGAGGCTGGATGCGATATCGAGCGAACAAAGTTGACCATGGACTCAAACAAATCACTAACACGTCGCCAAATAACCCTTATGCCATACTCCTCAGCCAGCTCTCCGGGATCGGTCTCAAACCTCCAAAGCGACTCTGCGCTTGGCAGATGCTACTCAAGCATGGCTTTGAGCCTCACGCCAAAGATTTTCAAAGGTCATTTGCGGCGTCCGGCGAGCCGCAATCGGAGATGGCCAACAGACGGAACGAGTACGACCAGGCCATCTTTGACAAGTTGGGCCCATCGGACAAAGAAGCTTGGGCTCAGAGGGCCAAAGACGCGCATGAAGCTCAGCGTGCAGAGATCGAGGGACGGGCGCAGAGAATATTGGCCTTCACCCCCGAAGAGCGACAAGAGTCAGTTTTTTTACTCATCTATCACAGAGAACTGACTCTCCACCTCAGAGCCATTGAACGACTCGGAGATTTCTTTTACCCCATCATGGAAGGAGTCAGCGAAATCACTCGCTGTCATGTCACCGTCTTAGTAGGTGGGCCAGAACCTGCCCAGGGGGGTCAGATTAATGTACTAAGGTAAGTTCTTGGAAGCTCGTCCTGTAGCGACACGCTGAATGGGGTCCGACTAGCTTACATGTTGGAGAGAACCTCTCTGCAATCCCGAAGACATGGAGTGAAGGGGACAAGCCGGGGCACGATATCTGCGTGCAAGCCTACCAACGTTGGCTCGAAACATGTTTCAGTTCGTGTTCCCCATTATTCCATGTAGTTGCCAATAACGGACTAAACTTTGTAGCTCCGGAGGACCAGCTTGCGGCTGCTATACCCGGTACCCGTGCAGCAGCCTTGCCGTCTTCTCGAACACAGCACAGCACCAACCTTCGCAAGCGCAAAGAAAATGACCGAGACCCGTCCCCTGATCCCTCTCGCTCCGACTCTCATAGCATCCATCGTTCCTCATCAAAACATCAACGTCGTCACGCCCGTGATGTGTCCTCCGACAGCTCTGACAGTGGGGACACTGACTCCGACACTGACTCTGACTTGCCTATGTCGAAGAGACGTGCCAAGAAGCGTAAAGAAAGACGCCAGGAGAAGAAGAAGGCTTGCAAAGCAAAGTCTAAGCGTGATCGCGAAGCGCTCTCTTCTGATGAGGACGAGCCGAACGCGCACCGAAGCTGACGCCTCACTCGTGAGCGCCCTCCGCAAGCCGTGAACATAGGCAACAAGACCACCCCCCACACCGCCGCCAAACCCCAAGATTGCTTCACTGACAACGACACCAACCCTCCACCGAAGAAGAAAAAGAAAGGTACAGACTTTAGAGCTCGTGTAGGAATTGATTCACCCACCTAGCTTTTAGCTTTAGATCCCCCAGAAGCTTCGTTGGCCTCGATTCAAGCCTCAGAAGGGAACGTGTCGTCGAAAGAATCCACCCCTCCTCCCACTGCCCCAATTACTCCAGCTCCAGCTTCCCCCAAGCAAGCTCCAGCGTCCCTCGAGACCCCTGAAGTCGATACTCGTGCCGCCTCCCCAGCCGCCTCCACCAACCCAAACAATCCTCCTTGTAGCCCAAGCCGTGTTATGGAGAAAGAAAGTCCCTACGTGAAGCCGGACGCGTATACGCCTTTCGATCCTCAATGGCCCGAGTGGTTCAAACGGGTATACAAAACACTTACCGGCCCTGTGAAGATGCCACCCGTGTGGCTGTCACTAGTCAAGCTGTATGTCCGCCTTGAGCAACAGACAAACTTCGCCAATCCCGAGCGCGTGAGCCTGGTGCCCGCCTTGCGGCCAAGCCAACTCCCTCATTGGATCTCAAGGGGCCGCAAAGTCACCATCGTCCCCATTCCCGATCTAGACGATTTCACGGCATCGTGGTGGGCTTGGTGGGTTTCCTTACAACCTGCATGGCGAGATGTAGCTGGTCAGGCATCGCTTCATCTACGCCATCGACATTTCACTGCTGAACAATCGGAGGTACCGGGAGGTTGGAAAGGTCTGGATATCCCAGGTGCCAATGGGATTGCCAGTGTTATGGCTTGCCTTGCGTGGTGGGCCATCGAGCTGGACAAATTAGTGCCCGAAGGATATAACTGGGTATGCGAGACTGAGGGCGCTGGAGATTGGCTGGAAGCGGTCGCCGACGTAACTTGGGTATTGAACAGCATCATCCTCAGCCGCCGCAACGAGCCCAACTGAGATTTCTACGTACATTTGTTTTGTCCATGGCTTGTAGACCCCCCCTTGTCGTATATCTTGTCTTGAATATATTTTGCTCTGTTCGGACCACAACCTTGCGTGATAATCAGCCAAATACCGCCTTCGCAATCCATTACAGGCTCGTATAGGTGTACAGTGGGGTGTTTTCTCGCTCAGGGGTAAAGGTCGTAAGAAACGGTATTTAATTCACTGACATTACTTGGGGATAATAATGGCGTATCGGGTGGGGGGACCAGTAGTGTACTTCAAAGGTCATTGACCGCTGATAATTTACAAAGAACTTAGAAGGGTCGATACTGAGAAAAGGGCCGCATGAGTAAAAGTCGTAAGAACTGTTAATGCTAATGATGACCATTTCTGGTTACAAGGCACTTGAACCGCACTTCGGCTCTGATAGCTGAACTTCGTCACTCACATCGACTCCCCTCTCTCTATGGGTCGCCCACGTCTCTACCATACCCCAGAGGAGCAAAAGAAAGCTCACAAACGTAAACATCGGAATTATTACAAGAGGTTAGTCTCACTGTTGTTCACCACTTGCTCTCAGGTCATACATTCATTTGTAGGCACCGGGAAACCATTCTCGAGCGCAGCCGAAATCAATATGCAGAGAGAGTATCTCGTACACATGCTCCTTTTGAGGCCGCCACACCAGACAACAATGAGTACGCTGTAGTTCCTGAACGTTCAAGGGCCGAATACTCACAGGGTCGTGTTCTAGCCAATCTGTAGATGATGTGGCCACAGTGTGCCTCTTGCAGCTAACAGAAATCAAAGATCACTTCACTACGCTTGTCGGCACTGACAACACAGAGTTCATGTTGTTGATCTGCCAATCAAGTCTGGCAGAGGAGTCGCTCCACCCAATCGAATCTGTTACCGCGCAACTGGAGGAGATCATTGACCCAGCGGATGGTCTCGTAGAGGTCCTTTTGGAGGTATATGGCCGAGGCGAACATTGGAGGCAAGGACAATCCATATGCGCTCAGTTCCGTCATGTCATCGATCACCTACACGATATACTATGTGCCGCCCTTGAGGGGTTTCCAGTACTACACCAAGCCTACCACTCTAAGTCACTCCAGTATCAAGTAGCAGGTTGACCATTAGCATACTTAGTTTAACATTGTAAATCGAACCCCTGCTCAACTCGAAGACTTGTAATTCGAACCCCTGCTGAACTTGAACCCCCTGAACGCTAACCCATTCTAAGCTTGAGCTTGCCGGGCGCCAACCAGACTTACACGAACCAACTACCAAAGGACCAATGGTGAGCGGTGAGCGAGTGCATCGGCAACCTACTTACCAACATTACTTTAGGCACGCAAAGCCAAGCCATCCCACTCAACGAGAGTTCTTAGCGACGATGAGATTGCTTTTTTGAAAACATGGGCTCCCGAGTATAAAAAAGCAAATGCGGCCAAAGGCGAGGAGCTTCAGGGCTTTCTTGCCCGATTTTGGATGGTTTGGTTCGACCGTTGGCCGCTCGCCAATGACATTGAGGACAAGGACTTGCGAGATGATAAGATATATCTGGAATGGCGCAAGGGAAAATACCAAGCTGTAAGCCACCTCTTTCTAACCATACGTTGACGCGGCTCACCAATATGATCCAGAGGGTCCTCAAGGAGCTGAAGTGGTTGTCCTGGAGTTTGAAGCGTCGCTGAGCATATTATTTGGTCTGCAAATTATCTACACAGATTTACTTAGTACCAATGTCCGTTTACTTGTCTACCTATCACGTTCGCGAGTATGTGAGCCGTGGGACAAACGGTGAGAAAAATGAGGGAGCTCACCAGATCACGCGGAAACCCAAACCTGGACGCGCTGGCCAAAGCATGAAGAAAGGAAACAAATGTCGACGGGTTCACAGCGCGCTGGACGAGGCGAACGCCAGTCAGAGCGACATCACCAACAGTCATTCACGCCGCATTAGATTGGGAGCCAACATGCGCAGTTATGTGCGTACACCACGATCCCCCCAGAAAAAGAAGGTCAAGATTGTCGCACCATTGAACAACCCCAGCTGCGACAGGTGGTGCCCCAATGAAGATGTAGAGAGTTGGGCATGGGAGGATATAGAAGAGTTAGTGGCTGAGGATTTGGACGAGGCGGAGATCTTTGTGGGCAAAAAGAGGTCCCAAGCGTCAGTGAGCAACACCAGTTTTGAGTGTTAAACCTGCGCTGACCTGACTATGGGATAGGCCAATCCCCTCCTTGAATGGGTCCAGTACAAGCAGGAATTCATCGATGAAAGCCTGCGTCGTGAGGCGAGGTCGGCGGAAGGTAGGGCGGGGTCCTGTGTCACCTGTCGAAAGGCTGCCAAACATCTTGAGGCCATAAAGCCAGTGGGAATGGAGTACACCACGGAGGATACGGCCAGAGAACGGGCGACAAGTGAGGAGCCAATGGTCACGACTGGGAACCCCGAATACCGGTGTTTAGAGTGTTTTGGTTCGGTGAACGAATGTTTAACTTGCTGTCTGATGCGGCACGAGCATCTGCCTTTCCATAGAATCGAGGTGAGTGCGACCTGGGGCGGGGATAGAATTTCTGCTAATAAAATGGAGCAGAGATGGAACGGGAACTGCTTTGTCAAGTCCAGCTTGAACACTATGGGACTCCGAATCCAACTAGGCCATGAGAGTGAAGGATGTACGAACCCCGAGCCAGCCCCAAAAGTGTTTGTCGTTCTGCATGTCAATGGTGTTCACAATCTGTGTGTCGACTACTGCAACTGTGAGACCCGGGAACCAAGGCGTGTGCAACTCTTGCGGGCAGGCTGGTATCCAGCCACCGTTCACTATCCGGCAACTTGTGCAACACTCGAGCTGCTAAAACACTTCCATGGTCTGTCGCTGTGCAGTAAGGTCTCAGCGCATGAGTATTACATGAACCTAGAGAGGTTGACCGATAACTCACGCGTCGACGTTCCCAATGTGAGAGTTTCACTCCATCTCTCGATGAACGTAATTGACGTCGACGTTGCAGACCCGTTATAAAGCATTCCTGCGTATGATGAGGCAGTTCCGCCACGAGCGTATGATGAAGCGGGCTGGAAGGGGTAATATTGAAGATGGTATCGCCACTGCGGAGGCTGGCGACCTTGCGCTCACCTGTGCTGCATGTCCGCAACCTGGCATAAATCTACCAGATGGGTGGCAGTCGATACCACCAGGATCAAGGTTTGATCGCCATCAAAACAAACATTGTGGAGCGCTAACTGTGGGAAAAGGTTTCTTTATTCGCTCTTTGTGGCGGTGGACGCAAACTTCCGGCTAAAGAATCGACTCCGTTCCCAAGAGACGCTGGATCCGGGCTTGCATACTGGCCTGGCCTATTTCGTCCCGCAGAAGCCATACAACGAGCATATCCTCAAATTCGCCTCGCAGAAAGACATCAGTGTGTTGCTCCTCTCATGGAGTGATCCGTGCTGACCAGAACATAGATCAGCAGTTGTAGTGGATTCAGTGCCTTGGCTCGCGCGGACTCCAAGTCGACCAGCGGACTACGTTATACGGGGGTTGGAATGTGCATATGTGCCCGTCACGAACTTATACGACCTCTGGGAGTCGGGGACCTTCAAAAAGGGGAGCGGTATGTGGTTCTTTGTTCTGTTCTAATGCTACACTCAATTTCACTCTGTAGCTATTGCAACATGGACTATATCGTACTCTCTGCCATCGCTGGGTTGTCACTTATGACACTGACCATCATCTATGATATTGCCTGCCAATGGAAGGCCAATTTTCCGACTCGCATGCTGGCCTTTCCCTCATCACTCCGAATTGCAGATGCCGTGCACGTCGATTTCGCTATCCCCAAGTGCCATCTCCTAGCGCACCAGACGCCATGTCAGACACCCCATTCCCTCAACCTTAAGCCCGGTGTTGGACGAACTGACGGAGAAGGCATTGAGAGAGACTGGTCGATGATTAACCCAGCGGCGAATAGCACGAAGGAGATGGGGGCAGGATCTCGGCACAACACCCTTGATGACCTGTTCAGCCACCACAATTGGATGAAGACCACGGGCCTGGGGCTGTCTCTTCGGCGGAAATATCGAATTGCCGTGGTCGAGGCCAAGCGACATAAGGAGCTCTTCGAGGAGTTCTCCGAATCTGTGGACAACCCCGAGCTGATTAAGAGCTGGACGGAGATGATACAGGACTGGGAGCAGGACAAAAGCAAGCCGAATCCTTATGTATCCGCTTCAGCGCGTGAGTTCCACCTGCCATTTGTCGTGTGGAAGATGCTGATTGCGGCCTAGATGAGGGTGAAACCAGCGTAAAACTCAAGTTAATGGAGGCTGAGCACCAGGACATAGAGTCAGGTATGACGTACGGGTCAGAGAAGTCGGCTACGGGGTTCTTGGCCATGGGATTGGCCCTAGAAGAGTCGCAGTAAGTAAGAATTCCTACCCCAGTGACTATTGCTGAGTATAGCAGGCGCCGTATCAAACTACAGGCCGCAACGAAAGAGATGACGGCACTGCAAATGTCACAGCTACAGGAAAAGCGTGTCAATGTTCAACGACAGATCAAGCAATTTCGGACTGAGCAGCGTATCTATATGCCCGTGGTCGACACAATACTTCAACGAGACGAGGGCAGCAAGCGAGTCGCTGTGGAAGACATGCCATTGATGCTACCATCAGACCTGGACGACGAATTGCGTGAAAGCGGCTGCGTGGACGGCCTCTCTGCCAAGGAAGATCAGCTGCGTGAGGCCCAGTGTCAAGACGCACTGGAACGCATTCGACTCACTCAACGAGCCAAGCGTCACATCATGATTCACAAGAGGAAGAGCCAGCCTGGGCAGAGGACCGGTACACGAGCTCGGTCTGATTTCGAGCGCCTCGACGTGAAGATATCGCAAGCAGCGGTCAAGTATCGGACGGCGCATGCTGCCCTCATTCGATTCCGTGGTGGCGTATCGGTCCTGAAGCAGCTACCGTACCTACGCGACCAAGACATCTGCCCACCCCCTGCCTTCGATGTAGACAACATTGAGCCTGCGCGTAACCTTCAGGAGGCTGCTGAGAGGCTAGGCGAGGGACGACGCGAAATACCGTGGATCTGGAGGACGGCCGGGGTTCTGGGGGATGGCGAAGATGCGTCACTCAATGATGGTCTGCGGATCGAGTGGGCTAAAGGGCGCGCAAGAGCTCTTCGGTGGTCAGAGGAGGTACTGTTATGCAAGGAGGAGATGCGACGGGTCCGACAAACATTTGAATTCCGAGCCCAGCAGTGGCGCACCCGGATCAGCGGCGGGAGGAGTAGTGATGACATATCCCTCCTCGAGGGCTTATCTGCCTACGCACACTCTCAAGCCTTGGTCTACAACAACCTGGGCCACCATTTCTGCCGGCTGTGGGAGGCTGCACCTTCCAAGCGCTCCAAAATGGTTGCGGTGCCCGGGCCTGGAACGGCAGATGCAGCGGCGGCGGAGGACGAGTGCCTCATGACGACACTGCAAGCGGAGGCATCGAGGCTTGCGGCAGACGACGACGACGAGGATAGCACGGACGATGACAGGGACATGGAGGAGGAGGAGGACGAAGATTCATAGTTTGGAGTTAGGCGCCCGTTTTTTTATATTCCGTCTTTTACATTTTCATTCTGTCTTTTTTTTGTTGTTCTGTCTTTTCTCTCTCTCTTTTCTATTTATTGAGATATTGCGCTCATCATACGCCTATTGAACATGTAAGTGATGGGAGCAACGGAAATCGGCTTCTTTTCGTCTTCGCGGAAGGTTAAATTTCATGTTCTCCAAAGGTAAATTGAGGGATCTTTTTGAGAACAACGGCGCAAAAACAAAAGTGGACGGCAGCCCGAAAAGGGCAATGAACGGCAAAATAACAGCGCGTCAGCAAAAAAACAGCCATTGCCAAAAAAAAGGAGACATGCGGAAAAATGCAGGAATTTGCCCATGGGTAATCTGGTCGTCGTGTCATAGAGGTCAATGGATTTATCCCTACTATATGGTCATAGGGGGCTGCCAGTTGTGCCCTGTCCTCTAAGTCCTCCACTCCTTCGTCCTCGGCTCCCCGCGCAACCGCAACTTCCAAAGACTCCACTCACCTCGGCGCCAACGGCAAACTCACTCCTGAGGAACATCAACAACGTTTTGACAACGAGCTCTGTTTGTTCTGCAGCGGCGCGGGGCACAAGGCGAACAAATGCCTGAAGAGCCAGAAGAAGGCCAAGGCCCGTGCCGCGGTCACTGAACCCGCGGAAGACGCAGAGTCCACCGCGCACATCTCTGACGCCGAATCGAAAAACTGACTGGTGCCTCCGAGTCTCCGGCTCGTGTAGGTCGCCCTCCTGTTCTATGGCCGGCAGTTTGTAGACTAAACGGTTCCGCGCTCTCCTCGCCTTCCGCGTTACATTTACTACTTACTTCTAATTCGCTCTCAGACTCCCTCGCTCGTTTTCGTGCTCTCGTTGATTCTGGTTTGACCCATTGTTTTGTAGATACTATGTTCTCTCGTTCACATGGACTCATTACTTACCCTATAACTCCTATTAAACTACTGCTTTTTGATGGTACCTCTAACAACTTCATTACCGAAGCCATAGATATCCATCTCTGGTTCCCGTCTGGCGACAATATGACTGTCACTTGTCTTGTGACCCCTCTGGATCTGTCCTGTTCTGTGGTTCTTGGATACGACTGGCTCTCCCGCTACAATCCGTTGATTGACTGGGCTCAGAGCAGCATCATTTTCCGTTCCCCAATTCTCGACACTCCTAGTATAAGGCCTTGCGCGCCGCCCGCGGTGCGCGCTACCTCTTGCGTTGAAGCATCTCCTTCGACACCCTCGACTCCGACCTCGGCCCCAACTTCGTCCTCTCCGCCTAACATCTCACTGGTCAACGCAGCCGCGTTCCGCGCTGCGTCCCGACTTGCGGGATCCACTGTTTTTCAGATTATGATACGACCCAAGACCACCTCCGCCAGAGCCGCTAGCATAACCGACCCCGACCTATCCACGGTCCCCGAAGAATACCATGAATTCTTGGACGTGTTTAGTAAAGGCAAGGCCGACACACTAGCTGAACACCGACCTTATGACCTCAAGATCGAACTCGAAGACGGCGCCGCGCCTCCGGTCGGCGCCATGTACTCGCTTTCGCAATCAGAGCAGCAGACCTTAAAGGAGTTTATCGACGAACACCTCGGACTTGGATTTATACGATCCAGCAAGTCGCCCCACGGCACACCCGTCCTTTTTGTCAAGAAGAAAGACAGTTCCCTTCGGCTTTGCGTCGATTACCGCGGCCTCAATCGCATCTCGAAGAAAGACCGCTATCCCTTGCCCCTCATCTCGGATCTCCTCGATACTCCACGCAAAGCATTGGTATATATGAAGATCGACCTTCAGCACACATACCATCTGGTACGCATTGCTGAGGGAGACGAATGGAAAACCACGTTCCGGACCCGCTACGGCTCCTTCGAGTGGTTGGTTGTACCTTTCGGGTTGACTAACGCTCCCTCCGCGTTCCAGCGGTTCATGAACAACATTTTTGCAGATCTCCTCGACGTCTATGTTATCATTTACCTGGATGATATACTAATCTACTCTGATAACATGGCAGATCACAAGAAACACGTCAAGGAGGTTCTCCGTTGGCTCCGCCAACACAAACTCTACGCGCGCGCTGACAAATGCGAATTCCACGCGGACACTGTGGAATATCTCGGCTACATTCTCTCCCCGCAAGGTCTTACCATGGATAACTCGAAAGTCAAGACGATCCAAGACTGGCCGGAACCGCGGAAGATTCGTGACATACAATCCTTCCTCGGCTTTGCCAATTTCTACCACCGCTTCATCCAAAACTACTCGGATATTGTGGTCCCTTTGACCCGTCGCACGCGCAAAGGACTACCCTGGAATTGGGATCAGGCAGCACGCGACTCCTTCAACGCGCTCAAACAAGTGTTCACCTCGGCCCCCGTGCTTACGCATTGGGTACCGGACGCGCCACTTGTCGTGGAGACGGACGCCTCGGACTACGCGCTAGGCGCGATTCTGTCCATCTACACGTCAGACGGTGAAATCCACCCAGTCGCGTTTCACTCATGCACCTTCAGCTCTATAGAACTGAACTACGACGTTCACGACAAGGAACTCCTCGCCATTTTCGAAGCATTCCGCGTCTGGCGCCATTACCTGGAAGGGTCTGGTAAGCCAATCGACGTGGTTACTGATCATAAGAACCTAGAATACTTCTCGACCACCAAGATTCTGACCCGCCGCCAAGCGCGGTGGTCCGAGTACCTCTCACAATTTAACCTCCTCATCTGCTTCCGTCCCGGAAGGCTCGGCTCCAAACCCGACGCCCTCACGAGACGTTGGGATGTCTACCTTAGAGAGGGAGGCGACGGCTATGCTACGGTCAACCCTCAAAATTTGAAGCCTATATTCTCGAACGAACAGCTGACCGCGTCTATCCGCGCAACTTACCTCTGGGAACCCGCGCTCCGCGGTTCCATTATTATGGACACAGAGAAGTTGCACAAGGATATTATTGACGCTTACAGTGACTCAAAAAACCCTTTCTATGTTGGTCACTTTTGCACAAAACACTGAATAACGGAGGAACTACTGAAAATGGTAGCTCAGGGTCAGTGTAGCGTTTGTAGTGCCCCTTCTCAGGTAAATGACAAATCTTGATTCAAGTCAATCGGATAAGTCTAGAATATTCTACAGAACTTCTAATCAAGGGATGCATTGAAAGGGTTTTTTGAGTGTACTATCTAATACTTGGCATCCCCCCATTGGCCTTGATAACGGCCTCAATCCTCCTGGGAAGGCTTGATATAAGGTTCTGGCATACCTCCACATCAATCCCATCCCATACCTCTGCAACCCTCTCCCATAATTCATGTACTCCTCTAGATGGTGTACTGTAGGTGTTGAGTTGCCGTTTGAAGTGCTCCCAGAGGTGTTCAATGGGATTAATATCAGGAGACTGGGCAGGCCAGTCCATGACCACAATCCCTTGATCCTCAAACTACTTCTGTGCCAATTTTGAGGTGTGCTTGGGGTCGTTATCCTGCTGAAAGATCACATCCTCTGCAGGAATGTCGCACTCCTCAATGGTGGGAAGGATACCATCAGCTAGAATGTCCACATATTGCTGGGCATCCATCCTCCCCTCAACCTCAACCATTCTCCCCACCCCATTCCATCCCATCACCCCCCAGACCATAATATTTCCACCCCCATGCTTGATAGTTCCTTCAACCTCCCGATCCTGCAAAGGTGCCCCCTTCTATTTCCACACCCATTTCCTACCATCTGACCCAAATCTGTTGATTTTAGTTTCATCTGACCACAATACCCTCTTGAAGTCCTCCACTGTCCAATTCCTGTACTTCAAAGCCCAACCAAGACGTGCTTTCCGATGTTTGACCGATAGAAAGGGTTTTTTCTTCTTCACCACAGCCTTCATATTGTTTTTCTTGAGGACATTGCGCACAGTTTGTGTGGAGACAGGGTCACTGAGGACTTTGTTCAAGTTTTTGGTGACCTGAACAGCATTCTCAGCTTTTCCAGAGTTGATTTGGCTGATGATTGCCCTCTCATCAGCCATAGTGAGCTTCTTAGGACGTCCACCCACCAGATTTTCCTTGTTAGGGATTACCTGGCGAGCTACCCTAGAGACAGTAGCTGCACTACAACCCAACTTGAGAGCAATCTTGGCCTGAGAATGGCTAGTATTAAGAAGGGCAGAGGTGATATCGGTGCGAAGGGAGTTGGGAATGGACTTCATTGTTGTAGGGAAGATGAACAACTGACAGAGCTTATATATAGTGCCGGTTGTGCCTGGATGAGTAATAGATGACATCATATGTGTCATCCTGATGATACTGAGACTTTATGATGAGTAATAGCCAGGAACAAGGCATTCAGGAACCACACTCAAAAAACCCTTTCAATGCATCCCTTGATTAGAAATTCTGTAGAATATTCTAGACTTATCCGATTGACTTGAGTCAAGATTTGTCACTTAGCGGAGAAGGGACACTACAAACGCTACACTGACCCTGAGCTACCATTTTCAGTAGTTCCCCTGTTATTTAGTGTTTTGTGCAAAAGTGACCAACATAGAAAGGGTTTTTTGAGTCACTGTATCTGCTAGACCCAGTTACCAAGGCCCGACTCGAAAATCTTGAACCACGGTGGTCGCGCTCCGAAGATAATCTACTTCGCCTCGACGGCCGCGTCTACGTCCCCGACCACGGAGATCTTCGCCTCCGCGTACTCCGTTTCAAACATGATCATATCCTCGCTGGACATTATGGGCAGAACAAGACCATTGAACTTGTGCGCCGCGAATATACGTGGCCGAAACTTCGAGAATTCGTTCAACATTACTGCAAGTCTTGTACCACCTGTATGCGTAGCAAGCCCCAGCGTCACAAGCCCTACGGCATGCTACGACAACTTCCGGTTCCCGTTCGACCTTGGGACTCGATCTCTATGGATTTTATCGAGAAACTTCCCCCGTCCCTCGGGTACGACTCCATCCTCGTCGTGATGGACCGACTCTCCAAGCAAGGAATCTTCATTCCGTGCCACGACACCATCACTTCGGAAGGGCTAGCTAAGTTATTCGTTATTCATGTTTTCTCTAAACACGGAGTCCCCGCGCACGTCACGTCTGACCGCGGCTCCGAGTTCGTTTCTCGCTTCTTCCGGTCCTTAGGAAAAGGGTTAGACATGAAGCTTCACTTCACTTCAGGATATCATCCTGAAGGTGATGGCCAAACGGAGCGCACTAACCAAACCCTTGAGCAATACTTACGTGTTTATTGTAATTATCAACAGGATAACTGGGCTGACCTCCTGCCCCTCGCCGAGTTCGCATTCAACAACGCTCCTAGTGTTACCACTGGAGTATCTCCGTTCTTTGCGAACAAAGGTTATCACCCCAATCTCTCCCTTAATCCCGACCTCGACCTCGCCTCGGCCCGCGCAAGAACCTTCGTAACCGACCTTGACGAGCTCCATCAAGAGCTATGTACCGCGATGACTGAGGCGCAAGCCCGTTATCAAGGACCAGCTGATCGTCGCCGCGCACCTGTGCCGTTCCCGCAGCGCACATGCCGCTGCTTGCATTCCCAGCAAGTGCGGGCGTTCTTAACCCTGTGAGACGTGTCAGTAAGCGTATAGAAGAAAAAAGAGGCGGACTTACAGCCGCTGGTGGCACTCAAGGTTGCGCTGTACGCACCCGAGGCATGCCACCTCTCGCGCCGGCCCTTTGGGTTCCACCTCCCTCGCCGTTTCTCCTCTCCCCGCCGCGACGTACTCCGCTACCGCTGCCCGCACGCGCGCATCCTCTGCAGCCCTCCACGCCCTCAGCTTCTCCCGACGACGTCTCCGTTCATCCTTCTCGAGACGGGCATCCGCCTCGGCGATGTCGTCGTCCTCGCGCCGCCGCTTCTCCTCCCGTCGCCGCCGTTCATCGTCAGGATCGTGTGGCGTTGGATTGGTGTGGTCATGCGGCCATTTCTGAGTGGGCGCCATTATGGCCTCGCTGCTCCGCACTTCCGCCTTTTATACTGCTGACACACCTCGCCTCCGCGCTTCTTCGCTCACGTGCACGCAGAGGCTGACTCACCACGGACCCCCATGACGCCCACACCGCATCATCACCATATCACCGCGCGTCATGAGTGTCTAGGCCTCTATGGGTCTCGGCCTTAAAGGGGAGGTACTGTTATAGGCGCGTCCAAGGAACCCCTTAGGGGCTACTAGGGGCGCGCCCACGTGCGTTTCCCGACTATGGGCTCGGGCCGCGCTGACACGCGGCCACGCGGACTTCCCGGATTACGGACTAAGTACATACTCGAGCACATTGTAGTTACTACGACCGAACTCATTACTGTTTTGTGAACGCGCGGACGCCGCGTGTTCCTTAGTATATAGTCCTGTATCGTACATACAGCTACCTTAGTTCGAATATTAGTTCCTTCTCCGCACTCGCACTCTCGCCCCTCTAGTGGGTTCTCCCTCTGTCGCACCCCTTCGCCTCCGCCCGTACCCTCGGTACCCGCGTAGGACTCCTCCCGGAAATACAGGGCACGCAAGAGTGTGGGAGGCGCAGCCAGTAGCTGAAGCCAAGCCCGTACGTCCTTGCTCCCCCCGTTTCCCCTGCGCGTCTATGTAGAACCGTGCACCCGCGGGTCCACGTATCCTGAGCCCCCTGCAAGTGTGGCTCTTAACATTATGGGGGAAACATCATATCTTGGGGACACTTTAATGCCAGCGGTCTTGAAACAGCCATCCGACTTTCCGTTCAAGGAGGCTTTGCCTTCGGTTACTCAGCTTGGTTGAACTGTATCTTCCTTGGCTCGAATGTAGGTTCTGCTACTGTGAGCACAACCACAGATCTGTGGGATTTTCTGGCGGGTAGCTTGAAACAAGGACAGGATAATGTCATCGTGGTAGTTCAAGGTGAGTAAAGCCTCTTTCTATTGTTGATAGAGTTCAACTGAGCCGCTGCAGATCACACAGGGTAAGGCATTGATGTCATTACCTCATTCTCCTGGAGCTAACCGAGTCCGTCGAGCATAGGATCTCTGAAACCAACAGTACGCATCCCTATCAAGGGTAATAGATAATCTACTGATTCTATCCGCCCACACGGTGGAAAGGAACCACGGGGAATCAGAGGATATGAGATTATTGGCGGTCAAGTGCCGTTCTCTGAATGGCGGATTCAGGGCAATCAGGTCGAGCATCTCGGACCTTTCGTTGCATTCCTTCTTAGACTCACGTTTCGTGTCCTTGATAGGGGGGTGCAAAGGAAGCCCCTGATAGCTTCCGCGGTTACCTTAATGAAGGGGGTCTATACGCGGAACGCGTTGGCGCGCATCTCCCCGGGTTTCCTGACAATTCCTGGCCCAACGGGAGTCCTACTACCGGCCTAAAGAAGGCAGGCATAAACTTTTACCGAACCTCCTTCAATCTGGTACGCTTCCTTCCACCTTCACTACGTTCACCTCAGAACCTGGCCCCGGACAGAATCTACCGGATGGATTCGGTATACCGATTCGTCTGAGCATAACTCCGAGTGAGATCAGCTCCAGATTCAGAGCACAGATCTACTTGAACGGCTGGCAGTTCGGCAAGTATGTCAATGATATTGGGTGAGCCTCTCAGCGAGCTTCAATCGGCAAGTCGTGTGCTAACGGAGGGTATCAGTCCGCAGACGCTATTTGTGCTTCCGGAAGGGTAGGTGTTATCATGTTATCTTTCGTCTTGGCCTTTCTGAACATGCCTACTTCAGTCTATTACGGCGCAAGGGGACGAATACTTTGGCGCTTTCTCTGTGGTCGCTTGACCAGGAAGGTGCATCTATCGCCGGCCTTCAATTAGTCGCCGATGGATCCTTCGAAACGTCGTTGCACTTCAAGGATGTGGATGCACCAGATTTCGCAGCTCAGAGGAGCGGTCGGCCACCAGCTCTTTCCGTGGAACCAATGTGATTGACCAAGCATGCGGCGAGGATATAATGATGTGCAAGAACAATGATATATGTTACCTGGATAGCAGTATAAAGAGTCGGGTGTTGTGACAGTTACTCATCGTCGCTTTGATCAGCTAAGAAAGCCATGATGCTGGCTCTTGCATTTGGCTAGGGAGGGTGTCGGGTCATGTTACGCCATCTTTGAGCACGAGAAACACAATGCGCACCTTTCTTCTCTTTGGGGCAGCTGTGTCGGAATCGCTTTCCGCACGATCATCATCTTCTGCTCCAGATCCAGAAGCTGATTTTGGTGCTGAACGAGCAGCCATCGTTTGCTCGAACGCTTTGACATCAGCTAACCCCACGAGATATGTCTAATTAACTGATGCGATGGACCTTCAGTAGGATTCACGTACCTAATTCCTTCTCGAACTCTCGCTTTTCCTTAATGGCTTTTGCCTTTTCAAGACTGAGACGCCCTTCCATACCTAAGTCCGCAAGAATTTGCTGCAGCTTAGATATCTGTTGAGATGGCCGGTCGAGGCCCTCGAAGACTTTCACCCATTGCTTGCGCACACCACAGGCAACGACTAGACTCTGGCGCGGTGTTAATGAGATAACGCCACGGGAGCTTGAGACCAACCTTGAGTCTTTTTATCGTTTCTTCGGCTTTGCTTAGTTCAGGAGCGGGTTTGCGCCTGGCTTTAGCTTTAGTAGGAGCAGCATCCTAACAGCCAGGCGGTGAGACGTGAGTTCTGACCGAAAGTGTCTTCAATACCTTGTCTTTCTTAGGCGCACGTTTGCGCTTCGGCTCGTCCATTAATACCGAGAGTTCTGAATCACTTCTGTCGTCCTGAGGGAATACAAATGTTATCCAATTGTTCCACGGCGCATGGTAAACCGTTAACTACCTTCACATTCGCGATGACCGGAGACCTCGATGGGGACGGTTTCGATGTGCTGGCGGGTATTGTTGGCTTCGATTCATTCTGCAATAATTATAAGGCCGTGGTCGGAAAATGACAACTACACGGACCTCTACAGCCTTCGGTTTCTCATTCGATGGTGCCACCTCCATAGTATCCATATCAGCTTGTTCATCAAGCTCTACGTCGGATGTGGGTACCATCTCCTATATATCAACACTCGTCAACCTCAAATCGAGATAATTCTACGTAGGAAGACGCACCGAGGATTTGAACTTCTTGGATGGAGGTTTCCTGCTTGAGTCCCTCGACGGTTTCTCTGAGTCGCCTGACTTCCTCTTCTTGGGCTTCACAGTTCGTTCTCCTTCATTAGCCACCGTTCTGCGCTTCTTGAGCTTCTCTGCTGGTGAAGATGGCATGTCGGGCTTTGCTTCGCTAGAGGCATCGTTCTCGGCCTCAGCCTGATTTAGTTCGGACATGACATGGCCTATGGTCTTGCTGATATGCTTCTTGCTACCATCAAGACTTCCAGGCTGTAGTTCAAGCTTACGTTCCACTTCTTGACGAACGATGCGAGGGGTTATTTGACTATAAATTCTGTGATTCAATATATCTTACTGGAAGGCGCTCAGTGGTGGGCCCACCTAAGGGTATCTGATTTCTTGGCTTCTTGTATTATGAGTCTGACGGTGACCGCAATGTCTTTGGGGCTCGGGGATGCCATCGATGCTGTTTGAACTTGGTGGTTTTGGTGGGAAATGCAAAGAGGCGCGCTCAGAGCAGAGTATATTGATAGACGCGTGACGTCACGGTCACGGGACGCGATCAACAGTGCTCCTGTTAGTATCATTGCATCGTGGAAACTTTGAGCACCGTTCAAAATTGAAACAACCAGAGCGTAATGCATGCGGAGGTGGTAAGGTAAGAAAATACATTTATGCAAAAATTGCTACCGAATAATAGATATAAGCTACATGAAATTTTAGATATTCGTGACAGTCGAAGCAACTCCCCGAAATCCTAGAGCTTAGGGCCGACCCGCACCTTGGATGCGTTCGCTTGGAGTATTTGGGCAGCATCATTAACCATGGAGTCAACAATCTGCTTCGCGGGGAGAACTTCATGGATCATAGCGGCAACGCGACCCATAAGCCATGAGCGACCTTCGACAGATTTCTCCGGGTGCTTCTGCAACTCATGCTCGTGGGGAATAATACCATTCGAGGTGAGTTCCTTGATCTCTTGCGCGCGGTTCTCATTCCTAACAACCATTGAGATGAGCTTCACAATTTTAACGAACGGGCCAGACTCACCAGTCAGCAACGTAAGGGGTCTTGCGAACACGGAGAGGTCGGCCAGTGAAAATGAGAGTCGTCACGGCATCCTCGTAACCGGCGCTGACAACCAAGTCCTTGTGGATCTTGGGAGCACCGGCTTCCGTTGAGGCAACAAAGCGGGTTCCAACCCCTATAGCGAACCGATTCAGTTGCAGCTCGAATACAGATTACGAGATACGCACAAACGGCCTCAGCGCCCCATGACAAATTGGCAGCAAGTCCCCGTCCATCGTAGACGGCACCAGCGCCAACAACATACACGGGCTTGCCGGTGAGGGGAGACTTGTGTCCCTTTACAGCATCGACACAGGCGGGAATAAGGATGGAAGCAGGGATATCGCCAGTGTGGCCTCCGCCTTCACCAGCTTGAGCGCAAATGAGATCAACACCTTGGGCGAGTGCCTTGGCCACATGCTTTGGGTGTCCAACCATCTAAATATAGTGTGTCAGGCAGGAGTTTGAATCGGAACGAAAGAAGAACGTACGTTCATGACAGGGATGCCGGCAGCGTGAAGTTTGTCCACAACGTCCTTGGGGGGGACACCGATGGCACAGACGAAGAGCTTGGCCTTCTCCTCAATGATGACATCAATGAGGGGGTGAAGCTGGCCCTTCGTGTAATCGTACTGAATTCAAATAGGGATATGAGAATGGAAGGTGAACTACGAAACAACGATGGATCTCACGTTGGTCTTGCGAGCACTTCCACCAACTTGGGGGAGGAGCAAGTCAACGCCAAATGGCGCGTTCTTGTCCTTCAAGTCGGCCTTAATGGCCTGGATCTATAATGGAGGGAACATTGATCAGCCATCCGGGGTTAAGGAGCTCGAGAGTCCCGGGAAGTCAGGAGGCGTACCTGTTGGCGCAAAATTTTTGGTGTGTATCCGACACCGCCAATAACACCCATACCACCAGCGTTCGTTACAGCGGCAGCCAACTCAGGGCCTGCAGCGACGTTCATCCCGGCAAGCAGGATGGGGTGCTTGATGCCGAAGAGCTCAGTCAAGGGGGTTGTGATGGTGGCCATTGTGGTGATAGGATGAAGGGGGGAAGGAAGATAATCCACCGCCCCATTCCAACGGCAGTCAGCTTATATACTATGCCATGATTGTTTCTTTCGCCGGTGGAGGTTCAGCGTGAGCGCCTGAGCGGCTATATTTTCGCCGGTTCCGGTAGGTTTTCATCTGATTAGATATGGCTGGTATGATTGCCGGTCGCTCTTTTTTGAACTTTCCCCGCATTCCAGTTGAAAACGGCGCATCTTGGCCTCAAGGTTGGTCAATTCACGGGTGTCATATATATATAGTCGAATTCTGTAGATAATACGATGCCCGAGGTGATTTGCTACCCCAGGTACTGCAACAGCAACGCAGCGGCCTCTGGCAATCCGAGTGGGTATCGACAATTGCCGAAAGGCGAATTACATACTGCTCATATGACGTTCCCTAACCGACGAAAGTACTCAGCATCAAGGGGACAGGTCATATGTTAGGAACATGCATGCGGAGCTGACGAAGAACATCTTCAGAGATTTTCGAGCGCAGCTTCAGTGCGTACGTGGGTAGTGCGGCGTCGTCTTACTGCACAATATGCATGCGAAGCCTTCGGAAGCCAGGCAGTTGGTTGACGCGTCCGGCGAGCGTTTCGGGCATCAGATTCTCCACGCGGATGCCAAAACCTACAGCAAGTGCTGTCTCGAGCAACACCATTTTGCATAGTCCGACCTTCGAAATACCTCATCATGTTACGGCAATAAGCTTTCTCCAAGAAGCTCACCTTAACCTTCCCTCGAAGTCTAGCGCAACTTTAAAGGGAAAGGCTATCAGTCTTGCACCTTCTGATCGCTTCAGCCGTTCCAGCCCCCCCTTATTAGGTTGGCCTCATGGTATACACGTTGATATGTGCCGAGACTACGGCGGTCGATTTTCGTTGCCTGCATCAGCGATTATGTATCTCGAGGCGAAATAGCAAACCACCAGTCACTTTTCCTGCTCCCAATACTGTTAGCAAGTTCACCAAGGTTCGACACCCCCTCGCAGCTCTAACACCGAGCGAAGCCAGCGATGTTGAACGACTACGACATCCTTGTGGTGAACGGGTTCGTGTTCTGTTCGCAGCACGGACACGAATGCTGCAGCAGCTGCGTGTGCGATTTCCGCGAGCAGAATAACGCGCAGATCGAGGATGATATCTGCCTCGATGCAGGGCTTGATTTAGCGGTGCGTGCACATGCTATTCTGTCGAGGTGGCATACTCATGCGTTCTATTTTCAGCAACGCAAATCCCTCAACATATTTGATGTTGGTGCCGTGCGCTACCGGAAGGAGAGCCAGACCTGCAAATGCGAGACCCACTTCGACGTCGACTGCGAGCGGTGCTTCGACTGGGTCAAGATATGCATGGCAGAAATGACCGGGAACCCATTGCCAGGGAAGGTGAAGCGCTTGAAATGGCCCGTAGACGAATCCGAAATGCATCTTTGATCATATTAATGTGAGCTTCTGCAACCTTGGATTTCTCCGGTTGCTGACGTGCGACTTGGCTTCATAGCTACATACATACCTCCGATGTAAAACACTCGCCAAACGACGCCATTAATGTAGCTTTATGCGGATGTCGGTGGCGTACATTTAGACACTGTGCGCTGAACTTGTGATTCCTTTGGTGATATGTCCGTGAAGGCCGAGTGCTGATACGGTATCAAAGGCATCGTCTATTGGCTAAATCGTCCGGATGTCCTGCATTGTGGGGCTACCTTGCTAAAGCAAGCCTCGCAGAAATTGCCTTTGATCAAACACATACCACTTCTCGCGCCCTTCCGACTGTTCTAACTCACCCGCTCAGACGAGCTCTCGACTTGCGAGGTTGTTGGCGATGTTTTCAGTATGACTTTGGCTACTATCAGTGTCCCAGGTGCCCATGAGGTACAGTTCCAGTCGCTCCCAAGACGACAAGATACTCGTGACGAGTTCGTCCCGACTGATACCGTAAACGATGCATTCAACTTATGCTGTTAGCATGAAAGCTTACCGACCACCATACGAAATGTAGCCACTAACAAGCATGGGGCTTACAAGACCCCAGTCAGGAAGCGTCAGAGCGCTCATGAATAGATATTATGACACAGCTGGGCAAGTCAGGCAGGGAAGTGTCCGTCTAGATCCAATAGATGTAATCAAGAAATATAAACAATATGACCATGGAGCGAAGATAACATAATATCAGCTGAAGATAGTCCACATCCATAGCGTATATCCAGGGTAAATCTAGGTCTGAGTCCGAAGTGTCCGATGATGCCAGGAAAGGCCGCTACAGTGTACACAAGACGCCGAATATCCCCCCAAAGACCAAGGCTGCCATGCCCAACAAAGGCACCCCAATGTCGTGGGGCGCACCGTTGGGAACGGCAGCGTAGGTCGTCGCAAATGCTTGCGAAGGGTTTGGTGCGCCGCTGATTGTTACAGTCGGCGCGTTGGAGTCAGGGGCTGCACCGCTGTCTGAAGAGACTACCGAGAATCTCTTGGACGTGGTGTGCAAGACTCCGTGCGTCGAATTGACGAAAAGGAGAAAGTAGTCGTCCCCGGGGGGTACGTCCTGGAGGAAGACATTGAGAGAGTGAACCGTGTTAGGGACTGTCTCATCGATTGAGTACGTCATACAAACCAAGCGAAACTAGGAAGGGGGACTCACCGTTTCTTGCGAGGAAGTGAAGACCGTCCCCGTTCATGCGATTCATCTCAATGTCGAACGAATTGATTCCGTCCATGACTCCTTTGCTCCATGTGATTGGGTTCGCAGCACCTACGTGCCAAACGGTACCTTCCCCAGGAGACGTTACGACGAAATAGGCTACCAAGACAATGAGATGGTCACTGGGCAGTTGATCAAAGGGGCGCACCAGAGACTTGAACAGGCAGGCTGCTCAAGAGAAGGAAACAAGCAACGAGATAGGAGGATAGATTGAAGTGCATCGTCGAGCGAGCGTGGAGGTGCAGGTGTACTGTCAAGGTCTTATCATCAGCAGCGACCTATGTAGTGGTGATGGTCGCCAGTTTATGCAGCATTCGCCGGCGCTGACAGTGACAGCGGGAAGTGTAGCTTTAAGTTCAAAGTCAAAACTTCAAGGGTTAGTCACATGATCTCTAGCGCCCAGTGCGTCAAAGAAGCTTTGTCTCCTCCTCGTTCCTGTAAGTTCCTGTGGCCACAGTGACGTCGATGGCATCATAGGTCGCGTCTCCTCGGCTGTCTATCCAGCAGCTCTGGCGTAACCCAGCCATCCCTCGTCTCTCTCACAACTCCACTCAACGGCCTTTGCTGCGCGTAAGGCAACCATTGACACGACCTCATATGGTCCCTCACTCCACGTTTTCACGCTAATGCAGCCATCCCTCACTCAATCCACGCTCTCCCCTCCCTCACTATCGCGTCCACTGGTCCTCCAACCCAGCCCCCTCTCGACTCCACGAGGCCTTTCAAGCACGCACGCATACATCCCCCACGAACTCTGCAAACTTCACGCGCCGTCGTCCACGGTTTTCCCTCTCAGCCCGTTGACTCAGCCAATCACCATATCCGACGCGACGTCTCTCACTCTCACTCACTCATGCACGTCTGCCCCGCCTCCCGCCGTCCATTCGGCTAGGAAAGCCTCCCACAAGGCCCTCTATAGCCTTCGAGACCACGCCAGCGATCCCTCAGTCTCCCGCCACCGGCAAACGTGGCACCACGACCCTACACAACCCCTCATTCATCCACACTCGTCTCCAATCTCGCATGACCCCGGACGCGCACTCAGCGCAACCCTGCGATCCTGTCTACCCCAGCAACCACGACCCCGGCAACTACATCTACGGATAACACCACTACGCATACCCCGCAAACACCCCGTACCCCAGAACGAACCAAATGGGGTGCACGAGCCGAAACACCGCCAACGAATGAAAACGACGCAACGCGAACCCCGACTCAGAAATGCAAAACCCCAAGCACGAAGAATCTTAGACGAAAACCCCCAAAAGGCACAAGGACGAAGAAACGCAAAACAGACCAAAAGAAAGAGAAAAGAAGCCTGAAAGCAACTAGAAACGGGCGCGCAGCTGACGAGTGCGCTGTGCGTCGTGGTGCTGTGAGATGGAGTGAGTGGGCTAGTGTGGGTTCGGGTCGGGAGTGCAAGACGCGACGAGAAGAGACGAAGGAAACGAGGCGAAGGAAACGAAGTGAAGGGTGAAGAAAACGGAGACGAACACGAACGAATGAACACCACACAAACGGATACGAACGCACGAACTCGAACGAACACAAACACAACACAGCCGAACTCGAACGAACTCAAACGCAACACAAACGAACTCAAACGAACTCGAACGCTCAACACAGCACGAAGACGCACAGCGTGAACGTGGATGCGGATGCGGGTACGAGCCTGTACGAGCGCGCCCCTGCAGCTGGGCAGGCGGACGCTGGACTGCGACAATGCGAAGAGGATGCGACAATGCGACGATGCGAAGGGGATGAAGGGGATGGGCATGAAGGGGATGGGGATACAAACGAAGGGATACGGGGGATACGAACGAAGGGATATGGGAAGGGATGTGGGGATACGAATGGAATGGAATGGAGGCAGTGGGTGGGGTGTAATGACTGAAATTTTGGTGAGATGCGTCGCTGGCAGGTCCTCTATATCAACCCCGTCCCTTCCTGACATCCACTCTCACCACGCCAACCTCTATGCCTTCTTCGCATTGACGGCGACACTCCTTTACTTGTCCCCCCTTGAGGATAAATAACGTGGGTCCCGTTTCCATATACAAATTACCGGCCAGATGCGTGGTCACTGGAACCGCATTTTCGCCCCTTTACGGTTTTATACTGTCATGCCCAACGACGGCTACCATCTTGGACGGCAACGCAATTGCAAAGTGAGTCGCGCCCATCCCGTATTTTTTGCTAAACCTCACGAATCCATTACAGATCAATACGCGATGAAGTCGGAGGCCGTATCAGGTCCATTCAAAGCACGTTCCCTCGATTCAGGCCTCAACTCGCGGTCGTGCAGGCCGGCGCTCGCCCTGATTCCTCGACGTATGTTCGTATGAAAGCGAAGGCTGCAGAGGAAGTTGGTATCTCCTTCAATCATGTGTCCGTGCCGGCGGAATCCACCATGGAAGAAATCGTCGAAATCGTCCAGAAACTCAACGCCAACGAAGCGATCAGTGGTATTTTGGTACAACTTCCCCTTGGCCAACATATCGACGCTCAGGGTGAGCGTACCGTTACGGAATCCATTAGTCCGGAGAAGGATGTTGACGGGTGCGTCACACGATCGTCGCTGCGTTGCTTGCTCATTGACGATCTCAAAGTTTTCATGCGTACAACATCGGCCACCTCTCATCCAAGGCTTCTGATCCGTTGTTCTCACCTTGCACTCCCGCGGCTGTGATAAGATTACTCGAGGAGACAGGGAAATTGTTGCCCGGCGCACATGCTGTAGTCCTCGGTCGTAGCGATATCGTCGGCAGCCCAGTTGCATCCATGCTTCGCAACAAGGACGCCACAGTGACCCAATGCCACAGCCGTACCAAAGACATTGAAGGCATCGTCAAGACCGCGGACGTTGTCGTCGCTGCAATCGGTCGGGCACGACATCAGGAGAGGAGAGGATAATGCGAAAACATGAAACGGGCCTGGAACGGGAACGACAGGGAACGATGGGGACGCAGGGAACGCGGTAAGAGGTGAACAGGAGCAGGAGCAGGCACGAGGACGAGGACGAATGGAGGGAGGGAGGGAGAGAAGGAACAGAAACGAACGCAGGGGAAATATAAAGAAAAAGAAAAGAAAAACAGAACGAAACACAATGAGACGAAGAAGACACGCACCGAGCTGGCGTTTTCGTTTTCGTTTTTGTTCTCGGTTCAGTTAGAAGGTAGGCAGCCGGTCATACGGTTAGAGTTAGATGGTGTGATCTTGCGCGCTGCGTTGACGAGGTGAGTCGGCGTGTTCGCAAAGGCACGTTTGGGGAGGGGCTTACTTTGTTGCTGTTCTAGGGAAGTACGGACCACGAGCTACAAGCTACGAGGTGTTGATGGGTCGAAGGCGGCGTCGACGATGTTGATTGCGTCGAAGGTGAGACGTACGGGTAACTGAAAGGCAGACAGGTTAGTACGAACCAAGGAGACGCGATGCAAGACCAACGAAAGGTGAACGAAATGGATAGTGAGGGTAAACGAACGTGAACAGGATGACGAACACGACAGCAGAGAAGAGGGCGACGAGTGACCAAGCGAAACGAAACGAAACGACACGAGGAATGGGAAAAGAAAAAGAAAAGAACAGCTCGGATAGGTACGTACCTTTCACTCTTATTCCCATTCCTCATCGGGTATCTCGATGCTAACGTCTTGCTCGCAGGTCTCAGCGAAACCATGGCGCTGTGGAAGGCAGTCGCGCGCGATCCGGCGGCGATTGATAGATGGGTAACATAAAATCTAAACACAAGTAACGTCAGTGTTAGGTAGGTTTGTAGGTTTTGAATATCTGAATAAATGGGTTTGGTTGGTGCTTACTTGCGTGCGTTCGTGGTTGGTTGGTTGGTTTGGTTGGTTGAGGGATTTGAGGGTTGGTTGAGGAATTCGGGGGAGCTACATAAGCGGGATCAGCTATACGGGCAGGCGGAGGGGGTGGACAAGGATAGGGTATGCACCGGTTCGTTATTTGTTTCGTGGGTGTGTGGGTATGTGCTAACGGTGATGGTGATAGTAGATTCAGCGTCAACGTGGCCGACTTCGTGGACGGCCCGCCTGTCTTTTCACTCCATCAGTCGCACGTACGGTCGATCCACGGACAGAAACTACTCACTCACTCGCACTCGCACTGGCAGTCTCACTCATTGGATCGCATGCGCTCATCGCATTCCCCGCCGTCCAGTCTGCTTGAGCCGTTTACGATTTACGGATTATGGTTCGCGGCACTCAGCACTCAGGACCCCAACCTGCATCCTGGATGTTGGACACACCCTTCTTTGCGGTCGGGTTGCGGTCGCACAGCTCACGGGACGTCCACAGTCCGCGTCCCCCGCCGCCTTGGTGAGTCTCTCGCTCTCGGGTCTACGGCTACGGGTATGGCTACGTTTACTAATCTCATCCCGTCTCAGCTCAGATTTGAGTGGGCGGTCATCAGCCCCCCACGTCGACGTGCGCGTGTCGAATGAGTCCTGGCCACAGTCGTGTAGTGTAGTGGATGAGCGACGACGCACTCGACGCCGACAGTGTTGTCCAGCGGCTCAACGTGCTGGATAACGGTGTTGGCCTTGTCATTCCGCCTCGTGAGCCGTGTGTGGTGCCGCAATCATCGACTAGGACGAATCGGCTGCGCCGCGCCAGATAAACTTGAAGCCTGCAGTATGCCACAACGTGTGGGATCCGCTCGTCGGGAACGAGGTTTCTCTAGTAGGGACGGCTGGTGAGCAAGTTATTCGATGTGTATGACGACGAGCTGACTCACATTTATGCCGCAGTCGATGTCGATGTCGATGCGTCTCTTGTCTAACGTTGCTGCTCCGTGATCGTGGATGAGCGACTGCACGACCCTCGTTGACGCCGACTGACGTATCGACGGGGCTGCGGACATTCCCCAACGCTTCAAAGGCATTACATGAGCGCCATTCCACACTACAAGCGCGATTCGAGACTTACTAGGGACCCTGCGTACGGCGACGTGGCACATAGATAGTGTGGCTTGGCGTCCATTCTCAGCGCGGTTCACATCATGTGCTCGTGCGTGTCGAGGACGTGGGTGGTGTGCTAGTTCGACAGAGCACGGTGGCAAGTGGACCAGCAAGCTGGCTCGAAGATAGTCGATGCATGCCTGCATAGTATTGAATTGGCGAGCGAGTCGACGGGCCCGACTGTTTGGTCAAACGGCAGGGGATGACTTACATCCCCAAAGATGAAGTCAGCTCGGCGGTTGGTAATGAGGCCGTCGGTAAAGATCACTTACCGGCGTGCTCATTTCTCTGACGATTCCCAACGATTTCCCTCGGTTTGTCCACATCACACGCCGTTAGCCACTGTGCCAGCATATCTACGTTAGATATCTAACGGGTTCACAGGCCAATCAGTTCGTTAGTTTGTTTGCTCAGGACAACACTTACCCCTCGTTTGTTCATCCCCAACGAAGGTGTGTTGACCTCTCGGAATCAAACCAAGAGAGATGTCTTTGTCGTGGTGGTCGTGACTACACGACGACGTGGCGCACCCTGAAGATAGCTGAAGATCTGTGTTCGCCTAGTTCTACAAGGAACGAGTGAGTCAGATTGGGTTCATTTAATCTCGGAACGAACTGACCTTGAAGCAGAGTTCATCTGAGACAATCAATTGGGGCCGCGAAGAATCAATACACCACAAACAATCTGTTCGGTCGTTGGAGGTTCAAGTCTCGAGTCGCCACGGTTAAAGGGAACCTGCATCCTCACGACAAAATCAGCTCAGCGAACAGGATTGCATTGAGGACAGCAGCCACTTACTAATGTTCGGCGTCCAATTGGGGACGATCCATCTACGCTGCTAGCCCGGGTTTGTCGGTGGTATAAACCTTGATGATCCCTCGTCCGAACCAACCAAGTAGAGATACCTGAGGTGTTGGTGGCCAGTGTAAGTAACATGTCAGTTCATGATGAATAGGCTGATACTCACCATCAGCTCGTTTTGATCATCGAATCGGTAGTCGATTCTCTAAGGATTGGTCGTTAGGTGGTAGGCACGCATCAGATTGTAAAGTACTTGCTTGAGTAGTGCTTGCCGTTCCATTCGGTTCTTTGTCAGTTCGCTGACGGCCGTTGAAAGTAAGCTGGTACTGGTAATACGCGGTAAGAACAATGGGTGCCGTTGAGACTGAATGAGCTTACCAATGATTATTGCAACAGGATATCTTTGTTGTGATGGCTGTGGATAGTAACAATGTCTAGCTAGAGTACCAGTTAGTATTCGCAACGATGTAATATACTTGGCTTACTAGGACAAAGACTGAGTTATCTTGAAGCCGTTCGTGATAGAAACAGACTGACCTCAAAGTGGGAGCATCCGTAATCATTGCACGGCTGCTGCAATTGTATTATAGTCAGTTCGGCTGCATCGAGACTGACAAACGGACACTCACCAGGCAGTAAGAGTCAACGGTCACTAATAAAGATCGTTAGCATAGTTCATAAGTAAAGAACTCGACGACGAGCCATACAAAGTCGAATAGGAGGTGATAGGGGATTGGCAAAGGCCGATGAAATGAGCAGAAAGGAAGAGCTGAAGAGGAGGAGGAGACAGGAGATGAGTACCAGAGTGGGAGATGGGTATACCTCAGCCAAAACGACGCCCATTATATAGGGAAAAGGTGCGCTATTGTCGGGAACGGTGTTTTCAAGCGTATCCGGCATCAGGACGCTTGAGAGCTTCGAGAAAAAAAGAGGAATGCTAAGACTTACGTTGTACGCTAAGCGAGCCGACTAAGCGCGCCTATTACATCACATCAAAGGACGGGGACCTGGCGATTTGAATTGGATGCAGAGAGATGAGTACGGGCGGGAGAAGAGGGTCGGGAATGGACTTGGAATAATTTCCTGGGATGTCGCAGTTGGAGGGGTGCCTGAGGGGTGTCTATGTGAGTAGTATCCATAGTATATGAGTTCCATCAGCGCACCTACTACACTGTGGCTCGACCTATAATGTAGAATAGTGAACTTGAGTAGGTTTGAGGGTGTGCAAGTTACGGAGGTATTCCAGTGACAGACCCTGGTTTCCACCTTGTGCCAAGCTTCATACATGTATAGTAAGGCGGTGAATGTGCCCGCATGTGCTCTGCTGCATTACAGCTGCCTGTATCAAAGTCTGGAGACGAAGGGTAAGCCAATGGTGGTACCAGATGAGTGTGCCATTGTACTCACTTTCAAGGAATCATAGGACCAGATTGTGGTCAAGTCTATATTGTTCAATGTCTCTCAGACGCTCGGACCTTGCTAGCTACATCTGTGGTCTGAGGATGAGCAGGAATAGTACCGACGGTTACATCCAAATTGGGGAATTTCCCGACTTGAACCAGATTTGGATGCACTTTCAAACTCCGCTCTTTGCTTCTCACCACCGTTCAACCATCCGCCGCATCGGATCTGCGCCTACTCACGCAACGACATGAAGGGTCCGAATTCTCTTGCGCTTTCTTGGATCAGACGGGTATTTTTATTGGCTGTGGATGCGCCAACGTAGAGCTGGAACTCCGGGAGAATAATGGGTGGTACGTCAGGTTCGTTTTGGGAATGGTGCCGCCGTCTTTGCTTACAATCCCCATCAAGTGTTATTTGAATGGGGCTGGGTGATCCATATACACACACTCTCCCGCTCTCTGCGCTGCAGACATATGGCACCATCGTCATCGCTCTCCCTTCGCACCGTTTTGGTTCATCCGTTCAGTCGCACTATCTGACTCTGGGTGGCTGCACTTCACAGGCATGTCGCTGGGAGCACCCCAGCCTTCCTAAAAGCGACCTCTGTTCTTCCACCACTGCAAGCCAGCAAACTACACCATGAATTTTCAAAATTGTTGTACGGGCTTCCGCCGACCTGCCCATCGTATCTGTTGTACAGGCATCGTCTACGCCCAGGCATAGTGTCGCAATTTGACCTGGCTTCCACGCAAACGTCTGCCCATCTCCTCCCTTGTTCCCTTGACTCTGAGGTTCCGTTATCGTTCCCGCTACCCCTCTGACCACCCACTACTCCACCAAACGGCCATGATCGCTTAGGAATAGCCTCAAAAATCCGAAAATTGTTGTATGAGTGTTCCGCGACCTGCTGTTCGCAATGATTTTGTGTCGACACCTGCCTCCTTCCTTGTTCCCTCGACTCCGAGGTCCCGTTATCGTTACCACTACCCCTCCCGCTACCTGCTACTCCAGCAAATGCCCAAGCACGCTCAAAAATACCCCCAGAATGTTGAAAATTGTTATATGAGCATCCCGCAACCAGCTCTTCGCAACCATTCCATGTCAACTTTGTACCGGCACCTGTGCGGCAAACAAAGGAGTTTGATTGCGAAATCCTCAGCGCCACCCTGAAGCCACCGCTCAACCAGCCCTCTAGATTACCTCAAAATGTCAAGTTTAGATCTACGAGCGCCCGGCAACTTGCCCTTACCGTCCATTTTATCCCCTCCTCACGTTGATTCACGAGCGCTGAAGCTGGTAAATATTCGTGCGTTTTGACGGTCAATTTCCTCAAAACAATTGATCTGGCGGCCTCTCAAAATCATAAGTGGCCTTTGTCCTTTGCTCTTATTACCCTCTTCCCCGCTCCTCTCTCCCTTCGCTACCAGAATACTCAAAGTATCCTCTCAATCACCAGCACCTCACTATGATCCTCGGGGCCTCTATTGTTTGAATTCAAGATTTCGCTGCTGTTTTGTTGTTGTTCGGTGTTCCATATCCCTGTTGGCTTGCCTATTCATTTGGGTGCTTCATACTTCACTTGCAGTACTGTAGTTCAATATTCTGGTGCCGTTTTATCAGTAGTCAGCCTGTGTACTCTTCCCGGCCCTTTCTATCTTCTTCGTAAACTCAAGGGATGCACCCAATGATGCCGTCAACATTCCAAGCACAATATTCTCATGCCATTTTACTGCCATTTGGAGCTCTGTATTCCTCACACCTTGCCTATTCATTCTTCCAAGTTCCTGCGCCGGCATGGATGCTCATCCAATCCCCGTTGAACTCTCACCGTAAACTACAGAAGTGCTTGAGCACCTTGTGTTTGCATACTCCTTTCGGTGCCCAACATATCACATTACGTGTCTTCCCTTATCCTTCTGTCAAAGTCATTCGCCGAACCATTGTCTCAACTCACTTCTCTACGCTACTACATTATCATATCCATCCTACTTATATATTCTGCTGCTTATTGTAGAGTACTGTATTCAGTGTATTGCACCTTCACCAATAAAAGACTTTGGGGAACTCCTATCAATACAGTGACTTACCTCCGATTACCTCAAAAATATTTTCACGGTTCTAACGTAACAGAGTATCTGATCCGAACACGCATCTGCCAAGTCAGAGCAAACAATGGATGCCAAGTGCTGACTGACTTAGCATTGTAACGGGGACTTGCTGGCAGGGAGTGGTCAGTGCACCGTGCTGGAGGGATAAATAGTGGTCGGGAGGAGGGGGAGGCGTACCAAGAATCCCCTTGATGCCTGTCTTTCTACATCGCCATGTTCTATGCCGAAACTCAACTAGGGTAAGTCACTTGCTATGTCTAGTAACCAAAACTAACTCTCTATATTAGTAAAGGGGTTACGGTCAGTAAGGTAAGTCACTGATGGCCGAAGCTAACACTCTACTGCATAAAGGGGAATGCACGGGGAACCTATGCTGCACCGAAACGCAACTGAAAGATGCTTTGGACTACGCTGTTTTTTGTTCCCACGGTATCAAATAAGGAAATTCGACGCAAAAAAGGAAAGTCGTTACCAAACAAGGAATCACTGTGGCAGCAGAATAACGCGCAGATCGAGTGATTTAGCGGTGCGTGCACATGCTATTCTGTCGAGGTGGCATACTCATGCGTTCTATTTTCAGCAACGCAAATCCCTCAACATATTCGATGTAGGTGCCGTGCGCTACCGGAAGGAGAGCCAGACCTGCAAATGCGAGACCCACTTCGACGTCGACTGCGAGCGGTGCTTCGACTGGGTCAAGATATGCATGGCAGAAATGACGGGGAACCCATTGCCAGGGAAGGTGAAGCGCTTGAAATGGCCCGTAGACGAATCCGAAATGCATCTTTGATCATATTAATGTGAGCTTCTGCAACCTTGGATTTCTCCGGTTGCTGACGTGCGACTTGGCTTCATAGCTACATACATACCTCCGATGTAAAACACTCGCCAAACGACCCCATTAATGTAGCTTTATGCGGATGTCGGTGGCGTACATTTAGACACTGTGCGCTGAACTTGTGATTCCTTTGATGATATGTCCGTGAAGGCCGAGTGCTGATACGATATCAAAGGGATCGTCTATGGGGCTACCTTGCTAAAGCAAGCCCCGCAGAAATTGCCTTTGATCAAACACATACCACTTCTCGCGCCCTTCCCACTGTTCTAACCTTCTCAACCGCTCCTGCATGTTTGCTAAAGGATCGGGATTAGACGAGCTCTCGACTTACGAGGTTGTTGGCGATGTTTTCAGTATGACTTTGGCTACTATCAGTGTCCCAGGTGCCCATGAGGTACAGTTCCAGTCGCTCCCAAGACGACAAAATGCTCGTGACGAGTTCGTCCCGACTGATACCGTAAACGATGCATTTAACTTAGGCCGTTAGCATGAAAGCTTACCGACCACCATGCGAAATGTAGCCACTAACAAGCATGGGGCTTACAAGACCCCAGTTAGGAAGCGTCAGAGCGCAAGGTTGGATATTATGACACAGCTAGGCAAGTCAGGCAGGGAAGTGTCCGTCTAGATCCAATAGATGTCATCAAGAAATATAAACAATATGACCATGGAGCGAAGATAACATAATATCAGCTGAAGATAGTCCACATCCATAGCGTATATCCAGGGTAAATCTAGGTGTGAGTCCGAAGTGTCCGATGATGCCAGGAAAGGCCGCTACAGTGTACACAAGACGCCGAATATCCCCCCAAAGACCAAGGCTGCCATGCCCAACAAAGGCACCCCAATGTCGTGGGGCGCACCGTTGGGAACGGCAGCGTAGGTCGTCGCAAATGCTTGCGAAGGGTTTGGTGCGCCGCTGATTGTTACAGTCGGCGCGTTGGAGTCAGGGGCTGCACCGCTGTCTGAAGAGACTACCGAGAATCTCTTGGACGTGGTGTGCAAGACTCCGTGCGTCGAATTGACAAAAAGGAGAAAGTAGTCGTCCCCGGGGGGTACGTCCTGGAGGAACACATTGAGAGAGTGAACCGTGTTGGGGACTGTCTCATCGATTGGGTATGTCATAAACACCAAGCGAAACTAGGAAGGGGGACTCACCGTTTCTTGCGAGGAAGTGAAGACCGTCCCCGTTCATGCGATTCATCTCAATGTCGAACGAATTGATTCCGTCCATGACTCCTTTGCTCCATGTGATTGGGTTCGCAGCACCTACGTGCCAAACGGTACCTTCCCCAGGAGACGTTACGACGAAATAGGCTACCAAGACAATGAGATGGTCACTGGGCAGTTGATCAAAGGGGCGCACCAGAGACTTGAACAGGCAGGCTGCTCAAGAGAAGGAAACAAGCAACGAGATAGGAGAATAGATTGAAGTGCATCGTCGAGCTAGCGTGGAGGTGCAGGTGTACGGTCAAGGTCTTATTATCAGTAGCGACCTATGTAGTGGTGATGGTCGCCAGTTAGGCAGCATGTGCCGGCGCTGACAGTGACAGCGGGAAGTATAGCTTTAAGTTCGAAGTCAAAACTTCAAGAACACGGAGGGTTAGTCACATGATCTCTAGCGCCCAGTGAAGCTTTCTCCTCCTCGTTCCTGTAAGTTCCTGTGGCCACAGTGACGTCGATGGCATCATAGGTCGCGTCTCCTCGGCGGCGTAACCCAGCCATCCCTCGTCTCTCACACACACATGGTCTATCCCTGCACAATCCCGTCGCCTCTCCACTCAACGGCCTTTGCTGCGCGTAAGGCAACCATCGACACGACCTCATACGGTCCCTCACTCCACGTTTTCACGCCAATGCAGCCATCTCTCACTCAATCCACGCTCTCCCCTCCCTCACTATCGCGTCCACTGGTCCTCCAACCCAGCCCCCTCTCGACTCCACAAGGCCTTTCAAGCACGCACGCATACATACATCCCCCACGAACTCTGCAAACTTCACGCGCCGTGGTCCACGGGTTTCCCTCTCAGCCTGTTGATTTCACCATATCCGACGCGACGTCTCTCACTCTCACTCACTCATGCACGTCTGCCCCGCCTCCCGCCGTCCATTCGGCTAGGAAAGCCTCCCACAAGGCCCTCTATAGCCTTCGAGACCACGCCAGCGATCCCTGAGTCTCCCGCCACCGGCAAATGTGGCACCACGACCCTACACAACCCCTCATTCATCCACGCTCGTCTCCATTCTCGCATGACCCCGAACGCGCACTCAGCACAACTCTGCGATCCTGTCTACCCCAGCAACCACGACCCCGGCAACTACATCTGCGGATAACACCACTACGCATACCCCAGAACGAACCAAATGGGGTGCACGCGCCGAAACACTGCCAACGAATGAAAACTACGCAACGCGAACCCCGACTCAGAAATGCAAAACCCCAAGCACGAAGAATTCCAGACGAAAACCCCAAAACGGCACAAGGACGAAGAAACACAAAACAGACCAGAAGGAAGAGAAAAGAAGCCTGAAAGAAACTAGAAACGGGCGCGCGGCTGACGAGTGCGCCATGCGTCGTGGTGCTGTGAGATGGAGTGAGTGGGCTAGCGTGGGTTTGGGTCGGGAGTGCGAGACACGACGAGAAGAGACGAAGGAAACGAAGCGAAGGAAACGAAGTGAAGGGTGAAGAAAATGAAGACGAACACGAACAAACGAACACCACACAAACGGATACGAACACACGAACTCGAACGAACACAAACGCAACAAACGAACACAACACGAACGAACTCGAACACACGAATGCACGAACACAAACACAGCCGAACTCGAACGAACACGAACACAACACAAACGAGCTCGAATGAACTCGAATGCTCAACACAGCACGAAGACGCACAGCGTGAACGTGAACGTGGATCCGGATGCGGGTACGAGCCTGTACGAGCGTGCCCCTGCAGCTGGGCAGGCGGACGCTGGACTGCGACGATGCGAAGGGGATGCGACAATGCGAAGGGGATGAAGGGGGATGGGCATGAAGGGGGATGGGGATACGAACGAAGGGGTACGGAGGAAAGGCACAAAGGGATATGGGAAGGGATGTGGGGATACGAATGGAATGGAATGGAGGCAGTGGGTGGGGTGTAATGACTGAAATTTTGGTGAGATGCGTCGCTGGCAGGTCCTCTATATCAACCCCGTCCCTTCCTGACATCCACTCTCACCACGCCAACCTCTACGCCTTCTTCGCATTGACGGCGACGCTCCTTTACTCGTCCCCTCTTGAGGATAAATAACGTGGGTCCTGTTTCCATATACAAATTACCGGCCAGATGTGTGGTCACTGGAACTGCATTTTCGCCCCTTTACGGTTTTATACTGTCATGCCCAACGACGGCTACCATCTTGGACGGCAACGCAATTGCAAAGTGAGTCGCGCCCATCCCGTATTTTTTGCTAAACCTCACAAATCCATTACAGATCAATACGTGATGAAGTCGGAGGCCGTATCAGGTCCATTCAAAGCACGTTCCCTCGATTCAGGCCTCAACTCGCGGTCGTGCTGGCCGGCGCTCGCCCTGATTCCTCGACGTATGTTCGTATGAAAGCGAAGGCTGCAGAGGAAGTTGGTATCTCCTTCAATCATGTGTCCGTGCCGGCGGAATCCACCGTGGAAGAAATCATCGAAATCGTCCAGAAACTCAACGCCAACGAAGCGATCAGTGGTATTTTGGTACAACTTCCCCTTGGCCAACATATCGACGCTCAGGGTGAGCGTACCGTTATGGAATCCATTAGTCCGGAGAAGGATGTTGACGGGTGCGTCACACGATCGTCGCTGCGTTGCTTGCTCATTGACGATCTCAAAGTTTTCATGCGTACAACATCGGCCACCTCTCATCCAAGGCTTCTGATCCGTTGTTCTCACCTTGCACTCCCGCGGCTGTGATAAGATTACTCGAGGAGACAGGGAAATTGTTGCCCGGCGCACATGCTGTAGTCCTCGGTCGTAGCGATATCGTCGGCAGCCCAGTTGCATCCATGCTTCGCAACAAGGACGCCACAGTGACCCAATGCCACAGCCGTACCAAAGACATTGAAGGCATCGTCAAGACCGCGGACGTTGTCGTCGCTGCAATCGGTCGGGCACGACATCAGGAGAGGAGAGGATAATGCGAAAACATGAAACGGGCCTGGAACGGGAACGACAGGGAACGATGGGGACGCAGGGAACGCGGTAAGAGGCGAACAGGAGCAGGAGCAGGCACGAGGACGAGGACGAATGGAGGGAGGGAAATATAAAGGAAAAAGAAAAGAAAAACAGAACGAAACACAATGAGACGATGAAGACACGCACCGACCTGGCGTTTTCGTTTTCGGTTCCGTTAGAAGGTAGGCATGTTCGTTAGAAGGTAGGCAGGCAGTCATACGGTTAGAGTTAGATGGTGTGATCTTGCGCGCTGCGTTGACGAGGTGAGTAGGCGTGTTCGCAAAGGCACGTTTGGGGAGGGGCTTACTTTGTTGCTGTTCTAGGGAAGTACGGACCACGAGCTACGAGCTACGAGGTGTTGATGGGTCGAAGTGTTGATGGGTCGAAGGCGGCGTCGACGATGTTGATTGCGTCGAAGGTGAGACGCGCGGGTAACTGAAAGGCAGACAGGTTAGTACGAACCAAGGAGACGTGATGCAAGACCAACGAAAGGCGAACGAAATGGATAGTGAGGGTAAACGAACGTGAACAGGACGACGAACACGACAGAGCAGAGAAGAGGGCGACGAGTGACCAAGCGAAACGAAACAAAACGACACGAGGAATGGGAAATGAAAAAGAAAAGAACAGCTCGGATAGGTACGTACCTTTCACTCTTATTCCCATTCCTCATCGGGTATCTCGACGCTAACATCTTGCTCGCAGGTCGCAGCGAAACCATGGCGCTGTGGAAGGCAGTCGCGCGCGATCCGGCGGCGATTGATAGATGGGTAACATAAAATCTAAACCCAAGTAACGTCAGTCTTAGATAGGTTTGTAGGTTTTGAATATCTGAATAAATGGGTTTGGTTGGTGCTTACGTGCGTGCGTGCGTGGTTGGTTGGTTGGTTTGGTTGGTTGAGGGATTCGGGGGAGCTAGATAAGCGGGATCAGCTATACAGGCGGGCGGAGGGGGTGGACAAGGATAAGGTATGCACCGGTTCGTTATTCGTTTCGTGGGTGTGTGGGTATGTGCTAACGGTGATGGTGATAGTAGATTCAGCGTCAACGTGGCCGACTTCGTGGACGGCCCGCCTGTCTTTACACTCCATCAGTCGCACGTACGGTCGATCCACGGACAGAAACTACTCACTCACTCGCACTCGCAGTCGCAGTCTCACTCATTGGATCGCGCGCGCTCATCACATTTCCCGCCGTCCAGTCTGCTCGAGCCGTTTACGATCTACGGATTATGGTTCGCGGCACTCAGCACTCAGGATCCCAACCTGCATCCTGGATGTTGGACACACCCTTCTTTGCGGTCGGGTTGCGGTCGCACAGCTCACGGGACGTCCACAGTCCGCGTCCCCCGCCGCCTTGGTGAGTCTCTCGCTCTCGGGTCTACGGATACGGGTATGGCTACGTTTACTGATCTCATCCCGTCTCAGCTCAGCTCAGCTCAGATTTGAGTGGGCGGTCATCAGCCCCCCACGTCGACGTGCGTGTGTCGAATGAGTCCTGGCCACAGTCGTGTAGTGTAGTGGATGAGCGACGACGCGCTCGACGCCGACAGTGTTGTCCAGCGGCTCAACGTGCTGGATAACGGTGTTGGCTTTGTCATTCCGCCTCGTGAGCCGTGTGTGGTGCCGCAATCATCGACTAGGACGAATCGGCTGTGCCGCGCTGGATAAACTTGAAGCCTGCAGTATGCCACAACGTGCGGGATCCGCTCGTCGGGAACGAGGTTTCTCTAGTAGGGACGGCTGGTGAGCAAGTTATTTGATGTGTATGACGACGAGCTGACTCACATTTATGCCGCAGTCGATGTCGATGTCGATGCGTCTCTTGTCTAACGTTGCTGCTCCGTAATCGTGGATGAGCAACTGCGCGACCCTCGTTGACGCCGACCGACGTATCGACGGGGCTGCGGACATTCCCCAACGCTTCAAAGGCATTACATGAGCACTACGAGCACGATTCAAGACTTACTAGGGACCCTGCGTACGGCGACGTGGCACATAGATAGTGTGGCTTGGCGTCCATTCTCAGCGCGGTTCACATCGTGTGCTCGTGCGTGTCAAGGATGTGGGTGGTGTGCTAGTTCGACAGAGCACGGTGGCAAGTGGACCAGCAAGCTGGCTCGAATATAGCCGGTGCATGCCTACGTAGTATTGAATTGGCGAGCGAGTCGACGGGCCCGACTGTTTGGTCAAACGGCAGGGGATGACTTACATCCCCAAAGATGAAGTCAGCTCAGCGGTTGGTAATGAGGCCGTTGGTAAAGATCACTTACCGGTGTGCTCATTTCTCTGACGATTCCCGACGATTTCCCTCGGTTTGTCCACATCACGCGCCGTTAGCCACTGTGCCAGCATATCTACGTTAGATATCTAACGGGTTCACAGGCCAATCAGTTCGTTAGTTTGTTTGCTCAGGACAACACTTACCCCTCGTTTGTTCATCCCCAACGAAGGTGTGTTGACCTCTCGGAATCGAACCAAGAGAGATATCTTTGTCGTGGTGGTCGTGACTACACGACGACGTGGCACACCCTGAAGATAGCTGAAGATCTGTGTTCGCCTAGTTCTACAAGGAACGAGTGAGTCAGATTGGGTTCATTTAATCTTGGAACGAACTGACCTTGAAGCAGAGTTCATCTGAGACAATCAATTGGGGCCGCGAAGAATCAATACACCACGAACAATCTGTTCAGTCGTTGGAGGTTCAAGTCTCGGGTCGCCACGGTTAAAGGGAACCTGCATCCTCACGACAAAATCAGCTCAGCGAACAGGATTGAATTGAGGACAGCAGCCACTTACTAACGTTCGGCGTCCAATTGGGGACGATCCGTCTACACTGCTAGCCCGGGTTCGCCGGTGGTATAAACCTTGATGATCCCTCGTCCGAACCAACCAAGTAGAGATACCTGAGGTGGTTGGTGGCCAATGTAAGTAACATGTCAGTTCATGATGAAATAGGCTGATACTCACCATTAGCTCGTTTCAATCATCAAATCGGTAGTCAATTCTCTAAGGATTGGTCGTTAGGTGGTAGGCACGCATCAGATTGTAAAGTACTTGCTTGACTTGCCGTTCCATTCAGTTCTTTGTCAGTTCGCTGACGGCCGTTGAAAGTGAGCTGGTACTGGTAATACGCGGTAAGAACAATGGGTGCCGTTGAGCGTTCATGATAGAAACAGACTGACCTCAAAGTGGGAGCATCCGTAATTATTGCACAGCTGCTGCAATTGTATTATAGTCAGTTCGGCTGCATCGAGACTGACAAACGGGCACTCACCAGGCAGTAAGAGTCAACGGTCACTAATAAAGATTGTTAGCATAGTTCATAAGTAAAGAACTCGACGACGAACCATGCAAAGTCGAATAGGAGGTGATAGGGGATTAGCAAAGGCCGATGAAATGAGCTGAAAGGAAGAGCTGAAGAGGAGGAGGAGACAGGAGATGAGTACCAAAGTGGGAGATGGGTATACCTCAGCCAAAACGACACCCATTATATAGGGAAAAGGTGCGCTATTGTCGGGAACGGTGTTTTCAAGCATATCCGGCATCAGGACGCTTGAGAGCTTCGAGAAAAAAAGAGGAATGCTAAGACTTACGTTGTACGCTAAGCGAGCCAACTAAGCGCGCCTATTACATCACATCAAAGGACGGGGACCTGGCGATTTGAATTGGATGCAGAGAGATGAGTACGGGCGGGAGAAGAGGGTCGGGAATGGACTTGGAATAATTTCCTGGGATGTCGCAGTTGGAGGGGTGTCTGAGGGGTGTCTATGTGAGTAGTATCCATAGTATATGAGTGCCATCAGCGCGCCTACTACACTGTGGCTCGACCTATAATGTAGAATAGTGAACTTGAGTAGGTTTGAGGGTGTGCAAGTTACAGAGGTATTCCAGTGACGGACCCTGGTTTCCACCTCGTTCCAAGCTTCATACGTGTATAGTAAGGCGGCGAATGTGCCCGCATGTGCTCTGCTGCATTACGGCTGCCTGTATCAAAGTCTGGAGACGAAGGGTAAGCCAATGGTGGTACCAGATGAGTGTGCCATTGTACTCACTTTCAGGGAATCATAGGACCAGATTGTGGTCAAGTCTATATTGTTCAATGTCTCTCAGACGCTCGGACCTTGCTAGCTACATCTGTGGTCTGAGGATGAGCAGGAATAGTACCGATGGTTACATCCAAATTGGGGAATTTCCCAACTTGAACCAGATTTGGATGCACTTTTGAACTCCGCTCTTTGCTTCTCACCACCGTTCAACCATCCGCCGCATTGGATCTGCGCCTACTCACGCAACGACATGAAGGGTCCGAGTTCTCTTGCGCTTTCTTGGATCAGACGGGTATTTTTATTGGCTGTGGATGCGCCAACGTAGAGCTGGAAATCTGGGAATAATGGGTGGTACGTCAGGTTCATTTTGGAAATGGTGCCGCCGTCTTTGCTTACAATCCCCATCAAGTGTTATTTGAATGGGGCTGGGTGATCCATATCCGCTCTCTGCGCTGCAGACATATGGCACCATTGTCATTGCTCTCCCTTCACACTGTTTTGGTTCATCCGTTCAGTCGCGCTATCCGACTCTGGGTGGCTGCACTTCACAGGCATGTCGCTGGGAGCACCCCAGCCTTCCTAAAAGCGACCTCTGGTCTTCCACCACTGCAAGCCAGCGAACTACACCACAAATTTTCAAAATTGTTGTACGGGCTTCCGCCGACCTGCCCATCGTATCTGTTGTACGGGCATCGTCTACGCCCAGGCATAGTGTCGCAATTTGACCTGGCTTCCACGCGAATGTCTGCCCCATCTCCTCCCTTGTTCCCTTGACTCCGAGGTTCCGTTATTGTTCCCGCTACCCCTCTGACCACCCACTACTCCAGCAAACGGCCATGATCGCTTAGGAATAGCCTCAAAATTGTTGTATGAGTGTTCCGCGACCTGCTGTTCGCAATGATTTTGTGTCGACACCTGCCTCCTTCCTTGTTCCCTCGACTCCAAGGTCCCGTTATCGTTACCACTACCACTCCCGCTATCCACTACTGCTGCAAACGGCCATGATCGCCCAGGAATAGCACTGAAAATAATTGTTGTACGAACGTCCCGCAACTTGCTCTTCATGGTGATTTTGTGCCGACACCTCCCTCCATCTTCTTCCTTGTTCCCTCAACTTGTTCCCACTACCCCTCCCGCTACCTGCTACTCCAGCAAATGCCCAAGCACGCTTGAAAATACCCCCAGAATGTTGAAAATTGTTATATGAGCATCCCGCGACCAGCTCTTCGCAACCATTCCATGTCAACTTTGTACTGGCACCTGTGCGGCAAATGAAGGAGTTTGATTGCGAAATCCTCGGCGCCACCCTGAAGCCACCGCTCAACCAGCCCTCTAGATTACCTCAAAATGTCAAGTTTAGATCTACAAGCGCCCGGCAACTTGCCCTTACCGTCAATTTTATCCCCTCCTCACGTTGATTCACGAGCACCGAAGCTGGTAAATATACGTGTGTTCTGATGGTCAATTTCCTCAAAACAATTGATCTGGCGGCCTCTCAAAATCATAAGTAGCCTCCGTCCTTTGCTCTTATTACCCTCTTCCCCGCTCCTCTCTCCCTTCGCTACCAGAATACTCAAAGTATCCTTTCAATCACCAGCACCTCACTATGATCCCTGGGGCCTCTATTGTTTGAATTCAAGATTTCGCTGCCGTTTTGTTGTTGTTCGGTGTTCCATATCCCTGTTGGCTTGCCTATTCATTTGGGCGCTTCATACTTCACTCGCAGTACTGTAGTTCAATATTCTGGTGACGTTTTATCAGTAGTCAGCCTGTGTACTCTCCCCGGCCCTTTCTATCTTCTTCGTAAACTCAAGGGATGCACCCAATGATGCCGTCAACATTCCAAGCACAATATTCTCATGCCATTTTACTGCCGTTTGGAGCTCTGTATCCCTTCCAACTTTGCACCAAGTTCCTGCACCGGCATGGATGCTCATCCAATCCCCGTTGAACTCTCACCGTAAACTACAGAAGTGCTCAAGCACCTCGTGTTCGCATACTCCTTTCGGTGCCCAACATATCACATTACGTGTCTTCGCTTATCCTTCTGTCAAAGTCATTTGCTGAACCATTGTCTCAACTCACTTCTCTACTCTACTACATTATCATATCCATCCTACTTATATATTCTGCTGCTTATTGTAGAGTACTGTATTCAGTGTATTGCACCTTCACCAATAAAAGACTTTGGGGAACTCCTATCAATACAGTGACTTACCTCCGATTACCTCAAAAATATTTTCACAGTTCTAACGTAACGGAGTATCTGATCCGAACATGCATCTGCCAAGTCAGAGCGAACAATGGATGCCAAGTGCTGACTGACTTAGCATTGTAACGGGGACTTGCTGGCAGGGAGTGGTCAGTGCACCGTGCTGGAGGGATAAATAGTGGTCAGGAGGAGGGGGAGACGTACCAAGAATCGCCTCGATGCCTGTCTTTCTACATCGCCATGTTCTATGCCGAAACTCAACTAGGGTAAGTCACTTGCTATGTCTAGTAACCAAAACTAACTCTCTATATTATACGGTCAGTAAGGTAAGTCACTGATGGCCGAAGCTAACACTCTACTGCATAAAGGGGAATGCACGGGGAACCTATGCTGCACCGAAACGCAACTGAAAGATGCTTTGGACTACGCTGTTTTTCGTTCCCACGGTATCAAATAAGGAAATTCAACACAAAAAAGGAAAGTCGTTACCAAACAAGGAATCACTGGGGTACGATTTCCGCGAGCAGACTAACGCACAGATCGAGTGATTTAGCGGTGCGTGCACATGCTATTCTGTCGAGGTGGCATACTCATGCGTTCTATTTTCAGCAACGCAAATCCCTCAACATATTTGATGTTGGTGCCGTGCGCTACCGGAAGGAGAGCCAGACCTGCAAATGCGAGACCCACTTCGACGTCGACTGCGAGCGGTGCTTCGACTGGGTCAAGATATGCATGGCAGAAATGACGGGGAACCCATTGCCAGGGAAGGTGAAGCGCTTGAAATGGCCCGTAGACGAATCCGAAATGCATCTTTGATCATATTAATGTGAGCTTCTGCAACCTTGGATTTCTCCGGTTGCTGACGTGCGACTTGGCTTCATAGACCTCCGATGTAAAACACTCGCCAAACGACGCCATTAATGTAGCTTTATGCGGATGTCGGTGGCGTACATTTAGACACTGTACGCTGAACTTGTGATTCCTTTGATGATATGTCCGTGAAGGCCGAGTGCTGATACGGTATCAGGGAGCGTCAGAGCGCAAGGTTGAACCGTGCAAGCGCTCTTGAATAGATATTATGACACAGCTAGGCAAGTCAGGCAGGGAAGTGTCCGTCAAGATCCAATAGATGTAATCAAGAAATATAAACAATATGACCATGGAGCGAAGATAACATAATATCAGCTGAAGATAGTCCACATCCATAGCGTATATCCAGGGTAAATCTAGGTGTGAGTCCGGAGTGTCCGATGATGCCAGGAAAGGCCGCTACAGTGTGCACAAGATGCCGAATATCCCTCCAAAGAGCAAGGCTGCCATGCCCAACAAAGGCACCCCAATGTCGTGGGCACCGTTGGGAACGGCAGCGTAGGTCGTCGCAAATGCTTGCGAAGGGTTTGGTGCGCCGCTTATTGTTACAGTCGGCGCGTTGGAGTCAGGGGCTGCACCGCTGTCTGAAGAGACTACCGAGAATCTCTTGGACGTGGTGTGCAAGACTCCGTGCGTCGAATTGACGAAAAGGAGAAAGTAGTCGTCCCCGGGGGGTAAGTCCTGGAGGAAGACATTGAGAGAGTGAACCGTGTTGGGGACTGTCTCATCGATTGAGTACGTCATACAAACCAAGCAAAACTAGGAAGGGGGACTCACCGTTTCTTGCGAGGAAGTGAAGACCGTCCCCGTTCATGCGATTCATCTCAATGTCGAACGAATTGATTCCGTCCATGACTCCTTTGCTCCATGTGATTGGGTTCGCAGCACCTACGTGCCAAACGGTACCTTCCCCAGGAGACGTTACGACGAAATAGGCTACCAAGACAATGAGATGGTCACTGGGCAGTTGATCAAAGGGGCGCACCAGAGACTTGAACAGGCAGGCTGCTCAAGAGAAGGAAACAAGCAACGAGATAGGAGAATAGATTGAAGTGCATCGTCGAGCTAGCGTGGAGGTGCAGGTGTACGGTCAAGGTCTTATTATCAGTAGCGACCTATGTAGTGGTGATGGTCGCCAGTTAGGCAGCATGTGCCGGCGCTGACAGTGACAGCGGGAAGTGTAGCTTTAAGATCGAAGTCAAAACTTCAAGAAGACGGAGGGTTAGTCACATGATCTCTAGCGCCCAGTGCGTCAAAGAAGCTTTCTCCTCCTCGTTCTTGTAAGTTCCTGTGGCCACAGTGACGTCGATGGCATCATAGGTCGTCCAGCAGCTCTGGCGTCCTCGTCTCTCTCACACACATGGTCTATCCCTGCGCAATCCCGTCGCCTCTCCACTCAACGGCCTTTGCTGCGCGTAAGGCAACCATCGACACGACCTCATACGGTCCCTCACTCCACGTTTTCACGCCAATGCAGCCATCCCTCACTCAATCCACACTCTCCCCTCCCTCACTATCGCGTCCACTCGTCCTCCAACCCAGCCCCCTCTCGACTCCACGAGGCCTTTCAAGCACGCACGCATACATCCCCCACGAACTCTGCAAACTTCACGCGCCGTCGTCCACGGTTTTCCCTCTCAGCCCGTTGACTCAGCCAATCACCATATCCGACGCGACGTCTCTCACTCTCGCTCACTCACTCACGTCCGCACCGCCTCCCGCCGTCCATTCGGCTAGGAAAGCCTTCCACAAGGCCCTCTATAGCCTTCGAGACCACGCCAGCGATCCCTGAGTCTCCCGCCACCGGCAAATGTGGCACCACGACCCTACACAACCCCTCATTCATCCACGCTTGTCTCCAATCTCGCATGACCCCGGACGCGCACTCAGCGCAACCCTGCGATCCTGTCTACCCCAGCAACCGCGACCCCGGCAACTACATCTATGGATAACACCACTACGCATACCCCAGAACGAACCAAATGGGGTGCACGCGCCGAAACACTGCCAACGAATGAAAACGACGCAATGCGAACCCCGACTCAGAAATGCAAAACCCCAAGCACGAAGAATCTTAGACAAAAACCCCCAAAAAGGCACAAGGACGAAGAAACGCAAAACAGACCAAAAGAAAGAGAAAAGAAACCTGAAAGCAACTAGAAACGGGCGCGCGGCTGACGAGTGCGCCGTGCGTCGTGGTGCTGTGAGATGGAGTGAGTGGGCTAGCGTGGGTTCGGGTCGGGAGTGCGAGACGCAACAAGAAGAGACGGAGGAAACAAGGCGAAGGAGACAAAGTGAAGGGTGAAGAAAACGGAGACGAACACGAACGAACGAACACCACACAAACAGATACGAACGCACGAATTTGAACGAACACGAACGCAACACAAACGAACTCGAACGAACTCGAACGCTCCACACAGCACGAAGACGCACAGCGTGAACGTGGATGCGGATGCGGGTACGAGCCTGTACGAGCGCGCCCCTGCAGCTGGGCAGGCGGACGCTGGACTGCGACGATGCGAAGAGGTTGCGACGATGCGAAGGGGATGAAGGGGGATGGGGATGAAGGGGGATGGGGATACGAACGAAGGGATACGGGAATACGAACGAAGGGGTACGGAGGAAAGGCACAAAGGGATATGGGAAGGGATGTGGGGATACGAATGGAATGGAATGGAGGCAGTGGGTGGGGTGTGGGTGTACGAAGGCGAAGTAGGCTGCGATGACAACACGAAATGCGAACTTGGAAGACGAAGATGGACAGACAAAGATGGACACGAACACGAAGATCAACAGACGAAGGGAAACGAAGCGAAGCAAAGAACGCAAAGAAAATGAAGCCGAAACGAAGAGAACAACCCAAAGGGAGAAGACGTACCTGCGCCAGGGACTCGTCGCTTGAGGGTACGACAGGTACAGCAGCCGTTGTCGTCGTCGCCGGTATCCACGATTGAGCTGTGGGGAGGAAGGGAAGTCAGCACGACGAAGAGGGTATTGCGAGAATGGGACGGAGGGAAGGTTCGAAGTCGAACGAAACGAAAGGAACGACGTCAGGAGAGGAGAGGATAGTGCGAAAACATGAAACGGGCATGGAACGGGAACGCCAGGGAACGATGGGGACACAGGGAACGCGGTAAGAGGTGAACAGGAGCAGGAGCAGGCACGAGGACGAGGACGAATGGAGGGAGGGAGGGAGAGAAGGAACAGAAACGAATGAAGGGGAAATATAAAGGAAAAAGAAAAGAAAAACAGAACGAAACACAATGAGACGAAGAAGACACGCACCGAGCTGGCGTTTTCGTTTTCGTTTTTGTTTTCGGTTCCGTTAGAAGGTAGGCAGGCGGTCATATGGTTAGAGTAAGATGGTGTGATCTTGCGCGCTGCGTTGACGAGGTGAGTCGGCGTGTTCGCAAGGGCACGTTTGGGGAGGGGCTTACTTTGTTGCTGTTCTAGGGAAGTACGGACCACGAGCTACGAGCTACAAGGTGTTGATGGGTCGAAGTGTTGATGGGTCGAAGGCGGCGTCGACGATGTTGATTGCGTCGAAGGTGAGACGCATGGGTAACTGAAAGGCAGACAGGTTAGTACGAACCAAGGAGACGCGATGCAAGACCAACGAAAGGCGAACGAAATGGATAGTGAGGGTAAACGAACGTGAACAGGACGACGAACACGACAGAGCAGAGAAGAGGGCGACGAGTGACCAAGCGAAACGAAACGAAACGACACGAGGAATGGGAAATGAAAAAGAAAAGAACAGCTCAGATAGGTACGTGCCTTTCACTCTTATTCCCATTCCTCATCGGGTATCTCGACGCTAACGTCTTGCTTGCAGGTCTCAGCGAAACCATGGCGCTGTGGAAGGCAGTCGCGCGCGATCCGGCGGCGATTGATAGATGGGTAACATAAAATCTAAACCCAAGTAACGTCAGTGTTAGATAGGTTTGTAGGTTTTGAATATCTGAATAAATGGGTTTGGTTGGTGCTTACGTGCGTGCGTTCGTGGTTGGTTGGTTTGGTTGGTTGAGGGATTCGGGGGAGCTAGATAAGCGGGATCAGCTATACGGGCAGGCGGAGGGGGTGGACAAGGATAGGGTATGCACCGGTTCGTTATTCGTTTCGTGGGTGTGTGGGTATGTGCTAACGGTGATGGTGATAGTAGATTCAGCGTCAACGTGGCCGACTTCGTGGATGGCCCGCCTGTCTTTTCACTCCATCAGTCGCACGTACGGTCGATCCATGGACAGAAACTACTCACTCACTCGCACTCGCACTGGCAGTCTCACTCATTGGATCGCGCGCGCTCATCGCATTTCCCGCCGTCCAGTCTGCTCGAGCCGTTTACGATTTACGGATTATGGTTCGCGGCACTCAGCACTCAGGACCCCAACCTGCATCCTGGATGTTGGACACACCCTTCTTTGCGGTCGGGTTGCGGTTGCACAGCTCACGGTGTCATGAACCATGTTTGTAACATGGTAATCATGTCGGAAATCTAGGGTTATGCTCAATCAAACACCCAAGCTCCCTACTCTCTCCCTCTGCAATACCTCCCCTATCCTCCCCGAACTATCTGGCTCTAGGGAAGCATCCCCTATCCTACCCCTCACCCCTATCTATAATATACCACATGGGATCTTACCCCTGTTCGCCTCTCCGCCCCTCTTAAGTCTTTAGGGGTGCCACTATTCTCTTCCCATTTCCATTGGAATTCTATTTCTCCCCCCGACCATTTCTTTGCCCATCAGATATTCCATTAAGAACTCCCTTTTCATCAGAATAATCCATATTCCTTCATTCCTTTCATTCGCACAGCTGGGCTGTTCTATTCGGACCTTGGCTGTGCAAATTGCACAGCCCAGCACAGCCCAGCATAGCCTTGCACAGCCTTGCACAGCCTTATGTATCCATCGGAACATACGGAATGCAGCTGCACATTTCCTTTCCTTTCTTCTGCATTTCCTTCTATCTTCCGTACAGAATTATGTGACTATTCTTTCTACCGGACTTTCTGATTTTTGTGACGGCCTAACAACCGTTCTTTCTACTTTCCGTGCACAGCCTAGATATTTCACATATAAAAATCGAATAGTGTAGCTAAGTTGAAAATAAATCTTTTCCCCCCCAGCGAAAGGTTCACTCAGTCAGTCCTCTAGTCGTATCAGTCCTCAGATCTTAGTCATTCCGTCGTCTTAGTCAAGTCTCAGTCATTCCGTCGTCTTAGTCAAGTCTCAGTTATTCAGTCGTATTAGTCAAGTCTCAGTCAGCCAGTCGTATTAGTCAAGTTTTTTTAGTCATCCAGTCAAGTCAAAGTCGATCTTACTCTCAGTCCGCAAGATCATCAATCAGTCAGTTATCCAGTCATACCAGTCGAATTCTGGTCTTCTAGTCGTCCACTTGGTTCAACTTCAAGTACTGCGTACTTGAAGAAGTTTGTCACGGTAGTTTTTCGTTCTCTAATCTTTTATCATCCCCCTATCTTTCAAATTCTTTACCCGGTACCCCTTTTGTTCCTTTCTTTCACTCTCTATTCCTTTTATACTAACCCCTTCCTGTTCTACTGCGTATCTGCACCTTTGTTTATTTTTCCTCTTCCACGTTACTGTCTCCGCTCGTGCTCGTGACCACTCACGCTTGCGTCCCCTATCTGAAAGAAGCAGTCATTGGGCCTCCTCACACAGGCCCCTGTACTATCCCTGTACCACCCCTGTGATACTCCTGTACTACCCCTGTAGTCTTGTTTCACTATCGGCATACCTTGGCAAGACAAATTATACGCTCCTATCAGAGATACTAGGTGTTCGAACAACCGGGCTCTCACTTGATCTACTAGCAAGACCCAGTGCTCCCCGGACACTCCCCTATCTTAGGAGAGTGTGACATAATCTTTGGTGACCACCGCAGGACACCTTTGTCTCTGTATTCATCGTATACTGTTCTCGCCAAAACATGTCATTTCATGAAACAACTCCTCCTCAATCAGTACATCAGTCTGATCTGTTATCCTTATCGCCAGAACCTCAGGCACAGACATTCGAGTTTCCAGATCCTGTGCCTCCTCCACCGACCCCCAATCACGATCTTCCTCCTCACATGGCTATGCGCACACCCTCTCGTGGACATTCTAGCCCTGAGCTTTCCGCTCAGATCTTCCGTTCATTCCGTTACACCCCGGACATGATGCCCATGTTGGGTGAGCGCGGTGCACCCCCTCTATTCAAGGGGAGCCATGAGAAAGTCAAATCGTTCCTTAAGAAATTCAACACTCTATGCGCCCGGTATTCGGTGACAGACTCTGCCGACAAATGCGAGCGAGTCCTTGAATACTGTAGCGACAAGGTTGTTCAACTCATAGAGGCGCTTCCAGGATATCGAAGCTCAGAATGGGACACTCTGGAAACAGAAATGAAACAGCACTTTGATGCTGACCGGAAGGAAACCCGCAATACTATCTGCCGACTCTCAAAGTTCACTGCTCGTCAGGGTGCCAAGAAAATCAAGTCTCTCACACAGTGGAAACGGTATGAACGAAAGTTCATAACCATCTCCGGATGGCTGCGCAAGGCCGATAAAATAACCGAGAACCTAGAGGCCACCTATTTCTGGCTGGGCATCCACCTCGATACTCGCCAGAAAATTGAGAATCGGCTCTATGCTCGTCACCCCAATATCTCCGCCAAGACAGCATTCCCCATGAAGCTAGTCTCCGAAATTGCCCTTGAATTATTTGAAAGGGACCGCTTCGAGTTCAATCTAGTCAGCGCCGGATATGATTCGGAAGACGAATCCTCTGATAGTGATTCTGACTCTGATGATGATGAATCAGAGGAAGATGAAGACAAGGTCAAAGCCCAGCTCAAGGCCTTAAGATCTCAGAAGGCCCATAAACCTAGAGCTAGGAAGTCCAAGGCTCATGATAGTGCCATTGACCCTGTCATGGAGGAAGTCCAGGCTATTTCCCCTACATATTCTTCACATAGAACTCCTTCACACCGAAAGTCTTCATCGGGCGATTCAGAGGTTGAAGACCTCATTAAGAAGATGTCCCAGATGAACATCAAGGATCCAGACTATGCTGTCACATATTATCGAGCATTCTGTTTGGACGAGCGAATTGCAAGAATCTTTCCTGAGCCAGCCAAACAAGCTATTCAAGCATCAAACCGGGAGTTCTCTCGACAGGCTTCTACCACACCTCGCTCAAGTCTTCCTCCGCCAGCCAATCAGAATGTCAACCCTTCCACTTCCCAGAATTTTCCGCCACGACCTCCTCTTAAGTGCTATGGATGTGGAGGCCAGGGACACGGGCTTAGACGATGCCCTCCGTTGAATGACCTGGTAGATCAGGGAATCATCTCCAGGGACTCAGAAGGACGTTACACATGGCCTAATGGGGAGCTGATTAGGCGCAACTTTGGTGAGGACTATCTCCCAGCCATTCAACGCATTCGCAGCCAGGCATCCCCTGTAGTTTCCAACTTCATCACATCGTTTGACCCTGAGGATTATGTGTCTGAAGGAGAGGAAGAGGAAGAGGAGGCAGAAGAGTTCCTAGCTGAACTAGACCCTATGGATGTTCTAGCAGCAGAACGTGCACCCAAGACAGTCACCATGACTAGAAAGGATGTGCTAGGCAAACCATCTAGTTCAAAGGCGCGCCCAACGGTCAACGAAGAAACGGGACGGCACACACGTTCTAAAGGGGCTGCCCCTGAACCTAGGGCAGGCCCTAACGTACGGGCAAAACCGTCTTCTCCCAAGATTCCTGCCTTGATAAACCCGGTCCCTGCCGATATTCGTCCCAGGCACGAGTTTACGGCGGAGGACATTGCTATGGCCGATGATGAGACACCAGAGCCCAGAAAAGGAAATGCCGCGGAAGCAAAACCCAATGATCGTGTTGCTAGGGCACCCAGGGCATCTGCACGTCAGGCTGAGATTCTAGATCCAGAGGAGCAGGAAGCTCTTTTCCGCCGAGGGCTGGAATCTACCTTCCAGATCTCCCTTCAAGAATATCTTGCGGTTTCAAAGTACGCTCGGGAACAAGTGATGTCAATGCTCAAGGGAAGATCCATGAAGATAGCCAATGAAAACGCAGTGCCTGAACCGGTGAAGAACATCACTGGCTCGATTCCCCAGAGCTTCGAAGTCCAGATCGAAAATGAGGATACAACCAAAGGACCTCTTATAGTGGTCCCCATGCGCTTCGGAAAGGAAATCATTCATGCGGTTGTAGACTCTGGGTCCCAACTCAATATAATTCACGCCGATGTCTACAAGAAGTGTATTCGCCTACCGGTGGACACATCTAAAGTCGTCACAATGAATGATGCAAATGGTGGATCAGGGGAACTACGAGGCTATGTAGCCAATGTTCACCTAACCTGCGGAAGTGTGGACACGGTTGCCAGTCTCTATCTCGGACACAAGGCCCCCTTCAACCTCCTTTTGGGAAGACCCTGGCAACGTGCTAACCGAGTTTCGATCGAGGAACGAGATGAAGGGACATACTTGGTTTTCCGTCCCAGAAACGAAACCACGAAGTATGAACTCTTAGTCTTAGAAACTGTGAATCGCCCAGAACAAGTGCTACGCAGTGTTTTCCGCAAGGAAGACTTTGCGGTAAACATGGTCAAACCCTCTGTCCTTGCCGCAGCGCATAGTTTCACATCATTCATTACCACTGAACCCTTCTCAGAAACTCAGTTGTCATATGATCACTCAGAAGAGAGTGACATAGATTCAGTACATTCGGCACATATCTCTTTCCCAACATCCACTACTACATTGGCTAGGCTTTCCTCAGTGGAAGCATCAAGTCCCACTCAGAAAATGGTGGAGTCATCGGTTAACTCAACCAGCTCAGAAGTATGTGAAGGCCCAAGCGAGCTGGAGACAATGGATCAGAGAGAACCGGCAGACTCAAACATTGACCTACAAGAACTCTCCTATATTGCCCCACCGCGTTATTGTCTCCACAGTAAGGGAGAGGGCCCATTCCTTGGTACGGACGGATTTTTCTGTATTAAATGCTGGGGAGACTACTTGGACGAGTGTCTCCTGCTTAACGAGACCCACGGAAACACTGAACCAGAAGATGAGAAGGAATCAGCCACGCACATACACACACTCGAGAGTACGGTCCTACCTGATAGATTTGGTGGACATGATGGGTTTACTATAGACTCAGGAGGTTCTCAATGGGGGGATTCTACTGGCTATGATTCCCCCAGCGGCTTTAATAGCACCTCCTCAGCTCCTGGAAATGTTCCGGGGAATATAGAAGATTTGCACGCACATCCTTCACCCTCGGTCCATCAGAAAAACTCGCAAGAAGTGCTGGCAGGTTCCCATAGTTTGCCCCCATCGCCTAAGACACGTCCATCAGAAAAGCGAACTCTCGAGCCTATATTGGAAGTCCCTCACAGGAATCTGGAAGTTGGAACTCCACCCGGAACTTCGCAATTTTTCGACCATTGGATTTGGTGGGATACTCAAGAATACCCTGAGAATGGGATACCAACCGGGGGATTGGAGCCCTCATTTGAGGAAACCGAACACGCAGATGCAGAAACGCAGATAGGGCCGTCAGGCTCCCCAGAACATTCTAATTGTTCTACTCTATGTACAGTGCACCCCGATTATAATTGCGAAGGGAATAGAGTCGAAGCGGCGCGGAAGCATGAATGTGCCGTATCTGCGTCCCTAGATCTCTCCAGAAACCCACCACCCAGACAAAGTGCCGAAAGCGGAGGCCCAATACTTCTGAGGGACGATGAGATGTCGTCAAGATTGCAGACTAGCGATTTCAACTTACCGCTGTCTGCGATCAACTCCCAGGAAGAACCGTATCCTTGGGAAGGACCGAATTCCCAGTGGGACAACCCGCCCCGATCCTCGAGAATCTTGTACGACACTTTGACACGAAATTCATCGCGGGAACAGGAAGGCCTAGGATTTGGTGAAGCCTTGGGAAGCGTCCATAGCGCGTTGCAATTTGGGCATCCCTGGCGTAGCCCGCTACCAACGAGGGCGAGCACGGTAGGAGGTATTCGGTTCGTGCGAAAACGCGGAGGTGATGGGACATCCCAAGACTCTTCACCCACGAGTGCCCCGAGTGAATTGTCGTCTCCGTTATCTGAAATAGAGATTCTGCAAAGCACAACCCCGCCGACGAATCCTAACACTACATCAGAAAGAGTCCGCGTACAGCAGTTGCACTCACTCCGTTCCATTTTGAGTGATCCGTCAGAAGAGAGACCGTCTGCTCAGAGTAATGAGAGGCGCGGGTCTCGAGCCGGCGCAAGCCTAGACAAGAAAACGGCCGGCCCCGAGACGAGGGCAAGGCCACAGGGCGGTAGCAACGCCTACGAGAATGTAAATGGGCCAAGTTCTAGAAGTCAGAACTATGGAAACTCACCTGATCTGGAACTTATGACCAGAGCCACTGTGGACTGTACCCGATGCGATGGAAAAGTAGAGGAGATGTGGCGCGGCATGAGAAGCCCGGTAGGTAACCAAGAGGTAAGTTCGCGAGAAACGTCGGCAGAGCTAGGGTGGTGCAGCAACGAGGGACTGGCAACCCCAAAAGGGATATGCGATAACTCGCAGGTCGCCGTCGTTGAGCGCCACGCAGAATGCGCAAGTGCAGAAACCCGGAGAGTAGGACCCAGCGGGAGCTCGCCGAAATTCTCTACAGAATGGGGAGAAAGGCCGCCACAGTATCTCGCTAGCCCTACCAACCAAGGGAAGCGTTTCCCACCAGAAAATCGGTATGGAGAAGCGAAGGACGATCAGTGTTGCGGCAGATGCAAAACCCCGGTGCAACAGGGCTCAGAGGTTGGCAATTCTGCCAAATCGTGCCGACCAAACGTGAGCGCATGGATTAGAACAGTAGGCAGTGGGCAGCAGGATGAGGCCGCTGTGGAAGCATTCGATTCGGCCAGCGCAATATATGCCGTCCCAATAGACCTGCCTCCGCCTGTGGTAGGGCGAACTCGATGCCTGTACAGCCACGCAGAAACGCCTGCATGGCGTGGCCTGAGTACGCCAGATAGTATGGATAATGCGCGACGCCCCGCCCAGCGGTCGAAGATAGGCCCGGAAGAGCTGACAAGGACGAAAGGAAGTCTTGAAAAAAGTGCAGGGCAGGGGAAGCGGCAGGAGGTACCAAGAGGACCGCGTTTCGAAGGAGATCGGGTAGGAATTGGTAGAGGGATGGCGATGAACAACCCTGGTTGGGAAGACCTAGGCTCCAAGCCAGAGCATTCGCCAGCTAACGAGGAAATAAGCCAGAGCATGAGTAAGTACGAAGGGGAGGACTTACCTGAGGTAGGAATTCCCCATGCGTCTCCCATTGCGCTCGCTCGGGAATGGCCTAGTGATGCCGGCGAAACGCAGAGTAGCGCTATCGAATTCGCTACGCCGGAAGAGGAATTCCTAGAACGCGATTTGAGCACCCCCGTCGTGAAGAAATCGTCGGATCTTGAGGGTGTCCCAACGGTTGACTCGCTAGCAGAAGAAGCTCTGCGTCCGCTCTTATTATACACCAAACCAATTCGCTTGATTCCTTTGGGGGAAAGTCCCAATCAGTCCGATATCGTTGCGCTAGGTCTTGAAGTACCGCCCCCGCGAATCCGACGAAGTTGGCTTGCCAGCGTAAGGGAAAGTCGTACGGCCGAACCTTCCAGGTCGTGTAATGCCGAGGAGGATCGTACAGAAGAGAGCCCCCATACATGGTGGGAAGATGAAGGAGGGCGGGATGAGAGTAGAACAGTGAACGAGACTGCCGGAAACGTTAGCAGACAAACTTCGGTAATAGAACGATACGAAGAGACGCGCTCACGTGCTCTCCAAGAACGCGCACTCTTTGCGAGACTGTCTTGGAAGGGCCGTTTGTGCCAGCGTCTCAACGAGGATATCGACGCGAACCAGCCCCAAAATCAACGAGCACATGTAGTGCAGACCTCCCAGGCAACCCGACCGGCCGTGTTCTTGCTGAACGAATTGGATCTCGATGCACGGGGAAGACGTCCTCCCTGCGTCCTCGCACATCGTCATGGCGCAAATCCAGAGGCTTGTTGTTGGTGGCACTATCCATCAGAACCGTATTGGATGCCAGAACGACAAGGTAAGGAATTCCAGACGACGAAGCCGTCAATTCTGAACTCCGCGACGAATAATGTACGCACCTACGTCTTGGAATCGCCGCCCCTCCCGCTATTTAATGCACCGTTGGATACAGTTGGCCCCCCATCCTCGAAACTTACTCTCAACTCGCTTACCAGCACACCCAGCTTACCAGCACATATTTTTCAAAGTCATATCGCGAGCGACATGTCTTCCAACAACTACGCCGCTGTTGCCGACGCCGTCAACGTTCCTGCGCACCCCCAGGCCACGATTGGGCGTGTCATCCAGACGCTCGTTCGCACTGGAATGCCCCCTGCATACCCCGTCGATCGCGTCCCTCAGCCTCATATCTCCCTTCCCATCCAGTTCCCCAGCGGGGGACAGGACCAGGCATTGCTCACGGCGCAGCGTCTGCAACGCTACGGTCTAGTCCAGGCGGCTATGACCCAGGCTCAACCCCAGAAAGTTGCGGGGGTTATGTCGTCCAACAACTTCGTCGAACATCAGTCCCATATGGTGAACAACGGCAAGATCAGGATTTATCTTGCCAACGACGCAGAAGTCAGTAGGCGAAGTTCCATCGTTCCCCACTTGGTGGAGCGAAATCGCGGTACCGCCTATCTCATTCTCCTTGAATCGTTTGATGCTCCAGCCATTGATTCCCCTCCCACTCCTTCCCATCGTCTTCTAGATGCGTTCACTTTCTCCATCGCAGACTCCCAATACCCCTACAACATCATTGTACCTCCCGGCGTACTTTCCCCTCGTCCTGTACCCGCTGTTGTGGAGCCCGTCGTCCAGAGGGCAGCCCCTACCATCAGGATTCCGCCTCGCCGTCATTCGTTTGGAGAAATCGACCAGAACCGTGATGAGGATAATCAGAGGCCTCCTCGAACGCAAAATGCTCGCACACGTGGAACTCGACGTGGAGGAGCTCCTCGTCAGGTTCCTCGCCGCCGCTCAGCAAGACTCAGAGGCATCTCAGCGTCGACCGTAGACGTTGACCATGTGTCAGAGCCTATACCTGAGCGTCAGGAGACTGCTCCTCGATCCTCAGAGGCCAACCAACAGTCCTTTCGGTCCCCCGTTCGTACCGCAAGTCCTCCAGGACTCCCCATTCCCAATGACGCCATCCGTCACAAGAATATTGAAGACCTTAGGAATCTTCAGCGGCGTGTCCGCCTTGGAGCTTCCTCCGATTCCCCTTCTCCTCCCTCCGATTCCACCTCCCACCGAACCTCGAGCCATGCGTCGGACAATCAGGAACCCACTCAACCCTCGCTTGAGCCCATCATTAAGGAGGAATATCAGAGCGACCCACCTATCCTTTCGCTCACGCTGGAGGACCCCAAACCTTCGTCGGAATCCGTAGAACGTTCGCCCCCCAGGAATCAGCTAGCTCTCAACCAAGAATTTAACGGTGCGAGGTCTTCTGGTGTTCTCACCACCCGTTACTATAGGTCACCATCTCCTATGGAATCGTCCGAATTCACCCAGCCCAGCTTAGGAACTGAAGGTCGTCCCCCTTCCCCAGTTCTGGGAGACGTTACCATGAAAGATGACACCAGTTCGTTCCACCTTCCGTCTCCAGCCACCTCTCTTCCTACTCCCACTGCAGACAGTCCTAGCATTTCGGATAATGAAGGGGGAGCTAAGGAAGGGAACTCTGAGGCCCTCAGTATGACTGTCTTTTCCCCCAGTGAGTCTGACATCAATCGGGCCTACGCCTCCATCAATATTCAGGACCACATCACTCAACTCCTTCGCCAAGTAGCTTCGGAAATTGCAGCTGAAGAAGGGGAGGTACTTGTGCCTTCCTCCAGCCCTGCTCAAGATACTCCACCCATGGGTTCATCTGCTGCCAAAGGAGCCAAGAAGCCTCGCTTCGGTTCTCCCATTGGATCTAGGATGGACAGAAGGAAAGCCATTCGATCTCGTCCTCCACCATCCAAAGGCAAGGGTTCCACTTCATCCTCCACACTCAACCAGCCTCCTTTGCAGCATGCCTTTCATGTCTGGAGACCTGAGTCTGGGGAAGGCCCTGTCCTCATCATGCCTGACTCTGATTCAGAAGAGGCAACAGAATTCTTCAAGAATGCAGTTGTAGTAGAGGAATCTGAGGACAGCTTTGTTGTCCAAGTTCCTCAGGGCTCTCATGGCCTTGCAGCTGCTATGAATTCTGCCTTCCAGCACAATCACCAAATGTTGCAGGAACTTCTGGATGAGGAGAAAGAGAATGTTCCTCCTGGCAGTGAAGTAGTTGTGGGTATGGAAACCACCAGCAGTATGTCAACTCAAACTCCTCCTCCCATCCCTTGTCATTCTGCTCCCACCTCTTCCCCCAGAATACTACAACAAGAATCCCAACAAGTCCAAGGAGACAGAAGCCCTGTAGCTTCTCTCCATCCCACCTCTCCTCTAGAAACTAGCCCAACTCCAGAGTCACTCCTTTACCCAACCCCCACTCCAGTAATCTCGAAGTTTTCAGTATCAGAGGATGGCATAGAAGGACAGGTCCAGGAAGGAAGTGATGCAGAAAGAAATGGTTATACCCCTAGTACCAGTTCACCATCATCTCATGTACACCATTCCTTCAGTCCAAAACCAACCTCGTTTTCACTCGTTCAAGGATGTCTTATCTCGCCAGTTCCACTCTGCATGATCCATGCCTTCACCAACTTAGCCGACCTTTTCATTAAGGACTCCTACCTTGAAATTCGTCATGACCAACCTGATCTTTGGGGATTCAGCCATGCCTTCTCTACTCTGTTTATGACAGAAGGGATGGCCATACCGGTGGCATCTGACACCATAACTAAAGACTATCCTCCTTTCGGACATCCATATGTCAACCCTGAAGGCCAGCTCGTCATACCCGCCTCGTCCTCATTCTTTGACTACGAAACTCAGCCCTATCCATATGATGGATTTACCAATGTCCTAATGCCTAGGGGAGACTCTCGCTTTGGACGTTGGCAAGATGACGGAGATTATATGATCGCAAGGATCGCATTACTGTGCAAGGAATACATCACTCGGGAACATGTTACTCCGGAAATGTGGGGACGATCTGAGCCTACCCAAGAAGAAAAGAAAGCGCAGCAGGCGCTTGTTCAAGCCAGACTAGCCCCACCCCGCTCCTTCGACTACGTGCATCATAATTTCATTCTTGACGGTCATAGGTTCGACATGGACTGGTCCCAAGACAAACTCAAACTTAAAATTCCCCGCACACCCAGCACATATGAAAATACCGCTGCTCTCTTCATCAAAAACTATTCCAATCCATGGGCCTCGGAAAAGGACGAAATACACTATAATCTATGGAACCCCAAAATATCTGCACTCCGACACCTCCGTCTTCTTCATATTGCCTTCCTTCGCATCATTACAAGATACCTCCTAAAACCAGGATTCACTTTCCATTTAATGACCTCGCCACTCCTCACCAATGCAACACGCCACTACTTCACCCATCATTGCCATATCTTTCGGGTCCTATTCTACAATAAGCCACTGGTCTCCCAAGGTTTTTCCCACACCTGTTTTCATTCCCGTTCACTACTCAAACCCCCTGTCGAGCCCCTTCTCACCACTTATAAGGCCAACCCCTTACTCACCCCTGAAGAGGATGAGTACTTGGCCAACGTGGCAAAAGTTTTTGACTCCATGGGACGGGGGTGCATTGGAAATGCTGCCCGCACCATGCGTGGACTTGTGCCGGACTTACCCATCAGTGTCGACATTCTTTTTCAGGCCGAATATTTGGACCCCTATGCCATGTTTGATTTTGCCGGACATCGCCGTGCTATGTCATGGCGTATTCCCTTATAACTTTGGCACCAGTACCCAAGCATCATACCACCCTTTTTTCCTTTCTAAAGTCCATCACTCATTTTCACGCTTGAATTCTACACACTCCCTTCCCCATCCTTCATTCCGCCAAAGCCACTCTTTTCTTCTGAAGGGATTTAGAAACGGCTCTTTCATTCGATTTAGCAAACTCCTTATGTCATATACGTTCCTTTACCCCGACCTTATCCATCTTCCTTCCCACACTACCTACCAACTCCTCTGTGAGGATCCAAAGTCCCCTAGCCCCTTATGGTCTTACGCCGTGACAGTAGCCAGTACCTCTACCTCCAGCAGCGAGGCTTCAATGCCATCTCTTTGGGCCTACTATGTTGAAGGTTCAGAAATTGATACAGTTGACTCCCCTATCGACATCTATACACCACCGCCTGTGGAATGTCTTTACATAGAAAGCCGTCTCACAAAAGATTTGGATCGCATCTCAGCTCTGCTCACCGATGTGGATTGGGAGGAAGACTCCATCTTAATTCCAACACCTGAGGACAGTGCTTTCGGCTTCCAGTTCAAAGCATTTGGCGCATACAAACGGGTAGCCCAGAAGGTTCATCCTGTCTCGGGAACTTATCCCGAAGACGCCAAAGTCAGTCGCTCCATGCCAGAAGATCCACTGGACTCACTTCCGCCACTACCTAAGGACCCACCAGAGTTTCTTCCTACTGAGAAACTCACCAAGGAGCGCATAGAAGCTATGGAAATTAATAAAGACAACTTCTTACTCCCAGAAGAAGAAAAGCTGTTCAAGCACATCCTCCGGCTTAACCAAGATGCACTCGCCTTCGAGGAAAGCGACCGTGGAACTCTACGAAAAGATTATTTCTCTGATTACAAGATGGCCACTATACCTCATACTCCCTGGGAGTTCCGCAACATTCCAATACCGCCTGGAATTCGGGACAAAGTTATTGAAATGCTCAAAAGCAAGATAGACGCCGGAGTATATGAGCCTTGCCAATCCTCATATAGAGGAAGGTGGTTCTGCGTCCTGAAGAAGAATGGGTCCCTCCGAATCGTCCATGACCTTCAACCATTAAATGCTGTCTCGATCCGAGACGCGGGACTACTACCTATCATTGACGACTTCGTTGAGCCCTACGCTGGGTGTCAGTGTATTACAACCCATGACCTCTATTGGGGATTTGACGCACGAATAGTGGACCCATCGTCCCGAGATATGACCGCATTTTGGAGTCCCTTGGGATTGTTACGATTAACGGCGCTCCCCATGGGGTACACAAACTCACCAACGGAGTTTCAGAAGTGCATGGTGCACATACTTCAACCGGAGATTCCCCATGTTGCCAATATATTTGTAGACGATCTACCTATCAAAGGTCCTAAAACCCAGTACTTGGACAAGAATGGAAAGCCTGAGATGATTCCCGAAAATCCAGGGATTCGCCGATTCATTTGGGAACATGCCATTGATGTACATCGGGTTATGCACCGGGTCAAGTGTGCAGGTGCTACCTTCTCTGCCAAGAAAGCCCAAATCTGTAGAAAAGAGGCAGTAATCGTCGGACAGAAATGTGGCCCAGAAGGACGAAGCCCCGAAGATGATAGAGTTTCCAAGATTCTTAAATGGCCCATCCTCACCACCCCAAAGGAAGTCCGAGGTTTCCTGGGGCTTTGTGGAACTGTCCGTATATGGGTTCCCAATTACTCTCAACTCGCCCGACCCCTTACCGAACTTGTACAAAAAGGGGCAGACTTCATATGGGATGAAAGAAGACAGGAGGCATTCGACACACTCAAGAGTAAAGTATCCAGTGCTCCCGCACTGCGACCTATTGATTATAGATCCGACAACCCCTTGATCATGTCGGTAGACACAAGCCTCATTGCCGTCGGATTCATTCTGTCTCAGAACGATGAGAACGGAAAAAGGCGGCCAGCACGTTATGGCTCCCTACCCATGAACGAAGTCCAGTCTAGATACTCTCAGTCCAAGCTGGAACTCTATGGACTGTATCGAGCACTTCGGCACTGGCGTATCTACCTCATAGGAGCCCCTAAGCTTGTTGTGGAGGTGGATGCCCAATACATCAAGGGAATGTTGAAGGAACCAGACTTACAGCCCACCAATGCCATGAACAGATGGATCCAAGGAATTCTTATGTTCGACTTCCAGCTAGTACATGTCCCAGGGGTCAACTTCAAGGGACCAGATGGACTGTCAAGAAGGAAACATCTTCCAGAAGAATATATTGAAGACGATGACTCCTGGCTAGATGAGATAGCCCTCTACATATTCCTAGTCTCCACCACACTCCCCGCTCCTACTCCAGAAGGCTACAAGGTTTTTGCTTTGCCATCCGTCAAGAAGTCCAGCAAAATGACAAAGTTACTTCAAGACATTCATGACTATCTCACCTCCAACTCCCTTCCTATACTTCCGAGTGCTCTGCATAAGAAGCGTTTTCTACAGCAAGCCAAAAGATATTTTGTTCATCAAGATCACATGTACCTCCGGAATTCAGCAGAAATTCCCCAGCTGGTTGTCACTTCAGCTGACCGGAGGCTATCTATCCTTCAACAGGCACATGAATCCTTAGGCCATAAAGGAGAACACTCTGTCCTAAAGCTGCTTCGCTTCCGATTCTATTGGCCTCGACTCAAAGAGGATGTCCATTACCATGTGTCTACATGTCATGACTGTCAGATCCGAAACACCGCACAAATGCAAATGCCTTACGAGATCTCCGCCCCTGTTCGAATCTTCGAGAAAGTCTATCTGGATGTCATGGCCATGCGGCCCGCCTCTGGAGGATATGAATGGATAGTAGCAGCCAAAGATGATTTAACGGGTGTCTCCGAAGCTAAGCCCATGAGGACAAATGACTCTCACAACCTATCCCAGTTCTTATGGGACAACCTTTATTGTCGATATGGGGCGCCTGAGCAAATCGTCACCGACAATGGGTCCGAAGTAAAAGGAGCTTTCTCTTCGTTAGCGGAAAGATTAGGAATACCCCAGATAAAAATCACAGCATACAACAAGCATGCCAATGGAGTTGTTGAACGTGGCCACTACATCCTTCGAGAAGCTATTGTTCGTTCCTGTAAAAAGAGCTCCAACGGACTGCCCCTCAACTGGCACAAGGCAGTTGGGCTGGCGGTATTTGCTGACCGGGTCACAGTCAGCTCAGTGACAGGATATTCCCCATATTATCTACTACATGGGACTCATCCTGCCCTGCCCTTTGACTATGCAGAAGCAAGCTTCCTGGTCACAGGATTTCGGAGCGGTATGTCTACGGCAGAACTTGTCGCCTTGCGAATGCGACAGTTGGAAAGGAGAGAAGAGGACCTAGCTGCTGCAGCTGAAACCCTTAAACGAGCCAGATGCACATCCCGAGACCAGTTCATGCGACGTTTTCATCATCGAATTCAACGAAACACCTTCGAGTCTGGAGAACTTGTGCTGGTCAGACATAGCCAAATTCAAGAATCCGTTTCAATGATAAAGACCTCACCACGATACCTAGGCCCATATGAAGTGGTTAAAAGAACCAAGAAGGGAAATTATGTGCTTAAGGAGCTTGACGGAACTCTTCTACGAGACGCGATTGCCGGCTTCAGGGTTATTGGGTATCTTTCAAGAGATGACCCTGAATTCCTTTTAGAAGATTCGTCAGACTCTTCGGAGGAATTAGACGGAGCCGATGGGCAACCAGAACAGGAAACTGATGAGGAGGGTTATGACCCTGAGGAATTTACTTATTAACGCTCGTTATGCGAAAATCCCCACTTCTTTCCTTCCTTCACTACCTACCTCGCCCTTTCAATGATGCGCACTATCTCGTCCCCTGTCCCCAGCACAACCCTACTCAGACCGCCCATCACCATTAAGATACACAAAGAGGAGATACGGATTTCGGACGTCCAGGGCAGCCCTGAGACTATACTCGGTCCGCCATCAAAACGATCCCGTGAAGCGCCCATACTGATGCTTCACAGTCCATGATTTCAATCAACTTCTAGATGCCGAGATCGAGGAAGCAGACCCTTTACCACCAGTCATGGTGTCCGGCATGCCTTTGCGAAGCGACATAGGCAGCCTCCCCACAGCCCGGATCCGTTGGGTTATTTCCCCGGATTCTGGGGAAGCTGAGCGCCTCCTTGAGCTCGACTCACCTACGCTCGCTCTTCGCACATGGATGCACTGCCAGCCCGACGACATGGCTTTTGTTCTCGACATCACCAGATTCCGGGGTCGATATGTGCAGCTCAAACTGCAAATCTTCCCCAATGGCTCTGTCCCTCGCATGCCGCTGTTTAGGTCGATGTGGGTGAAATCATGGGATGTCAAGATGAGTTGGAGGGATAGGTTGAGGGCGCTGATTGCCATGTATAAGGACCCTCGCTTCCATCTTCCACTTGAAAAGTCCCTCGCGGTCCCCATTCCTATCGTTTTTTCTTGAATCATCCTCCCCTTTCTATGTCTTCGTCACCTCGGCCCCTTCCCTTTTTTCATCATCCTCCTATTCTTTTGTCTATCGTCTATATGAGGCCCGATACCATTCCCTTCCTTAACAATTGTTCGCATGTTCTCTCAGCACCCCCAGTCGTTCATTTCTATCCAGCTTGTTTCGCCTTTGGGATAACTTTGAACACATGTGAAAATTCGACAAGCGCCTCAGTACCAGCCTCTCTCTCATTCCCAATCCTATCAAAATATTCGATCCTTGCTGCAAACCCTGTCCTTCCTCAAAACATTAGAAGCGTCCCCTAATCTTCGTTGATAATAGGAGCCTGTGATATTTGATCGAGCATGCAACCGAGGACGGTTGAATTCTAATGCCGCCCGCAGATGTCATGAACCATGTTTGTAACATGGTAATCATGTCGGAAATCTAGGGTTATGCTCAATCAAACACCCAAGCTCCCTACTCTCTCCCTCTGCAATACCTCCCCTATCCTCCCCGAACTATCTGGCTCTAGGGAAGCATCCCCTATCCTACCCCTCACCCCTATCTATAATATACCACATGGGATCTTACCCCTGTTCGCCTCTCCGCCCCTCTTAAGTCTTTAGGGGTGCCACTATTCTCTTCCCATTTCCATTGGAATTCTATTTCTCCCCCCGACCATTTCTTTGCCCATCAGATATTCCATTAAGAACTCCCTTTTCATCAGAATAATCCATATTCCTTCATTCCTTTCATTCGCACAGCTGGGCTGTTCTATTCGGACCTTGGCTGTGCAAATTGCACAGCCCAGCACAGCCCAGCATAGCCTTGCACAGCCTTGCACAGCCTTATGTATCCATCGGAACATACGGAATGCAGCTGCGCATTTCCTTTCCTTTCTTCTGCATTTCCTTCTATCTTCCGTACAGAATTATGTGACTATTCTTTCTACCGGACTTTCTGATTCTTGTGACGGCCTAACAACCGTTCTTTCTACTTTCCGTGCACAGCCTAGATATTTTACATATAAAAATCCAATAGTGTAGCGAAGTTGAAAATCAATCTTTTCCCCCCCAGTGAAAGGTTCACTCAGTCAGTCCTCTAGTCGTATCAGTCCTCAGATCTTAGTCATTCCGTCGTCTTAGTCAAGTCTCAGTCATTCAGTCGTATTAGTCAAGTCTCAGTCAGCCAGTCGTATTAGTCAAGTCTTTTAGTCATCCAGTCAAGTCAAAGTCGATCTTACTCTCAGTCTGCAAGATCATCAATCAGTCAGTTATCCAGGCATACCAGTCGAATTCTGGTCTTCTAGTCGTCCACTTGGTTCAACTTCAAGTACTGCGTACTTGAAGAAGTTTGTCACGGTAGTTTTTCGTTCTCTAATCTTTTATCATCCCCCTATCTTTCAAATTCTTTACCCGGTACCCCTTTTGTTCCTTTCTTTCACTCTCTATTCTTTTTATACTAACCCCTTCCTGTTCTACTGCGTATCTGCACCTTTGTTTATTTTTCCTCTTCCACGTTACTGTCTCCGCTCGTGCTCGTGACCACTCACGCTTGCGTCCCCTATCTGAAAGAAGCAGTCATTGGGCCTCCTCACACAGGCCCCTGTACTATCCCTGTACCACCCCTGTGATACTCCTGTACTACCCCTGTAGTCTTGTTTCACTATCGGCATACCTTGGCAAGACAAATTATACGCTCCTATCAGAGATACTAGGTGTTCGAACAACCGGGCTCTCACTTGATCTACTAGCAAGACCCAGTGCTCCCCGGACACTCCCCTATCTTAGGAGAGTGTGACAACGGGACGTCCACAGTCTGCGTCCCCCGCCGCCTTGGTGAGTCTCTCGCTCTCGGGTCTACGGCTACGGGTATGGCTACGTTTACTGATCTCATCCCGTCTCAGCTCAGCTCAGATTTGAGTGGGCGGTCATCAGCCCCCCACGGCGACGTGCATGTGTCGAATGAGTCCTGGCCACAGTCGTGTAGTGTAGTGGATGAGCGACGACGCACTCGACGCCGACAGTGTTGTCCAGCGGCTCAACGTGCTGGATAACGGTGTTGGCTTTGTCATTCCGCCTCGTGAGTCGTGTGTGGTGCCGCAACATCGACTAGGACGAATCGGCTGTGCCGCGCTGGATAAACTTGAAGCCTGCAGTATGCCACAACGTGCGGGATCTGCTCGTTGGGAACGAGGTTTCTCTAGTAGGGACGGCTGGTGAGCAAGTTATTTGATGTGTATGACGACGAGCTGACTCACATTTATGCTGCAGTCGATGTCGATGTCGATGCGTCTCTTGTCTAACGTCGCTGCTCCGTAATCGTGGATGAGCGACTGCACGACCCTCGTTGACGCCGACTGACGTATCGACGGGGCTGCGGACATTCCCCAACGCTTCAAAGGCATTACATGAGCGCCATTCCACACTACAAGCGCGATTCGAGACTTACTACGGACCCTGCGTACGGCGACGTGGCACATAGATAGTGTGGCTTGGCGTCCATTCTCAGCGCGGTTCACATCATGTGCTCGTGCGTGTCGAGGACGTGGGTGGTGTGCTAGTTCAACAGAGCACGGTGGCAAGTGGACCAGCAAGCTGGCTCGAAGATAGTCGATGCATGCCTGCGTAGTATTGAATTGGCGAGCGAGTCGATGGGCCCGACTGTTTGGTCAAACGGCAGGGGATGACTTACATCCCCAAAGATGAAGTCAGCTCGGCGGTTGGTAATGAGGCCGTCGGTAAAGATCACTTACCGGTGTGCTCATTTCTCTGACGATTCCTGACGATTTCCCTCGGTTTGTCCACATCACGCGCCGTTAGCCACTGTGCCAGCATATCTACGTTAGATATCTAACAGGTTCACAGGCCAATCAGTTCGTTAGTTTGTTTGCTCAGGACAACACTTACCCCTCGTTTGTTCATCCCCAACGAAGGTGTGTTGACCTCTTGGAATCGAACCAAGAGAGATGTCTTTGTCGTGGTGGTCGTGACTACACGACGACGTGGCACACCCTGAAGATAGCTGAAGATCTGTGTTCGCCTAGTTCTACAAGGAACGAGTGAGTCGGATTGGGTTCATTTAATCTCGGAACGAACTGACATTGAAGCAGAGTTCATCTGAGACAATCAATTGGGGCCGTGAAGAATCAATACACCACGAACAATCTGTTCGGTCATTGGAGGTTCAAGTCTCGGGTCGCCACGGTTAAAGGGAACCTGCATCCTCACGACAAAATCAGCTCAGCGAACAGGATTGAATTGAGGACAGCAGCCACTTACTAACGTTCGGGTCCAATTGGGGACGATCCATCTACGCTGCTAGCCCAGGTTCGTCGGTGGTATAAATCTTAATGATCCCTCGTCCGAACCAACCAAGTAGAGATACCTGAGGTGGTTGGTGGCCAATGTAAGTAAAATGTCAGTTCATGATGAAATAGGCTGATACTCACCATCAGCTCGTTTTGATCATCGAATTGGTAGTCGATTCTCTAAGGATTGGTCGTTAGGTGGTAGGCACGCATCAGATTGTAAAGTACTTGCTTGACTTGCCGTTCCATTCAGTTCTTTGTCAGTTCGCTGACGGCCGTTGAAAGTGAGCTGGTACTGGTAATACGCGGTAAGAACAATGGGTGCCGTTGAGCGTTCATGATAGAAACAGACTGACCTCAAAGTGGGAGCATCCGTAATTATTGCACAGCTGCTGCAATTGTATTATAGTCAGTTCGGCTGCATCGAGACTGACAAACGGGCACTCACCAGGCAGTAAGAGTCAACGGTCACTAATAAAGATTGTTAGCATAGTTCATAAGTAAAGAACTCGACGACGAACCATGCAAAGTCGAATAGGAGGTGATAGGGGATTAGCAAAGGCCGATGAAATGAGCTGAAAGGAAGAGCTGAAGAGGAGGAGGAGACAGGAGATGAGTACCAAAGTGGGAGATGGGTATACCTCAGCCAAAACGACACCCATTATATAGGGAAAAGGTGCGCTATTGTCGGGAACGGTGTTTTCAAGCATATCCGGCATCAGGACGCTTGAGAGCTTCGAGAAAAAAAGAGGAATGCTAAGACTTACGTTGTACGCTAAGCGAGCCAACTAAGCGCGCCTATTACATCACATCAAAGGACGGGGACCTGGCGATTTGAATTGGATGCAGAGAGATGAGTACGGGCGGGAGAAGAGGGTCGGGAATGGACTTGGAATAATTTCCTGGGATGTCGCAGTTGGAGGGGTGTCTGAGGGGTGTCTATGTGAGTAGTATCCATAGTATATGAGTGCCATCAGCGCGCCTACTACACTGTGGCTCGACCTATAATGTAGAATAGTGAACTTGAGTAGGTTTGAGGGTGTGCAAGTTACAGAGGTATTCCAGTGACGGACCCTGGTTTCCACCTCGTTCCAAGCTTCATACGTGTATAGTAAGGCGGCGAATGTGCCCGCATGTGCTCTGCTGCATTACGGCTGCCTGTATCAAAGTCTGGAGACGAAGGGTAAGCCAATGGTGGTACCAGATGAGTGTGCCATTGTACTCACTTTCAGGGAATCATAGGACCAGATTGTGGTCAAGTCTATATTGTTCAATGTCTCTCAGACGCTCGGACCTTGCTAGCTACATCTGTGGTCTGAGGATGAGCAGGAATAGTACCGATGGTTACATCCAAATTGGGGAATTTCCTGACTTGAACCAGATTTGGATGCACTTTCAAACTCCGCTCTTTGCTTCTCACCACCGTTCAACCATCCGCCGCATCGGATCTGCGCCTACTCACGCAACGACATGAAGGGTCCGAATTCTCTTGCGCTTTCTTGGATCAGACGGGTATTTTTATTGGCTGTGGATGCGCCAACGTAGAGCTGGAAATCTGGGAATAATGGGTGGTACGTCAGGTTCATTTTGGAAATGGTGCCGCCGTCTTTGCTTACAATCCCCATCAAGTGTTATTTGAATGGGGCTGGGTGATCCATATCCGCTCTCTGCGCTGCAGACATATGGCACCATTGTCATTGCTCTCCCTTCACACTGTTTTGGTTCATCCGTTCAGTCGCGCTATCCGACTCTGGGTGGCTGCACTTCACAGGCATGTCGCTGGGAGCACCCCAGCCTTCCTAAAAGCGACCTCTGGTCTTCCACCACTGCAAGCCAGCGAACTACACCACAAATTTTCAAAATTGTTGTACGGGCTTCCGCCGACCTGCCCATCGTATCTGTTGTACGGGCATCGTCTACGCCCAGGCATAGTGTCGCAATTTGACCTGGCTTCCACGCGAATGTCTGCCCCATCTCCTCCCTTGTTCCCTTGACTCCGAGGTTCCGTTATTGTTCCCGCTACCCCTCTGACCACCCACTACTCCAGCAAACGGCCATGACCGCTTAGGAATAGCCTCAAAAATCCGAAAATTGTTGTACGAGTGTTCCGCAACCTGCTGTTCGCAATGATTTTGTGTCGACACCTGCCTCCTTCCTTGTTCCCTCGACTCTGAGGTCCCGTTATCATTACCACTACCACTCCCGCTATCCACTACTGCTGCAAACGGCCATGATCGCCCAGGAATAGCACTGAAAATGTGAAAATTGTTGTACGAACGTCCCGCAACTTGCTCTTCATGGTGATTTTGTGCCGACACCTGCCTCCATCTTCTTCCTTGTTCCCTCAACTTGTTCCCACTACCCCTCCCGCTCCCTGCTACTCCAGCAAATGCCCAAGCACGCTTGAAAATACCCCAGAATGTTGAAAATTGTTGTATGAGCATCCCGCGACCAGCTCTTGGCAACCATTCCATGTCGACTTTGTACCGGCACCTGTGCGGCAAACGAAGGAGTTTGATTGCGAAATCCTCAGCGCCACCCTGAAGCCACCGTTCAACCAGCCCTCTAGATTACCTCAAAATGTCAAGTTTAGATCTACGAGCGCCCAGCAACTTGCCCTTACCGTCCATTTTATCCCCTCCTCACGTTGATTCACGAGCGCCAAAGCTGGTAAATATTTGTGCGTTTTGACGGTCAATTTCCTCGCCATTTTACTGCCGTTTGGAGCTCTATTCATTCTTCCAACTTCGCACCAAGTTCCTGCACTGGCATGGATGCTCATCCAATCCCGTTGAACTCTCACTGTAAACTACAGAAGTGCTTGAGCACCTTGTGTTCGCATACTCCTTTCGGTGCCCAACATATCACATTACGTGTCTTCGCTTATCCTTCTGTCAAAGTCATTCGCCGAACCATTGTCTCAACTTACTTACTACATTATCATATCCATCCTACTTATATATTCTGCTGCTTATTGTAGAGTACTGTATTCAGTGTATTGCACCTTCACCAATAAAAGACTTTGGGGAACTCCTATCAATACAGTGACTTACCTCCGATTACCTCAAAAATATTTTCACAGTTCTAACGTAACGGAGTATCTGATCCGAACATGCATCTGCCAAGTCAGAGCGAACAATGGATGCCAAGTGCTGACTGACTTAGCATTGTAACGGGGACTTGCTGGCAGGGAGTGGTCAGTGCACCGTGCTGGAGGGATAAATAGTGGTCAGGAGGAGGGGGAGACGTACCAAGAATCGCCTCGATGCCTGTCTTTCTACATCGCCATGTTCTATGCCGAAACTCAACTAGGGTAAGTCACTTGCTATGTCTAGTAACCAAAACTAACTCTCTATATTATACGGTCAGTAAGGTAAGTCACTGATGGCCGAAGCTAACACTCTACTGCATAAAGGGGAATGCACGGGGAACCTATGCTGCACCGAAACGCAACTGAAAGATGCTTTGGACTACGCTGTTTTTCGTTCCCACGGTATCAAATAAGGAAATTCAACACAAAAAAGGAAAGTCGTTACCAAACAAGGAATCACTGGGGTACGATTTCCGCGAGCAGACTAACGCACAGATCGAGTGATTTAGCGGTGCGTGCACATGCTATTCTGTCGAGGTGGCATACTCATGCGTTCTATTTTCAGCAACGCAAATCCCTCAACATATTTGATGTTGGTGCCGTGCGCTACCGGAAGGAGAGCCAGACCTGCAAATGCGAGACCCACTTCGACGTCGACTGCGAGCGGTGCTTCGACTGGGTCAAGATATGCATGGCAGAAATGACGGGGAACCCATTGCCAGGGAAGGTGAAGCGCTTGAAATGGCCCGTAGACGAATCCGAAATGCATCTTTGATCATATTAATGTGAGCTTCTGCAACCTTGGATTTCTCCGGTTGCTGACGTGCGACTTGGCTTCATAGACCTCCGATGTAAAACACTCGCCAAACGACGCCATTAATGTAGCTTTATGCGGATGTCGGTGGCGTACATTTAGACACTGTGCGCTGAACTTGTGATTCCTTTGATGATATGTCCGTGAAGGCCGGGTGCTGATACGTTATCAAAGGGATCGTCTATTGGCTAAATCGTCCGGATATCCAGCATTGTGGGGCTACCTTGCTAAAGCACCTCAGAAATTGCCTTTGATCAAACACATACCACTTCTCGCGCCCTTCCCACTGTTCTAACTCACCCGCTCAAATGTCTATCTGCATGTTTGCTAAAGGATCGGGATTAGACGAGCTCTCGACTTACGAGGTTGTTGGCGATGTTTTCAGTATGACTTTGGCTACTATCAGTGTCCCAGCATGTGTACAGTTCCAGTCGCTCCCAAGACGACAAGATGCTCGTGACGAGTTCGTCCCGACTAATACCGTAAACGATGCATTTGACTTATGCTGTTACGCGAAAGCTTACCGACCACCGTAGCCACTAACAAGCATGGGGCTTACAAGACCCCAGTCAGGAAGCGGTTGAACCGTGCAAGCGCTCTTGAATAGATATTATGACACAGCTAGGCAAGTCAGGCAGGGAAGTGTCCGTCAAGATCCAATAGATGTAATCAAGAGATGGAGCGAAGATAACATAATATCAGCTGAAGATAGTCCACATCCATAGCGTATATGTGTCCGATGATGCCAGGAAAGGCCGCTACAGAGTGCACAAGATGCCGAATATCCCCCCAAAAAGCAAGGCTGCCATGCCCAACAAAGGCACCCCAATGTCGTGGGGCGCACCGTTGGGAACGGCAGCGTAGGTCGTCGCAAATGCTTGCGAAGGGTTTGGTGCGCCGCTTATTGTTACAGTCGGCGCGTTGGAGTCAGGGGCTGCACCGCTGTCTGAAGAGACTACCGAGAATCTCTTGGACGTGGTGTGCAAGACTCCGTGCGTCGAATTGACGAAAAGGAGAAAGTAGTCGTCCCCGGGGGGTACGTCCTGCAGGAAGACATTGAGAGAGTGAACCGTGTTGGGGACTGTCTCATCGATTGAGTATATCATAAACACCAAGCGAAACTAGGAAGGGGGACTCACCGTTTCTTGCGAGGAAGTGAAGACCGTCCCCGTTCATGCGATTCATCTCAATGTCGAACGAATTGATTCCGTCCATGACTCCTTTGCTCCATGTGATTGGGTTCGCAGCACCTACGTGCCAAACGGTACCTTCCCCAGGAGACGTTACGACGAAATAGGCTACCAAGACAATGAGATGGTCACTGGGCAGTTGATCAAAGGGGCGCACCAGAGACTTGAACAGGCAGGCTGCTCAAGAGAAAGAAACACACAACGAGATAGGAGAATAGATTGAAGTGCATCGTCGAGCTAGCGTGGAGATGCAGGTGTACGGTCAAGGTCTTATTATCAGCAGCGACCTATGTAGTGGTGATGGTCGCCAGTTAGGCAGCGTTCGCCGGCGCTGACAGTGACAGCGGGAAGTGTAGCTTTAAGTTCGAAGTCAAAACTTCAAGAAGACGGAGGGTTAGTCACATGATCTCTAGCGCCCAGTGCGTCAAAGAACTCCTCGTTCCTGTAAGTTCCTGTGGCCACAATGAACATCGATCGCATCATCTGGTGCGCCTGCCAAGTTCACTGGACTTCGGGGATGACTTGAAGAAACGGGTTCAGCGGACCTACTGCATTCTAGTTCCCCCCTCACCCCGACTTCAGCAACGGTTGCAATGAACCATGTGGACTTCAAATTTCGCTTTCGAATTGCTGATTGACCTTTGAGATTTCGGCGCTGAAGATGCTCAGGATTATCGCGCCCGTTCCCGCACAAGCTACGGGGTGGCCGTGCTGGGCGTCGGGGATTTGATATCAATGTTGTCAGGGTATGCTTTTCCATCTCGTGATACTCCAGCAGGACTGCAGCGATCTTTACAGGAATTAGAATGTAGACGAGGACCATAATAGTCCCTAGACGATCACTTGGATTGATTTGGGGTTTGATGCCTCGCGCGGGACTAATATGGTTGATTTGTCCGTGGTGCTCCCCTGGGCAACCTTACCATCACCCCACCATATGCATCGTACGGCGTCGTAATGGACTAACCATTAGGGGTGACTTCCAACGGTATCATTGTCCATTGCTGTCCGAGATACTCCGCACAATTGGATTCCTTTATCACCCGTCTGGTACGGAAGCTCGATGCGACGAGATTGCGCACCGGCGTGGAAGCCTGAAGGAAGATGACCCGCCGCGGGGGTACTGCTTCTAATGGCGGACGATTATAGAGTTCTTCGAAGCAATTCCACAATTCCACATCGGCTGACACGCTATTCCCGCGTGCATTTAATTTTGCGCTTTTCAAATCGTGCAGGGACTGCAAGGGATTTCGCTGACAAAATAGGCTTCGCTCGGACTTAGAGCAATATACGACGGCTAGGGCATGTATTTGAGCCTTGGATGGAGCTCCTACAATCACCAAATAGTGACCTGTCAAAGTTAGTCCTGCGGCGCCTTTTCTGAACGATTTGACATCTTGTCGCAGGTTGATCCCATGCCAACGTAGACTTGCGTCACGAAAACCATGGAAAGCGTTTCGACATTGCGTCAGAGTTCAATTTTCTGCAGACTTCGGTGATTTTTGTGAGTAAGAAATACTTTTCTCCATGTTTTTTGTCATTTACATCCGTTCAACTTGAGAGGTGTATGAACAGATTCACATGCATCAGCCCCTGGAGTGCAACAAATTAATTTCTAGCGTCGATTGGCCGTGAAACCTTCGTTTCCTTCATGATCAACTGTTGGATGGGAAGAAAGGGGAGTAACTGGGAGTAACTGGATTGTCGCGGTATTTCCCATCGACATTGGACTGTAATCGCAAATCTAGACTGCCCCTGCCATTGGAGCTCGATCACTCAGGTATGTGGGCGAATTCCGGCCCTCAAAGATCGGGATCAGTGCGATATTATCCGCCCCTGAGATGGCACTGTTTCATGACTTGACATATAATCCTGGATTGCCCAGTATCGTCTGGTCCTCTTAACCTCCTGTTGCCTCTTGTAAATAATCCGGCAACCTGGGAGCCCCCCCCGTTCATTGTACCATCTCCTCCACCATGTCCAACTTCGACCTCAACCAGACGTTGAACAACACTATCGGTGCCTTGTACATAGGGACAGTCATCGCCGCAGTGTGAGTTCGCTTTCCGAGTGCATCCCCACATCAGCTAGAATGCCTTCTTGTCCAGTCTCTACGGTTTCACGACGCTGCAAACCTACTGGTACTATCACTGGTATGCTCGTCGCGACACTCGTGTACATCAATTTGCAGTAAGTGCCATTCTGTGTCGTTATGCCCCTCTCACTCATCAACTCGTTCTTAGGTAGCTGGACTATGGTGCGTTAAACCGATCGAGCCTGTCCGCGGCGCGGGTTAATTGAATGTCTCCTTCAGGACACTGGATACTCTACATTTAATACTCATTTGTCACGGAGCGTATCATTACATGGTAACAGGCTTTGGTAACTTCATTGGTCTTTTGGGCTTGGTTTGGTGAGGGGATCGAGCAATTCTACCTTCCAGCGTACTGATCGACTTCAACAGGTCCCTAAAGCTCCAAGTCACTATTAACGTTAGTGCTTTTTACGATCTGACCTCTGACGTTGGAGCTGATCTCTCTCGATCAGGTCCTCATCATCTTTTTGGTTCACTCGTATGTTTCCTTCCGGTTCAGACTGCCTCGCTCCAAACTAATGGGTCATTTAGTTTGTATACATACCGAGTTTGGCTCCGTATGTGATTTCCTCCCCTCATCGCATTGCGAGACTTACTCTAGGCTGCTTAGTTGGTGGCTACCACAAGAACGGCCTCATGGCATACATTGTATGTGCTGTGTTGATGGCAGGGTTTGCCATCGGTGTGGTTTTGGCATACGAAGTGTATTCTGTGGGCACATTTGCGGATCATGAGAAGATGGGCGTAAGTGCACTTTGGACCTTCTAACCGCTTGCATTGACTAATCTTTGACGCAGTGGGTGATCATCGCTTCCCTTGCCACATCGACGGCAATAGATTTTGTCATCGCTGGCGCGATGTGCTACTATCTCAAGAAGAGCAAGAGCCCGCAGTCCCAGTAGGTGCACCGCATGCACTACCGCTCTTTGTCCTAACCTTCTTTCTAGCTTGAATTCCAAAATCTCCACTCTCATGCAATTCGTCCTTGGATCTGGTTTCCTTACGAGTGCAACATCAATGGCGGCACTCATCGCAGTGAGTTGATAGTTTCTTAGGAAATTGGGACAAGTCTAACGTGTCATGTGAAGTACGTCGTCATGCCAGATACACTCATTTTCATCGGCATAGAGTCCTTCTTGACCAAGCGTAAGCTGCTCATCCTGCTGATTGTGATTTCTGCTGACATCCCCTTCAGTATACATTAATTCCTTTTTTGCTATGTAAGTCGACCGTCATCAACCGCCGCCAACACAGCATAGCTAACAAGTCCGCCAGGCTCAATGCAAGGAACAACCGCATATCGCCGGACCATGAGGAGCATAGCTTGTCGATACGCATCTCGAGTTTGTCGAAGGGCCCCAACCTCCCCACACCGCCATCTGTATCGACGACGACAGAAAAGAGCATGAATTTCGGACCAAAGGTACTTGCCTCCGCTCTAGAAAAGACTACCATTGACAACCGGTCTCTAGACACCAGAACCACGGAGTTATTCGCCTCCTCTCGAAGAAGTTTAAATTATTTAGGGATCTCTCCAGGATATAATTTGGGAATTTCGTGTTGTACTCTAGCATCCGTTTCTTTGTCGCCCTCCTTTTAGCCATTGCCATGAACGGCGTTCATCTAATCACCTATATTATTGTACAGGTTTACTGGTTATGCCCACAAGTTACTTTTACTTGTACATTTTTGTTGTAATCTGACCGAAGGACACTGTCGTTATTCGATGGGAAATAAATTATACAGTACCACTTTGATTACTCATATGCACATTGAATTGAATCCATTGCAACCGTTGGGGCCTGAGGCAATGACCCTTGCCAAAACTCAGAGAATGTGATAACGTACCCCAGCAGGGTTGTCGATGGGGTCTCCAACAAGTCCATACGTTACTTCCTCAGTTGTTAATAGTATCGGTAATGCCCCAGGAGTATCAAACAGTGTTTACATTACTACAAGTATGTGTGGTGTGCGCGAAGGCATATGGTACAGAGTCCAGGAAGGGGGATACAGATACAGCAAAAAATCGGTACGTAGGTCGGGAAGCCCGTCAAGCAAGGAACTCGGAGTGGTCCCTCCATCTGGCATCTTCGCACCCTAACCATTCTAACCATTCGGATACATGGTACAACACGCGGCGCCTCGGCCATTGTTCCAACTCGACAACGGTATCATCAGCATTCCTAACGACAGTCCAGTAATTTGAGCCCACACGGATCAGGCGGACCATAGGGAACCCTTGCTCGACAATGGCGGAGATAGGGCTCCGGATGGTGAGATCTGACAGTCCTATATAGCGTAACGATGGGGGCACGCCGATCCGAAGTTGCTGAGGGCTTCATCAGCATCAAAACATGAGACAGGTAAGGAAAGACATACATTGAGAAATTGGACAGGGTCTCGCATTGGGAGAGCTTCGTAGTCCAGGTTTAATGCGAGAACAGACCTCGGTACCAGCCACGACGCCAGACCCGGAGAGAGATCAATGGGATATGTGATAGAGAGGCTTTTCAAAGCGACTAAAGAAGGTAGAACACCCCAGATGGACGCATCGAAGCCAACGGCACGCTGAACGTGTTCATCTGGTACCGAGAGATGAAGGGTTTTCAGTTGCTTTCTCTCACGAAGGAAGTCGGCAATAGCAGGGAACATATCAGGATCACTGAACCGTCGATTCATACGGTTGACTCTGAATGCAAAGTATCGTAGGAAAGGTAATGCCGTCGGCAGCTCTCTGAATTGGGACGACAGCCCACATTCCAGGTAGCAACCAATGCTGAGCGATTCCAGTTGTCGGCCATCATTGAGAAGATCGTAAATGGTGTGGCTGTGAAGTGGGAATTGACCGACGAAGTTGACGTGCGTGAGATTGCGAAGGGACAAAAACTCGGAGGGGAAGGGCCAAGTCGAAGCGTCCAATGAGATTATGCGCAGTGTGTTCCGGTTCTGGGAAACAAATTGGCAGATCTGAGTGATATCACTGTTGCCTTTTGTCGTCCGGTAGGACAATTGTGCAAGATGTTTGAACTCCAAGCACGCGATCTCTCCAAGACCATCAGGGGAGCTTTCAGAAGGTTAGCTTCCGTCGTAAAGTTGAATGATGCATACTTACGAGATGGATAGACCGCGAAGTTTCGGACTAGTGTTTTGCAGGATTCGGAGCATGGGAAGGAGTCCATCAGAGCTCGCCGCAATATGTACGTTCTTCAGATTGATCAGTTTTGGTAGCGCATTGGCCAACATCCCTATTGAGAAGCGTGTCATTACCCCATGATCCCTTGTTCGAAAGTTCGTACCAATCTGAAAGGCCAGGGTGCCATCTCTATCACGTTTTGTGGCGTATATACGGAGTGTTTTGACAAGACTTGCGAAGGAAGGGTCGAGGATGATTCGGGTCAGGATGTCCGCGCTTCTCTGCGAGTGCCAGGACTCTTGTTCTTTATTCAGGTTATGCGAATGCCACGAATCATCTTCATCCTCATCTGACCATCCGCTAAAATAGAGATTGATTTTACGGAAGAGCAGCTGGCTAGCAATTTTGGATAGGGTATGGGGTACCCAGAGCAGGGTCTTCAAATCACGTCGGGGGAGGAAGAGCACGATTTGTCTCCAAATCTCGGCAGAGAACTTGACACCCGTATCTGTTGAAGGATTGACGGGGGATTGCTGCCCAAAACTACAATTAGCCAGAAGTCGCAAACGCAGACCTAATACGATGATACCTTCTCGGGCGTTGCTCTGTCTTGGAGAAGGCTCTTCGCCTCTTCATTTTCTGGTTCGGCCATGAGCGCAGCCTCGAGATCTGCACCAGAGGCAAGCATGAGAGACTGGTGGAGGGCGTAGAAACTGATGGGGGCGCAATACCTTCTTGTGCGCCAAAGTGCATGCCCCCAGCAAGCCTGGCCTTTGCTCTGAGAACCCGTGCTTTGGCGACATTAGTGCACGTCAGGTTGCTGATCTGAAGACAAGACTGGACTGCATTCTCGATTATCGTTCTAGATTGCCTGAATATGCCATGACGCGGACGCGGAATCTCAGCTGAGTTTGTCTGCGGCGCCGGCTAAACGGGCAGAAAGTGATCTACTTCCACTCACCCTTCTGGATTTATGTTTTCCAAAGCGTAGAGCAGGACGTCAGCTTTCTGGTGGTCCGATAGACAGTTGGCCACGTCTCGAAGGCTGGCGTCGAGTATTCTGGGGTTGAAGACGGCCATGTTGCGGTAAGGATGGAGATTCGAAGGCGCTACAACCGTGTGGTCGTGCACATAAATCTCCTCAGCACGCCCCACCGCGAAGGTACCCGACAGGACCCAGAACAAGGCCTTTTATCTACCGTGGGCAAAAGCAACTGAAACAGATCATTTCTAATGGATTTTACTGGAAGACGCGGCGTCTCAGGCACGCGTTGGATGATAACAGGCCACACATCATATATCTCAAGGTCGCCGACGCTTCCTACGCTTCTTGGACGGAAACGAAGCGATCGAGCCCACTGGCGTGGCGAATCACATTCATTGGATTGACATCAGGCAGTCTAAGAACAGTAGCGAGGTCGTTCGGCGCACAGGAATCTACCCTAACATCAGCCGTTGGCCGCCTATGGACACCACCCAAGGTTATTATTGCGTACAGCTAGTAACGAAGGAACATACCGGAAAGCATCAAGCAGCTCCAGACCAGGCTAACGGAGTTTTGAGAACAGCTTCGGCGCAACGCAAGCCTGCAGGAAGGGTCAGGGTGTATTTCTCATAACAACGAGAGGTTCTCGAACGCACATCCACGCAATGCATCATGCTGATAGATATTTTGGTGAGAGAGAAGATCATATGCAGAAGATACGAACTTACTGGACTGTAGGCCGCCGATGTTATAGGTCCACCAGTAAGCAACGTAATATATCAAAAGTCAGAGCGCGGACGCTTACACCTGGTGAGAAAACAACACTTTAGCAACGCAGATCTATACGGGATATGGCGAAGACACGTACATTTCTTCTACACAATCCTCGCCTTTGAAGCCGTCTCCATTTTGGACCTTCTCCTGACAGTGCTCGAAGTGCTTAGTCAAGGACGCACATTGGCCTGTTTGGCACTGTTCTCTCAGCTCTGGCAAAGCCTAGAAACATACCCGTCACTTCGCACACCCGCTGAGAGTCCAACGGAAGAACATACGTCCTCAGGCTCCTCCTCTTCCTCTTCCTCCGCGGGAGTCTCTGTCGACTCTGCCTGCTCTTCGGAGTTGGCCGCTACCTGTTTTTCTGCGTCTGCTGACTTCTCTTCGTCAGCGTGGACTGTCGTAAAGATAGATGAGAAGAAATCCGCGATGGCCATTGTAGAGCAAACGAGCGGAGGTAAAGGTTAACTTCAAGAAAGTGTTAGATCTGTGTCACGGGTCCTCTCGGAAAGTCTGTCACGTGGAGATACCCCTAAGCCAGTTCGCTTCATCTTCAAGTTGTCGTGGACGCCAACCCACGGTAGAGCGCATCAAGAGCGCATCGCCCCGAAGGCAGAGACGTCGGAGGAGCAGTCGTGGTGGAACGTGGTCCATGTCTAGCCGTCCAGCCAGATGTCATGCTCAAACGGCCCACCTCGGATGGTAACCTGCAACGCCACGGTATATCCTCGCAATGACAAGATTCGCAGCCATACTGGGCGAACCGGTAGATGATTAATCAACCATTGATGTTTCTCTACAAAGCGTCAGATCGACACACAAATAGGTCAGCGAGGCCCAGGAATACTATTCGCCTACATCCCCATCGCCTGAAATAGCGTGATTCAAGTGACCTATCCTGTCTACCTACGAACCCGCTTGGTTGGAAGTATATCCGGTCGCCGCACGGCGGGAAACTTTTCCAAATTTACCCGTTGCAGCGCATGGACGTGCATCAATCAGTCACTCATGATGAACCTCGAGGCGGCGTAGCGTCGCATGCAATCATATTATCTCCGTGGTTTGTTGCCACCAGTGATTGTTATGATAGAGTCTCGTTCTTGCTGTATCACCATCCGACACTTGGCGCGGCTTCTTGCGATACGATCGAGAACCACCTCGACGCACTGCATAGGGACGGTCATCGCTCAAGGCTACGTACGACTGTGTTGAAGTGATGGTACGTTGAATAATCCGTCTGTGTCACCCATCTGAAGCACCTACAATAGGATGGTAATGAAGGAGGAACAACCAATGTTCTACCGTAGAGGTCACTTGAACAGGCGTTACGTTGCAAGCACCCTCTCTTTCCCCGTCATTCAGGTCTCTTGATGGAGCCGCACCTAGCCAATCATACCCAAGTGCCGGAACCCTGATGGATTGATTACCCAAACGGCATACCGAAATTCAAATTATTACCCCATCGAATGCAGGAGACAAATGCTCCCAGTTTCCTGACAAGCTTTGCTCCGGGCTATACATCTCGTGTGCATCTTCAATCATGGGCACGTCACCTCATTTTGATGTGCAGGTCGCTACTTCCCACAAACCTCCACGAAAACATAGTTCCCTAAGCAATGCTTTCGAGCACACGGTCCGTGTGCTTCTGTCGGTCCTATCTCCACCTACCGAGGTTTCGATTTCAGCATCAACGTCAACTTGAGATCTTGAGAAAGATTTTCTTCTCTTTGATCATATCTCTGCGTGCAGATGTCGAGGGTTGCTTCTCGTCGCTTTCTCAACTCAGAGCTCGCGTGCGGAGAGAAAGCTCAAGGAATCGCACGAAGTTGGCTCGCAAGTCTGATATAATAGCTGCTGTTAAGTAGCAGTTAAGCCAACCCCCTCTAACATGTCTTTTGGGTAGCGTGTGTCTTTCTCAATTGCAACTTGATCCCACCATTGATGGACACAAGGGGCGCTGTCAGTTGCCAATGTTATACATATAACTTCAACACACTAAGTCCACCTTATTCAAATGGGGTGAGCTTATAAGCTAAGTACATTAACCAGTCACCACTGTATCAGCTTCATCAACCCCAGAGTTCCCCCGCCCACCACCTTCACAATGTTGTCTCGATACGACGCGACGTTAGTGCCCTGTATATTTCGAGGCCGGAAAGGACTGACCGCCGGTACACTCACATAGGGCTGGTCCATTCCTCGTAGGCTTGTGCCTGAGTATGGTTTTATACGGTGTGAGTGGCACAAAATGTCATCACTCTGCTTCCTCTGATCATTTTCCACCCTAGTCGCTTGTTGTCCAGGTAGGGATCGTCTAAGAATAATCCCTCTTGTCGATGATCGAACACTCCATTCTAGGGCTTCATGTATTATCAAACATCCAAGAAGTGCGTGGCCGGATATAATGCCCGACTTCTTATAGCTGACATGTAGCTGCTAGGGACCAAGCATGGATCCGATGGACGGTAGGTTGTGTCCTGAGGGGTAATGTCACCATACTAAGCGCACGTCCAGGTACTCTACTTGGTTGCAATGGAGACCGCCATTACAGGATATGATATACACCAGAAGTATATCGACGATGCCCATACGTTTGCCTTGGCTTCTGATCGCGGCAGTGAGTTTGTTGGCGGTGCGATATGCGATTATGGGCTGATCATTCATGTAGTGCCTGTCCCCAATGGCCCGATGACTGCATTGAGTACCAGTAAGTCCTCGTACTTGCGTTGATTATGGCCGTGCTAATAGTTCCTTAGTGATGTCCGTCAGTGAGTTGAAGAGCCTGCGTCGTGAATGACGTTGAAGCTTACTTCTCTTCCCTTCCAGACGCTATTCTAACGGTAGGATAATTGCGCCTATGCCTCGTTAGTGTGTTGACCCTTTCCAGGTGCTAGTTTCCACCCCGGTGCAATTATTCTTTGCATGGAGGATTAAAGTCCTAGGCGGTCCGAAACTCATGCTGGCCATTATTGCTTTCGCCGCATTTGGTTCTCTCGGTGCGCCCGACTTCTTCTTCACGTTACGCTCCTTCGAGTTCTGAATCCGCGGTTCTCCTCTTTATGCTTCTCCGCAGCCGGTGGGATCTCAACCGGCATCTTAGTGCCTCGAGGAGACGAAGCAGAGGCCAGGATGGCCATTGGTTGGCGTTCCGTCGCAGCTTCTTTTGCTCCGTCCATTACTTGGCTGGTCATGTCCGCGATCGCGGATTTATCCATCACGGGCTGCTTGGTGTATACACTCACACAAGTAAGTCGGGTCCGACTCGTTCTCGCCGTGTCCCAGGTGCTGAAGTTCGTCCGATTAGCAAACCAGGAGGAATAGCTTCCAAGCTACCGACGACCTAGTCACAAAGATCATGCGCTGTAGGTGATTTTGTTTGGGGGAATGATAACTTTATTGAGCATATCCTGCAGTCGCCATTGAAACGGGGTTGCTCACCACATTATGCACGTTAGCGGAAGCCATCTTGTTCTATGTCTCTTATGTAAGTTCCACAAACCGTGGACCGCATTACATGTATGCTGACTTCTTCTGTAGCGCACCTTTGCCTCTTTGTAAGCCCACATGTGTTCCCGTTTCGAGTAAACGGATATTGACGGCGGCCGCCAAACCCCAGTTATTTCATCCCCGACTTCATTCTGTCGAAGGTCTATGCCAACTCACTCCTCGCCACTCTGAATGTGCGGGCTAAATGGAAGGATGAAGCAACGGTTGCGCCTATGTCTTTCAACGCGGCCAGCAACTCGAATGGCAGTACGCTGGGCACTAGACCGGTCACGGCGACGGTGAGCCTTCATCGATGACTGGGAAAATACCTGAGCTGTTGATTGACGTACTGTTTCTATCTCTCCCGCAGTCTGAAAAATCTGCCGTGAAAAAGGTAAGCTGGGTTCATAGATAGCACTTGCCAAGGGAAACAAATGAGGCTAACGCATGTTCGTCATACAGGATGGCGCTGTATTTGTCCTAAGTTCCACAGCGCCTGCGTCGACCGAGTCGGTGTAAAACATCTTCCGACCTTGCTTACCCACGTCATTATACACGACCCTTCCTGCGTATCACCAGGCGGTAATGCTGTAATATCAACGATAGAGCGATCTTGAATGTCGGGCCCCTTGAATGGTGTCAATTACGCGTTGTTCAGCTTACGATAAAGAATGTTTCTATACATACATGACAGTGATACAATTAGTGCTTTCGATTTGCTCGTGTCTATGAGTCTTGTACAGTCGGACGTGTGCCCCGCAACTCGCACTATTTAACTTGGGAAGCCACTACTAGGAGCTAGGGGTTAGATTCCCTTTCACAACTGTGGATCTCAGTTGCGTGTGCTTGAATCGAGAATCTGGTGAATCAATCCGAGAGCCAAGCGAAAACACCTGAAGATCATATACATCTTTCCTGAATGGAAGCTTTCAGGAAATCATTTGGCCAGATCTTACATATCTAAGCGCCCGTCATCGTTCTTACTTCTTAGTCCCGAGTGCCGACCTTTCTGATCGCCCAGTGAACGTTCCTATATACAAGGGACATGCTGTGTTGTGATGGTGATACAAAAGTAATGCGTACACGCGAATGAGAGTCAATGATAAATAGTTGCACCGACTGCGTGGAAGCAGTCCATGAGGATGAGTGGAGCCTGATAATCCGTGAAGGAGTCCATACATAACGAACGTATATCTTACGACCCGATGAATAAATATATGAACCAAGGGAAGGGCAACCAAGAAGTGGAATGGGGTCATCTATTCATCTAGAAGCATTTCGGGGAGATCTCCGCAAGGGTGTTGTTGTCGAGGCACCCTTTCGTTGTTGGGTTCGGGGTTTAGGGAGAGGGGAGGCAGAGACAGAGACAGAGGCTGATTTGGATGATGTGGGTGAATCAGTGCGTCTCCGCTTCGTTGGTGGCCGCGAGAGGTCGCTATCGGAGAAGAGGTCCTCTAGTTGGGGTGCAGAGTCCGGAAGAGAGAGCAGCGATAGGCCCAACGGTGATTCTGCTTCAGGAGCTTGAAGGGGTCGCCGAGGAACTGTGCCCTCCGCGAGCAGTGAGCTTATAGGATGTGACGGCGGCATTTCGGGGAGCGATGGCTCCGGAAATAGCGAAGACGGTGAACGGGGAGGGGAAAACGTTGATTCGGGGCTGCTCGACGGGGATGGCGGTGAGTTTCATTGTCCGCGGGTGAATAATCAGTTTGACTTACTCGTCAGCCTCAAGATGAGCGTATTTGCGTTTGAAAGCTTCGTACTTTGTGCGAAGCGAGTCACGTTCTTGTTTGAGCTCTACGGCGCGATCCCTGGCGAAGCGGGTTAAGCCTATGAGACCGATTGTAGCGGCTGCCTGCACTTCTGCGCGGCGTTGCCAGAGGCCGCAGCTTGTACGCAGAGACTCGTTCTCGGCCATGATTCTGGCGATGTCTTTATCTGTGAGGGCACCTGAAGAGGCGGAGGGCCAGGAGTCCATCTGGTCCTCCATGTAGAGCTTCCGGATGCTAGGAGTTATATACTGGCGCAGGTGGGAAGGCACGAAGTTGGGATCTATGTTGACTGATGAGAAGCGGACGTCAACAGGGGATGGGGGCGAATATAGAAGAAAGGCTGTACATACCAGTTGAGAAAGGCGCGCGGCAGGTTGGGCAGTTATGCTGCGTTGTGTACGGCGTGATTTGATGTATGGTGTTCAGAATGCATTCATGGCAATATACGTGACCTAGTTCGGGACCGTCAGAGACTTGAGAAGCGGGAAGGGAAGGGCAACGAACCGCACGGGAGAGCGATTGGGGCCTTGAGACGATCGATGCAGATGCTACACGCAGAAGACATTGACGTGTTAGGCAGCATGAGGATGGCGCAACGGGGGTTAGCAGTTACAGTTGGGAACTGGCGTGTCCTCTATAAATCCTGGTCGCTTGAATCTGGCAACCGAGGTGGCACTCCGAGTCGTCGATCAATCTGCTGCGTGATGATAATATCCTCGCAACAGTCCCCGACGCCGACTGCATTTCCATTGGCATTTTATTATTTCTCGTCTTCCAAGGACAGACACGGTCCCGAGCCTCGTCGAGCTTCAGACCCTGCAAGCCAGTCCCAAAGCCAGTTTTCGGCACACAAGGGCCCGGCGCGTTCTCCACTTCCTCCCTCGGGGCTTTCAAATGCCCGAGTCGAGGGCCACAGGCGCTTGACCCTTTCTGGAGCTTGCTTCCAGCTATCGGTGCATTTTTGCCTCCGACGCGTGATCTCCGTGAAAACATATGAAGGCGGCGTGTAACTCTGGGAGACGTGGGTCGTCCTTGCTTTCATATCGCGTTCAACCTGACCCAGACACCGTTGGAAATTACACAACACTCGCCCGGTGCCCGAGGTTCACGTTCCTGTGGTGAAAAGTGAGTGGCGCCGCTCCGATTCCGAGTTCCGATCACAGATCACACAGTTTAAACGCCCGCCCGCGCTTGTTCTCGGCATACCCCGACATGCATGTACAGCACCAACAATTAAGGTTTGCAGTGGCTTCTGCCTGCCAACACCAAATATCCTACTCACCGTTATCAACAGCGACAACCGACAACCGACCGCCCCGACGAAATGGTATGCCGCCGTTTCCGCCGTTATCCGTATACCAACATAACCCCCCCTTAGGCCGAACAAAAGTCGACACCCACGAACCCCATGCGCGAGCTGCGGATAGACAAGCTCGTCATCAGTAAGTCCTATCGCCATTCCAGCCACCGACAGCCCTTGACATTGTCCATCATCGCTCTCAAGACATTTCCGTTGGCGAATCTGGTGATCGTTTGACCAGAGCATCAAAAGTGCTCGAACAGCTTACTGGCCAGACACCGGTGACTTCAAAGGCCCGCTACACTGTTCGTACATTCGGTATCCGTCGTAACGAGAAGATCGCCGTACACGTCACCATCCGGGGGCCAAAAGCAGAGGAAATCCTTGAGCGTGGTCTCAAGGTCAAGGAATACGAATTGAGGAGGAAGAACTTCTCAGAGACTGGAAACTTCGGCTTTGGTATCCAGGAGCACATCGATCTCGGTGCACGATACGACCCCACGATTGGTATCTTCGGTATGGATTTCTACGTGGTTATGGGACGACCTGGTGCGCGTGTAGCGAGGAGAAAGCAGAAGAAGGCGACCGTTGGCTTCAGCCACCGAGTCAAGAAGGAGGACACGATGAGCTGGTTCAAGCAACGGTTCGATGGTATCATCTTGGTGAGTCCTGCACTCTTTGGTTGCCCTATTCCGCTAATACACGAGCAGAAATAAATGTATACTACCTTTCGCCCCGTATTTCACCACCTTACCTCCGGTTTGTCGCTCGCATATTAAGTACTATTCCATGCCATGCAAAACATGTCTTTTATATGCATCACACCGAATATGCACGCTGCTTTGCTGCGCCATGTTATACACTCGTGTGGGTCCCCCGACGATCCGTAGATATGCTGCTTGTTCATCACAGGTGAGCTGTAGTATGCCTGACGAGGAGGCGGTATCGACCCTAGGGCTCGCAGTAGCTACGCCCCAGTTCTGTACATCCCCATTGAGGCTTGACTCGCACTCGCACTCGCCTTTTCCTGCTAACCAAATACAGCACTTCGGCTTTCTGACGCGCTACATTCTGCGTTTCGCGAATTACCAGTCCGAACGCCTCATTCTACCTCCCAGATCCATCAGCCCTCCGCCCGCCTCCTATCCTAGCACTACTCGCCTCTACGATTGTCATCCAACCTACCCTCCTCATTGACCCCTGGTCCCAACTCGCCACACCTTGGCCAGCATTTCTCTTGGTAAACTCTTCACATTGTGGCCACCGCTGCATTGTCCTCGCTTCATGGTTCCTCGCCACTCGTTACCATTTGCCACTGTGGCTTTGACGATTTCTAGCCCCGCGAATATGGGCGCACCAGCCACATTTCCTAATCCGGACACTTTCCAGAAACCAAACAGTGGCAAATAGAATATGTATAACTAGGACCCCCCGCCCTCTCCTTAGACAGTGTCCGCCTCTCTCTCCCATACCACGATGTTCTGTCCTCGCCACTCACCACATCTCTGCTTTCCTCCTCCGCCTCTCTGTCCCATCTGGTTTGGGCAACCGCCTTTGCCTGATATCGAGGATGCAACTGGGATCCAGGACTGGCGAACTGTGTGGCGTGTATTCCTGGCTGGTGTTTCCGACGCGTTTCTGGCCCCTTGCCCGTTATTTTGTCGCCCGCTTAAGGCCATCTGGTATTGCGAAGACCATTCGGCGCGTATTGTGGCTTCACCCAGGTTCAAGGCGCATATACCAAGGAGAATACTCTATGGACGCCTCCCCTGGATACTTGTCTCGCTCTGCACTGTGTGGCTGACTTTCTTCGGATCTCCTTCTTGCTCCAAGGCGTGTGCATTCTGGGCATCAATTCTGGACTTTCTTGGATTGTTCGTCTCCCGCCTAAAGTCGATTCCTGCCCATAGTGCTTTCGACGCGTCCGGCAAAACGCATACATACTGGTGGATATCAAGATCTCAAAACTCGATGCAGCTCTGTGTTGATGGCGTGTTTCTCGTGCGGTTCTCTCGACAATCTGGCGTCTCCTTGTCGGTCTGGTGCCATCGATCTTTTCTAGCAACTTCAAATACACACGCATATATTGGCGTCAAGAAAGTCGGGACTCGGTATCTCGGATCCTTGAGGCCTTTTCGAACGTGGTCTCGGGCTGTTGGACTTTTGGTCCTCCCTGGTTTCTCGCTTCTGTGGCCCTTCGGCTCCCAGTGCTGGCTTTTTCGGTCTTGTAATCTATCTGCTTACTACGCCCTCTGGCCATTCTAAGTCGACTTATCAAGCGGGCCTGTCTTCTTCTGGTCTAGTCGAATCTATGATACTGCCGCCTCGCCTTCGCCTTCTTCCCCAGTGGACCGCGCATCTTGAAAGCCTCAGAGTATCTGCCATCCTGGTCCTCTGGCTGGGTTTCCCTGTGCTGCTTCTGGCTCTGCGTGCGACATTTCTACGGTTTATCGGCCTACTCTGTGTCTCTCGGACTACCCTCGTTGATGATCGGTGCTCACTACTCAGTCTCAGTCTCAGTCTCAGTCTCAGCCTCTTCCGAATCAAAGCATGGTTCGCTTGTCCTTTCGGTTTTCTGCTCCCACGCCCTTGGGCGCGTACGGTACTCGATCTGTTTCACTCTTCTGGATGATTGGTCGAAGCTTCACTTCCTTTGGCCGTTATGGACCTTCGAAGAGATCTATGCCGCGGGGACTCCGGCCGATGTCTGGAGTTCGGGGCCGACTGTCATTCGCTTCCCGTGGTTTCTCCCGTCGGTGTCTTCAAGTTTGCGGCCGACCAACTGTTTCCCTTTCATACTTGGTCGTTCATTCTTGCGCAACGGACTAATCTGCCGCATTGGAATCGGTCGGTACTGGATAATCCCGCTCTTTCATAGTTAAAGCCGCCCGCCTTGTGTTCCTCAGAGTTGTCCTAGAGCATCCGCTCTCATCAAGGTTGACTTGGCCTGCATGTTGATTTCGGTCTTTGTTTGTTTCCGTTGGACCGATCCCTTTAGTTCCGCGTCTAACTGGAGGCTGGCTGCTTCACGGTGCATTTATTGCGCCGCTGGCTTATCTCTGGCCCTTCTGGTACATAGCGGGTTGCTCGGTCTAACGTTGGTGATGTCCCCACGAGCCGAAACGTCAAGCACCTCATCTTATCCTTTGTGCCCGTGTTCAAGCGATTACGCTCCTGTTGGCTCCTTCAACCGAACATGGTTCAAGATTGCACTCCTCGTTTCCGCGGCCGTCGAACTCAGTCTCAGTCTCAGTCTCAGCCTCTCTTGCCATGCGCGGTTCGGATCTCAGCGTTTCGTAGCCCCCTGTCAAGTACATCTCTTCGGCCGATTGAAGTTACTATCACGTATGTGCCCTCCGTGGGGTGTTTTGTCCTCTGTTCACCTTAGTGATTTCTCTAGGAGCTTCCTTGAAGCCGGTGAGTTTTTACGTTTTTGGTGCGATCCAGCGTACTGATGGATTATACTCTATGGATTATCAATATCCATCTCCTGCAACTCGCCCTTCTCTAAACTCCGGCTGGCTCCTGTGGAGCCCGTAAGTCGTTCTAATGAACAACCAAAACACTATGCTTACGTCCCTAAATCTCATGCCGCTACACCCGCCCCTCCGCGGAACAAGCAAGACCAGACGCCTCGTTGCCGCCGGAATCCAATGGGAACCGAAATGTTAGAAGCAGCGCTCCTGAGTAGGACTCCGCATCTAGCCTCCTCTGCAGCTAACTTCACTCCAGGCGTTACGTAAAGTTTTAGCCTGACCCGCCCCTTGTCGCGCCAGTTCGGTGTGCCCCCTCCCTCTGACTAGGATCAGCATGAAGACTGCCCATTCAATACTTTAATTCGCCAATTGTCCACCAATTGAACCAGCGGCCTTACGTCCTTGACTCCTTGGGCGCTTTGCAATCTCTCATGCTCGCGGAATTTTTATTGTCGCTCAGCTGCTCGCTCAGCTGCTCACCAAGGAGGTTATCGCGGTGTGTTCAAGATGTCTCACCAAGCGTAACGGCGCTACTCCGAAGCACTTATCATTCTCCCGACAACCGGCGCGTACTTCACCCTTGGTCAGTCACCAAAAACCAAATACTAGCAAACATACTGAGGTGGTGGCTGAACCTAACTCTTATCAATGCTTCGCTAGGATCTCAGGCCGCCATGTTTGAGCTTTGGGATACATATTCTGTCCAGACTTTATCTTGTTGGCGCATGTCTGGTCGTTTGTTCCTGAGTCCAGGACTCATTCACCTCCCGAGGACTTTGATTACACTTGCTTGCTCGTTTTTTCTCTAGCCTAGCTTATCGCGACATGCCGTTCACCTTAAGCAAAACTCCCTGCGATGGCGACATTTTTCAAGAGAGTACCGACGTTCGCCCACTCCATGAGGTCCCGTACGAGACGACATCCCTATCGCCGGATTTCTGCTGCAGCCTTAGTCTAACAACCCCCGTTACGACCCCGCCGTGTCTGCTTACTCTTGGCACTCATCTATTGAATGGGGCTCATCGAAATCTCGATCGTTTCTCGGCTGTCTTATATGGGACTGGGACCTTTCCTAAGTTCGTAGGCATCAATTTCTAGCTCTTCGCTAAGTTGTTACCGAGACTTCGCTGCTTCCTCTGGACTCCGTGCTGGTTAAAGTGCTATCACCCGGAGCAAGGCAGAGCAAGGTATGTTTTCGAGAAAACTCCGATTGCCCCTATTGTCGCTCCCTCTCAAGCACCTGACCTTCTGTAGAATTACACAGCACCACCCCACTCGAACTTATCCCAGGTCTTTATCAATGACCCACTCTCTTGATCCGCCTCGCACCTCCCCCGCTCCCTGCCATGACCTGCCGCTCACGCTCTAGCACAATTCCGAGCCCAACCAGTTTTACACCTGGCACATCCGTTACAGACAAGATCAAAAATACCTCGACCTTGTCAGCAAATTCAATCGACCCAGGGATGTCCGTGGTCCTACGCTCTTCCGATGAAGCGCCTGTCGATTTTACTATTTACAAAGCGCTGTTAATCATCTCTTCGCCTTTTTTTGCCGAGTTGCTTTCCCTTCCCCAACCACCGGACACGCCACGGGAGGAGATGAGCGAAGGATCCGCTATTATACAGATGGCAGAGCCCGCTGAAGCGATCGAGCGACTGCTCCCCTTCGTCTATCCTCGATTTGTGACGATGCCCCACCTAGCTACGTTGGAGGAGCTTCAGACTACGTTGCAAATGGCGTCGAAGTACGACATGAAAGGTGTTGAGAAATGCCTGGGGGAGGTTTTGGTAGCCCCGCGATTTGTTGAGGAAGATCCTATGCGCGTTTTTGCTATGGCGTGCAGGTATGGATTGGAGGACGCCGCCCGAATTGCCGCGAAACACACATTGCGACTCTCTCTGCCAGAACGCCACTACGTCGCCGAAATGGAACATATCTCAGCTGGAAACCTTCAGCGACTCGTCGACTATTACTTTGCATGCAGTGCGGTTGCCGCTGCCGTTGCAAGAGATTTCTCTTGGGTGATGAAAGATACCTTCAGTTTTTTCCATCGAGGGGGGTGTAGTTGCGGCGCATCGACATACGTACTCATTGCAGGAGGATCAATGAACGTCCCTGCAAGAGCATGGTGGCTGAATTATATGAAGAGGATGGGCGAGGCACTAAAGGAACGGCCCTCTTTAGCTACGTTGATGAAACGAGACCTGATGGAAGAGGTATTCGAGAAGACGAAGACTTGTGCTTGCGGTAGGAAGACGATACTGGATATGTTGGAATTCAGGGAGATCTTTTCCGCAGAGCTGGATAAGCGGATATCAGAGGTACGCCCAGTCACTTGTATGGTAGACATCCTGACGACCGATAAACCAATAATGCCCAGGTCGAGCTCGTTCTCAACCTATAGAGCATAGAGTGCGAGTTGTTCTAGATGGTTTCGAATCCTCTAGGTCCTTGCTTCTCGAATGCTTCCTTCGCCAATCCGTTGATTTCCAAGCGGACGGAGTTTGGTCAACCATGAATGTGGCTCTTCGTTACTTCCGTAACGGTATAAGTATCACTGGGCGCCCTACGCGTTTGGGATTTGTTGTCTGATCCAATACAATTCGTAGGGTAGGCTTTTGGTAGGCCTGCTTCGTTGAACGTTATGTTGGGTTAAGTTTGCCTTGTATATCGACTTTCGAACATTCACCAGGTCTATATCGGCGTCTACAATAAACGGCAGCAAATGAGGGTGAATGTGGGTCCTTCGTACCTGAGAGATTGTTGTACCTGGGGCGAGGCAGGATAGCGTAAAATCGATAATGCAGGTGACGTTATATCGACTCTTCGTGCAGCGATTTCTTCGACAGCGAGTGCAGCTTAGTGACGGGTCTGCGCACGATCAACCTGGATACGATCATGGACCTGCTCACTTGCGGAATCAGTTCACACTCGGCATCGTAGCGTGCGGCCTTCGGGCTCCCCAGCTAAGGATAGGCAATACATTGAATCACCCTAACTCGGTCTAGCGCACACGCAGGCAACTAGTTGCAATTTGGATGATCGAAGGAGGACACACCAGTTGGACCCGAATGTCCTCCTTTAACGATATCTAACGTGATGAGGCTTGGTGAACTCAATTGCCAGGTTCCCAAGTTACGTCAACCTTGACCATCCTGAATCCTGATATAGATGCTTCAATTCGCCTCGCCTGTTTTCCTTTTACCCAAGCCCTTCCACAGCTACTATAAGCACGAGCTTAATGTAGGCCTTCGCTATCGTGTCTTCAGGGGTTTTAACACCGGCGGTTGCCACACTCACCGTCTTTTCCAGGGTTGAACATAACATGGACGTCCCTGATAAGTTATGTCTCTTACGTCTTCACTTGGATAAGTGCCTTGGCGTGGCAGTCAGCGTCCATACCTTTTTCTGATCCTGCCCACTTTCGGATGTATTGAACTGAGAGGGACATCGTGCCCAGGGAGGTGTAAGATATATTATAAAGGGCGGTAGTGCACTACCGCAAGTTCTGTAGGCCTGCTCCTCCCATACCTTCCCGATACCTTGCAGACTTCCGCAATGTCGAAATCAGATTCCTCTGTCGATGAAAAGAGTATCCGGAGCGTAGGGGGTGCTGAAGCCGCTGTCCCAGGCTACACAATCGATCCCGAAGCCGAGAAGAGGCTATTGCGGAAGTTGGACTGGAGATTGCTCCCGCTTGCTACTGCTATAAGTAAGTGATGGGATCTATCTAGAGGGTCAGGATGTGATGCTGACTTGGCTGCAGTCTGTTTGAATTTTATTGATAGGTAAGTCTTGAATCCGCGTTCTGGCGAATACGTTGATGTCAATCATAACCGCTCGTTTCATAGGGCTGCCATTGGTATGTTTACTTCGTGATTCAGTGATGACCCCGTCAATGACTCCTTGCTTTCTAGGAAATGCAAAGATCGCTGGTCAGTTTGATCGCATTAGTCGAATTTGCATGTTGTTCAAACCTCTCATGTTTACAGGTCTCGAAAGAGATCTAGGAATGGCTGGATACGACTTCAACATCGCGCTAACAGTGTTTTATGTTTTTGTACGTACCCCGAACTTCTCAAACTCGACGGCTCTGATATTCCTACATTGTATAGTTCGTTGTCTCGGAAGTACCCTCCAATCTACTCCTCAAACGCTTTGGGACAGTCATCTTAGCGATCACGGTAATCGGCTTCGGTCTCTGCACTCTGGGGTCGGCATTCGTAACTTCGTACGATGGCCTTATCGTCACCAGAGTATTTTTGGGAATATCTGAGGGTGGCACATTGGTGCGTAAGGCGATTCCGATCCGATCCTTCGGACTGACATTTCTCGTGTTTCGTAGCCAGGGTTGACCTACGTTCTGGCCCGTGTAAGTCCCATCGGCGGCAATAAGCACTCATTCTCATTCCCTTGTTGACCTGATCGACATACAGTACTACCGAAAGAAGGAATTCGTGTTGAGGCTCAGCGTCTTCTTCGGTGTCGCCCCATCTCTAGCGGGTGCTTGTGAGTGGATTTCATATAGCCCACCTCTCATTCTCTAACGCCTTCGCAATGTAAGTCGGCGGCCTGCTTGCTTCTGGTTTGCTCAAAGTTGGTGACTTCGGCACCATCAAATCATGGAGGAAAATCTTCTTCATCGAAGGTAATTTCGAGGAACGCCGGCGGGGAGAAGTTGTGCTCACGTATACTGACAGGCCTCCTCACAATCGTCGTTGGGATCGCATGTCTCTATCTCCTCCCAGCCGACCCTCGTAATACCAGGATGTTCAACGAGGAGGAACGTGCGTTGGCGCTGGCGAGGATTGACGCAGACTCTGTTGTTAAGAATCAGGGCAAGAAAGAGAAGGCGACTTGGAAGCTGGTGTGGAGGGCATTCAACTTCAACGTCAGTGCTATCTTATTTTATTTTTTGTCATTGGACTAATCCCGCCCCGAAGACGATCCTTTGCTCGTTGGTGTACCTCTTGCTCAACATATCCTTCCAAGGTCTGCTTCTGTTCATGCCTACCGTCATAGCTGGCCGTAAGTGCTTGATATCTTCTGCCATGAAATAGTCTAGCTGACTGATACACTTTGTAGTTGGTAAATTCAGTAAGCGCACGATTATCTCTTCCTCTTCTTTCCTCCTAATTGATTTGTTGCGTCTAGCTGTCGTGATGTCTCAGCTCCGCACTGTGCCCCCTTTCCTTACCGCCGCTGTATGGGGTCTTATATTTTGCTATCTCGGACTCCGCCTACGAAAGCACGCTGTGGTTATGCTTGCGACTATGCCTTTGGTCGTGATCGGTTATGCAATTTCCATTGGGACAACTAATGCTGACGCTCGGTTAGTGCCTGCCTACCTAGTTTTTGCTGATTTGCTGACGAACCGTATTTCCGAAGTTACGCTGCATGCTTCTTAGTGATTGCTGGCGCAATTCCCACAGGTCCAATAGTATACGCTTGGGGAGTCGGGAATTCTGCGCCTGACACTGTCCGCGCTGTTACTACCGGCATTATCCCAGGTACGTACATCAGATACCAACCTGGAAGCACCGATCTCAATGCTGCTACCCACCGTAGGTATCGGAGCAATTGGATCCATCATTGCGTGAGTGATTCCGGTCACAGCCTCTCGATAAATATATTGATCTGCCTTGTAGCGTGTGGACATATCTACCTTTTGATGCCCCCAACTATCGTACCGGAAATACGCTGAATCTGGTAACATCTTCCACTATCATCGTGGTCATCACCATTGGGATGGTATACATCATCTGGGAAAATGCGAAGCGCGAACGTGGAGAAAGGAATTACAGACTGGAGAACAAGTCAGAGGAGGAAATCGAGCAGTTGGGGTACCTCCATCCTCAGTTCCGATACACTTTGTAGTCTATTTATGACCATTTCACGACCTGTACCATATGATCAATACCAAATCTTCGTTTCTTTGCCATGGAATGCTGCTCGTGGCATCTACCAGTCACCCACGCTTAAGAGATTATCATCCCCTGTCGACCCCTATCAAAGGGTAGTGACTATGCAGGGATGCAGGGATGGATCGCTTGACGTGCAAGTTTAGATCTTAACCAGAATCGCAACACGCGCCTTGTCACTGAAGCCAAAGACCCGCTCGTACTCTCTGAGTGCAAGTGTACGAGATCTATCTCGATCTGCCTGGACACCATGCCCCTGTCTTCTTGTGCATATGATGGAACGTGCTTCTTCTAGATGGAGATTCGAAGTTCTACGCGAGACAAACTTGTTTCACCGATTTCCACGACTTCGAGGCCTACCATCGCAAATGCGTATACAAGTGATGGGGCCTTGCGGACCTACTGGGCGTGGTGCTTACTTTCCTCCTCGCACTGGTGACCTCCATGCCCCCCTACGCCCCCAACGAAGATAATGAGAAGGCCCCGATTCAAGATGCAGAGTCTACTACCTCGGCTGACGAGATCGACCCGGTCGCGGAGAAGCTGCTCAGGAGGAAATTAGACTGGATTTTATTGCCACTTTTTACTGTTGTCTGTAGGTCTTCCTACCGTATCATGAGCAGATAGTGTTATACTTATTCCACCTCGCGAAGACTGTACGAACTTCGTTGACAGGTGCGCCCATTATGTACGACAGAAATGAGCTATCTCTTTGACAAGCGAATCGCAGGACTGCGATTGGTACGCCCTCTTTCAATACCCCCACCGTGACCATATAGACATTGATTGTATTTGGGATTAGGCAATGCAAGGATCGCTGGTACGCCATCCAACGTCTACAGGTTACCTTGGGGTTACTCATTGCTGATAGGCCTCGAGAAAGACCTCGGCATGAAAGGTTTCGACTATAATATTTCTTTGACAATATTTTACATTTTCGTATGGCGAAGTTTCCAGTTTTCCATGCCCAGCTTTACTAACTCATTCGGTGTAGTATATCGCCGCAGAGATCCCCTCGAATCTTGCCCTCAAGCGTTTTGGATCCATGTGGCTGGCGGCGATGATTACCAGCTTTGGCATCGTTTCTATTGGAACGGCTTTCGTCAAATCTTATACTGGCTTGATCATCACTCGCGTTTTCCTTGGGATTGCCGAAGGAGGGACTTTAGTGAGGCATTTCCAAATTCAGCAGGGGTTTGCACTCTTGGGCTAACATTGTTTCAGCCTGGTCTTACCTACATCATGTCTCGGGTAAGATTCAGCTCACTTGAGTGACAGCCTTTCGGGGTTTCCTGATTATAGCCTTAGTATTACCGCCGCTCAGAACTCGTCCTTCGTGTGGGTATATTCTTTGGTATCTCGCCGCCCCTAGCCGGTGCATGTAAGTGCTTGTATACCATGCTCCGTGGTTAATCTCACTATCATGAAGTTGGTGGTCTCCTTGCTTCTGGCTTATTGTCGGTTGGAGATTTTGGGATGGTCACTTCTTGGCGGAAGGTATTTTTCATTGAAGGTAAGACCCCATATTTCGCTGACAATTGAGTACTTACGACCCAAGGAATCATAACGACGGGTTTTGGGTTACTATGTTTCTTAATCATCCCAACTGATCCTCAACGCACCCGGATTTTCACGCCTGCCGAGCGAGCTTTGGCTTTGGCTCGCATCGACGCAGACCAAGCCGTTCGAACCAATGGGCGCAAGGAATCTACCACTCTTCGCTTAGTATGGAGGTCTTTCAACATCAACGTATGTGTAGCGCAGAAACATTTTTGGCGTACGTTTGACCAACCTATTAGACCATGATCTGTACGGTTGCATATGTCATGATCAACATCTCCTTCCAAGGACTCAGTCTCTTCATGCCTACCGTGGTGGCTACCTGTAAGTAACTAGGTTCAGTGTAATGTTCTATTCTAATGGCTATCCTTAGTGGGTCACTTTAGTGAGCATGTTCTTTTCCTCGGTTTGTCTCTGTACTTACGTAGCGCCATGTTTCAGCGGTTGTTGAGTCTCAGCTGCGTACCGTGCCTCCTTATCTTGTTGGCGCAGTCTGGGCTGTTGTTGTTACCTACGTTAGCTTCCGAGTCAGAAAGCGCGGTATCCCTATCATATTTTCCTGTCTGCTAGTGGTCTTGGGGTATGCTTTGGCTGTCGGGACGAAGAACTCCCACGCACGGTAAGATACTCGTTTTGTTGTATTTTTATCATCTTCAATGCGTCATACAGGTATGCGGCTTGCTTCCTATCCATCGCGGGCGCCTCCCCGACCGGACCCTTGCTGATAACATGGGGAACAGATAACGCAGCCCCCGACACAATCCGTGCGGTGACGACCGCTATTATTCCAGGTGCGTAAGCTGTTCGAATGATCATGGTTCGACAACTTCAACATACCCTGTGCAGGTGTTGGTGCCCTCGGCTCCATAATAGCGTAAGTTTTGTTTGATCAGCACTTATGCCTACTCATATGTGGCCTAGTGTATGGACCTACTTGCCTCAAGACGCTCCAAATTACCACAACGGCAATTCGCTCAACCTTGCTACCAGCATCTTCGTGTGTTTGTTGGCGCTGATTGGGATCCTCTATATACGATGGGAAAATGGGAAGCGGGCTCGGGGAGAGCGCGACTATCGGATAGAAGGAAAAACTCAGGAGCAGCTAGAGAATCTGGGCTACCTCCACCCTCGATTCCGATACCAGATATGACTTCGTCTGTGGTCACAACGTGTTGGTTCTAGTCAAGTTCCGGTGATAAGTGTTCATACGGCCTATGTGTATAAATATCTGTGGTCTCAGAATGCGGCACCTTGAAGGTTATTCCACTCAACGATGCTGCCAAGGTCCCACATATACTATCCTCGTTGTACTCCACTTGTGCAGTCCTATTTTGTCTCCGCCGCTGACCGGGTCGGGTCCTATATTTACGAGCATCGTTTACTGATTTATTGGAGAAGGTAGATGCAGTCTTGATTCTTTTGCCTGTACCTTATCTTATCTTTATCACACCGTCGTCATCTCGGACCCCAGGTTTAATCACCGTCCAGTTAAACCCTTGGGCATGTAGACTAAGTAAAGCATCAGTGATCGAATGGGTGTAAGTAAGGAATACTAACAGATGCGAGTGTTCTTGTTCATCTACGCGACGTTTCTCCATCAGCATAACTTCTCAACAAGGACGTTCGTCTGCTGTAGGCCTCCTTCAGCCGTCATCACCAAGGTCACACTTGTATCGATGCACGGAATCAATTCCTCCCTATCACTGGCAATTCCAAGAGCTCACTGCACAGCTACATACAATCAACCCGGAGTCTCCATTACTCCACTAAGACCACATAACATCCTAGTTCAGATCGATCTGCAGACATGATACGAATGAGGGCTCGATCCACCGAGATATGTTCAACAGCTACCTATGTATCAACTGCGAGGCCGCTGAATCCTAGTTTTTTAGGCTATGGGCTTTGGCTACAGAGCATGAACGAATGGGCGCTTAACGTGAAGGGGCTACGGCAAACTTTCTCGTGAAACTTGCAGTTTGACTTTGAACCAGAACACCGGACGTCTTGATAAAACGTTCCCCTTAGTACATATGCTGCCTTTTTGATGACCTGGTCACTACGCACATCCCTGATATGAATGCCCCGCCGAAGGATACTGGTGCTCTTCCTTTTGGACTTCTTGTAGCAGTCGGTCCTTTCTAAGAAACTTCATTGAAGAAGCGACAACACAAAACAATACCTGACCCGAGCATTTGCATGGAGACCGTTGAACCATTTAGAACACTGCGTCTTTCTTGTCACGACGTGAGTAATATGAAGGCCTCGTCGAGGAACGGCAAAGGTACGTGATCCGTGAATCAACCATATGCTCGTTGTTTCCGCTGACGATGTTGCTATATGACAGTGTCGCGGTGTGTGATAATGTCATGCCTTTCACTTACGACCAGGCCCTCAGACCCAAGGGCTGATTGACTCAGTTGACATCCTTGGAGGTCATTGCGCGCCGATGTTTCATTGTCGCAGCAATTTTGCCTCGGCGAAACCGTTTTTGGATTCGAGAAGTCAGGTACGCGATATATCTGAACTCAGCGACGACCGAGGGAGGACGAGGACCGACGCAATGGATCATCGACAGGCTCTGTTAGTGCTCATGTTAACCATGTTTTCGCGTTATATAAACCTCGGAGGTCGTTTCAGCTTCGACAATCACTCAACTTCGTTAACTAAACCATGCTTCAGACAACCCGTCTAGCATCCTTACTCGCACTCCTACCTCTGGCATATGCTGCTCTTGGGCCTCGTACTGAAATAGTACTCACCAATGAGGTTGTTGCACCCGACGGTTTCCCCCGATCGTATGTCAATTGAATATGTATCGTATCTGCGCAGCTTACCGATCCCATTTTCTCGCAGAGCAGTCCTGATCAACGGGGGTGGTAAGGGCGTCCAGCCCGGACCCCTTATCCAGGGTAGGGTGGTGAGGCTCATCCACTGGATCAAAAGATTAGATAACTGACATCAGAGTTAGGGAGACACGTTCAAAATCAATGTTGTCAACAAACTACAAGACAAGACGATGCCCACGAGCACGAGTATTGTACGTGCAATCTTCACTCGTTGCTTGAGCATTTCTCACCTATGTGTTTAGCATTGGCATGGATTACTGCAGCGCGGAACCAACTGGGCTGATGGTGAGTATATTACGAGCAGTTTGAAGTGTCGCCATGCTCATATATTGGGTCGCCAGGCCCTGCATTCGTGACACAGTGTCCGATTGTTCCCAATGAAGCGTTTGAATATGCTTTCAAAGCTTCACACCCTGGTACATTCTGGTACGTATCTGGCAATACGCGACACGTACGATAAGTAACTCTCGTGAAGGTATCATTCACATCTGTCTACACAATACTGCGATGGCGCCCGTGGCCCAATGGTAGTGTATAATCCACGAGATCCTTACGCAAGATTTTACGATGTTGACGACAGTACGAGCGCGACTGGGGCAAATATCTATAGCTGATTGCTGATATCGTGGCTTTAGGCTCCACAATCATCACTCTCGAAGATTGGTATCACGTCCCTTCTCTCCAAGTTCAAGGAGTTCCCACTCCTGACAGCACACTCATCAACGGCCACGGACGCTCAAAGGATGGACCAAAAATGCCTCTCAGTGTAATAAATGTTGAACACGGGAAACGATATCGTATCCGCCTCGTTTCGATGGTCTGCGACCCCAACTACAGATTCTCCATTGATTCGCATACGATGTTCATCATCGAAGCGGATGCCGATTACACGCAAATGGTGGAGGTTGATAGCCTCCAGATCTTCGCAGGTGGGTTTACCAATCTTGCAGTGGGCTTCATTGTGCTAATCATGACGCAGGACAACGGTACTCCTTCATTCTGCATGCAACGCAAAACGTAGGAAACTATTGGATTCGTGCTAATCCTAATGTCGGTGCACAAGGATTTGACGGCGGCATCAACTCCGCCATCCTACGATACAAGGGTGCTCCATGCGAAGAGCCAACCTCTATACAAACCAACAGCACACGACCCCTACTTGAGACTGATCTACACCCCTTGTACGACCCCAAAGCACCTGGTCGACCTGTCCCTGGCGGTGCAGATGTCGTCATCGACCTAGCAACTGCATTCAACCTCACATCTGCGTTATATACTGTCAACAATAAGACCTTCGTCCCGCCAACACTCCCGGTACTCCTACAGATTCTCTCGGGCGCTCATAGCGCGCAAGAATTACTTCCTACTGGCAGCGTGTACACTCTTCCTAGGAACAAGGTTGTGGAGCTGACACTTCCCGGCGGAGCTATTGGCGGTCCAGTACGTATCAACAACCCAGCACCACCACTTAACACTAATTGTGATCCTACTCTTTCACAGCATCCTATCCATCTTCATGGCGTACGTCTTGTTATTTCCAACCTTAGATCATTCACTTACCCACCATTATGATTGCGCAGCACCTCTTCTCGGTTGTTCGGAGCGCCGGCAACTCCACATACAACTTCGATAACCCTGTCCGCCGCGACGTAGTCTCCAATGGCGTTGCAGGAGACCTCGTAACCATCCGCTTCGTCACAGATAACCCAGGTCCTTGGCTCCTCCATTGCCACATTGACTGGCACTTCGAGCTGTACGTGTTTCTCTGCTTGTCACTTATAGCGTCTGGCTGACGTGCTTCTCTCAAGTGGATTCGCAGCAGTCTTTGCTGAAGATCCCCAAGGGACAAAGATAGCCAACCCTGTACCAGGCAAGTTCCACCCTCCACGAGAATACGACGTGCAACTTACTCTACTACAGCGGCGTGGTCGAAGCTATGCCCTGCGTACGAAAAGTATGCTTCAAAACCTGAGAAACTTAGTATGGGAAAGAATCCCATGCATCGTAGGCCTGGGCATTGATAAGGATACCTCTTCACGGACATCATGCTCTGTTTTCTTTTGGGTTAGAGCGACTATATTGTGTATGTAGAATCAGTTAATGTTACACTAGACACACTGGGGCACATCCGTAGAGTTCGAATAATACAAACAATCATATAGTGGTTGGATGGGCTATTTGCTCTTTAATCTGTTTAGACCAACGCATTGCTCAAGGTACCGGTGAAGTCCCTCAACACTTGTAGCAATAGCACCAACCACACCATCAGGCCTGATGGCAGCGACTGTGATTGCACCAGATTTAGTTCCGTAAGCCGAGTTCGCGTGATGCATGCTATCCCTGAGGACTAAACAGTCGATGTCGAATGATTCGGAGCCGGAGCTGGGTAGGATGATGACACGCTGTATAGTTTCAGCTGGATATTCTTTCAACGCTTCGGCGACGGGCAAGGCACCATCACACTGTGCAGAAAATATGAGGACCGTATGGCATGCCACGGAAAATAAGTCGAATAGGCGCATGGCTTTGGATGCGTCATGCATGTTGAACAAGGCCGACGCGTCGGGGGCTCGGTCACCGGCTCTCAACGCTTCGCTTCGTCCGTATGGGTTCCTTGCCGAGTTGGCTTGGGCACTCTGGCGTTCATCAAAAACGTAGGGCGTCTCTCTGTAGTTTACGCCTAGCTGGTCCTGCAAGCCGCCTCTGTCCCATATATCCGCAGGGTCTGTTCCTGCTTTGAATAGCCGGGTGTGGAGGTCCAGCGCGATCTGTAGCATCCCTTCAATTACTGGAAGGCGTTCCGCGTCGTACGAATCCAAAAGTTCCGGTTTAGCCAAGCCTTTGATGACGAGGGCTAGCTTCCAACCAAGATTAAACTGATGGGAATGTTGGTAATTGACGTCACCGGGTAGTGAATGGTGCTCACCGCGTCTTGGACGCCAGAATTCATGCCCTTACGACACGTTAATACATCACGGTGACAAGGAAATCAACCGTATTTACCTGTGCGCCTGTGGGGCTGTGAATATGAGCAGCATCTAGGCGTGGGCGTAAGCGAGGCACAAGTGATACAGGATCGGAAATGACCTCCAGCAATGAATGCTCTGCCTTTACGGAACGAAGTAGCCATCCGAGAATGTGGTCTAGAAGCACCGTCGTTATCTTTTGTCTCCGTTTGATATTCACCGGCACTTACGTGTACTTCGAAATGAAATCAAGCTCGCCATATTCAATATCGGACACTCCAGTTACCCTGCTGATAAATTTCATGATGCTCTCTCGATCCGTCAGCCTAGGCAAGCCTGCATTGACTCCTGTGATGATGAAGTTGAAGAGGTCAGGGTTTTCTTTCTGAGCAGGTCGAAGAGATAGCCTATACATATATGAAATGAATCAGTGGCTCTAAATATCTCAGACAAAGGCCTACATCATCGAATGGCCTTCGCCCCATACATGCCAAAACTAGTGGACCAGGTAAGAAAAGAGCCTGGAAACGGGGAAGTTTTGAAGAAACACCTACGTTATTTTTTATGCCTCGAGAAATATGTATATCGCCTATTACCATATGCTCTGCTCTCGTCTCCCCCACGAAGGCCAACCCCGCCCCTTTGCGTACGACACTATGCGCGCCGTCCGCTCCAACAATGTACACGAAGTCAGCTGTCTCCATCTCCTCGGCACCATCCTTGAGACGTAACATCTTCGCGGTAACATGATCTGCGAACTGCTCAAATGAGGACAGCCTGACGGAGTAGTCAACGGTCACTCCATGCTTCCGCAAATGAGAAGTGAGGATCTCCGATTGTCTGTCCGACCCAAGCAATATTAATTTAGTCTTAAGCACGTACGCACGATCAGCGGACGTTTACTTGGTAGGAGCGCGGGTCAACGTACGATAGGGAAGGGGTCAGAAGGTTCTGCGTTCTTGCGGAGCATGTCAAAAGTCTTGGATGGGATTGGGGTCCCTACTGGGTACGCCCTCATCAATGGCGCCGGAGAGGCAATCTCCAGAATGTCAGGCAAAACGTCGAGAAAATGATGCGCCTCTAACGTTCGCGGCTAAATAATTTGCAGCGTAAGTTGAGCCACCGTCCATAGCGATACAACAGACCTACCTGGATAGCCGCGCCTCGCTGCCCAACATTCGGTTTAGCTTCTTTCTCGATTATTCGGACGTTGACTCCCTGTTTTGCGAGAGACAGCGCCAGTACAAGGCCTACAGGCCCGGCTCCAACCTATGAACGTAATATGTCAAGTGAGGTGAGCATGATGAGCATGGTAAGCAATCAAGCAACATACGACTAGGATCGAGGGTGACTGCATTGAAATCGCTCTGCTAGAACGCTCACTTCGCACGAGGCTCGCAGCACAGCGGCCCGCTCTATTTCAACGGTTTCATGGCCCTCCAGCGGTCTCACAATGGCAATGAGATTCCGTTGTAGCATCAGGTTTCCACGCTCCAAAAATAATGAAGGAGGGTCACCAGTCGCACGTAGGCCTCAAGGAAGGTTTATCCATGGCATTATCGAGTTAAGGCCTTAGAGGCCGTTAGCACGAGGGGGCAACTGCATTGTAATTCCATGGTGATCAGTAAGATCCACACTGCATGTACTGAGTGAGTCTGACACTGACCAAGTTGATTGTACACGGGTTGCCCATCGCAGCAGTCGCAGCAAAAATGTGTACGTCCGTATATGTACTACGTGGCTCTGGTGCTCGTACCATCAGGAGGGTCTACGTAACATGAAACGAGCAGCGAACGAACATCGCGTCGCATCAACTGCAATGAGGCGCTAATTCATGTTCAGGGGCTCCAAGTATAATTATTTGAAAAGGTATATATTGTCGAGACGAACGGGAATATCTAATCTGCGTAAGATGTAAAGATCCGTGTCCGCGTCCATGTCCGATATCAAAGGGGCGTATGCGGGTAACATGCTGCCTACTGGGTATGTTTAACCACATCAATGAATCGTGCCGGTCATACGGTCTCATTCGGTGATCGTAGTAACAATGCTGGTGATCAAGTCGTGAAGTTCATGGGCGTGTACGTGAAAAGCGTGGGACTGTTCAATGGGGGAGTTGCGGGTACGTGGAGGATGGGAGGTAGAAGGGATGTCGGATGACGGGAGGAGTTATGGCGAATGGGTGTATCGTTTGTCCGTGATGAATTTCGTGCAGAGTTCGTGAGTGGGGGGCGTGAGGAAGATGGATACAAAGTATGGCTATTAAAATAGGTAGATTGTAGAAGGTGTATTTTGAAGTGGATGTGAAGAGAGAAATTGTTTATAGTGGAGGGGTCAACAGACCGAAGAGGTGGGCGGAATAGGCAAGGCGACGGGGTCGCGAAGGGTGATGGATGTCATTGGATGGGGATGGGGACATGTCGAGTGATGAATGTAGGTATCGCAGGGGATGAAACGCATGCCGCGAATGGGAAAACAAACGGAATAATGATAATTGGATGACAGATGTGCTATACGATCGTGAAGACCAGCGACACGGAGCACGTAAATGGGAACTTGAATGCGCCGAGAAGGAAGTTGGCCCGGAGTATGGAATGGAGTGCCAGAGTTTCTTTCCGCGTCCATAGGTCGAGGCGGTCCGTCTAGTATGTATTACTGATGAAGAAGTGAATGGGCGATTGAGAAGAGATATGAAAGGGAGAAGGCGAGAACGGGCGACGTGATAGGCTCTATGTCAGAAGACATAGCCGATCACATTCGGACTATTTTTGAATGGCCAGATAAGGGAGATGGAGAATAGCGGTGGGTAATTAATGGTTGGCGTAGAAAGAAGCCTACAAGTACAGGAATACAACGGTCAGAGACCCTGGCCAGAGGTGTACAAAAACGAAAGACGTACCGATAGCGCTTCGTCATTACTTTTGGTCGTCTTTGATGACATTAATATAGTATTTCTTCATCTCCAACACCTCGCCTATTCGTACTGTCTCCAAGATTGCTATGTTCATCTCCACCTTATTCGGCTAACCCGCCTCGACCCAAACTCGTCTAAGTCTCTTACGACCTCGCCTACCCTCGCCCCATACTCGCAGTGAAGTGACTCCCACTCTTCGACTGCGCATTCACATAACCGGCGACACCGTCCCTCGTGTGACTTGTGTGATAACAGTTCACACTCACCACCATATATCGAGATCCGCAACAGCATCACACCCACAACGACCGGCCTCCCATCCCGAATCTCACCCAGCCCAACGGCTGCGTGAATTCAATAACTGTTCCTCCTCCCCCGGCGCCCCTTGCCGAACATTCCACTCCCGTTCGACGTTTGCTTGCTACCACCTCGCGTAAGGCCGGTAAACAAGCGTTTGAGGAGAGGTTGTTGTTTGGTTGGAGAGGGCATAACAGGCGGAGGTACAGGGATGGGGGCGGGTTGAGGGATGTATTGCGGATATTTGGCTTGATGCTATTATTAGTAGATGAGAACGGGCGGGAAGAAGTAGAATGGGTCGAAGTACTTACCATCATTTCCATTCGAGTGCCCTTCGGAGGAACGACTACGTATTGACCGCCGCCTATCGGGACGACGAGCGGTTGCTTTCCGGAGTGAACGTAAGCTGCACATAATATCACAACCATTGATCAGTACACCTTGCGTACATAATCGCTGCGATCACCATCGGAGAGGTGGTCCGAAGAAAATTAAGCGGTGAATGTGACTTACGTTGATTACCGTGCGCTGGGTACGCCACAGCGGGTGAGGTGTTTGACCTGGTAGGTAGTTTCTGCCGCCCCGTTGGTGGAATAGCGATCTGTGTCTGCGATCGAGACGCCGCTGGTCTGTCACGGTTAGAGGGTGGCAAGTGAGATACCGAGGCAGAGGCGTGGTGTCTCGAAGAAGGGGGTGTGCGGGTAGTTTGGTTGGACGATCGGCGTGAATGCGAAGGTCTGCTGTGTGAATTGGATGGTGGCAGGTAAGGTGCAGTAGGAGAGCTGTTGCTCGGTCGGTCCGAGTAGTACTGTCGGTCCCACTCCCTGTCTCGCGACTTCAAATCTCTGTCTCTGTCTCTTCTATCATCGTACTTGGCACTCTTCGACCTGGAATGGTGCGACGAATGGCCGCTGGACCTTGTCATATCGCGTTGAAGTGACTTGGCCTGGACGGCGGGTGTGGTAGGCACAAATGGGTTGGCCGGGGGGTAGGAATTTGTTTTGCTGACCCAGTTAGCAATGGAGTGCTGCTTGGCCATGTAGCGTTCGTAGGCCTCTGGCGAGTAGTCGTACTCTGTCATGGTCGCGAGCGATAGGGTAGTAGCTGGGGTGTGGTTGAGGAGGTGGTGGTGGTGGTTGAGGAAGAAGAGATGGTTGTGGTTGTGGAAGAAGAGGTGTGGAGGGATGGAAGGGTCACGACGAGGTAGAGTTGGTGGTATATAAATAGGAGTAAATCCTATTGAATTATATAGCGTAGAAGGAGGCGTGTGAGGGGCGAGGCAATTATATCGATTGTGGACGATCCTAGCGTACAACAACCGCTGCAATTCTCATAAAAGTAAACTTCACTCTTTTTTTGCTCCCGCGGACCCACAAATAAATAGGTGTAAACAGCAGACTGATACCCATTTTGGTACTAATTTCTATATTTGGCCACCCATTGACCCTGACACATCCAGACTAGTCAAGTCAAGCGCTGTTCACTGCCTATTGTCCGCTGTGATTATCTGCCTTGGAGCTGCTGCCAGGCCTCGTGTTTCCACGAGCACTGGGTACACTATACTGATCCCGACGGGACAAATGTGGCGGCCTTGACGACTTTCCTAACAACATATCTGAACTAATTTTGTATCACAATCTGCAGTTGCACCTACAGGACACCGTCGATGTGATCGCAATAGGCTGCCAATTGTTCATTTCGGTCCGCCAAGACGTGTCAGGGTAACTGCTCTCCAAACTCCATGCCATGAATACTGAGTACTGATCCATGCAGATGCGTATCGATCCGATGGCACGCTTGAGTCAGGACTCATTAGAATGTTCGAAGAAACCGAGCTTTCGATAGTTCCATGTTATTGCCGTCCCTCTTTCTCAAGAACCCGAAGTTTGAACGCTCGGAAGCTGCGTGCCCTGCTCCTTAACTTCTCAGCACTTGCATTCACACACGGCATGCACGAATCAACGAGGCGTCTACCCTTTGATTCTCCATCTCCTCATCCCAGTATCCTTTACAGCCCTGTTTTCTCCGCAGTGTCGCCGCTGCCCGTGGGGTGAATAACCATTACAGGTACGAGTTTACCTCGGTACGTGTAGTGATTACACGGCAAATGAAGCACGCGAATGGTGTTCTATGCAAACGTGTAAACCATCCTAGCCCTCGACTCTGATCATTAACGGCTTTCTTCTTGGTTCTGCCGCTGAGTCTTCTCCTCCATTTATCAGAAGTTCACAGCAGCTTCTCGGGCGGCAAGCAACTTAACAGCCGTACTCTCAGGACCCAGGTCACGGCGAGTACGGCGAACAGTATGTTTGTTTTATTTGATAGGAATGCTGAGCCTACAGATTCCGTGACAGTCATCAACGTATCGAAACAGATACATCCTCCATCACCTTCCCTCCTTTCCACGATCAGACCCCCATTTCCTTCGACCATCGTTTCTGTTCATCAAACAGCAAACAGTGCGTGCGACGGAGTTACACCCCATGATGGGTCCCGAACGTCATAGCTATTCAATCACTGTGTAAGTCTCAGCTACTTTGTCGTCACCATTTCGATATACACATCCTTTCCACAGTATTCCTCGGCTATTCGATGTTCATCTTCCTTGCGGCACTGCACATTGCGTAGACGAACTTCTACGGATCTTACTACACGTTGCGGCTTACTCGATGTTGATTGGAAGATCTAGCATAAACCACGGTGCCGGCGGTTCATCTCTTCGCAACATCCTGTGCTATGGCCCATGAAATGAGCTGGTCCTCGTCATTGGTGTTCGTGAGTACCCTTTGCCCTGTGTCCAGTACTTCCTCGAACGCAAAGATGACACATATATCATAGTAATTACGTGGAGGTGTTAGATGATCATGATGGGTATTGGACAAGATGTCTCAAGCTCGAAGTTTCAATCTTCGTAGGATGGTTGGAATTAAAAGAACGCGGCTCGATTGATGTATGTGGAAAGATTTCTATCCTTACATACGTTAACTTCTGGATGACTCAGTGGAAGTATCGAGAAAGCCATTGCTGCGCTCGGATCCTGCTACGTCCAGTCGGCTCCTACTACTTTGCGGATGCCAAACTAGCCCTCAGTAATTCCGATCGAAAATTAGCACCAAAGTTGCTGGAGCTAGAGTTTTAGTTCTAAATCTTACTCTTCTCACAGATATGCTTGCTTACTCCAAACAACGAAGCCAGAACCAAGTGGTTGCAGAAGGGAACCGACGGGTGTCACGGCGTACCGACTGCCAATTCTCACCGACGCCAACTAGTCTAGCCTAGGGGTACGAGCGCTGGAGGAGTCGACGTCTTGCACTGGAAGGGGATTCGGTGTAGTGTTCCGCGTCCTCGTGGATGGAGGGACCTAGTGCACCTTTCCTAATATCAATCTACATATAGGGGTGGCAACCCTAGACTGGTAAAGACTAGTAAGTACTTGGTGGCAATGATAGGCGTTGACCCGTACGAAGGCTAACGGAGGGAAACCTCGGTGCCTTTGTGGTGGACCTGCTCGGAGCCCTAGCTCTACGCCTTCTGTTCTTGGGTTCGCGGTGGCGCACAGGAGCGTCCAGGAAGGAGGTACAGGGGAGCCCCTGTGCAACTCAGTCACGCGACCCTGCCAACTGCTTCGTTTCGCGAGTCCGACTTGGACGTGGGCTATTCCTCAAGTCCCGAGCGGTGGGTCTACGGGAGAACAGCCGCTCGGCTCGCAGCGCGTCGCTGACTACCCGTTACGCTTCAACCATCATCATTTTTCTGCCCTATCATCAATCATCGGAATGCGAGTCTTGACGGTGCCACTCCGATCAAATAGGTTATAACACGAGTTGGAGGGGGTGTCGACGGAACACGGAACAGATACAGACTAGCTTGCAGCGTGTTTGAGCCTGGAGGCACCCATCATCAAAGCCTTCGTACGTAATCGCGTCGAAGTGCTCAATTCCGAGCATAGTTGCCGTCGGGTACGTGCCATGTGCAGGACGTACTACGTACCTCTTCAGCACTACCTCCGTTATATATATTATACGAATGGACCTTCCACGGATGCCTCGTGGCTAGCGTCAAGCTTCAGCTCAAGCTCTGGCTCGACAGCAGCAGGCATGGATGATATGGTGCCGTTATTCGCCCTCACGCATAATGGACTTGTGTTCTAAGCTTGCTTGTCAGGCATGCAAAATTGCCAATAGGCCCCGCAAAGTGCGGAGGCGTGATGCAACTTTAATGAACTCCGAGTACAAGTGAGCTAGTTATATCAGTTGTGATTCTGTCATTTATATTTATCAATTGCCTTCCTGCATGAAGACGGAGATTAGGTGGGTAAACAGGAGAGGCGTGGAAGTATCTGTGATGATTTGGACGCCTTGAAGTCGACACATCCCTCCTTCCCCTATCCTGGCTCCTAATGAGAAGCGATCACGTGATTGGCGCGTCCCCACGAACTTCCCAAAACAGCAATCAACTCATTTCCTCCACGCCCATATCCCTTTTCCGACTCTCCCCAAACCGCTGCCGTTCTCCAATGGCCGCCTTACTTGAAACGCCGTCGCGAATATGGAGGCGTATAGAAGATATCGAAGGGCGGGATATGCCTTCGCTGCCGTCTCTGCCACCATTCGACGACGACTCTGCAGACGATGAAAGTCTTTCCTCCTCGAATATCTTGGGAAAGCTTAAGGATGCTGGCGACAATGACTCGAACAAATCTATTGACATGTCGCTGGATATATCCGGCCCTGCGCATTCTACACCCGCTCCTTCGTCTCACTATGCATCAACAATACGTGCCACTTCAAGTGTCTCAAGTACTGCACGCTTCGCCCATTCAATTGCATCGCGATCCGCGAAGTCGGCCTCGCTCGGCCTCTCTGGAACTGCTGGCAGAACAAGTTCGGGTGGGAATAGCCGAGGTAGTGTAAGGCGAGGTGAAGACGAGATGTCGATGGATAGTTTTGACGCAAGCGTGATCACTTCCTTGCCGGTGGTGGATCCGGCTACTGAGACAGACGAGGGGGATCTGGGAACGGTGGAGATAAGTAAGGATGGCACGCAGGAGGAGAGCATCAGCGTTCCAGAGGTGTATCTACCTCCTGAAGAGCCGGAGGAGCATGGACTGTCGTTTGCGGACGCGCTTGCGACTGTTAATGAGTCTAGGGAACACACGCCAAAGAAGTTTATGGAATACTCTGTCAATCTACGTTCGGAACCCAAGGTGAGTCTGACCAGCTCTCTCTCCGCCAATGCTGATTATCTTATCTATCCTTGCAGCCTTCTCCAAGAGACAGGTTTCGCAATGTTGCTATCCGAGAGAGAAAAACTATTACAACGAGGACACGAACTCCTTCACTCTCCCGCACGACACCATCACCTCATTCATCCCCGACTAATTCAACTCCTCGGAGTAACCGTACCATTAATATGACGCTCCCTCGCTCGGCAACTGCTTCTCCAGCTGTTCCAACGCCGGTACTAGGCGCGTCGATTCCCCTACCGCGATCGAATACCGCATCTCCAGCTATTGTAGTGCACTATGCGGACGACGATTTGACAGAGAGTATACTTTCAGAACAAGAGCCGTCTTTGGGAGATGCGGGGCTAGCACTTGATGAACTTTCGATGGAGATGGATGTAACAGAGGTACATCAATCTCCATATACTTCAACTACACAGCTAGATCTTCCACGGGAGGCTAGTACATCTATGAGCCCTTCCCGCATCGAATCCACCCACGAATACGGTGAACGGACTGATGAACGCGAGCCTACATTCTCATCCGAAGAAGGAGCTACCCCGCCAACGATACGAAATCCCAACCAAGCTACGCCCAGGGCCTCTCCGTCGCCAATTGCAATGTCTTCGCCTGCTTTGTCGGCAGCTTTCACACCAATTCCTGCTACGTCTCGGCCCCGCCTTCGCGCTCGCTTTGCACCAGACGAAAGTGCGGAAGAAAGAGAGCCCGAGACCCCTGTTCACTATGCTACCGCGGACGCTGAACAGGTAGAAGAGGAGGGTGAAAGGGATCCTCTAACCCCACACGCGGCGCGACGACGCTCGTTCCTTCTGGCAGTTGTTAACTCTACGACCCGCCCAAGATTAAAGATGCCGACTCCCCACCCTAGACGAGAAAGTATCTTCCCAGGCACTCCCAGCATTGCCGAATCGACTCCAGCAGCTGCACATTTAAGTGCATTGGACTCAAACGGACCTAGTACTGGACCGCGCTTACAATCAGCGTTCGCCGGCGTCACACCTCGTCCTCTTCCGCGGCGTACGTCTCATCCATTGGCGCAAGCTTTTACCCCAGAATCACCGCCTCCTGCCGAGTCGCGCGATGGCTCCGCTTCGCCTCGCCCACCTTCTGAATCAGGGAGTGCTACAAGTAGTAATGCCCAGTTGGCTACTATTCCTCCTTGGGCCACGCCCGGTCCATCTGGATCGCCGTACGATGGCGCTAGTGACAGGGCTTCATTCATTTCAACTGCATCCTCGCACGATCTCACTACGCACCATCGAGCAAATACTTCTTTTGATCCCGTCCTCGGCTTGGGTGCCCAAGGTCATGGATTGGGGCGCTTCAATGCAGGGAAATTGAATACGTACCTTCACAGTTTGAACAGACGACTACAAGAAGAAAACGAGTTGTTGGAGGAGCGAGTACGAATACTGGAGGAGAGGTCGGGAAAGACGGAGCTCGACGCTGGCGGAAGGCGGTTGAGTGCCGGGAGTCGACGAAGTAGTATGGGAGGTACAATGTTGGGTAATGTGGAAGAAGATGTAAATGCAGAGGGCTGGATGGAGGAGAAGGCTCAGTTGGAGGAAATGGTGGAGGATCTACAAACGAAGTTGGATAAGTGCCAAGAAGAGAAGGAGAGCATGGAGAGGGCGTTGGAAGAAGAAAGAACCGAGAGGTCAAGAGACAAGGAGCGTTGGAAGGAGCGGATGGCGGAAGTGGAGACAGGTGTGGAGGGTATAGTGAGGGACCTAGAAAGACGGGTGGACAATGCTGAGAAGGAGGCAAAAGAGGCAGAAGTTGACTGGCAAAAGCGGGTGAAAGATACCGAGAGAAAGTGGATTGAAGCAGAGGAAGAAAGAGACGCAGCTTTGGAGCGTGTAGCCCAGGCGGAACGCGCCCTGGAAAGCGGTCAAGAGTTAGGAGGAGAACTGGCGTCTGCCAACGAGCGGATCGCACAGCTCACTGGGGATGTGAGGAGCGCCAACATCCACATCGGTGATCTGGAGGAGGAGCTCGGGCGGGTTGACGAGAAGTTAGTCAAGGCCGAGAAGGAACTACACGAAGAGAAAGAAGTAGCCGCGGCTCTCGAGGAGGAGCTCATGCAAAAGGAGGAGGAGGTCTCGGCAAACACTGAAGCCTTGGAACGCAAAGAGTCAGAGATTCATCAATTGCAGGAAGAACTCAAGGAGTCCAAGAGTTATATCTCGCAACTGGAAGAAGATGCTGGCGCTGCGTCGGAGAGGATCGAGTCCCTCGAAGAACAAATATCTGCTCTTGGAATTGGCCAGAGAGATCTCGAGAAAGCATTGAACGAGGCGCATGCAGACATCGATGACCTTCAAGATGCAGTCCAAAGGTCCAACATGCTTGCACGTCAGTTGGAAGAGGCATTGGAGGCCGCCGAAGAGAAGATGCATTCCGACGAACACGAGATCATCGAATTGCAAGCCAAGATCGACACATTGGAGCGTGAACGTGAACGGGAGGCATCTTTCGCCCAGAAGGAAGCCTCCAAGAGTTATGCTGTACCGCCTATCGATGTTGACGTCGATGCACTTGAGGCCGAGCTTGATGACGCTCACAAGGAGATCGCGAAGCTGACAACTTTACTGAACCAATCGCCCGCCCGGAAAGCAGTGGAGAAGGCCAGAGAGACGAAAATCGATATCTTAGAAAAGGAAAACGAAGAGCTGAAGGAGAGGGTAAAGGCTCTAAGGTCTACTATGACGGACATGAACACACCCGGCCGAGTGGTTAACGCCAGCGGCATGTCCCCCTTCCACCGACAAGTTTTGGCTATGTCCATGAGAGCACCTCGAACACCTGGTGCACCCCTCAAAGACGTAGGGAGAATCCTCTGTGTAAACTTGGTTCTGGCTAACCGCGCTTCTAGATGTCTTGGCTGAACAACAGCCCCACAGTCCCCGACGTGTCGCCCTTCGTTTCTGAAATTTCTCGTCTGCAGAAAGAACTTGACCTCGCTAACCAAAGTATCGATGACAAGCTCGACAAGCTAGAAGATGTCGGCTTCGATGTTGTCGGCTTGACGAAGAAGCTTGAAGATGCTCGTTCTCGAATAACTAGCCTCGAAGATGAGATTGCCCGTTTGCTCAGGCGGGAGGAACGGCGAGACCATAGGCTCGAGCGCCTTCGCTGCAAGAAATGTTTGCTCAAAGTTAACTTTGAGACCATCCAAGCAGCTGACGAGTCAAGGTACGCGCATCTCAGGATCTACTGGTGTGATCTAACATATATACTTGTAGTTACCTGGAAGAATCCCATTCTGGTCTACCCAGTGAACCCCCAACGCCTCCCACGAAGACGACAGAAGCCTTACGAGCGAAACTCAAATCCGTCAACGATAATCTTGCGGGCATGCATAAACACTGGGAAGAAGAGAAATCACAACTACTGGGTGAAAAGGCCATGCTTCAAGATACTACAAATCGTCTCAATCTCCAGCTTCAAACGGCTAAAGAGGAGGCGAAGAGGGTATCGCAGTCTGGCAAAGTCAAAGACAGGGTTCAGGCCGATATTCAACAGGTATGAATAAATATGTTACTGCGCGTGTAAAGCTCATTACCTGACCCCAATGGATCACAGGAACTCGAGAGTGCCAGACAAGTGATAGCAGATCTGGAGAGTGAACTCAGATCCGAGCGTGCGCAATTACGTGTGTTGGGAACTGAACAGTCCCGTCTTCAAAGAGAGCGAGAGGACGTCCTTGGGCAACTACGTCGCACTGAATCGGTCAGCCGCTTTCTTCTCCGAGGCCTTTTTGGCGTTTAACGTGATGCAACAGGATGTGAACGACGTCAAAGCTCAACTTCAGAGAGTTCGTAAGGAGAACCAGGAATTGGAGACTGAGCTCAGAAGTGAGTGACATACGGACGAATGGCCGCAGCTATTAACCTTGCTACAGACAACGACAACGCGGATCAGAAAGCTAGAATATTAGAGGGCAAACTCCTGGAGACTGCGGAAACTATTGAACAACTGCGACAAGAGCGTTCATTATTAGCTGCCGATCACAAACAATTGCAACGAAAGTATACCGAGATTTCAGAGGTACCTTCTCGAGTTTTTCCTGCTATAGTGTACTAATGCTGGGTATCAGCAAGCAAGCCATCTGCGCGGGGAGTATACTGCCTTCCAGGCTACGCACGATAAGCGTCGTCAACAACTCGATCTTCGTCAAACAGAGCTAGATGAGCTGCGTCAAGCACTGACAGACCAAGCAGATGAGCTTCGAAAGGCTGAAGCAGAAAAGAACCGTATGGTCATCGAGAAGAAGGATGTCGCTCGCACGATATCAGTGCTTGAAGGAGACCTAAAGCGTGTCCGCAAGGAGGCTGAAGCTCTAGGCCGAGACCTGAAGCTCCTCAGAGCTGACAAGGAGCGACTGGAGGCGAAGCGCAAAGAGGATGTCACTAAAGCCGAGCGAGCACACAAGCAATCTCAGTCTCAGATTCGCATACTCAACGAACAGATTCAGACGCAGAAAGAGAAGTTCCTACGCGTCCAGAATCAGATGAAGACGCATGTTTGCGCAGCGTGAGTCCATTCATCTTTGGGCTTACGCTTTAGTCTAACGAATGCCCCAGTGATGATCGGAAGCTTGAAGATATGAGGCTACAGCACAAAGACGAGTGCAAAGGGCTACTTGTCAACATCCGTTATCTGCAAGCGAAATTGACTCGGGAGGGGACGTTCAGGCTTGATCTTGGCCACCAGAAGCGCTACCTATTGGTCCTCCTTGCTCAATTTGAGAAGAGGTTTGTCACATTTGCCTTCTGATGATATCTTACTCAAAGCATCCGTAGCGAACAAACGATCATTGCTGCCATCGCAAAGATCGGTTATCCACTGCCACCCCCCAGCACGCGAACTAGGAAACTTCCGAAGTTGAAGAGTGTCGCGTTGTGTGTCATGTTTTGGACCCGTGCAAAGGTGGCTAGTAGCAGATGGAAGGAGCATACTACTGCTAAAGCCGCTGTAGTGTCAGCGCTCCAGGAAGTCAGGAGACGTCGTGCTATCGCCGTGTCATAGTTTTTGCTGATTTGTCAATATTTTTGTATGTCTACCTGTAAGCTGTAAGGCTGTAACTAACATTTCGAACTACTGTACTCTATCTTGTCATTATCGTAGTCCCGCTGTACAGTCCTATAACTTAGATGCAAGTATCCTGGCCATGCTAAGCGTTGAGGTTCGATGACTATATAGTCCTCGTTCTAGGGTGACTTGGGTTTGCGAGTCTCTGACAGGACTCGAACCGCTCCCTTGGAAAAGACGTACGAGAGACCGCTCCAAATGGTGGTGCCAGCGACGACCCATCTGTAGGAGCACCAATGACAACGGTCTGAAATAGAGGGTTGGGCACACGTACTGGAAACCCGTCAACGAGGCAGTAAGATCTAGCGGGAGCACTGGACTGATTGTCGTTGTTCCCATGAGGGCGAGTTGCAGGAACGTATTTACCTATCCACCCGCGACATTAACTTCGTTCACGAGCGAAGAGAAATTGGGTGATACCTTGCTGATATATGTGGGGTGAACCTCAGCCGATGGAATAGAAAAATCCCAATAGCGAGAGAAGGTTTTCTACGCGCGTCCTCAGCGTCAATATCGAAAAGGCACCACAACAACGCTGACCGGTTGTGGTAATGAAGTATAGCGAATATAGAATGCAGCGAGACTGAGCAGAACATCACGACCAAGAATTATGGCGGCGAGGGGGACTTCAATCCGTACATAAGAAGCGTTCCTCAGAATTTAGCAAGACTCCTCACCCGGTAGCATATCCTTCATCGCCAATGTTATTGTCAAGGTTGTCATCAACGTCTTGTCTGCCGCCGGGTCAAGAATCGTTCCCAAAACTGATTGCATGTTGAAACGACGCGCCAAGTATCCGTCCGCCTTCGCATAACGCGCAAATTGGGTTAATACTTATTGATGCCCCATAGTTACGCGAAATGGGCAAACCAAATCTGAAGCTCCAGCATAGACCAGTAAAGTGGTCGCAAGCTGGAAGTTGCCTTCTATTATCGACCATCCGAGCACCGGGCAAGCTAATATTCGGGATACAGTCAAGAGATTCGGCAGAGTGTATATGTTCTCTCGTATCGTAGGTCGTTTCTCCTCGTCCTCTCGATGTTCTTGTTGTGGTGGTAATTTGCGAACATTTGGCGACCAGGCTGCGTGTTGAGTAAAGAATGTACGAAACGAAGGAGCGAAGCTGTTCCTATTGGAAAACACTCGAGATCCGAACCGACGTGAAGCAGAAATACGACCAAAGCATGGCCCAGAAGATGCTCGACAGAGTTGGCGAAATGCAAGTGACATGAGTAGAAATCATGATCACAATACTTGACGCTCAGCCAAGTTACTAACCGTGGGAGTTCTTTCTCCAGCCCCTTATGTTCAACGCAAGATGCAGCCCAGTCTACACGCCTATTCATCAAACGAATTTATGGGACATATTGGGGCAAATAGTCTAGCTCGGTTCCCTCCTTCTTCGAACGGACCTGTGCTATACTTGATTGCCCTTTATTGTCTCCTCCTAAACCTCCTGACTCCCCTAAGCGACTTAGGGTACGAACGATCTTGCGGTAAATGGACGTCGCCAGATTCTTGGGCACACGAGACATGTACCGAAACGTGGCTCCTTGCAGGACGGATATTTGTGGTTTCTTGCTGAGATGAAAGATGAAAGCGCCGACGAGTATGAAAAATGCCAATACTCCCAGAGCGGCGCCAACTTGAACGATAACCTCTACGTTTGCTGCTGTGTTATTGGTAGGTTGGTCGGCTAGTGGAGGCGGTGAGTAGCTTGTAGGTGCCGCAGTTCTAGCAGATGTAGATGGAACCACAGGTTCTTCCTCGCTACAATAAATCTGCTATCAATTATTGATGAGGATGGGGCTTCAGATTATGGCTTACACTACAGTGTATGTGGCATAGTCAAACAGAAGCAGTACCGCTTTCTCCGTTGAATTTACAACGATACTGAAGTTGTGGAACATATTTTGCATAGTTGTGTTGACATAGACAGGAACGTTATAGAGATAATCGGGTTCCCTTTCCACGTCGTGTCTGTATTCGCCGACGAAGTTTCCATCAAGGAGGAAGTTATAATCGGCGAAAGCGTCAAATAATGGGGGTGGAGCATTTGCAATGATGCAGTAAACATATATGGCTACACCTACGCAGACGTATAAGTGTGCATCCAGCTAATATAATTGTACGAACCAGTGAAACCGAAGTTGACTATTGCTTCAGTATTATTAACCCAGTGTGTTGAGTCATGCCAAGTTCCGTTATATGCGATGGACACGTTAGGCTTCGCACTCAAGTCCTCCCTCGGTCCGCTACTCCACGCATGGGACGGAAGATATGTTGGGACAATACCCGTGGATTCGTCCCCGTATTTGTCGTCAATCGTGACGTTACGTTGTTGGGCAACAGTTCCGCCTGCCGCCAAAAAGCATAAAGAGCATATTCCTAGAAGCCTTGATATAAACATGAGTGATAGGTAATGGGGGTAATGTGGCAAGACCTCCACCTTGTCGTGTGTGATAAAGGGCCCGAGTGGCTTCTAACCACCACATCCATCTCATCTCTGTACAGATACTTAGTCTGTTGCAGGATACGCGTCGGTTGAATATTTGGCTCATATCAGCAAGTCACCCGAGGGCTGAGTACCGAGTACCGAGTCCCCGCCGCCGCCTGACTGCGAATGATAGACTGTACAACGCCATCGAGTCATCCCGACATAGAATTCTATGATCGCAAGCTCAGAAGCTACTGAGAATGATAGGCCATCGCCATCAATGATTCGAAGCTTCAAATATTGAATAATTTGACATCAGAGATAGACAACTGGGAGGAGCATAGCAATCATTGGAAATCCAAGTGCGACTACACCAAGCGTATTGCTACGGACAACGCCCGCGTTTGAGGGGATTATAGGCCTATCTGACGCTTCAGAAGAGTCTGTGGGACTCAACGAGGGTGTCGGAGATCTCTGTTCGCTGAAATTCGCCCAAAGTTAAACGGATGCGACCAAAACATCAAATTTGGCTCAACTCACATTGTTGTGTAGACAGCGTAGTCGAATAACATTAAGACCGGCTTTTCTCTGGCATCCAGGATGATACTGAAGCTGTGGTGTTCATTCTCCATGGTTGTGTTGACATACACCAATGAGTCGTAGAAATAATCCGGAATTGCTTGTGGATCATGTATGTACGTCCCGACAAATTTTCCGTCGAGGAAGAAATTGTAATGGGCGGAGGTGTCGAAGGATCGGCCAGGAGGAGTGTTCGCGATAATGCAGTACACGTACAAAGAGGGACCTGCACAATTCGGAACCCATGATTTATGTTGAACGGATGGAACAAGCGTTCTACGTACCAGTGAAGTTGAAATTGACGGTTTTTGGGATCTCTCCGGCGTGTTGTGTCGCATCGTGCCATGTCCTGTTGTACGTTAACGACGGATCGGGCTTCGCAAACCCCTTAGCACCTCCTCGCAAGGTCCATCCCCCAAGCGGCATGAATGAAGGGACGACTTGCGTGATTTCATCTCCGAATTCGTCGTCGATGGTGACATTCCGTTGTCCGACAGCCTCAGTGGACCGAAGACATACAATCAACAGTGCTGAAATGAGTCGTGACGATATCATGTGTGATGAGTGGTGGTGTAGTGAGTGTCTGCGAGCGTCTGCGATAGAAGAAGCCTTCGAGGTATTGCATCTCTCCCCAGAGATCGGAACGCGGTCGCGAGACAAGTTCGATTGGCCATCCAGCTCGTGTCCACACCCAACTCCTCAAGTCACCACCGCCACCGCCCAGCGCCATCAACAGAGCACGATCAGCCCAAGCGATTTCGACTAGAATCCTTGATTGACGTCTGACGGACCGAGAATGTCGTGAAGAATACGATAGTTGTATCGCAGAAGTGCGTGCATCAGTTGTTACACCTCATGAATAAATAGATACCTTGGTCGTGACTTACTGTCTGCTTATTCGGTACAGCTTTCTGTTTCTTACCTGTATACCTGCAACAGCCAATCTGTGTACCAGCGTAAAGATATATATACATTCATTCATTCCAAATGTGCCCTTGAGGAAGTTTGCCGTTGATTGAACAAAATCATGACTTCGGCAAGAACGAAATAAGGGCATATCTGCTATCTGAGCTTAGCATTGCCTTCGTTTGGCAGAAAGGAAACACACCGTCCATTCACTCTCCATTTCTCGTCTGACTGATCTAAGCGCTGCGCGATGTCCTTGTCCACGCCAACTACAACGTCTGCTTTGTTGGTTCTCAGGCTGAGCAGCGGAAATGACCCAGCAAGAGGGCCAACCGCTTGATTGAATGGCGTCCAAGCAGGCCACTTGACATCTCCAGTAAGCCTACCAGAAGCCCTATATAAAACGGCGGCTTGGCGGTAAGATACGAGGATGAACCTACTTGCGATAGCTAGACCATGGTCAATACGCGGTTACGGAGATACTACGCTGATCACGTATTTCACACTTACTTGAGGTCACCCTTCAAAGATCAGCCTTACGATTAATGAAAGTAGATAGGTCTTCTGTTCCTGGTCGTACCTTAAATATCACCAGTCCACTCTCTGACAGAGATTTCCAGAGCAATGGTGCCCGACTCTCCATATCCCAATATGGGTACGGCGAGGTCCAGAAATTGGCCAAGTTGGAGTCAGTGCTATCAAGTCGAAACGCTCCTAGAGGGGTGTTCAAGGGAACAGAAAGCTTGAATGTCCCGTCATCTACGTATTTCTGCCACCGGGAGACCATGTGGAAGAGGTCGCTGTAGAGCGATGGATCGACGGTCTCGTCGGCTGTGGGAGGTGGGAAGAAGGAAGGATCCAGTAATGAGGATATAGTTACGGAAAAGTCGGGAGGTGTGACGTCCGAGACAAACCACGGGATTAATTTCGGGCTGGAGTGGTTACTATTAGACAAGTTGCTGTATGAGTCGGGAGGGTTGGACATACTGAAAGACGACTGATGAAACGAAAGGCGTGTGCGAGACCAAGAAGTCAGCGAACACAAAATCTGTGAAGAGCTGTGTGTAGGAAGATAAACATGTGCATTGCGGTTGTCTGTTGGACGCCTCACCTCGAATCCGGCTACACGGGAGCTGCCAGTCAGCCCGCCAGAGACAGTGCTCAAGAACTTTGCATACCGTTGTCTAGGACGAAATCTATTCGGCTGTTATGTAGAGTCTCAAGATGTTTCCATGCCGCCTCTTGGTCATCTCGGAGAATGAATTCCTTGCGCGCTGTTTGGGCGTCCTTTCCTACGGTTTGTAAATGCTCGATATCCGACTGCGTCAGATGAGTGAGCAGTGACAAATCCTGAGAAAACAAGCTTTAGTACATGTGCAAGATCAGTTGCTTGACTGACGGTTGCGTTCCCCCTGTGAGTTATCAGACCCGAATTCGTTTGCACCATTCATCAAAGGTGGTGAACCAAGCTTACCACAGACACATCTGGATCATTTCTTTGAATAGGACAGCAAGTTTTGATGGATCTGTCTGGATCATATCATGATCCACCTCGAGCTCTTTCATTGTTTTGGCCAGCTCTGAGAAGACACATTCGGTGATTATCAACGTAGTGTACGGGACTGTTCGGACATACGGAGGATTGCCACTCGGCTTTGTTTGAACATATCCATCTTTTGGGAAAAGAATGGATCGAATTCCCTCCAGTGCTGCGTCTTGCTGAACAGACTGCGAAGCAAGTAGTATCTTATCTATGTTAGGCACCAAAGAAGCGCATACATGCGTGAGATCAAGCACATACAGGTAGCACCTATATGCATATATTAGCCTATGCGCGAGGCTTGTGTGTAAAGTTATCATACTCTGCATACAGCCATGGCGCTGTGAACCAAGTGTTCTTGCCTTGCGCAGCCAGAAGCTCCAGTTCCTCGTTATATGTCTTGATCATAGGGTCTGTATCATCTACCAGTGGTCTAGCATTGATCAAAGACTTGGATGGTATCCCTCATTGCTTTTCACTCACTCCAAAGGGTGGTCCCTGCCCATATGGTACTTCAGTTTACTGATCTGCTCGATAATGCCTTTGCTTTCCGTGATCTTGGCTTGAGCATCGGGCAGGCTTGAAGGTTGCAAGGCTTGTTGGATCTCCAACGTCAAGTCGTGGTTTATTCGACAGAGTCTATCAATAATGCCTGTGATGATTACGGGCCATCGTTTCACCACCGTCTCGTATCTGACCCGCACATTCAATGCGGAGCGAGGCAGTGAATGGTTCTACTCACGAAAAGCTACAAGAACGATTTTCGCGGTGAATATGAGTTCATGCGGAGTTGAGTACATACTTGCCCAGATTTGTCAATGGGGTCGTAAGGGGGATATGGACTTTGGAACATTGGCGATATGGTGGTAGTGGTGAACAGCTCGCTACTTGACGTTTACTCAACCTGGTTGGCGGCCCCGCCGGGCCGAATAGGGGTGTCCTGATATTTTTCCTGTTGGATTATACCTACATGTAGCTACTCCCTATCATTAAACAAAGCTGACAGTAGATTGATGCGATGGAAATTAATAACAACGAAGAATTACCTCGACAACGCTCAGCCGTATGAATAATCATGGTGAATTCAACGGACGATACTACGCGGCGTACGGGGGAGGCGTGCCTGCACTCTGCTGGCGTAGACGCTGCAATTCTCGGCGCATCTCCCTCATCTCTTGCACCAAGTCTCCCTCACGTTCAGGTCCAGGCTCAGGATCCGGATCCCTCGCTTCACTACTACCCCTATTACCTTGAGTCCCGGTCTCGATGACTTTTGGGCTCGGCGTCGATACTTCGAGTACCTGAGCATTCCGCGCTTTTCGCCGGCGACGAAAGAGGAAGGCGGCGAGGATGACGGTGATAAGGGATATCCCTCCTATCACGGGGCCGACGATGACGCCCACGTTCACTTGTGTCCGAGATGAAACGGTCTGGCCGGGCGTCTCGGTAGGCTGGTTCAGCGCCGTTGAGGACTCCGTAGCAGACGAATCAACAGTATCTTCGCCACTGCAATACAACACGATAATCGTTCTCGATCAAGCCATTATACGCTGAAGTAACTTACCTCGTTGTATAAACGGCATAGTCAAACAATAACAGAATGGGCTTGGCGGGGGAATCCACAAGAAGCGTAAAATTGTGGGCTTTGTTTTGCAAGGTCGTATTGACGTAGACGGGGGTGTTGTAGAAGTAGTTTGGGATGTTCGGCTCTGCTTCGTGTGTGTACCTTCCGACGAGCTCACCGTCGATGAGGAATTTGTAATCCGCGTCCGCGTCGAAGAATGGAGGACCAGGAGGCGTGTTTGCGATGATGCAGTATACATACAACGAAATGCCTGTCATGTAGCCATCCTCGATCTTGAATCCAAGAACACAATGTGATCTGTTACGCACCTGTAAACGTAAAGTTGACGCGCTTCGACTCTCCACCAGGATAAAGAGTGGTATCGTGCCATGTCCCATTGTGCACTAAGGAAGTGTCCAGCTTCACAGCTCCTGCGCCACCAGACGTCCACCCCAGCGTCGGCGAGTACGTAGGACGGACGCGCGATAGTTCATCTCCGAATTGATCGTCGATCGTGACATTCCGAAGTGCTGCCACAGTCGTTCCTCCCGCCAGAAAGCAAAAGAGGACGCTTGCAGCCACGAGCTTTGCTAGAAGCAACATGATGCTGCAAGAGATAGTACACAGTACATGTGCTTGAGTCCATGACTGTTTCTAGTAGTCAGGGCCATTTTTCCGAAATCAACAGGTGCCAAGTGGGGGTCGGTTTTTATAGCCAAGAAACTTAGATGGTGAGTTGATGAGAAGATGGTTGGCTGTGTGCGCAGAAGTATGCCAGCGGCCTAGTACTTAGTCCACCAAACGGGTCAATGGACCCCTCTAAAACGATCAATCAATGTCAGCTGGGCTTCGTAGGTTGGACTTGTGTTAGAATTGGGCCATGCAAATACGTACGTACGCGCAGTTCACAGCGGCATCGTTGATTCCCGTAAGTCAGTCCTGCCCTGCTGCGAGGTGGTGGTCGCAAGTGAACAAATTATGTAGTCGCCAGGTATCAACTTGAGAATTGTAAGCGCTGACCCTCCCTGACATGGGCGCTTAGCAATTCTCGTTGTACCCTTCTTTCCATCCATCATGCGAGCTCTGCTGGTCCTAGCTTCATGGTAATCTCGCGCTGGCTGCTGAACTGAAAAATTCCAACCTGACTCCCCTGATGCTTGAGTTCCCCGTCGATGAATTTAAGCGACATCACCGCCGAAGCGCGAAGCGGGCTCCTTCGTCAGACAAGAAGTAGAACTCACTACGAGTTGGCTTCCTGATGCGCATTGCTCTCGCAACGGACCACAAGGCACACTACAACTGCCAGGAAACTTCCGATTGTATTTGACAGTAGAGGCCCCGAACTGACGCATCAACTCATCTCAAGCAAACCTCAGGTCTTGCTCAGGTCGCGTTAAAATGTTGAGTGAGTACAGAGTAGCACGATCATTCGATTCCCGATTGCTTCATCATGGATTTTCCGAGGCCCACCAATATGTTCGCTTCACTACGACTTGGCGCAGTGCTGTTCTTTACATTCATCTCACAAGCTAGCGCTCAGGGGAGCCTGACCAACGTTACCGTGGATGATGCATCCCCAAGTGTTCGGTATCTGAACGGCTGGTCACCAGGACCATCGTTGTATATACAACTCGATACCTCGAAATTATTCAACGGCACTTGGCATGATACAACACATTATACGCAAGATATAACCACCAAGGAAATGCACGTAAACTTCACAGGTGAGGATCATTCATCACTTTCCTTTGTTCAGCATCAATAGCTGATGCTACCTGTCTGATCAGGCGTAGCGGTCTATCTCTATGCCGTCATTGCCAACCAGCCCAGTGGAAAGCCATTCGACGCTTTCGCCGACTACAAATTCCTCCTAGATGACGTTGTTGTCGGTGAATACCGACATGAAGTGGAAGATACCACGGATTTTTTCTACAACGTTCCGATTTACGTGAACACAACGCTCCCGGACAAAGAGCACCGCTTCAGCGTCTTGATCGACTCTACCGAAAAGCCTGTGCTAATGCTATTTGATTACCTTGTCTATACTACAACTCAGTAGGCTCTTCTACTCCTTTTGCTTCAGTATTTGACTAATGTTTTGTAACAGTTCTCCTACTACTTCTGAAACCCCAGCCTTACCCACCGACCCACCCGCCTCTCCGCTCCCGGCATCTTCACAAGCGAATGCCAGTCCACCTTCCGAATCGCCTTGTTCAAAGTGTTCCGCTTCCGGAGACAATCATAAAAAAGCAAGCACTGATGGAGCGATCATCGGTGGGACAGTAGCCTGCATAGCCGTTGCTTTCATGGCGATCATGGTAATACTACTCCTGCGCCGTCGCCGTCGCCGTTGTAACGCGTCGGTCGTTGTTGAACCTTGGCTTCCTTCAACCAAGTCTATGGCGACGCAATCATCTTTAAACCCCACCATTCTCAGGTCTACCAAATCAATGGCGCTATCGTCTCCTTCCAGTAGAGAGTCCTTCAACCAAGCCCCCTACGCGGCACCCGGCGAGGTTATACCTCAGCAGACAACGACTTCCACGTTGAACGATGGGTTGGGACAGGTGATGTCCTCTCTTGATGAGGTTCGCAGGCAGCAACGGGAAATACGCTCGTTATTAGGGCCACCTGAATATATCGCTTAAAATGTCTATGGCGACAATTGATGACTTGTCTTGGACGTCAATGAAACTGGACGGAGCCCACGGCAACTGAGCCGTTGATCGACTCTGACGCACCGCACAGAAGATGAGGAAAAGTAGAACAGTGGCTCACTCCGCCTCACGGCCTGTTACCGCGTCTCGCCCGTACTGAAATATTGTGAACTATGTCTCGAAACAACGCTCTCATGGTTTTCTCGTAGGGCAGTACCATTTATGCTGCGATATCATATTCGCATTGTCAGCCTGCGTACCTACCGCCGGTGTAAGCGTTTCACCCACTCTTCTGACCGTTACCTAAATGTCTACACCCCATTTTAGTTCGCTCGCGCCCTTACAGCCGTAGCTTTGTTTCGCAAGCGTGTTTCGAGGATTGTCAAATCGGTGAATCGAGGTCAGAGTTAAGCAAGGTGGCTATGTGAAGTCGGACATCAACAAGAAAAAGATGCGCTGTTTCATCGTGAGCTGTTCTTCATCTGAGATCCATTGATCCATCATTCAACTCTCCCACCCATAGTGATATCTTGCTGACCACGGCCGCGAAGTCTCCGCCGCCCAGTTCAACATCAAGGCAACCTGTTCACAAGAAAGTTTATGCGACATGTACCGCAAATACGCTGATAGGGACCTTGTGGTCCCCACGAATACCTTCGCTTCCAATAGGACCTCAACTGAATAGCAGGGTGAGTCTCTGCCCACACTCCTCCACGAATTCAATCAGTAATGGAAATCATAATCTTCCATTTGATCACCAAAGGGATCCATGAGGCCATCGACATTTGTGACACCCGTAGCGAACCTCGAGAACCAATAAGAATAAAGTCGACTCATTGAGCGAGTCGCGGCCGCAACTTTGCACAGTCATTAGCTACCCACTCGTACGGCGTTATCAACGAACCGAAGTCTATGCCGCCCTATATACCATTTTCACAGCTCTTCGTTTAACGGACTCTTTCCCATCGGCGACCGCCTGCGTGACATGTCCTGACATCCTTCCTTGATGACATCAAGCTTATTATGATGAAGAACAACCCATCATCATCAAAGTGGACTCGAACAACTCCTCGAAGAGGGCTGGCACAGGCTGATTTGTTTGCTTCATAGTGAGCTTGGCAACACTTTCATTAACGCTCGATCACTGAAACTCTCCAGGGACCGAAGTCACAGCCTGTCCACCGAGTGTTTCGTTTGCAATCTCGCATCGTCGCTTAGACGATCCTACAATGGCCGAATTGTCCATTCACCATCAGTCTAGCTGCGAGGAACATAACTGCCACATCGATTACTTCCCTTGTAATTGGGTGGGACAATACTATGTTCCTCTGACCACGATCAATCTTCCGTTATTAGATTGCCTTGCCCTGATGCACATCAACTCTGCAGCTGAACTATGTATAAACGACGTTCCGTCAGAACGATTCATGTGGCCGGCCCATCGAAGTCCCTATATCCTATGTCACGAACATCGACGACGCTCTCATGCCCTTCCTCGACCATGCCCTTCGCATAATATATCTACTCTATATTCTTACTGTCGCTGCTGCTGCGCCCCGTAATATCACCATCGATGACGAGCTTGGAGACGAACTTACCGGAAATCGGCCCTCATTCTCACCCCTCCTCGGGTGGGCGCAAGGAGCTGTGTGCGATGGTTGTCTCAAGTTGGACGCAGGCCAGACTATACAACGTACATGGCATGATCATACTCATCGATCCAACGAGACTCGGAGCGCAGTATCCTTCCCTTTTAGTGGTACGATCTACTTGCGGTCTGAATCCGCATTGTGCTGATCTGTTCATTCACCAGGCACAGCGGTGTTCGTATACTGCATCCTAGCAAATAACTTAACAGGAATCACGACGCTGGCCAATTATTCCTTTTTCCTAGATGGCGCGGAGGTTGGGCGCTTTATCCACGTACCCGAAAACGGGTCAGATTTCCAGTACAACGTGCTGGTCTACTCCAACACATCCGTACCGAACGGGAACCACACCTTCCAGCTCCTGGCTGATTCGAACGTCAGCGACACGTTGATTCTGTTTGACTATGCACAATACACGTGAGATCCCTCGTCACAAGTCGTCCGCTACCTTTTCGCTCAACATTATCAAGGCTTGACATAGATGCGCCCGCAACTATTCGAGCTCAACTTCCGGACACTGAGTCGCCTCCTGCAAATCAGCAGTCCAACAGCACAGCAAGTCTGCAACAAACTGCAGCGATCGTTGCTGGAGTCCTGGGTGGAGTGGCTATAACTGGGCTTGGGATTATATTGTATCTACTGCGCCATCGATTGCGCCGACGCCCGGCGGGCCCTTCGATCACACCGTTCCCATTGACGGATATGAGTCGGTCTCGTGTGGAGGAGCAATTGGGGGATGACCGACCAAGAGGTCAGCCAAGGGGACGACAGAGCGGGCCAACATCAGGTGGGCGCCGAGCACGACCCCGAGCCCAACCAGAACCTATCACCCCATTTAAACTCCAACAACCTATCAATCCCCAACCCGAAAAAGGAGCTCGCCCGGCAGTGACGTTGACAAATACCACAACCAGCACACTAAGTGATACGCTAGCTACGCCGATATCGACTAGTAATCCTAGCAGCAGAGCCTCTGGCCCAGCCCCTCCAGACCACCAAAGGGACCATCATCGTCGGCATAGAAGGCATCCTGAACATTCGAGTTCCGATCCTTCCGCGAGCAGTGCTAGCCATGATGGGTCACGTCCCCCGGCAAATGGTCGCAGAGGCGAAAACCAAAGGCAGCCCCGCCCCAGAGGCGTGGTTCCCGAGGAGCGAAGAAGGCGGGTTCATATTGCAGAAAGCGACCCTTCCCAATCCGCACCTTCGGAAGGCTCTTCTCGGCACACTCAGATTCCTGTTGAATCAGAACAGTCATCGCCATCTCGAAGTGCGAATCACAGAAGCAGGCCTATTCGACATGCTCGCATGGAATCAAACACATCTGTTCCGTCGTCTTCGTCTTCTGATAGAAGGCCGCATCACGAGCTCGCAGAAATCAGAGAGGCCCTGTCAGATCTTCAGACGCAGCACGAAGCCATAATGTCTGTAGTAATGCCTCCCCCTTCGTACGAATGATATTTTTCATCTGCAGGTTAGTTTGCAACGCCTTATGTAGCAACATTTCTGTCTTTGGAGGCTCACTTAAAGACGTGAGCCTCCAAAGACAAACATCCGACGTTAATTTGTAGTATATATTGTTGGGATAATTGATATGAAATGATGTTCATAGACATTTGCAGGCAGCTGGTGGCATCTACTATGCAAGATGGTTGATTCGATGATTGGTTATTATATAGGGAACTTGATGACGAACGAATAGAAGAACAACTCCGCGATGCTTAATACATATGAAAGAACCCTGGGCGACCCTCGATAGGAGCTGCACGACCTTCGCGAACGGCCTTGTTCTTGAAGTAATAGTACACAGTGAGGGCACACGTGGTCGAGATAATAACGAGCTGTGAGCCAATGGTGACCCAGACTGACATTTAGGAGTGCGTTAACGAAGGATGACCAAGAAAATGTCAGGGAGCACTTACGTCCAGGTCTGTAACCGGGGGCATCCTCTGAGCGGAAAACAGTTGAAGCTATAATTCCACCGATGCCTCCTCCACCAATGGTAATGGCCGAGGTAAAGGCACGCTTAGAGTATCCAGCGACGTTGTTTTGCATGTAGCCTAACACATGTTGGCGCAGGCTTTGATAGGGTACAAGTACAGCAACTTACCAAGGATGGCTGGGACATTAGCGGAACCACCAGCGATACCCAAGAAGACACCGAAGTATCGCACGCCATTGTTAGTGTGAAACGCGGTCTGAACGGTGCAATGGGTTATGAACTGCGGTGAAACGAGGGATATAATCGTACCAAAGTCAATCCGATGATGGCTATGATTGCTTGGAAGATGAGGAACGGCGCGCGGAGCATGTACTTGTCACTCATCCACGCTAACGAAAAGGAGAATATGGCGGCAAAGACGTATGGTGGTGCGGTCAATAGCTGGGCAGCCAATGTAGTGTAACCCATTCCTTGAACGAGAATAATGGGGAGGAAGTACGCGAATGCCTTTGTGGAGATGAAAATAAATTGTGAAGACGAGAGGGAGGATCTACTTACATAGGTAGTCGTGCAAGCAGCTCCGAACATGAGAGCGAACGACCACAAGTGGATATCTGCCATGTACGCCCAGAATTTGGACATCGACCAATGGTCATACTCGGCGTCGGAGCGGTCCTTGTCGATGCGCGCAAGGATCCACTTCGTTTGCTCGGCGCTCAGAAACTTGTTCTTGTCCGGGAAGTCTTGGACAAAAATGAAGGCGCACACACCCGCAACAACGGTTGCCAAGCCCAGGAGGATCTAACACAATGTCAGTCCTGCGAGACTTGTGCACGAGAAAGGATGCCCACGAAAATCCATTGCCAGCCACCGAGGTCAGCAATGCCGGCCATCTCGGAAATACCGCCAGCGATGGCAGAAGAGAAGCCCGAGATCATAATAGACAGGACATAGAAACCCGTCATGCGCTTTTGGATTTCCCTGCGAACATACCATGTACTGATGATGTATGTGCAAGCGGGGAAGAATCCAGCCTCGAGGACGCCAAGTAAGGCGCGGCAGATAACGAGTTCCCACCACGTCTTAACGAACCCTACGGTGAGCGTCAGTAAACTGAGTAGAGGCTCGACAAGATGCGGTCCCGACCCATGCCAATCATAACAATCCCCCACAAAGTAGTGATGCTACCAATCCAGCGAGCTGCACCAGCTTTGCGAATCAACACGTTGGAGGGGAGCTCGAAGAGGATATAACTAATCCAAGTGTCAAAGACAAGTTGAGGGGCGACCAAGAAAGAGAGCATACGGGACGAAGAAGATCAACGTCGCTATCGAGTAACGGGACCCAATCTGGAGTTGGAGGTCCTGGGCCATGCCTGCAACGTACGCGTTCCTGTGAGGGGGTGTCGGTTCAATCTTTCTATGTCATTAAGGAAGCCACAGATACTCACGAGATATTGACGCGATCGATTAACGAAATGGAGTAAAGGATGGCTAGGATGGGGAGGAGGTTGGAGTCTACGCGACGCAGAGTCCTCTTTGCGAACGCTGGGTCTTCATTGACTTCGGGATCAACGTGCTGCCCCTTCTCGTAGTGTTCAATAACATCGTCCGAGCCCTTTTCTGAGAGCGACATAGTGAGCTGGAGGTGCGCTGGGTACGAGGAATGCGGGGAGCACGAAAGAATATCCTCCAGATGTGGGGAAGTTAAATAGTCCAGATGTGGGGAACTCCAACTCTGAACATACCTTAGACGCGGGTGTGGGACTGTGGGACTCATGCAGGGAAGCGGTAGTTGTTGAATCTCTGATCGAGCCAGGCACGCGGGCAAAGGTTTCTATCATTATCTTGGCTGAGGCATTGACTAGAAAAGGCGATCATGTTCAACCGGATGCCACCATAACCGAGATATAGGAGGCGATTTCAGATGTTGCAGAGACGAACAGGCAGACGGTCGAACAATATGCGGATGTGGTGTTCGTGTGCTTTGGATCTGTATCTAACCTCGAAGCTTGAACCGCGCTTGACTTCTGAGTTATGCTTTGGTGCACCGCCGTGGTCAAATTTCAAGCTTCAGAGTCTGTTATGCAGGTTTCTCATCCACAGAAGGTCGGAATGCCGTGGCCTCAGACGGGTCACCGGTATGCTCCTCGGATGCTAATAAAACATCTTGGCAGGACCAGTCAGACACTTCGAATATGTAGAATGCACCACTCAGCACGCACCGATCTCTGAACCTTCGTCGCATTGAGGAGGGGTCATGCAGTATATGCCCCGCGAAAGACTAGTGTCTTTTTTTTTTGGAGTAGCCAAGGACGGTGCTTTGGACTTACCGATGCCTGTACCCTGACATAGCGGATGAATTCATGGCTAATAAGGGCAGAAATGTCGCGCACCCTCATTTATTGAATACCGACCATCGAAGAATCACGCATTTACCATCGAGTGCCGGTAATGTACAACGCGGCACCGGTACAAGGCAGGAAAGATGATTGTCACCTGAGGGGGTTGTGTGGCGACTACCTGGACCAGAGCTTCAGCCCAAGAATTCTATGGCCCCAGCGAGTAAAGCTTACTAAATGAAGAGGTTATCGGATGGATGAATCAATCCACCCCAGGTATGTATAGCCCAGTACCAGTAGGGCCGTCGTTATCAAGGAGGGAGGCGGGGCCCGTGCGAACAGAGAAAAGCTATCGTTGCGACGACACATGCACTGTGGATGAGGGAGAACAGAAAACATATTGTCTTGCAGTTTATAAGGATGACGGCTCTTTCAAATTGATTCGGTCGTAGGGCTTATTCGATGCCGACTGGCCGAGGCTGACATAGCTTTGCTGCACCATGATTACTGGTGCCCGAATTAGGTTCATCATTGTACCTTAGATGAGCCAATACGATAACAGAAAGAGGGCGGAGGATGTACGCCCGGTGGCGGTCAAAATGAGTTCAAGGTTACTATGAACTAGGCCTAGATGGCTGTCTCGCGGTTTCACTGTATCGTTGGATCAAAAAAGACTCTGGGAAGTAGAACCGTACGACACTACCCACAGGCTAAGCTTGTTTACTGCGCCGTCAAGAGACTCTAGACTCCAGCGTACAGTCACCATGTACGTTAGGCAGATGAATTATTTTTCCTGTTTGTTGAGGCTACATCAGCGCAATCAGCAATCGACTGAGCTGACAGTACTCACTTTCAACGGGTCTGTTCCCCCAGAACCAAACCAGAACGTAAATGATTGCCAAGACTTCCGTTGCAAGCCTTTCGCCTTCGTGTACAAACAAGCAGGATTGAGACTACGCAATATACATGTGGTCTAAGTACAAAGAAGAAAACAGGTATCAGTGTCTATTGCAGAATGCGAAGGATAACAATCAGAATATGGATAAAACGTCTGCAGAATGGTAATGAACAGCGAAAAAAGCGGTAGCATTTAGATTTGCATCTGAGCTGGTATATAGTATGATGGAATGCCGGGAAATGTGATTTTACACATTATTCAACCAGACGCAGCCTTCGTGGCCAATGCCAGAAGCCGTCTGAAGAACCAAGAAAAAGCTTAACATATATCGGATGAAAACCATTAGACGATTGCTGGGGTACGCAAGCGCCGAGGAATGTTCAGTGAGGTAGTCGTGGCGCGATTCAAGGTCACCGAGCGGAGCAAAACATCAGACGCGCCGCATACACAAGATCGCGGACAGTGGGCCAATTATTCGAACCCAACCGAAGATGGAAAAAGAAGTTAAAATGTCGTATCGGTCGTTCGGATGTACATCAGTGCCGTCGATTGTTGGAAGACTGAAGTCGGGAGACAACGAGCTTCGTTACGGAGGGACACGACCCGGTTGGTGAAATGGTGCGGGAATAACGGGGGAATTGAGGGACTTTGCATTCGAGTTTAAGCGGTGCCTGCGGCAGGCCAAAGTGCAAGATATGACGACAACATTCCTGCAGCTCTACCAAGGGTCGTCGGGCCCTCAAGCTCTACGGCGCTTCGATCTGACTCCGAACAACCTTGCTCCTTGGGCACCATCCCTTGGGATGCTGATGGAATGGGTACCGAAACGGTTTGGTCGGATGTCGGAGGCTTTACTGTCGCGACAGAGCTGGCCTCGGAGATGGTCGAAGACGAGGACGAAGATGATGATGTCGAAGCTTTTGGCCATAACCCGGACTGTGCGGAGTTGAACTCCTTCAGAGTAGAAGGCGAGGGTCCAGCAGAGGACGCCGACGAAGCGGCGGCGGCTAGAGCCGCTTCGACGAGCGACGGTGTGCCTGCGTCCCTTGCACTAGAGTCAACGGGGCTGACGCTCGTACTCGAGCTCAAATTCCTCCCTATGCGAGGACGTCCTCTCTGCCTCTCTGTACCCTTCGCATCTCTATCACGTTCCACGCCTACTCGTCCATTAGCATAAACACCGTAAATGGCTGTACCAGAGAGACCTATCGAAGATCCCTCTGGGGACGAGCTGCCTATTGGAGAGCTTTGACAGCTCGACCGTTCCCGATCGCTGAATGAAGACGATGGCGTTCGTGTAATTGATCGACCTCTCGACTCGCCGCTACCCGCACCACCTATTGATCGTCCTCGTAGCGGTGGCGACAGCATAGCAGGTGGCGACGTCTGACGCAGCTCGAACGAGCCCGACCGCTTTGGCAAATTCACCGGTGATATCCCAGGCGAGGCTGACGGCGACTTATTCTGACGCGCGTTCAGCGTCTGTTCAGGAGAGGTCGATGAACTCGTGTTCGCCGATACAAGTGAAGGGGAAGGCGTCCGTGACCGCGATCTCGATCTCGACACAGATAGTGATGCCGAATTCGACCGCGAGTTCGACCTTGACCTCGATCGCGAACGTTCGCGTTCTCTTCCTCTTTCATCTTCTTCAGGTGGAGCGACTTTCTGCGGTGGTTGTGGCTTCTTCGTCCACCTTCGCCCGGAGGAAGTAGAAGAGAAGTCCTCGCCAAGATCTGGTCCACCGAAATAATCATATGGATCATCTCCGTCAACACCATTGCCGCCGACTTGTATCGCAGGAGGAGTAGGGACGCCGTTATCGTTAGTGTAGACTCGACTTGTTGCGGATAGAGTGACTGATGATGATGGAGAATGAGTGGGTGAGGCGGGGGTTACAGTGACCCTGCCCACTAACTCCGGTGGACTTTGATAGTCCTCGACAAGATCGTCCGGATCGCCCACGCTGAATTGCGCTCTCCGGCGGGGCGAGGGAGCGCTGTCGGCGTTCACGTCCTCCCTGTGCACGATCTCCGGGTTCTCGTAGCGCACGTTGTATCCGTTACCAACACGCGGCGCGTAAACGAGTTCCACAGGTGTTTCAGCACGCACCGCTCGGGGGATATACCCATCTTCTTGCTGCGTCCGTTTCATATTCCCACCTGCCCCGGGTGCCGACCACGCTCCAGTGCTGCCATTCTCAGGTACCTGCCCACCACCAGCAACCCTTCCTCCATGCATGGAACCCCAGCCAAACGGATCACATCCGTACCCGAAATCGTTATCGAACCCAAACCCACTCCAAGGATATCCTTCTTCTACGGATTCCTCCTCGCCGAGACTTGACGTCTTCAGAAACGTGGGCGCGATGGGTGCGATTGTCACATGGATTGGATGTTCGCGATCTTTGCCTAGTTGTTTCTCGCTCGGGCCAGACGTCGAGCTACTGTCTGACGTTCCTCGAATCATGGGGGCAGCGTGAAGGCGCTGATGCGAATCAAAAAGAGCTGGCCCAGTCGGCAAGCCTAAACTGGCTCTTCGTCGCGTAGGAGCCGAATTTCGTCTCGGTATTCTTCGGGAAGTAGAGGATGAGGAAGATGAGGAGGACGTGGAGGCGGTAGAGTTGGAAACTGACGTGGATATAGAGGCATTCGTGTCCACAGACGTCGAAGAGCGGACGGAAGATTTGGATGTTGACCGAATAGGGTTGTATTTCGGAGATGGTGTCCGTATATGTAGGATATCTTCGTCTTCCTCGTCTTCGTCCTCATCATCAATGGCAGACTCGCTCGTGTCATAGATGCGTCGGTCATCGGGGTTGTAGTCGCTGTCGCTATCACTTTCAATGGCGCAGACTCCCGAGAAACCGTCCTCATCGTCTTCGTCGTAACTAAAAACATTGATCGTTAGCTGCACTAGGAAATAAGCGAGGGAAGCACACACCCTTCGTCATATTCCCAGCCATGCCCGTATATACTTCCTGTCCTTTCAAACGGTCGTGGACTCTCACTCTTCGGTTTATCAATAGCAATGCATTGCTCGACATATGTGTTGAAGCTAATGTGCTTTTTCTTCTGATGGAAGCCAGTGCCGCTTGCCGTTGAGAGAGCACTCTGGGGTTCATCATACCGAGCGAAGGGAATAGCAACATGTGGGTGAGAGCTATGAATAGAGTTAGGTTGATACAATGCGCGATCTCAGCGGAGAATTTACCCAGTCGCATTGCCTGAATGGTGCAGGGGCGTATCAGACCCTTCAGCATGCGAGCCTGAGCCACTTGGTGATTGCGATGTCGCCGATACCGCCTCACTGTCGGCACCGTCGCCAGTGTTCAGGCTGTTTGACACAAATCGAGGGGGAGAATCCTTCCTGAATGCCCTACTCGGCCCCCAACGCGTGACGTGCGTGTCAGATTTCGTATGCATGAGCCGTGGTCGTGAAAGGGTTGCATGGGGGAACGAATCCGGATCTGCCAAAGCATCGTTGTCGGTGAAATCGTTGACTGCGAGATGCTGCAGACTGGGTTCCGACTGTCCGTTGTCCTCTTCTTCGCTTTCCGCAGGGCTGAAAAGGGGACTCGCAGGTAGATCGCTGGTTAGCAGCTCGCTGATACTTCTGTGCTTGAGGATTGGCTTGTGCTTTGGGTTCAAAGAAGGGGATTCGAGATCAAGGGGGGTCGGTTGTGGGGAGTTGGCATTGGGGTGGGAATCGGCGTCGGCGTTGGAAGAGCAGGGCGGTGGGCGTGAGGGGGGAAACCAGTCGACCGCTGTGTGCAGCGGGCCATAAAGCCATGTAACATCTGAGTCCTTCAACCTGAATTTTCGCTGGGGTGAGTCCGCCACACGGTCAGCGACAGGACAAGGACGCACCAATTGAGAGTCTCTGGCGTGACGGTCTTTAACTTGTTCCGCTGCTTCCACCAGGTCCTCCAGCTGGCGTTCTCTAGCCTGACCCCGTTTGCAATCTCCTTCTTCTGCTTTGTCATATTCCTCCATGATTTCCAGACGTCCTCCTCCTGCCATTCGTGCGAGAGATAGTCGACCTGGGCGGTGGGCAGCGTAGATAAGCTCGAGTCGTCCGGAATTGCGTTTGTCGAGACAGAAACGAGCAAAACAGGCAGATAATTTGCCATTAGGGAGGGAGTAAAAGTAAAATGAGGAAAATGACTGGTAAAGAAGAAAGAATAATATAAGCAGGCAAACGGAGAAATCTCGCGCAAGGGCGACGGACTGGTCACGTTATATTCAAACCCCGGCGTCCTCCGAGTGTTCGGCCCGGTTGCATTGTGGGTCGAGCACAGTATATCGCCCGTCCAGAACAAGACTGCCGATTTCATGTTCCGCCGTCTTTCTCTCAGCAAGCTCCGTGCTATCTCACCGGACCACAGAGACGCTCAACATAGAAGCCTACACCAGCTCAATACAGCATGCCGCTTTCATGGATCTTCCAAATCTCCTACTAAACCACGGTCGTGACGGCCTTGTCTACTTCCTAGCTGGTACCGTGACAAAACATGTTCACATGTCTGACAGTTCGCCACAGAGTCCCCGCCGGCCCCAGCTTTGCCATTGAGAGGAGAGCAAAAAAACACATTGTCTGGGGTTCTGGTGCAGAGGCACCACAATAAGGCTCCCCGCCCATTCCTTCCGTCCCGCAGCCAATCAGATCGCCCGTTTTGAGGGCAATTTTCAATTCTGGCCGCCTTGATCATCACTAATTCTGGACTGCGATCATCAAAGTGCCAATTGGCCGGGCAATGTCTGGCACCGATACTACTGCATGCCATGCGCCCCCTGGCCTGATCAAATAGCCCCTAGGGATTCTTCGACTCCGGCGCAAGAACTCGCAACTTCGTGAGTATGACCGCACTCAGTGCGCTGCAAATTATAGCAGCTCACGTTGGCCTTTCGGCAACCAACCTGTATCTTCCACGCCAGCTGTCTCCGAGCGTGTGTCACCATTTCAGATTATTCGGTACACACTGTCTCTTCCTTCCCATGTCCTACAAGCTAAATTGCCAGTGATCGCCTAATCTATTGTGTATTCCCAGAAACATGTCTCCTATAGGGCAAAAGGTCTCCACGCGGGTGCATTGCGACCGCGAAGATCTCCTGGGATAGCGGGTGGCGGAAAACAGTCCAAATGCGAATTGTGCCTGCATTTTTAATCCAGATACTCCCCCTCATTTGACCTCCACGGCGCCCCCACCCAGGCTCATAACCGCGGCTCATACTCATACTCTCCATATTATTGCTCGTGTGCAGTCCATGCAGCAAGCCTGGCCTAGCACTCGACTCGGCACTTCTAGTCTGTAATCTGCTGGGTGTGGGCCTTATACACCTTAACTTTAACGTCGATCCACTGTACTATGACGCAGTTTGTCAAACAGCCTCCCGTATTCCGTGTACCTTCCGTGCCCCGACCATCTAGCGAGCTCATTTCGTCGGCAAAGTAGTCGAAGTGGCAGTCTAGGACAGACTCAGGCGCGTACCGGCCCTCGTCTCGGCCTCGTAAACTTCGGAGTCGGATCATCGTGTCATCTACCAGCAATCTCTCACCCTCCGTAGTCCGTTCACAAGATTCAACAACATCCTGCATTCAGGCTGTTCAAGTTCCAGAGACAATGAATCATTCATACAACAAGTTCCATCCGCCGATTAAACAGTATGTCCACCTGGTTACTTGACACGAATCCATTCTTCCGAAGTCTCAGCAAACATGGGCCGTGGATCTTTCGCTCTTCCGCCAGGCTGCCGTTACCTAAAGCATAATCCTAAGCTTAATGAGGCACGTTGAAAGCCAAGCCATGGCAATCGCCCTCCGGAACCCCACACGACAACTTATAGTTAATCAAAGTTCAAACAACAATCATCAGTATATATACAGCGAGGCTCGAGCAACGATCATGCGCTTGGAAGCACTTCATTTCTCCGGACGAGGAAAGCACACGTATCCTACGCGTTTCTTCGGTGATGGCGACATCAACCAAGCACTTGGTTCAGATTCAGACGTCGCGTAGTGCCTATGTTCCGCATCACTTACGATAACCAACTACGCGGACTTGAATGTCACTTAGACTGCGCGTGGGTTCGCCGACGGCCTTGCTTATTGTGGGTACTTCTCCCCAGTGTATGTGCGCCGTCCGGGTTGCTAGCTGAGTTCGTGATACGTAGGTTATGAGCTACGGAAGGATGTCGCTGATTTCCGAATTTATCATGCTTTCGACGTGTAACTCACTTCCGCTCGCACTTGGCTCGCACAGTGATTATACTCCGTTGACGACACAGGGCTTACCCCGACAAAGCAAGATCGGCCGTCCACATCCCCGGGTCGTTATGCTAGTTGGGCGCGTGCACACCCACTGGGTCTCCGTTAGGCCAAACCTAAACTGCTTCCGCAACTTCCCGCAGCAAGTATAGCTACGCTCGGTGCTTTTAGTAGCACATCACTGCTGAGCGGTGAAGTGATAAACAGATCCGAATCACATTGCCTCCACGCACGCATGAAACTAGTATGGGCTGGTTAGTGTTGTAGGTATGCCTGAGTCACGCTCAGATGCAACAGCGCCTCAATCCCTTTGCGAACACCTGGGATATGACACTCGCCACGACTACGACCTCCCACACTCCCCCACGTTGTATTAATGGATGAGTGCGTAGTGCTCTACTCTCCCGGTTCCCCACATTCCTTCTGGGGTAATTACCCCGCATTCTATTCCTTCACATTCATGTGACTTCCATGGTATTCATTTCCCTTCATTTCCCAGACCACCACTGACATGGTACTCACAGGGGAAATAGGTTCCCTCGGAGACACCACATATGTCAGACTTACTATGGACAACAAACAAAGCACCCACCGCCGGCGCCCGGGGCTTGTCCACTCGGCGTCGGTATGTATAATTCTGTCGCCCTCACCACATCGTCTGGGAATCATTTGATCATAATGGATCATACGCTATCATACGTACAGCTAGCTTCTAACGCCACCCAGAGCCTCCACCGCGCGCCCATCTGCCAACAAACAGTAAACTGTATTGCATTACACCCTTTCTCTGTATCAGGTCCATCTTGTCCACGGACGCGCCGCCATATTTCGTGGGACGATTGGACCTAGTCTAGGACGCATTGGGCTATTGACGGACCATGATCCTCCCGTTGGGTTCTCTCGGATTTGCCAATCGCGATAAGTAGAAATCGCGCAACAGCGTCCTTCTGCAAACCAGCTGCCATTGGACAGCCCGAGAGAACGTTGTTCACCCTTTCATCTGGGTGTACCTTGAGGCAAAGGGCGTGTATTCTCCCTTCTGCTATGACTACTTACCTACAATGCACCCCAAATTGTACGGAGTTCTTCAAGCTTCTACATCAGTCTACACCCTGCCAGTTCATGTTGTCCTGTTTTTGGTTGTATCCTTGTACAACATCTGAATGCATTCACCATGAGGCGCGTTTGCATGTCGTCCTCCGACCCCATCTGCATGATCCTGCACAAGAAACCAAGGGTCCTTCTCCGACGATGACATCCTCATCGTCGCGGACTCCTGCGCATTTTCCATTCGAAGGGGACCAGGCACTACCTAAAATGTCGGACCGACGCACGACTTTGCGTTCGCTTGGTCGTTTGCCATAATTGCGTGATGGATCTATCGATCACCTCGAAAGTACTCCCTGGATCGTCGTTACTTGCAAGTTCCATAGTGAAATTCTTCCCGAATCGATTGTGATCGAGTAAGTACACCCTTGGCCCCCTGCTCCAAGGATGGACAGCGGCACCTGGGGCACGAAAATTCGTCGACCGTCTCTCCTCTCTTCGCGTCTCAACTTTAAGCCGCCTCTCTTGGATTCAATGATGCTGCGGTCGTTGATGTAGGAGTATAGGCACGTACCGCACAACTGCATGCGAATATTGTCTTGACACTATTTGGCCAAGTCGAACGGCGGAGAAGGCTTCATAGCCTGCTGACTCCTGACTCCTGAGTTGCTTAGGGGGAGTACAAGCGCCTGTTCGGCGCTTGTGTTCCTCATCCCGAAAAGAAGAAAACAACCTTGTCATCCTCCATCGTTCATTGGGCGCGATGCCACTGGCGCCGTTCACCCCGCAAATTGATTGGGGACGGCAAACAATTCTACTCCGCTTCGCTCTCACATTCGAGGGAAATATGATCATCCACCCTACGGCCACACTATTCCTGGCCGACGCTATACTTAGAAGACAACCTCCATGTGGGGCATCTTCCAGCGCATCAGATTTCATAGAAAACGATGTATTTTGAGGCTGGTTACAATGAAACCCTCGCTGGCCCACTCACCGCGTGGCTGGTGGCCGACTCGTATTTGCTGGATGTACTTTGATATCATATCTTGCGACGAAGACGACTCGTAGAATTTTGGGGCCATTGACCCGCGATCAAATACCCCTTGCCAGTACCCCAGTCGTCCTGCCGGTTTGATCGCTCGACAAATCCCCATTCAGGTGCTTACAAGGCCTAATCGCCCTATCATATCTCCTCCGCGTACTGGCGAGAACGAACTTTGCTCTATGCCCAATGATTACTGGAGCGTAATACCTACACGTACTCCAGCTGTGTCAAATCTTTTGCCTTTGTGGCCCCTCAAGTTCTGACTCAAGATGACCTCCCCGACGTACTTATCTCCAAGCAGTGACCCCATCCACCCTCACCGTGTATTATTGTGTGCTAAATGAGGACCTGCCATCTCTTCACGTGTCCGGATGCACCTTCATTACGCTACGTACCAAGAATGCGTGCCGCAAAGCCGGCTAGGATTGATATACAAGTTCGTCGAGCTGGCGGCGAATTATGCCGGTTGGAGCTCATTTCCTCCTCATCTCTTTTCATCTGAGCCTGTCCATTGTCAACCGTCTTTCCTGCGCACGAAATGGCTGATAAACGATCATCTGCGTCGACGTTAGACAAGGAAGCCTCTGTCCGGGTTGAGGAACTGAAGAGAACACCGATTTACAACGCTCATGTCGATACGAGTGGAGTGGACGAGCGCAAGCTCATGAGGAAAATAGACCTCCGTCTCATTCCATGGTTGTCTTTTTTGTATCTACTCAGTTTCCTTGGTGAGCGACTTGTCGATTCTACGCCACCTACGAGGCCCTGACCATTACTATTAGATCGAACTTCAATCGGAAAGTGAGCGTCCAATATTACTTTACTAAAGGTTTGATCGCTAAGCAATCAATGAACATGTAGTGCAAAGGTCCGCAAAAAGATAGCATCTACAGCTTCTTGCTTACACTTGACATACAGTTGTATCACTTGAAAGATGATCTCCACTTGAACGATACACAATACCTGCTCTCTCTTACAATATTCTTCTTCTCTTACGCAATATTCGAAGTAAGTAATGTGATTCCTTCCCAATGACGTTACTCACCCTCCATTTAGGTTCCCTCCAATGTTTTCCTGAAGCGATTGCGCCCATCTATATGGTTGTCAGCACTCATGTTCCTGTGGGGCATCATGATGGTACGTTTCTCTAATGTGCTCCACAGCTAGATCTGACAGCGGTCGGAAAGACTGTACAAGGTCTCGTCCATAACTACGGAGGTCTCCTGGGTAAGGAAGCCTCAGCGTACTTCGATCATGCCGCATTCTGATCATCGATTTCAGGCATGCGGTGGATGTTGGGAGTGTTCGAGGCTGGTCTGTTTCCAGGCGTGAATTATTATCTTTCCTGGTATGTATGTTCGTTTGCCTGTGTTGTTGCACTTCTAATGAAGTTGGATAGTTGGTACAAGCGATCTGAATTCGGCTTGCGTAAGTTTCAAGTAGCTACAAGATCAAATGGGTCGCGAATAACTGGACCACGTATTATAGGTGCCGCCCTATTCTTCTCAGCCGCGACAGTATCGGGTGCTTTCGGTGGTTTGCTTGCAGTACGCGCGACCCTCAATGTGCGATGATTAGTCGTTCATGATTATGCTTCACCCTTTCAGGCAGCTATATCCAACATGGAAGGCATCGGGGGCAAACCAGCGTGGGCGTGGATATTTATTTTAGAAGGCCTAGCCACCGTCGTCGCAGGCATTGTGTCTTTCTGGATTATCCAGGACTTCCCCGACACCGCGAAGTTCCTCTCAGAGGCTGAACGCACGGTCGTCGTACGCCGGCTGCAAGGGGACGACCAGTTCAGTGCCGCTGGGGAGAAACTTCGCTGGAAGTACATCTGGCAGAGTCTTCTGGATTGGAAGACGTGGGTTTCAAGTGAGTGTTTCGCGTCTTATCTTCATGTAGTACATCCGTCAATGCCTCCGTTAAAGTGATGGTCTACGCCGGAAGTGATATGCCTCTGTACGCGTTCTCGCTATTCTTGCCCAGCATCATCAATCAGGTATTTATACTGCACTGTTCTCAGGTTAGCTTCGATACTGACGTGGAGATATAGCTAGGTATGGTTATCGCGCGGTGTATCTTTTCATCCTTCCTCACTCAAGGGTAATGTCAACTCCAGGGTACCAGGCCACACCAGCCAACCTCCTTACGGTCCCAGTATATGTCTTCGCCTGCATAGTGACCTGCTGTGTTGGCTTTGCTGCCGATAGATGGGGCCATCGCGGTCTTCTCAATATGTAAGCCCTCCAGCGAAATGTTCCCATGCATCTATGTTTAACGGCGAATCATTTTAGCGGCTTCTTGTGCCTTGGTTTGTAGCCGTTATTCTTCTAGTTCTACTGTCATTCACACATCGTGCGCGAGATAGGGGGTGCCGGCTACATCATCCTTATCGCTTCTCAGAATGCCGCGTTATCTTACTTCGCCGTATACTTGGCTACATGGTGAGTTTAGTATTCTAGTCTTTAGGTGCGTAATTTTAACTGCCGGATAGTGGGATATACCCTGTAATCCGTACGTTACTTTTCCTGGTGAGATCGACGATTAGTTGACGGTTTGATTGTGCACTCTAGCCAATACTATGTGAGCACCCACCGTTGTTCATTAGAAACATGTGCTCATCCTTTGTAGTGCGTGGGTTTCGAACAATGTCGAAGGGTCTTACAAGCGAAGCGTCTCTCTTGCCATGACCATCAGTTTGTGAGTTCTATTCTTGTTGCTCCCTCGACCCCTTTCGCCCCCTAACTATCTTCGTCGGCAGCGGGAACATCAATGGAGCTGTCAGCTCTAACGTAGTACGCATCCTCGACAATTAATCTTGTCCTCCCCTCCGTTAACGTACTCTTCTCACCCATGTAGTATCGCGATGTCGACAAGCCATGGTACCGCCTCGGCCATGGCCTAGTGCTCATGTACATTGGCTTTGGGATTGTGTTCTCTGTGATCTACCGCGTGCTACTCAAAGCTGAGAATGAACGGCGCGATCGTGGCGAGCGTAACGAGATCATCGGAGACACGAATACCGATGGGCCTGTAAACGAAAAGAATGGGATTTACCCGACGGTGGACGAGGCGAAGAGAGACAAAGGCGATAGTTGGAGTGGATATCGCTACACTTTGTAAGAGTAGGGAATTTTATGTCTTAAGAATGCATTTACTACTAAGAACGGTTCATTGGATATAAGAGCACGTGCGTGGGCATTTCTAGCGGAAGCGCAGCTTCATCTCCACCTTGACGTCGCATCTCCATAGTTAGTACCGTTGCAGGATCTTTAGGAATGATGGGTGCTTTACCTTGGAGATGGCAAGATCGACCGCAGCTGCGAATTTCCGGCTGAACTGCCTCAATTCTGAACAAGCCTTCGGGCCGCATCCTCGACACTGGCTCGCCTTCTCGAGCGTAGCTCTCATGAGCTCGGGACATGACACTGTCCTCCCGATAGGCCGTTCCGTTACTGCTACATCTGCCTTAGCCAAATAATCAGCCATCCATTTCGATACGACCAGCATCCGCCGATTCCCAGAGATCGTCACGTAGGAGCTGCTTGATCGCAACCCCACGCATTCAACACAAGTGAACCATGTGTAATCATCTCGGTCGACCCAGGAGAGGTCGCTAGCGATGCTATGAGCTATTTTGCTGCATTGGAGGTGGTAGGCCTGGAGTCGATGCATAGTGCCCCCTGTTATCAACTCCAATTCCTCCACATACTCGCGCTCCACCAACGGAAGCCCCAATGTTTCCTTAGCAGCCAGAGCGGCTTCCTCTGGTAAGTGATGGTGTACCGCCAACGCGAACGACTTCAGCGGCATCTTCTCCATGAAGCGTGGCTCGCGTAACACCATGCGAAGCTTCTTCTCAACGCCATCCATCCCGTATTTCTCGGCCGCTCGACGGACTTCGTACAAGCCCTCCGCCTGATCGAATATTGGCTCATTCACCATGCTGTGGGGGTAGCAGTAAGCTAGGAGCTTTCGCAGAGTAATGTTGTCGTCGTCAACGGTAATGACGTCTGCACCGTCCCTGGTCTCATGTTGGAACGACTGTATATGGCTTGGTTGATCTAGGCGCAAGATGTCTCGAAAGTAACGCGAGCTCATCGAGAGCAGAAGGCCATGTACGCGGAAATCAACGTTATCATTTGATCGCAGTATGACGTTGGCGTCCATGTCGTTGAACGGGTAATCAGCGTATGACTTGTCGAGTGAGTCCAAGTCGCGCGGTGAGTTGATTGTTACCATTGGGTGATGCCTAGCCAAATTTGAAGTCTGGGATTTACTCGGTGAGTTGAATGAATGTAAGTGAATGACCAGTACCTCTCAGCAGTCTCTTCTTAACTCGCAATCGGATTACCGTACCGCAGCAGTGGGAACTTGTGCGTCTATATAAGCTCTTCGTGTCAGATATATTAAGAGATTCATTGGTATATATACTTGGATTTTGGGCATCCATTTTATGTGCCATTGCCCTTTGATAATTATCGTTAACTTTGAGTATCTTACGCTGGGCCGCTTCTTTATAATAGCAGTAGGCTAACCGTACTTCTGTACGTGGAATCTCCCTTGAAATTCGATGTCTTCCATTGATGGTCCTCATTGTGAACACGATGTAAAGTTAATATGGCATGCCTCCTAAATCTGTCTAGGGGCCTAGATCACAAGTCCCACGGCCTAAATGTTTCTGGTCCCCTTCAAAGCTCTACGTTGCGCTGGTTTCTTGAGTTCAAGCTCAGGGGTGGGCCATGATCTCGGCTTGGTCAATCTACCTACCCCATACGAATCGATCTAGCCGGAGACCTACCAACCAACAATATCAGCCCTTTCTTCAGTTTGAATATCGACCACTCGCATGATCATCTCCGTGATCACAGCTTCTTGTTCACTCATTCCAGCATCGGGCCTATATTGGCGCCTCCGCGTTGAAAATAGATGGAAGGTGCATGTGTGCCAGGATGGCCCTTAGTAGCCGGTTTATCTGATGAATTACCGCAACCTTTTCATTATGGATGACGGCATCGTGTCCATCAATCATTTGCTTGCAACCACGAGAGGGTAGGGCCTCCATCAACGAGTTAACACGAGCCAAGTATTCAACTGACGGAAACCTCGTCGGAGGTGAGATGCAACCTTTGCAAGGCTGAGCGCCCACTAGCTCTTTATCACACCCGACGAGGAGAATGTCTGACCACACAATCACCCATTACTGATGTTTATATTGCAGTCTGTAGGATTATTTCGCCTGTGCTTTCTGGTAGCAGCTGGAGTCGTCGCGTCCAAGGCTCGGCGAAACGTCACGATCGACGATCTATACGGGGATGACCTTACACACATTGCTCCGACATATCTACCTTCTGGTAGATGGAAGCTCGGTGGTGCCGTAGGGTTGGCGAAGCTCAATGCAACGTTAGTCCATAATCAAACATGGCACGATGCAATACATAAAGTTAAGGATGAGCCAACAACGGTCAACTTTGGTTTCACAGGTCCGTAAAAAATTAATGAATCTGCTGGACGTGGATTCACAGTTTGAACAGGGGTGGCGATATATGTGTACTGCGTTATCCCGAACAGACCATCTGGATCCCTTACGAACGCCTTCGCCGACTACAAATTCTTCATTGATGGAAACCTCGTCGGCAGGTACATACACCTCGCGGAGAACGGGCCAGCTTATTTCTACAACTCATCTGTCTATGTCAACACAACCATGGATAATGCATTCCATAACTTCAGTATCGTTGTAGATTCTACCGATAAAACGGTATCATTACTATTTGACTATGCCATCTACACTACGATGTGAGCAGATTCTCGTTTTGCCTCGTGCACCAACTGATTCATTGTAGGGGGAAGGTTCCCTCGGGTACATCTACGACAATGCTAGCCTCTACAAATACAAACCCTCAGCCTACCAATACCCTCAAAGACGCTTCAGCATCCTCCCATGGAGTCGCTGTGCGACTTGGCGCCGCTCTTGGGGTGTTTGCGTGGTTCGTACTGACCGGTGCTATTGCCTACGCTCTCCGCACGAAAATATGCAGCGCCTGTCGGCGAGTAACGCTGCTGCGGAACCTTTCTCGTTTACTCAAAAATTGGGCGGGGTATACTGTCGGCTGCAGGTCAGGGGTACCAGGGGCTTTAAGGGGGAAAGGGCGGGCTGCGCCAGAAACGTTGCCTCCGTACGCAAGATAGTGATATTTATTTGTTGAATATATTTATCTGTTTCATATGTATATGTGAAAAATGGAGCGGAGAGCAGCGAACTGATCCCCGTTGAACGACACGATAAACATCCACGACCATTACAAATAAGTCCCAAACACAACGGTTCACCTTCCTTACATCGTTAGAAAATTGGAGGACCTCTTTCGACTTAGTGGTTTGAATTATGCAGCAAGAAGTTGAGAATGTCTACATTTTCTTTATCATCATTGGCGTGCGAGGCTACTGACAACAATCAAAGGGTGTAGAAAAGTCTGTCCAATGGATGTGAACGAAGAATCAGATACACTGTTTCACGGAACATATTCAGGCAGCGGCTCGTCTGGCAAGCCGTAATCGGATAGCCAGTCGTTTGTGTCTGTGTTATAGGGCGCCATAATGGCTGGTGGGGATGGTCGATCCACATTGTTCGGAGCGACGACGAGTGACTGGTCCAAATCCCTTGTGGCTGGCGGGCCAAGAGCTGGCACAGAGGGGCGTGCCCCCAGCTGCTGCCCAAGAACCTCGCCTTGCGCGTTGATCGGGGGTGGACCGAGAGGAGTCGTTGCATCTTCTGGATTCAGTGGGTGGACACTCAAGCGATTAAGGAGAGATAACGACATGAAGTGGCCATAGCGCCGCCAGGGGCGCCACACTTGGAGGGGGTCTTTGGTAGCCAATGTACGACGCATGAGGAGAACTATTATCATCGCCAATATGAAAAGGACAATGCTCCCTAGAGTGCCGCCCACGATGACGACGGTGTCGTCCGATTTCCCGGTCTCTGGTGCAATATTCTTATCGGATCCGGACCCGAGAGAAGGGGAAGGTTGAGATGAGCTTGTGATATAGGTGGGGGTGATGCTCGCTGAACTTGTATAAGTATAAGTTGTCAGTGCGAGCTGCGAGGACGTAGGGGAGGCGGGGTGTTGAGATGTAGGGAGAGAGGACGTCACGGCGGGGGGTGTCGTTGTTGCGCTTGGCGTTACGCCGTTCCGAACTCTGTTGAGTAGATGAACCGAGTACCAGCCAAAGGACGGGATGGCTCACTTTGATACCACTTCGCCGATTCTAGTAACAATGCGTCGGCAAAGACGTACAAAAAAAGCAGGAGGCCTCACATGTTCGTCACCACTGAGAAGATGTCGTCCGCAACACTGAAGACATCCGTTCTAAGGGAAGGGAAGGACACAGATGGCGTGGCGGAGGGGGAGCTCATCGTTGAATATACAAGATAATCGAACAACATCAACGCAGGCCGGTCGACGGAGTCGAGCAGGATAGTGAAGCGGTGGTCTTTGTTCGGCAGGCTTGTGTTTACATAGACTGGGGTGTTATAGAAATATTCAGTTGTGTCTTCTGCTTCATGGCGGAATTCACCAACGACAACATCGTCGATGAGGAATTTGTAGGCCGCGAAAGTATCGAACGGCTTCTCGGGAGCCTGAGGGGGTTGGTTAGCCATAACGCAGAATACATAGACCGCTACGCCTCAAGTAAGTGACGTTAGTCCATGATCCCTATGCCGTGGACGGATGTAGTCCATACCTGTGAAATTAAGATGTATTTCTCTGAGGCTTGTATCCTGCGGATTTCCCGTCGCACCATGCCAAGTGCCCGCAGACAATTGCAAGGGATCGAGCTGTAGGAACGGGGTCGATCCCAGTGTCCAGCTACCCTCGGGGAGATACTGAAATCTAGTTGAGTTGTCGTCTATGGTGAAATTTGTGAATATGCCCATAGAAGCCACTGGCACCGCAGCAGATGCCAAGGCCAGCCATACCACTCCCAATAGTGAAAAGCGGGGGATCTGTACGTGGAGGGCGTTCATGTTCGGGAGCCCTGCAAGTCGAAACATATTTAGCTTTCGGCATGGCGCGGTGCGATCGCGTATTGCAAAATAGTTTACTGGGTTTCATGTGCTCAGCACTGGTGAACGCCGACGTCAAGCTTTGTATGTTAGGATGCGTATTCGGGGCCGGCGTGTATGGAAACTTGCGCGGACATATCATCAATCCATGAGCTGGGCTGAAGTCGTCAGAATGAGCAATAGGGACGCTGTTTAATCAATGATTCTCAAAGCTGTGAGCAGCGGCACGATCCATAGTGCGATGAGCGCGTGGGGCAGAAGAGGTGAACTTGTTGATCGGCGGCGGGGCGGCGGGCCGCTGGGCGTGGTGAAGTTTGTTAGTTCAATTGAAATCCGGCTCAACCCAACCTTCGCGCGCATTGCGGCGAAGTGAGCAACGAGACCAGAACGTGGCAGAAATGAGGTGAGAACAGGAAGGGAACATGTAGCAGAGTTCTGACCTGATGCACGACCATCAGTATCTGCATCAGTTCCAAATTGACGGTCTGAAATGTCTGGACACAAGTCTTGAAGGCACCGCGATTTCTGCTACAGGCTAGTTGTGGACCACCGAAGTGATGACGCTCAGCTCCAGCGACGGAGGGAGACCACGGCAGTGCGTAGTAGGGCCGTGTCAGGAACATCACCCGGAAACTCCCAGCGCGTGTGCTTTGATCTCGAGATGGTTTGATGCGACCAGGCATACGGGTGACTCGTCGCAGGATCTTTTGATGATGCTCCGTTACCCCCACCCCCATGCTACTACCGAGGCTAGTTATCGCTGGAACAGCACTCCTCTCGCTGCTGGAAGGCGTTACTGCAGGTCAGCGGAATGTGACAATCGATGATGCAGAGGAGGGAGTCCCGGTGGGCCATACTGTCCCTACCTATTCCCCTACGGACGGGTGGTCTACGGGGAGTTCATTCACGCAACTAGACGCATCCAAAATCCACGGCGGCACATGGCACGATGGCACTTACCATCCAGGCGATGCACAACCGAAGGAGGTTAACTTTGCTTTCACAGGTACGTCGTGCTCTATGCGGACCCCAATTTCAAGACATAGAACCCGTTCCGTGACTCAGGTGTCTCTTTGTACATATACTGCATCATTGCCAACACGCCGCCCGGCCGCTTTTTCGACGCATTCGCGGATTACAAGATCCTCATTGACGGGGAGCTCGCTGGCGAGTACAGGCATGACGTCGAGAAGATACCGGATTACTTCTACAACACCACGGTCTTTGCTACCAACACTACCCTGGAGAATAAATCCCACAATGTCACCATTCGCATGGATTCCACCGAGAAACCTGTTCTCCTGCTATTCGACTACGCGGTTTATACTATGATGTGAGTCGCCCTCACTTATGTCTGCTGTGCAACGGCTCAACTGTGCGCTCTCTTGCTGCAGTGAAGATGATGCTGTTGTCGTTCCCTCCACAACAACAGCGCAAGTCCCGACTACAACGCCTGGTGAACCGGCCCCTACGTCCGACCAGCCGTTGTCCACAACAGATACCCCAGTGCCTGACCAACCCTCGTCCAGCGACCATGTCGGGATCATCGTCGGTGCCGTTCTCGGAGGACTCTCGATTTCCTTGATCTCCGCCATCGGTGTCCTCGTCTACATTCGAAGGCGAAGAATGCAGAGAGCCCGCAAGCAAGCGGCTCTACGAAGTCAATGGCGCGGTAGCCGGTTCCTTGCACATTCGAGGATCTGGCGGTGGATCCTCAACCTGCCAACTGAGCCTGAGACTCGTATCACGAATGCTCCTATTCCTGTGCCGTCCATTCCTGTCCCTCCCGCTATGGTATCGACATACCAAACCCCCACATCACGGTCTTTCACTGTGTCTCGGCCCCCAGAATCGGCCACGGATCTCGAGTCGGAGGGAGGTGATTCCTCGGTTGTAGCGGAGATCAGGGAAATACGAGAGGCACTAGTGCATCTACGCGTCCAACAGCGGGCTATGACAGAGGCGTTGGGCGCACCTCCGCCGTACGCGCCCTCCTCGTAACAGCCCTTATGGAACGTGAGGTATATCATGTATAGCTTTCGTTTGCGGCCTCATATTCGTGTTCTTCTCAATTGTTCACTTGTGCGGTTCATCTTTTTCATTTCATTATTCCTTAGGTGGCGATATAGGAAGAACTATGGACTACGATAAATATATCTTGTTCACTCTCGTTCAGGTTACGTTACTGCAATCGATCATTCAATTACTACGTAGGCGTCGCGAGGCTGTAGGTCCGTTGCCTTTTGTCGCAAAGTCGTATAACCAATCATTTGGCTAAGATTGCCTCGTGTTTCCTTCCACTGTGCTTCTCAAGCAGCCGTGGATCAATTAATTAACATCGTGGTCGGTTGGTGTAGCGTGGCACGAGCAGAACGTAAAGAGACCTTCGTCTGCTTTAATCTATTGTATGAGGTCCGGTATCATCTGAGTACCACGAGTTGATGGCAGCACACAGTCCAGGCAAATGGGAGCATTTACTACAGAACAAGACATTGGATGTATCTACGATGGATTAGGATTCGGACAGACGTGGCGGAGCATGTTGTTCTACGGAAGCCCCTAAGTCCCTGTACTCGCCAGGCAGCAGCGCGCAAGTGGCGCCAGCCTTTGGTTTGTCTCGTGCTTCCAACTGGAAGAATCGACGAAATTTGGCCGAAATTCGGATACCATGTGTCTCGCACCAGATGCCAGGAGGATGAGCTATCTCCCTCAAATCTAAAGCCCTTGGGGAACCAAGCTGATGGAGACGGTGGGTACTTTGCTTTCGGCCCTAGAAGCCTTCCATTTCTGACACGATTCCTGCTGTAGCGCTGTATCTGCTGCGGGACTACATATGCAGTAAATTCCGTTCCAAGACATACGGAGGTTTCGTGCCTTTCATTGTTTCTCGCTCCACGGCCTGCGGTTGGGTAGACATCTGCTATCCTGGCGAAAATTCCTTGGGAAGGAGTGTTAACCATCTTGATGTGCTGTTTCACGCGTACCGAAAGCCTGCCCGTCGACCGACCTCCTTTCGCAGTGATAGGATATGACCAGTCGATGCCTATCACTGTGTGCTCTTCAGATAAGAATCGGTCGTTTATCAAATATGCACCGTGAGTCTAGAGTCGAGACACTACCACATTGCAGGGTGTGTGGTAGGGCCAGCGCTCCTCGTTGTTTTACGCGACTCTCTTCGCTGGCAATTGCATATGCCCCTCTCAGCCCTGGGTCGTATTGGTCGGCCTATTCAGATGTCACCAGTAGCCTAGTACAGGGTGTGGAGGTCTCAGGAGTAATTTTATTGTCGAGCAGAACGGTAGACAACATTTTTGAGACAAATTGTAGTATATCAAACTTTGTATAGTACTTGGCGAGCCAGCAAACCCTTTGGAAAATGAGCCAATGAGAAGGAGGAGGGGAGATTGTGCAGACGCGAATGATACCCCAAATCGTACCACCTTTTGAATTTTTACCTCCAGATTCTGGTCCAATTTTTTTGGTTCCACCTTGCGCGGTACCCTATATAACCAGTTCTGTTTCAGCCACCACAGAAATCCCAACTTGCCCCCAACCAGCTCACTTGTCGCATACTCCTCTTCACCACCAACCATGACCATCCCCATCGTCTCCACCCACGTCGCCAACATCGATATCCCCCGCCCCAAGGATGTCGGCGTCCTCGCAATGGAGGTCTACTTCCCCCGCAGAGTACGCGTCGAGGCTACTACTGTCATTGAGGTTTTTCTGACACATTATGTCCGCAATAGTGCATCTCCGAAGCCGAACTAGAGGAATTCGACGGTGTCTCCAAGGGCAAGTACACCATTGGTCTTGGCCAGGAATACATGGCTTGGCCAGATGACCGCGAGGACATCAACTCTTTTGCGTTGAATGGTGAGCAGCGTGGTACTCCCTGGCTTACAACATGTCTCATATTTTATAGCTGTCGCTGGTCTCCTCGAGAAGTACAACATTGACCCCAAGTCCATCGGTCGTATTGACGTTGGGACTGAGACCATCATCGACAAGTCCAAGTCGGTGAAGACCCACCTCATGGACCTTTTCGCTGAGGCAGGCAACTTCGACATTGAGGGTATCGACTCCAAGAACGCCTGCTACGGTTCGACCGCAGCCCTGTTCAACGCCATCAACTGGATTGAATCGACATCCTGGGATGGAAGGAATGCCATCGTTGTTGCCGGTGATATCGCTGTCTACGCAGAGGGCGCTGCTCGCCCTGCTGGCGGCGCGGGTGCCTGTGCCATTCTCCTTGGCCCTAACGCGCCAATTGTTTTTGAACGTGAGTATTCTGGACTATCATTCTTGCCACGCTTCACCGCTTCGTCATTTCAATACATTTTCCCCATTTTACGGTCCGATCTTTTTATGGCATTCGTTTCAATTACTCATTCCGATTCTTCTTGATCCAGCCATCCACGGCACTCACATGTCCAACACATATGACTTCTACAAACCCAATCTCTCGTCCGAATACCCGGAGGTTGATGGCCCCGTCTCCGTCGTCACCTACATCGCGGCTCTTGACGAGGCCTACTCCCGATTCCGCGAGAAGACCGCGCGTCAGCTTAAACTCGCTCAGATCAACGGTTATTCCAATGGTCACGTGCATAACGGTGACAAGCCTGCTGATCCCAAGGCAGCTTTCTCGCTCCAGGATGTCGACTACGCCCTCTTCCACAGCCCGTATGGAAAGCAAGCCGTCAAGGGCCATGCTCGCATGCTCTTCAACGACTTCCGCTCAGCACCTAATGCACCCCAGTTCGCCGACATCCCCAACCCCGAAGCTTTCCTCGCTGCCTCGCAAAAGGAGTCCCTTTCTGACAAGAACGTCGAGAAGACCTTCATCGCTGCATCGAAGAAGTCGTTCGCCCAGAAGACCGACCCCGGTATGGCCTGCTCGAAGCGTCTCGGTAACATGTACACAGGGTCGCTCTACGGCTGCCTTGCTTCCCTCGTTGCCAACGTCGAGCCCGCTCAACTTCGGGACAGCCGTGTCAGCATGTTCGCCTTCGGTAGTGGTTGCGCTGCCAGCTTCTTCACCTTCCGCGTAAAGGGTGACACATCAGAGATCAAGGAGAAGATGGACTTGATGAACCGACTTGCTGCCATGAAGGTTGTACCATGCCAGGAATTCGTTGACGCTCTTGCTGTAAGTCGCGTTTGATTCTTCCTAATTTAACTAGTTCTTGACGAGTTTTCTGTCTCGTAGCTTCGCGAGAAGAACCACAACGCCGTCTCGTACACGCCTGAGGGATCCATCGACAACATTTGGCCAGGTGCCTTCTACCTCGACAGCGTTGACTCAAAATACCGAAGGAAATACGTCAAGGCTCCTTTGGCTTAAACGCCTTTGTATTGTCTTCGCGCTGTACGATTTTACTCACCTGTTAGAACACTCGGGCCTTCGATTAGATAAACTCACATAGACGTAGTCATCATTTATTGTATTTCATACATGGTATAATCAAAACTATTGAAACACTTGAAGTCTTGCTTGAGTTCAGTAAACGAACTTCCATCGCGAACTTTCTTACTTGTTTTACTCCCGCCACGATGGTGTCTCCAACGACCGAGAGTCGACATGCGAAAGTAACAACAGGGGACGATCCTGATGATCTACGACACTGGGCGTCGTGTCACCCATCCACCCAGCAGGTGCGTATCGACCCCATTCGTGTTAGCAAGGGCAGCGAAACAGACGCATCGAACTGGTTGGAACTACGACTGCATCTGGCTCAAATTTCGCGAATGGAGCTCTCTTAGGCTTCCTATCCTCAATGATAACGAGATACGGCAGTATCTAGAATTCCCGAGCGTCGGAATAGGCCTAACCACTCTGGAGTCTGCATGAGGAATAGCGTTGTGGATCCGAGTGTGTCCATCGTCGCCTGGACGTTCCGTGATTCCATCCATTCCCTTTTGTCACTTTCTGCATTTCTCCTGTTCCTGCGCTAGTGCTCCGTTTCACCACAACTCACATCGGGTCAATTGTTCAACTATCTTTGCTTGCATCCATTTGTTTTGCAGATCGAGGTGATAATACCGTCCTCCGACCCCGATGAGATCGACAAGGCCGGGTTGGGTGCTTTTGCTGGATTTACCTCCGAGTGGTGGAGCGGAAAAGCGAGGTTATCGCAGATTGTCGAGGTCGCCGAGGAGTGTGCTAATCGTGGACAAGAAAAGTGCGTTATTCATTGCGTGTACGAACTATCTTTGTCCTGTTTCGGAGCCGGCGAAATTGGAGACATTGCTTATGGCCGTTGGTGCTGCAACTCCCATGGGGAGTTGGAATACAGAACGCGATTGAAAACCCCTCTGTGGCACTCACGGGCCCCTCCTTGTATCTTCTCGCTCAAGCTTGAGTGACGTTTGGGAAGCTAACCAACTGTGGCTTGACAGGACTTTCTGTGCTCTGAATTCAGGACCTCACGATGACGACGTATGGTGTATCGATCCCCGAGGCATCCTCACGTTCTGTTTGTGCAAGGAGACATACGAAACCCTTGGCTTGGTGGGAAAGAAACTCCCATTCAAAGGGTGTTCAGAACGATATGGTTCGTGCCACTCCCAAGAATAGGTTGTCGGTTGGGCTGGGTTCTGACCGTGCAGGTAATCAGTGCAGTCATAGCTCTTCCGTTGCGGAAGGACGTCGTCACGGTGAAGAGTAGAGCAAAGTGTCAGGCCGCAGTCAAAACATGGGACGCCAGCCGGGGCGATAATTTGTTCGACGTGCACGTTTATGCTGAAGATACGACTATGTTAGGTTCGTTCACTGACATAAACTTTGTCTTGAAATGCTTGTTGACTGACGTCTTCACAGAGCGATTGCCGGGTTTGAAGAAAAACACATCGCTACCGCAACTCACAAAGACAGATAACATCCACGTTCCAGCCATGCAACTCACCCACCGACCTCTCAATCCTCAGGCTAAGAACTATACCGAAGAATATGAGGAAGAGCTCGAAGATTGGTCCGCAGAAACATCAGATTTGTTCGAGTGGGTGGGGCTAGCATGCCTCGGCTCTCAGCGGTTAGATTATTCTCTATCGGTCGAAATATTTATCCAACGTCCCAATGATGCTCATGGTGCTGCAGCTTGCAGGCTAACGACCGTGCTGACCCATATATCGCGGTATATGAGCCGCCGTCCCCGTCACATACTGGCAATGTGACGCATCTACGCTGGCGGGGTCTCCTTCCCCCGCAATTCGTACAACAGATCATAGATGCAATCCTGTCAGTGTCCTTCCCTCCAACGAATCAGTACATACTCAACTCAGTGCTTCCAGGAATTGGTCAAAATCATCGCCTCCTACGACCTCATTACCTTTTGTATCAATAACAGCCCACTCATTCCTAACGAGCCCTACCACATATGTGCCCCCAACCTCCAGTTCCGACGCGACTAAACGACCTCCGTTCCGCTTGCCAAGAGCTGATGGTGAAGATACGTACTGTATCATAGTGAAGCCAGTGGGCGGGAAGGGCCAGTCAGATGGGAAAACTAGAGGGGAGGGGACAGGCGCCGTCGATGGCTCTGAGAGTCTATCAGCGCAAGATCAGTCTCTATGTTCATGGACGATGATCGAAAGCATTGGTCACTGGGACGCCCGCTGGGGATAGTTGACTCCAGTCCCTGATGCGATTAATACAGAAAGCCGAGCATTATCGCCCTAGCATAGATTGGCATAGATGCAGCATGGTACAGACAAAATCTAATGTACATAGCATGGGACGGTAGTGAAACAAGCATATGTAAGTGTAGTAATGGGTCATGTAAACCGAGAAAAGACAGTAGCGCTTAAGGGAAGCGCAGGAATAAATCAATGTTTGCCCTCCTTTTGGGACGATAGGTAGATATAAAGATAAATGGTCCCATCGTAGAGATTGTGGAGAGAAAACAAGTTTTCCGTAAAGAGCAGAACCCAGGTAGATCAAAACAACCTCAACGCCCCAGCACGCTCGTCGTCACATCATCGACCTCGACCTCCACATCTCCGCCAATGGTCAGACTCGAGCGGGTACACGGAGAACGGGAATAGGATGATAGGCCGGAGGGGAGGCAGATTGCCAAGTGTGCGAGATGCGGGCGTTCGGGTTTGGTAGAGGCCCACCAGACACTGGTGCATAGTCAACACCAAAGACACCATTTCCCATCGAGCGCCGTACAGCAACGGCGCGACGTTCCGGATGACTAGCATTGCGTTGTTCAGATATAGACGGCCTACGTTCGGAGATACTGGATCGCCGTCTTGACTCCGATAGTCCGTCGATGTTAAGTAAAGGAACGTAGGTCATTGGGATAGCATTGGCAGAGGGAACGGTGCGCAACTGTTGCAAATTGTCATATTGCCGGGTATCGGGAGGAATAAAAGGAAGTTGTGCTGAGGGTGGCGGAAGGGGGGATGCACCAGTGTCCGCGCCCAGTGATGTGTTTTCTGTCCACATACGAGACGAATTCATAGCTTCTGGGTTCGGCGTCGCGGGCGCACTTGAATCGGGGCTCGAGTCATGACTCTCCCGGCGCTCCAGCCGCGGCCTGTGGGTTGCGACATGATTGTAGGCGGCCCAATTGAGCATAGCCGAATTGACCAAGCGTGCATTGGATTGTTGCTCTCGCACAAGCGACTGGTCTAGAGGAACGAGCGGTGGGAGAGTGGTTGAGTTGAGCGCAGAGACACTGGCCGAGCGAGTGCGTCGTGCGACACTGGCCAGAGCCTGGCGCTGGCGAAAGGTGAGCTGTTGTTCAGGTCCAGGCATAAACCTGGTCCCAGGGACAGCATCCCGGTCTCTGCCAATTGATACAGCCCGGGCTGTGTCGAAAAACCAAGTTAAACCATCTGCGCCCGCCTCTGCTCCCACACCCACGCCGGCATTTTGACGATCGCGATCGCGAGAGGGTGGATCGAGCTGGTCGAGGGTAGCGAGCTGAGTCAAGGTGTCGGCAGGGATGACTGCCTCGTAGACTGCATTCGCAAAGAACTCGTCCGAGTCAGGGTCGAAGGCGTTGATACGCGACCAATTTTCGAGTTGCTCCTGGGGTTCTGGTTCAGTTCTGACCTGAACATCAGGCTTGCTGACTGGGTGGGAGATGGAAAATAGTGCTCTGCCCATGATACGGATTTTTGGGTGAATGAGGGTATTCGGGAGAAAAGGGTATACGGCGGCGGATTTGCGTATATATACGAGATGAGAGAAGAGAATGAGGAGAAGAAGGTCACTGTGGCGAAAGCTGTCCGATTCAGGCGCGCTGACTTTCGTGGGAATCTCTAATCAAGCGGAGCCCCTTTTGTTTACCACTTCAGGGCAGGCTGCGGCTTTTAGCGGTGTTTAACGAGTTTCACTTCTCACCAGCAATACTTTCTCTTGCATACTACTACCATCATGGAGAAAACCGCAGTGTTATCATGTATCTCGTGGGTCGACCGCCACGATCTTATCCCATCTTTGTCATTCTTCCGTGTATTTTTTTCCTTCTTCGGCCAGTTGGTGGCTTCACCGAATACGCGACAAATTCCCGGTATCCAAAACCGTGCAACGATCCCTACGCTTCGACGTTCGACAGCCTGTTCTTGGCAACACCCTCGCTAAGCGACGTTCAAGTTACATTCTATCAGTCTCCAATGATATCGAAGCTGCTGGATCCTCATGGAACGCTCTCAGTCTTCAGACATTCCCCGCCGAAAGGAGTTAAGAAACTTAGAATATGCTTTTCGAGCTCACAGATGCTCGCATGTCAGTGGCCTTCGAAAAAAAACTTGGCGTCCCATCACCGTACGCGAGACGTAGCCTACACGTTGGTCATAGAAATAAAATGCTGGCCCCGCCTCGAGCGGCGGCTCCGGATCCTCGCTTGCTATCACCTCAGTTCAAATTCCAGATTCTGTACGCTATGAAGTATACTATGCTACTCTTGAACGCTTGAATCCCAGCGCCTTCATTCCAGCGGTCGTCCCAACCCAAGGAAGCGACTCCCGATAGAAGTCTACTGTCATTTCATTGAAGTGTGTCCTTGGGCATTCGATCGAGCTAGCCCCTAATCCACTGCTTGCTCCTACTTCCGAGGATCCACGATCCCGAAAATAAACCATCTTCTACAATGTCAGAAGTCCGACCAAAATCTTGCAAAACTTGCGATGACTCGCAATCTACGCTTAATCATAACATAGGTTGCTACACCGACGCTCATTCAAAGGGAAATGGAATACTGCATAATCGATAGAGTGCCTAAAATAGTGAGCTTTATTTTTGCTTTTGCGTACGATAAGATGACCCGCTCCACATCACCCTCCGGCGCACATCCAATGGGCCCAAATAATTCCGTCCCGATCGTCCAGCCTCGATCGTCGATCATGATCGTGTTGAGGTCCCTCAGTGCTTCCAGTACCTCTCCATCGTATACTTATCCTTGGGGTACCTGCTCACATCCGAACGCAGTTCGCGCAGCACCGCTACTTGTTCGGGTCTCTCGACGTGATTGCGACCCATCCACTCGCTAGAGCTCGCTGGATACCTCCCATCCGTGCAGCAAAGCTGCAATGCCGTTATCATCGTCCCCGTCCGGCCCCACCCATATCCACAGTGCACCAACGTCGATCGGTGGTCCATGAAGAAATCCCATGCGTCGTCTATGTCATCGAGAGTTGGGGCGTGGAAATCCTTGATGGGTATGTGCTTGTAATCGATGCCGACAGAGTAGAGAAGGGATCGTTCGCTGTACTTGTATGGGAATGCATTCAAGCTGATGATTCCGACTATTCCGTTGTCTTGGAGATATCGAACGGCGGATACCGTTAACTTTTGGGATGCGTCCTTGGGGTCCGGCGCACTTTCGTTGTAGTTGGGTGCAGAGGAACGGAATAGACGTTTGCCTGTTAGGATGTTTCTGGTGACGGGCTCGAATCTTTGCCACTCGCGGCTCATGGTTGAAGGGGATCTAGGGGCGGGATGTGAGACACAACGGGGACTGCGATGAAATTACGAACTTTGAAACTTGAGGGCGTTCAGCTATGCGCTGGCATCGTTGTGACCCAGCAATGTTCTTTATACAAGGCGAGAATCGCGAATTTCTTTGCTAATGCTACATACAAGTGATTCGTCCTATTCAAGGTGTCTACTAAGCACAGATAGTTCCGTTCCATCATTGAACTACAGTAGCAGTTTCTCAGGGAGCTGACAGACGATTGATACACTAGGAGCTACGTTGAAAGTAAACCGACTCGGACGTGCCAGTCTGTGAGAATTCAGCCAAGCCTATTCTGGGATGCAATACAGCTGTGGAATTTACGGCGGTAGTATATCTAAAGCCAAGTCATAGTGTCGCGCCAGACACGATCGTCAGTGCTCTCTCATCCTTCCGACGCACGGTGGATGAATTGCCTGGGGAGAAGAGTCGTGAGTAATCTCGTTGCTGCGCCCTAGGTTTTCTCGTTGTCAATGTGAGACTCTCATACACTGAATCGTCAGGATATAATCACTCTAATCCTCAGCCTTGAGTCTGAGTGTGTGGGAAAGCTGCGTATATACACTACTATGGAATGTATGGCGGTGGCACATCTCCTATAATCACTCCCTGTCAACCCCCTGTCACCCCTAATCTCTCAGTCGCAATGCGAGCAACCTTTGGACGTCTGATAGGCGGGGTGGATACGGCGTGCCAAGTGTCCGGGTGCAGGGAAATTATGCTCGACCTCCATGGCTTGATTGTAGACATCACGGCCCTCGTACGCGCTTTTCTGATGCGATGATAGATGATGGCGCTGACGGCCACAAATGATAATGCCCCCAGAGTGACACTGACAATAAACTCCGTGTGAGTGTTTCCATACTCTCCCTTAACATTTGGATTGCTGAGAGGTTGGCTCTGTGTCGGAGGACCTATAGGCCCACTTGTAGTTGTAGATATGCCTTCAACTGCTGCGTCCGCTTCCCTGCAATATGTCCATTGGCAATTAGTTGGGTTCAAGTTCAATCTAAGTGGGGATTCATCTCACATCGTTGTGTAGGTGGCATAGTCAAATAATATCAGGACTGGTTTTTCGGTAGACTCGACTATAATGCTAAAGTTATGGTGTTTATTCTCCAACGTTGTGTTGACATAGACCGGTACGTTGAAGAAGTAATCGGGGATCTTCTCGACATCGTGCATGTAGACACCAACAAGGTCTTCTTCAAGAAAGAACTTGTAGTCGGCGAAGGTATCCGTATGTGGACCGGGTGGTGTGTTCCCGATGATGCAGTATACGTATAGTGATGTGCCTGTCCTAATCATTATTTAGATCGCGCGTGGGTTAAGCGTTTTACGGACCAGTGAAGCCAAAGTTGACTATTGCTGCAGCGTGCCCGGGATTCTGTGTCAAGACATGCCATGTTTCTTTATATGCTAAGGATGCATTGGGCTTTGCGTATCCCCCAGTTCCCGCAAGCTTCCACCCGCTGGATGGCGAGTACGTTGGAGCAACGTGTGTGATTTCGTCGCCGAACTGGTCGTCAATGGTGACATTCCGCGATCTGGTAGCCTTTGTCGTCACTGCTAGAAACAACAAAAACAATGCACCTTCACGCATTGATGCCAGCCTAAGTGGTAGTAGGGGAGTCAAGGTGATGCAGCCTTCAATCAAGACACGACGTTGAATAAGTAGCGTGTTGCCAACTTCACGCGATCGCATCTCGCCGAAGCTAACGGACACCTAACCATCGGAACTGAGTGCCGCCCGCGTTCATCAATAAACGGCGAATAATTTTGAAGTGTCAATTGCAGATATGCGCACTTTCTAGGGGTAACTACTCCGAAGATACAACTCCCAGTGCAGCCCTCATAGCCCACTTTTCCACGCGTAGGTCCTGTATTCCTGTCGCAGATCCATGATCATATCTTCATGACCTCCTGATGCAACTTCTCTCGGCCCCGGCTCATGCACGAGGGTTGGTGGAATTGGATTGAGAACGAGGAGAGGATTGTGGGGAATGGTGGTGTGAGTCTTGTTGCGGATGAACACCCGTAGCGTCGGTCCATGTTGACGAACGACCAAACCTAGTAGTCCGGTGCAAAAGAGAAAACGACTCCCAACGTGCTGCCAAGAATCACAGTCGAAGAGGGTTTGGATCTATCTGCTACATTTGGGGAAGGGCTAGGTTGACAGACTGGGGGTGTCGTCGTGTCCACGGCATTCTCCTCGCTGCAAAAGAAATCACTTGTGCTTGAGTGGATGCAGGTTGAAGCGAGGAGTTTGGTTTACCCGATAGTGTATACGGCGTAGTCGAACAAGAGCGAAACCGGTTGCTCAGTCGAATCTAAGACAACACTAGAGTCGTGGAGCTTATTCTCCAAGATCACATTGTCATAGACTAACGTGTTGAAGAAATATGGTGGCCCATTTGTTTCATCTGGGATGCGAGTGTATCTGCCGTTGTAATCTGCAAAGGGGTTATGCAGTAGACGTATAAGCGTATACCTTCGGGAATTAAACTTCATAATAAACGGTCAGAGTAGGGATCAACATCAGCGGACCTGTAAAACCGAGGCTGACTGTTGTCGCCGGGGTCCCAATGCGTTGAATTGTGCCAAGTTTTGTAAGACAAGGACCTATTGGGTATTGCAGACCCGCCAGTACCGGTAGTCCAATCGTCGACGAGTAAAAAATAGGGACAATGTGTGTGCGTTCGTCTCCGTATTGGTCGTCTATTGTGATATTTCGCCATCCCGCGGTGACACCTACGGTAGATGCCAAAATACATATCATAGCGAAGAGCTTTGATAGTACGAGCATGTGCGCTTGAGTAGAATTCGGTGGGTTGTGTGCGATATGGGTGGCCTCTCTTTTTGGGCCGCAAAGGTTATTAATGGCACAAACCCAATAAAGTATCCCAGTTTCAGACATTGTCTACTTCTGGGAATCCGAGGAGGATGCTCTTGAGTGGCGGTGTGGTCGGAAGTGAGTTGAATGGACACAATGGGACCGCAGTGGATCATATGGTGAACATCAGCTCGTTATGAGCGTTGTAGAAGTCACGAGGAAATTGCTATGAGCAGATATCTCACATGTTTGTCGACTTCAAGACTTCAAGTTGAAGAAAGGAAGCCACCGAGAGTGCTGGGCGGCCAATGGCTTGGCTATTTGATTGTAGCCATAATTCGCAAGAATAATAGATCAAGTACCGGAGAATTGTGAAGTCAAAATACTGACCGATATCGCCACGAAAGGCTAGGATGGCAGGAGATGATAAGGTAAGTTTCATTGATACAAACGGATAATACGTACCTATAGGGAGCCTTGCGACATGTCAAGTGTTAAGACACCACCGTAATCCGCGATGAAGAAAGTTGGCCTCTTGCAAGGATTTTGTTAGCTTACACACCCTGCGGCGATAACAGGCGACCGCATGCTCTGATTCATGTGTGCTAAGACTTTCATTTCACCTCGGGACCGAGTCCAAGGGGGACGAAGACTAACACAGCTCTGCGAGCCCGTAGATAACCACGGCCTAGCCATCTTGGCGGGGGATATTTAAAGGTTGCTAGACAATAAACCATTAATAGGAAGATCACAATGGCAGTATAATGGCAGAGGCAGCACATCACAATCCGACCCATATTGTCCCTATTAGTGTCCGACGGATCCGTGCCAGAGCGTAGTCAACGAGTCGAAAAAAGCCTCGGCTACGCTGCTACACATTGTATGGGGGCGGGGACCGTGGCATACTGATCGCCATAATCATCGTCCGCTGCTCTGCACGTAGGTTTTGAACTTCTTGTCTAATCTCTCTGAGTTCTTCTGAACGATCCCTTGTGTCAAGATCCCTGCGGCCGTGTGCTGGAGCCTGAGTTGACGCATCTACGGCAAGACTGAGACGCGATTGGTGTGTGGACTCGACGATAGTTGCTATATTCTTGCGGAAATCGGATACCCATCGCCGCGTCGTTTCACGTACATTAGCAAGGCGCCACCCGGAGATCCCTTGCGTTTTCTGCCGGCGGTAAACGACCAGAAGTAGCATGCCGAGGAACAACCCGAGGGTGAATGCCCCAAGTGTGCGTCCGACATCAGCGCCCACATTTGAAGGGGGAATGGGTGTGGGTATAGGGAATCGTGATGACGGTTGGTTCACGAGATCGTCGCTGCTGTTTTATTAGATTGAGATCATATAACTTGATGCAACTCACGTTGCAGTGTAGATGGCATAGTCGAATAGGAGCAAAACTGGCTGCTCGATGGAATCTACGACGATAGTGAAATTATGAAATTCGTTTTTTAAGGTCCTGTTGACGTAGACCGGAGTGTTGTAGAGATAACCGAAGGGCTTTTCTGCGTAGTGCGTGTATGTTCCGACGAGTTCCCCGTCCATGAGAAACTTGTAATCCGCAAAGGCAGGAAAATCTTGACTATTTGCGATAATGCAGTAGACATATAATGATACGCCTGTTCAAAGTCAACGTTATATAAGTTCGTACCTAGCAGACAGAATAAGGAGTCTCCAGACCTGTGAAACCAAAGTTGACCATTCGCTCTACCTCACCGACTTTATGAGTCGAATCGAGCCATGTCTTGTTGTACGCCAATGATGCGCTGGGTTTCGCGAATCCACCAGTACCTCCGGCGCTCCCAAGCCACCATCCATCAACCGGCGTAAATGTTGGGACAATGTGGGTGAGTTCGTCCCCGAACCGGTCGTCTATCGTGACATTTTTCAGAGCCAGAATGACTCCTGTAGAGCACCCCAGCATCCATATTGCAGTGGAGAGCTTCGCCAGTCGGAGCATAGGTATGGTGATACGTTCATCTGCGACATGTCCTACAACTATTTATGTGAATTGTGATCTCAACGCCACGGAAACTTGGATCGAGGCGCAGGCACAGGAACGAATTGCAGCTGCGGTTACTTCCTCGATGAGATCGCTGCGTCGGTGGAGGTGAGTTGTTGACGAAGCGTAAGATCAGAATTCGACGATCACATGACCGCGGCGTGTATGTTAATGTGCGAATAGTATGTGCGAGATTATTATGTGCTTACGCGTCGAAACGTCCAGAGATAGACAACAAAAGGCAAGGAAGCACGCAACTCGTGTAAACTTACGAAGGCGGACATAAATAATATCAAATATTGGGGCGTAATGACTATCTATAAGCTCTGATTCTAGTATCAAACAAGATTGATGCACTTGAGAATGTAGCCTCTCAGCGACACATAAAAGGCATAATACACTTTCAAGGCCTCTGGTGAGAGATTGTAGTGGGGCAGGATGTGCAACTGCGTGGCTACAACGGGTTCACATATGTGCCTTGTTCTGATGTCCTACACTAAGCTGCCCTGCGATCTGGTATTTGCCGATCCACGAACCGGCGACTGGATTGGGGTTTGGTCGACTTTTTCAAAGTCGGCGTGTCCGCTGGACGCAGGAGGCCAGGACTTCGGATATAGAAGAAATCTACTGCGACGCCATTGTTGGCTTATCAGTTGTTGTCCAGATCTTTTTACTTTCCACCAGCGATGATAGATTAGGGTGCCGATTAAGATGAAGGCAGCTATCCCTGCCAGAGTAGCGCCCACTATGAGCGCAGTGATTCGAGGAGGTTTTGAGGGATTCGCCTCATCTGGGGCGGCTACACTACTGGGAGGGCTGGAAGTCGCAGTGTACGTTGGTTGAGAGGACGTGAGAAGATCTGTAGTGGAGGTCCTTGTGGATGTGAGTGTGTTGGCCGAATCACTACAATAAACAACTATGAATAGGTACGACGATCGGGAAGTTTCATGAACTCACGTTATTATAGTGTAGACAGCACGGTCAAATATTAGTAAGACCGAGAACCCAAGATCCACAGTGATGGTAAAGTTGTGGGCTACATTCTCTAAGGTAGTGTTGGCATAGACCAGGACATCATAACCGAGTGTTTTGTCTGCGCCGGGTTTGTACTGGCCGACAGGAACTCCATCAATAGAGAACTTGTACCCTGCAAGGGAATTCGAGACCAAGCCAGGCAGCATGTTTGCAGCTATGCATATGCAGTATATATATATTGCGATACCTGTCAAACTGTGAATTCGTGTCCAGAAGGTAGAATGGGCTTTCAGACCTGTGAAATTGAAGTTGACCGTCTGCGAACCCACCAGGAGATTCGGCGCGTGCCAAGTTTGATCATGGGCTAACGATCCATTGGGCCACATCAGTGGCCAAGGCTGAGGTAGGATATTTCCTTGATTGACCCAGCTGTCGGATGGCGTATACGTTGGGACGGCGTGCGTCATTTCGTCCCCGAAATGATCGTCAATGGTGACATTTCGCCGACCTGGAGACTCTGTGGCACCAGCGACCAAGCACAGAATCGATATTCCTACAAAGCGTGATAATAGCATGACCAATGGGTAGTAGGGAAGCATGTCATTGTGCGTCCGGTGTTTGATAAAGGTAGTTGGTACTCAGCCTTGCCGGAGGCCGCATCTCAACAATGGGGTCGCGACGATCCAACCTGAGTATCTGGCTCATATACGCCACGGAAGTGAGTCCGTTGCGCCTGCTAACTCCTGCGGATTGACGAGAACTAGGAGTTACTTTGATCGCACACAGAGTTGCTGGACATCATAGATCATCACAACCCGTCAAATCATAGTGAGAGCTGGTTGCAGAGATATACATCACGTTTCCATGTCCAATCGGTCGTCAAATTTAATTATGGAGGGTAGCGCAGCATGTTTTGGGAGGCTGCCGTCAGGACAACCGTCATCTCGACGCGCAGACTCTGCATTTATGCACCGTATCTTCCTGGTTGCGCCTGTAAGTTTGAGTGATGGTGTGAAGTGCGAGGGGTATGAGCGATCGCGGCGGTCCTGTCTTTGCGGAGATAGCGCAACGTCGCCATCTGTGTGGAGTCCCGGTTCTCGCCTTCGGAAGTCTAGGCAGTCTCGACAATAGCGACGTACACGGGTCATTTAATGATAAGACAGGCTCCAAGCGCCGCGCAAGAAGACTGCCCAGTTCCAACAGCGTTTGGAAGTAAACGAGCGCTCGGAGCGGATCGGGCATTTTGCTCTCCTCAGCAGGAGAGGTATTTGGCAGCATCAGCTTGAACTTCATGTCCGTTCCACGTATATGCGACTGCAGAGTGACTGGCTCCGTGGAGATGCTGTATATTAGGTGGTCACTGTCTGGAAAAACTAACCAGCACCAAGGTAATCCTTTGCACAAAGATACCGTTGTGCGAGTCATTACGATCTCCCAGCGTTGGGCTCTCCGTTCGCTGGCAGAGGCTGCAATTTCTCGTATAGCTCCCGCTTTTGGAGAGAGGCCTGTAGATCCTCCTCTCGCTTCCGCATCTTTTCGAGTCGACGTTCATCGTCACGCAGGACACCTTTATACATGTTCTGTGGTGTAGTAAATTGAGTAGAATCTTGAGGGGAAGCTTAACATACTCACCTCGTGTTCCTGCTGCTGCTGGTAGTGAACCGCCCATATTATTAAGGACGTGAAGCAGACAGAGGCTCCTAACGTCGCTTTAGCCGTTCGCGACATGGTGAACGTTCTTGAAAGTTCGTTCCAGAACTCCTGAGCGTCCGTGTGACCGGAATCCACGTGGACCTGGTCCGGGATTTCGTAGGGACTTCGCCAGACCTCGACCTCGCAACAAACAGCTTCGTTCTCACCTCTCATTAACCTTCGGCGACACACCGCAACCTGGCAATTCGATTATGGAGGTCGGGCGAGAATTCTCATGCCGTATCGTGCTGACTTCGATACCAGGAGTTTGAGGCTACGCTGAAGGAGATCGTGAACGCGAAACGCGTCTCCGCGCGTAAAATGAACAATCTGACAGAAATAGCCATGAAATCTCTGAAGGTGCGCACGAGACTGCTCGTTTGCTATGGCTTGGTGCTTATTCCTGGCTTGCAGGAAGACACAAAACTGGTGTCAATCCTCTACCGGACGCATAAGGCCCTGCCACCTGCGGCCAAGATATCCAGCCTCTATGTGTTCGATGCGTTATCGCGGGCTGCGCGGAGTCATGCTAACAAACACCCGCATTCTAATGACCCCAGATCTGCCGAGGGGAACAGTGCAACCTTTCTATTGAAGGTTGAAGGTATCTTAGAAGGCTTGTTCTCTGACATGGTCGCGCTCGAACAACCCGAGGCAAAGGTTAGTGTTTATCCTGCGATGAGTCGTGGTCTCGTGCTGTCGACCGTCCAAAATCCACGAGTACCCTCTACGATATGTAGACATTGACTGGCACCGGCTAACGCGTTCAGCCTTCTACTTCGTTTCTGCATCAGTGTGATATATGAATCCTAACCTCAACGCCAGGAAAAGACTCAGAAGATCCTAGATATATGGATCAAAGGAAATACGTTTCCCTCGACGATTCTATCTCGACTGAAGGAGATAACAGAGCAGGGCAAAGGCAAAAAAGGTGCATACCGTTTCCGCATGTATTCGCTAAGTATTTCTCCTACCTATGTAATCCATCTGCATGCAATTTGGCCCGGCTTTACGCGAGTGGACGAGAAACTAAAATATAACTTGCGTTAGAACCCGAAGTGAACAATGCGAACGTGCCTGCACCACGTCCTGAACCGCCCACGACCGATAGTCCCACGAATGCTGTACCCGATCCCCAAGCCACGCTCCTAGCACTGCTCGCTCAAGCGGCCAACGCTTCTACATCGACAAATGGAGGGTGAGTTAGCGGCTTATCTCACCAAGGACCTGAGGCTCAACAGTTCCTCAGCCAAATACACCCAAATACAGGAACAGCACAACCACCGGCACAGTTAGCACTGATCCAGCAACTTGCACAGGTGGCCAAGGCAGCAGATAGCCCTCTAGGACAGCCGCATAGGCCAAACCAAGCCGCACCATTCAATGGCCGGGCTGCGCCTTTTGACGGCTCTTCATCTCGGTCACCGCCCGGCCGTGAGGAGTATCAGCATAATCGTAGACCAGCTAGATATGATAATTACGACCACTCTGACCGTGGCCCGGAGCCCAGTGACTACAATCGTAGTAACCATGCGGGTCCCAGCCGAGGTGCGAGAGGCTTTCGGGGGCGCCGAGGCGATACCCGTGGGAGATGGGACGATCGGGACAGAGGCAGCTATCGAGAGAGGAGTCCACCGCGGCGAAGGCAGAGTAGATCCAGGAGCCCCCCAAGTAGATATGGCGGCAGAAGAGACGTCCGGCCCTATAGTCCCCCGAGAAGACCATCAACTACATCCACGGTCGACGGTCCGCCCCTAGACGGCCAGACTTCTAGTCGCAAATCGCGCGAACCAGAAAGGGATGAGTTCGGACGTGATATCAGACCTCCATCACCATCTCCCGGACCCAGGGAACCCATTCCAGTGCCCGCAGCAGAAACGCACCACCCGCCGCCGGTGCCAGAGACTCTCAGTAGCGAACCTTCTGTAGAGCCCCCACCTCCGCTCAATCCTAATAATCAATCATCATCTGCGTCGGTATCGGTAGCTACCGTTCCAACTTCAGAGACAGTTGCGAAGTCAGAGAGTGCAGTACAGCCTCAGATGACCATGGAGCAGTTCGACTATACCAACCCAGCTTCGTGGGAAGCATTGGGAAATCAGTGGCAAATGGCCTATGGTTATACACCGTCCGCTGAGGAGATCATGCAATATGTCATGGCGGGTGGGATGGTACCTACTCAAATGGCAGCGGGCGTTCCGACGCAGGGATGGCCCATCAGTAGCTGGGAAGAGCCTGTATCAACCTTCAACACGAACGGCTGGCAGAGTGGGCGAGGACGAGGGGGGTTTAACCGGGGGCGAGGAGGACATGGACACGGCAATCCCCGAGACACACAGGGACCCATCATGCAAGACGGAATGGAGACAGACGCGATAGTCCTTGGAGGAGGAGAAAGTACGGGTCCCTTGGCGCCCCCTACGGCAGTCAAATCACCCATAGAGGAACGTCAGCATATCGAGCCCAATACCAATACGGGAGGCGCTGGAGGTAAAATGGAACGCGTTGGGGATAAGTGGGTATTTGTTCGCGGCACTGGCGCAGGATCATGACCCAAAGCATCAATCACCAGGAACCCAGTTAAATACCATATCCTTTAAACAGCTTCGCTTTCATCTACTTCGAATCTAGCCAATTCAAATGCACCATTCCTGTCTCTGTACGTGTCGTGAGTATAGGCTAATCGTGGCTCTGTCGAGGATCGTTGTTGGAAGTTACTGGCGTAAAAGGGATTGGGCCAGAACATCAGGTAGAATATGGTCGCCGTCGAGATTCCTATAAGGCTACCCACGATCACATCTTCTTTGTGATGTCGCTTGGGAAGATGGTATTAGCAGTGACTAGGAGTAAGTGACGGTGAACGGCCACTTACATAGTCTTCTAGTCTCGTTATAGCCACGTAGACCGCCCAAATCATTGGGGCTATGGTGATACTGAGCCTACCAGCTCGGCTAGATGTCCAGGACGAGGGCGGCAGTGGTGCGTGGAAACACCACGCCGCAGTCTGTCCCGCTAAATAAAGCGAGAGGAAGGTCATCCCTGTGAAAGCCGATGCTGAATGGCCTGATGGGAACGACCGTCGGCCGTCCAGGACATTTTCAATGTGCCTGGGGAGAGACAAACAGTGAGTGTTGCTAAAGATAGAAGTAGCGAATGAAAATATTACCCTGTGCACTCTTTTAGTGCTTTGTCCCACTTGCACCGTGCCAGGAAGTCAGGTCGCAGCCTCCCTAGGTGGCAGATAAGACAGCGACAACAGGGAATCCCGCGTAATCTTACCAACAGTGTTTTTGAGAAACTCTGTGAGGAGATGTGTCAGACCTCTGAGGTAGAATCAACAGCTGTTCGCGCTGGGAGCTATAGCGAAACAAACCGGCTACCCATGACAGCTATCGCGCCATGGTGAATGTCCAGCAAAGATCGTCGAAATGTGCCAAAGACGATCACCGTCGTCAATGGGAGAAAAACAGCAATTATGTTGTTCACCACGCCTGAGATCCTATGAGTATTTGCAGGTTAGCGTAGTAAGACCAGGGGGGTGTTAAACACACTGGCTATGGTGATGATGATGGTCAATAGCAGAGTCATGCAACTTGAATTCTCTTTCAAACGGCGGGATATTGGAGGCTAAATAGCCGAGCACCCATACCGCAAACACAAAGACCCTGGAGAGTCCATGGTCAACAAATTGAATCCCTTTTCAGCAGCGCGAGTAGGTTACCAATCGAAAAAATAAGACCTGTCCCACCAGCTCAAAGCATCACGGCCAAACAGAGCACGGAGCTGTGCGAAGAATGCCATGGCTTACCCTTGAAGTCGTCTACTTCAAACTCGACGCAGTGGAAGCAGTCTAAAAGTGCTTAAGGCTGGTATGAGCGCTTGCTGCACTTTTCCATGGGCTCACTCTCCAGGCTCGGTGTAAGGGCAACCTCAAGATGGCCGACAGCGCAGGCCTAGCAGAGGGAGAATCCAAAGATAATGAATAAGGCTAACTACAATACATGAGAGGGCTGCTCACCTAGCAGAGGGAGAATCCAAAGAGAACAGGATAAGGATTCTCCATGCTAGGAAGCGAAGTATATACTGTAGTAGCGTGAGAGGAATGCAGGATAACTGTACAGTACACCAGCCACAAGTCCGAACAAATATCACAAGGTACAAGGAAACATGTGATAATGAAGTGGAGGGTAAATGCACAGGAGTCGTGCCAGCGACTTGGGGAAGTAAGGGCGAAGAGTAATGAAGTGGGGGGAAAAGGATAGAGGTAACCCGGACGAGCCCCGAAGAGTATAGATGAGTCCGAGCGAGTCCGAAGTGTCCGAGACGAGTCCGAGCGAGTCCGAAGTGTCCGAAGTGCGGGAAGACTCCGGAGTCACCGGACGCGGCTCGGATGCGAAAGAAGTGGGTGGAAAGGAAGTGGAAAGGAAAGGGAGCGAAAAGGAACGAAGGGGAATGAAGGGAATGTAGGTAAGAGTCCATGGAATGAAGGAAAGGAGAGAAAATAGGAGTGTCCCCTTACACTCGGAAGCAAGCTCAAGTCGCAATCACGCCCTCTCAAGCTCAACACCTCATACAGGGCCATTCGCCGTTGCCAGTATAACTCCGCATCCGATTCTCAAAGTGAATTACATTCAGCAAAATTTTGTGTCGCAATTTCAACGAAAGTTGAATAATCTGCGGTGGTGATGCCCCTGAGTCCCCTAGTATATGCATCACGTGATAAACAATCAAACCTCCTGCCCTCCTCTAAGTCTCCTCTCAGCCACTAAATAGAGATAGTGCCGATGAGAAGGCCCGTGTATTTCTTGGGGACACTAGCTTAAGCGTGGTAGTTGTAGTCTCGCCGACTTTACGATCTAAGTGGCTAGAAGTTGTAGAATGTGCACGATGAGCGTGAGTTCTCAGCGTATCGAGCAATATGTTCGAAGCTCAATATATTCCTATACAAATACATACCTGTAGAATGTGCACGATGAGCGTGAGTTCTACAGTGGATAATCAATAAGTAAATGGTCTGTAGACGGTATGAATATGGGATAAGCCTACCTCAGCGTATCGAGCAATATGTTCGAAGCTGAGGAGGCGGAAAGGGGTCGAAACGAAATTTATATCTACGGAACTGACGGAAAAGGAAGGTTATAAACTAAATAAGGAAAAGGAAGTAGCGCTTAAGCGCTAAGTGGTTGGTGCGTGATCCTCTATTCTCCAACACTCCCCTGGATCAAGCAACGCCGCGACTAACTCCCATGAGCTCGAGTTGCCTTGCATGTACGGTTGTAGAAAGGCTTTTGGTGAGGATATCCGCCGGATTCTCCTCGCTCGCGACATACTGAACCGAGAGTTGCTTGATGCCTCTGGCTCCTGGATTTACGAGTTCGCGAATGCGATGATGGCGCAGCCCGATGTACTTGGTGCGCGCATGATATGTTGGGTTCTCTGATACTGTGAGTGCGCCTTTATTGTCGTTGTAGAGCAGCATGGGCAACGGCTGAGGATATCCTAACTCGGACATGAAGCTGTACGTCCAGATGGCCTGCTGCGAGCCTCGACTGAGTGCGATATACTCAGTCTCTACTGTCAACATGGACGTGATGTCCAGGCGCTTGGACATCCAGAACGTTGGCGCTCCTGCCATCTTGGTGAGGATTCCCATCGTCGATCGCCCAGTGTCAGGACATTTTCCCAAGTCCACGTCGACGTAAGTAATTGGGACCATCCCGTCCTTGACGTCTCTTCTGTAGGTGATGCCAACATCAAGGGTCCCCTTCACGTACCCCAGAACATGCACCAAAGCTTTCCAATGAGAAGGGCCGGGGTCGCGAGTATAGCGACTCAGAACGTTAACCGAATAGGCGAGGTCTGGCCGCATCGCGCCTACAGCAAATTGTAGGCCCCCCACAATCACATTGTACGGCTTGTCGCGCATGAAATCCCTTTGCGCATCAGTCACCGGCACTCCTTCCTTCGATAGTTCAGTACCCAGAGCGAACGGCGTCGCCTTTGGCTTCATGTCGCTGAACCCGTGGCGCTCGAGCAGACGTTCGAGGTATCCGTGCATGGATAGCGAAGCGATTCCCTTTTCTCTGTTGTGCTCAAGCTTCATCCCCAAGGAGAATTCCACTTGGTCCGTGACCTTAATCGCGTATCTCTCCCCGATCTCCCTCTTGGCGCGCTCTGCCTCTTCCAATGACGAGGACCCTCCCGCGGTGTCGTCCGTGTATGTTCCAGTGTGAGTCTCCCCACGTTCGTCTCGACGGGATCGTACGCATTGGTCGGCCTCTGATCTCTTGTATCCTAGGTCCTTATACGCGCCGTCTAATTCTTGCCACCAGTTATGGCCGGCTTGTACTGCTCCATAGAGCGACTTCAGAAGAGGAACGACGACAGCAGGGGAGTTTGCTCCTTGGAACCCATGAGGTAGTCGCACGTAGAGTTCTTCATCCATTTTGGCATTGAGGTACGCCGATTTGAAGTCTACCTGCCATATATAAAACCCCAGCGTGACCCAGGTTGCCAGTAGCATGCGAAGCGATTCTAATCTCATCACACCCGCGTACTTCTTGTAGTAGTCTCTCCCCTCGACCTGATGCTGTCCCTGCACCACGAGCCGCGCCTTTTCACCGATAATCTCCCCTTCTCCGTTGAACTTGTGCGCATACACCCACATCACGTTGAGCACTGACGCATTCTTGGGCGGGATGCAAGCAGGTCCGAAAACCTCGTACGCGGCCATTCGGCTCATCTCCTCGTCCATCGCAGGCCTCCACCGATCCGGGTCCTCCATAGCCTGCGCGTAATTCTTGGGCACGGGGGGAAGTCCTACTGCAGCAAGAGCTACATTGTCTGACGCGTCGAGATAGTTTACCGACTCAGGCAGGAAATCGAAGGGGTTTGTCTCTGCAAGTGTCATTTTCGCTTGCGCGCCAAAATGCTCCTTCGCAGGCACGTCCGTTGACCATGGTTCACCAGCATCCTCAGCGGCGGCTTCCCTCAGCTTATATTCCTCTGTCTCGATGGCCGCACGAGATAGAGCACGAGTCTTCTCCCCCGGCATTGGGTTCAATCGGCTAGAGCGACGTGAAGGTTCTGCGTTCACCACATTTCGCGTTCGGCGAGCAGGTCGAGCATCCAGTTGAGGTCCTCTTTCTTGACTAACGGGCACAACAGGGTGCACAACATCAGCATTCTCGGGCAACGGCGTTCCAGGAGTACGATCATGAACGAGCGTAGATGCCGGCGGCATATTTGCTTCCGGTTGAACGCCATCGACCACGTTGTTAGGAAGTAAGTCGACGTCGTCCTCCGTTTGTGTCGCGTGAACTGTAGTCGCACCTGAACTCTGTGACTCGTCGAAGACAACGTCTCGGCTCCTCACAATTCGCCCGTCGTCCAGGTATAGCCAGTATACCCCACGTTCGTTGTAACCGACCATTCTACCCTCGAAGACCTGGTCATCCAGCTTGCCTGGCTTTCCATCGACAATCTTCGCAAATCCTCGACAGCCGAACGGACGTAAATGAGTAACACTTTGACGCTTGCCATGGAATGCCTCCGCTGGGATGGAATTGGGGTGTCTCGACGAAGGAAGCAAGTTATCTGTGTATACGACATAGCTGGCCGCCCAGCACCACAGAGAGGTAGGGAGCTTGCTCTCATGGAGGATGGTGCGAACCCGTGCATAGATAGAGCGGTGGCGACGCTCCGCAACGCCATTGGCTGCAGACGAATGTGGTGGGACGATTTCAATGATGATGCCGTGTTTGATTCCCCACGCCTGCCAGAGTGAGTTGTCAAATTCACCCCCCCCATCCACTCGCACGACCTTCAACTTCTTCCCAGTCTGTCGCTCTGCTTCCACGCGAAAGCCCTCCATCGCCTTCAAAGTGGTCGCCGCAGTCTTGTCTTTCAAATAAAACTGTTTCGTGAACGATGTTCCGTCGTCGACAATTGGCATGGAGTAAAGGAACCCCCCACGGCCTGTCACCCTCATAGGTCCACACAAATCTGTATGCACCCTTGCCAGGGGCGTCGAGGTGGGTACCACTTCAGCATCAAAAGGCCGTCTAACTCCATTTCCATGCAGACATGGTACACATTTGAGGCCGCTAATCTCAGCGCTCACACTTCCCCCATCGACAAGGTGTTTCGCGAAAGACTGGCGAATGCGATCCACGCCGGCATGTCCATAACGGCGGTGCCACATGTCCATCGTCGCAGGCTTGTTAAGCGACCGTGTTGTATGCGCCTCTGGTCCTCCAGGCTTTACCTCGAACACGTACAGTCCATTCTTCTTCGTAGCCGACATGATCAGCTTATGGTTCTTGTCATAGACTCGGCCGACTCCCTGAGAGAAGACCACGCTCAGTCCCTTCCCATCCAATTCTGACACGGAAATAAGGTCTGAGGAAACGTCGGGCGTGTGGAGAGCATCGAACATAATTGTTCGTTCCTCCCCGTCTACTATAAAGGTCTTTTTCGCCCGACCTTTCCCTATAATTGTGAACTTCGATCCTTTCTTCGACCCGCTACCTTGCGTAGGCTCGATTGACTCGTATGTTTCAAAGGATTCGCGATTGGTAATGAAATGGTCCGTGGCGCCAGAATCGAGGACGGTCAGGACAAGTTCCTTGATCTCGATCATTCCAATCGTAGCATTAAGGATGCGAACTCGCTCGTCTAGCGGGATACCTTCCCATTTCGGAGGAGTGCCAGTCCACATCTCCTCGAACGAGTCTTCTGACCATTTGACAGAGCCTACTTCCAGGACAGGGTCTCCAGGGTCGTCCCAGGGATCACCTCCCAGGTCCAACCCACCATTAGGTGCCGAACCGCCAAGCAGATCGTCATCGGTCATCACATATGCGCTGAGTGCGTAGTGTTGGGACAACGACGATACTGCCATGTTGGACGCCGCATTTGCTCCAGCACTTCCTCCACCCGGGTTGCTCCCGTCACGTTTCCCTTGCCACCAGTCCAGCCACTGTCCAGCTTTACCACCCCCATCACGGAAGCAGTCTTCAGCCAGATGCCCTTTCTTCTTGCAATTGGTGCATGTTTTGTCCTCTTTCTTTTTACGTTTGCCGGTCTCTAATTGCGCAATTCTTGCCTGAAGCGCCTGAATGGTGGCCATGGTTGCATCAGTCGTGAGCAGCTGCTTCGAGCTCCCGGCTACCTTCGAATCGCGCTCTTCGACTCGAGCGTAGAAGAGTTCAATCTGTTGAATGAGGTCTGCTGGAGCCTTGATCCCCGCCATGGCTTGAAGCATAGTGTCGAACTCCTTTCCAGGTAGCGACGAGGCAATTACGGACCGGAAATCCTGGTCAGAGTATTGATTCCCGTAGTCCATCGCTTCCTTGCGTTTGACTTTGAGTGTTTTCAGGAATTCCGCAAGCGTTTGACCGCTGTTCGGGGCGAACCGTAGATTTTTGAACGCAGAATCAGCGAACGTCTTACGCATCTCATCACGACGGATGTAGGTATTCGTCAACTCCTCCCATATTTGTGCCGACGATTTGGTAGAGACGTCGTCAACCAACGAATGGAGGTCTTCGACATTCATCAATATCGTCGATTTCACCTTCTCATCTCGATAGAGCCATTCTTCGAGAGAGGGGTTTCGGGAGTATGATAGAGTAGGTGGAGGGGGAGTCCCCGGCATAGGGATTCTTGCTGGTTCGTTGCTGCCAGATGCGGCAGTCGTAGGCGTCTCGACACGCGGCTTAGGGATGTCACCATTCAGATACCCCTTTAATCCCCACTGTCCTGCCACGGCTTCGAGCTTCACCTTGAACGGGTTAAATGGCCGTATTCCGTCGAACTTCTCGTCGGCGGGTAGTTCCCATATTGTATTGATTACACCGGACATTCTTGCGATGTAACGATTTTCTTTTAGGGGTTAATTTTCAGTTGAGCTTTCAACGGTATTCTTTACAGCTTGTGCGCAAAAGTATACGTGTGTTGACTTTGTATATTGTAAGCGTTCAAGCAGGGCCCATAACCTGTAGAATGTGCACGATGAGCGTGAGTTCTCAGCGTATCGAGCAATATGTTCGAAGCTCAATATATTCCTATACAAATACATACCTGTAGAATGTGCACGATGAGCGTGAGTTCTACAGTGGATAATCAATAAGTAAATGGTCTGTAGACGGTATGAATATGGGATAAGCCTACCTCAGCGTATCGAGCAATATGTTCGAAGCTGAGGAGGCGGAAAGGGGTCGAAACGAAATTTATATCTACGGAACTGACGGAAAAGGAAGGTTATAAACTAAATAAGGAAAAGGAAGTAGCGCTTAAGCGCTAAGTGGTCGGTGCGTGATCCTCTATTCTCCAACAGAAGTCACGTGATATATTGATCGACGAGGCTAAGCTCACGCGACGCGACGCGCTTCTTACAAACTCTTCTCTAACCACCATGGCGAAGGCAAAGCCCGTGAAATCCGGCTCTCAGAAGGCCATTAACTCGTTCTTCATTTCGAAATCCGCCCCCAAAAAGCCCAGAGAACCTAAAGAGGAGGAACCTCAAGAAGAAGACGCTTCAGTCCACTCAGATGATGCTTCCGAGGCACAAGACGCGTCCGATGTCGAGATGGACGAACCCGAGACGAAACAAAAAAGCACTAAAATTGCAGCTGCAGAGTCTTCCTCTAAGCTCCCTCCTATATCGAGCATTCCTCTCATGTTCGACGACCTCGTGAGCCATATCCCGGAAATAAAGGATGTAGCGATTCAGATCGCAGGTCGAAAACTACGCGTCGCAACTATGTGTTCCGGCACAGAATCTCCTCTTCTGGCCCTCGAAATGATCACAAGCTCCATACGAGAGCAATACGACGTCAATGTCCAGATACAACACGTGTTTTCGTGCGAGATTGAGCCTTTCAAGCAGGCGTACATTGAACGCAACTTCCAACCACCCCTTCTCTTTCGCGATGTCTGTGAGCTGGGCGAGGACGAGGCGTAAGCACCATTTCGCAAGCGGAAACACACCATATAACCTATAATCTCTCTCGTCTTTTGCTAGGCACACTGCTTATGGGTCATTGGCTCCAGTTCCCGGCGACGTGGATATGCTGATCGCAGGCACTTCATGTGTCGATTACTCAAATCTCAATAACGAAAAGCAGGACATAGATGCCAACGGCGAGTCTGGACGAACATTCCGTGGCATGATGTCGTGGGTTAAAAGGCATCGACCGCCCATCGTCATCCTTGAGAACGTTTGTTCCGCGCCATGGACCAAAGTTAAAGAGTATTTCGAAGAGATCGACTATAGTGCGGAGTTCAGTCGAACGGACACCAAGTTCTACTACGTGCCTCATACTCGTACCCGAGTTTACCTTTTGGCCGTGAATAAGCGCGGTTCCAGCATCCCCGCAACGTGGAAAGACTGGGTCGTCAACAAGTTGAAGCGTCCTGCAACCTCTTCTCTCGACGCCCATTTGCTGCCTGCTGACGATCCTCGTATACATCAAGCGCGCCAGAAACTCGTTAGCGAGAGTGCACATGCTCTAGACCGCCGTGTAGGTCGAACGGATTGGAGCCGATGTGAGTCTCGTCATCAAAGAGCGAGGTTAGAGGAGCAACTTGGGGATAAGCGTCCGTTGACCAGTTGGGACGATGGTATGGATTTCCTTGATCACGCCAACTCGCATTACAATTTCATATAACTAGGTGGTTATTGCAAGCTTTCCGTGGATGGCTGGGGTGATTGGGCCACAGGTCAGGTTGAGCGTGTATGGGACTTGATGGACATCAGTCTTCTGCGTTCAGCTAAGCAAGGTATTGACCCCGCGTATAAAACGTACGTGATCCACTCTTTATTGCTGAACGACTGTTGTGAACTCGTTTGAACCATCAAAGGTTGGTATGGAACCTGTCGCAAAATGTAGACCGAACTATTGGTTCTAGCAAACCAGGCATATGCCCTTGCCTCACCCCATCCATGATCCCGTACATCACCAACCGCGGCGGCCCCATGGTCGGTATTGAGGCGCTTGGAATGCAGGGGCTTCCCGTCGACAAATTGTTGTTGACGCGAGAAAGCGAAGATCAGTTGGCAGATCTTGCTGGTAATGCGATGTCTACAACCGTAGTTGGGGCATGCATGCTCGCTGCACTGGTATCGGCCAAGAAGCTTCTCAAAGCTGGAGACGATTCTCGCAGTTACGAATCCAAGGCTGGCTTGATGGAAGACGTCGCTGAAGAGGAGGAGATGGTTGTCGACACAATTAACGAAGACATCGCTCCTGTGGACAAGCGAATCGTCGGGGAAGATGAATTAGATGAACGACCATTGGACCTTTCCGTTACTGGGAAGCTAGCCTGGTCCCAACTATTACTGGATGCGATGAGAAGCTCCCGTCTATGTTACTGCGAAGGCCGGGTAGATATGACGACTCAACCTCTCTTTCGTTGCGTTGATTGCCAGACGTCGTTCTGCAAGAAGTGCGGAGGGCGTCCAGAACATAATCCGGAACTCGCCAACGTTGGGGCTCAGCTGCGTCTCCCACCATCCGATTTTGCAAGGGAGCTCAAGTCCACCCTCCCTATGTCTATCACTCTCCGTGGCGTCACGATGGAGGTACTCAATGATCTTAGGGATAATTGCAAGGCACTCGTCCCGGAGAAGCGCTGGACAAAGTGGGCCGACGCCGTGCTTCGCGCTTCAACCCAGCAACTCCGTTTTGTTGAGCCCAAACGCCAGGAGATCTGGTCGGCGGTGTACGATTCGTCAGATGCCCTGCTCGAGCTCCTCATGCACCCCCAGCAACCCGAATGGCTGCTATACGCCAAGCCCAAAGCAGATGAAGCGGCGGACGCCGACATACGGACGATCTTGCGACACCCTGTAGGCAGGCTTCAATGCAAAGGAGGACTATTTGATGGAGAATGGCAATTTGCTTTCCCTCATGACTTCTCCGTCCCAATCACCATCACGGGCGAGGGTGACCTGGTTCCATCGTGGGAGCAACGTTTGGGCCTACAGGGTGACGAATTCAAAGATCGCAAAGTCTTCTCGAAGCTCGTTATTGACGTCCCAGAGGAGCTTGCAGAGCACATGGACCGTAATATTGCGGGGACATATAAACTGCTCGAGAGATGTGGTACCGCGAATGGCGCCTTGCATCGCAAAGAGTCAGCTGAGGAGTCCAGTTTGCCACCATTATTTATGTTGCTGGATCCTCATAGAACCGACGACACGCAGGATTCATTCGTCTTCTCCACTAGCATGAGGCGCTACGAATATGGCGAAACTCGACCCATTGTTTGCAAGCTTGCTCATACTTGGAGACAGTCCTCAAAAGCGGGCGCGCAGAAAGTTGATTGTATTCTGCCGAGCCAATGGATCGCCTCTAAGGTAGTCAAGTTAGAGGTGAACTTCGTCTTTGGATAGATTCGCATTTACTAACGTGTCTTGCAAAGCCTTTCGCCTTGGAGGGTGCTCGCTTCTCCATGCCGAACAAGGCACTCGATATTGCCTTGGATTTGGACGCTTGCCGTAGTGCAATGGCTTTCCTCGTCTGTCGAGTACCATTTGGATCTGACGCCGGACCTGAATGGCCACGAGGTACATGGAGAGAGGTGGATAGAATCAACGAGCGGAGCATCTTCCGAAGCCTGGCATGGCTACTGGAGCGTATTTGCCATGACGATCAGTCTTTCACGTCATGGCAAACAATCGACCATTCGGACATATGCGAGAGCTGCGAACGATGCGCTCCGAGTGCGCCGAAGCTTAAATGGATGACTGTTAAGCGGAAGTCGGTTGCGGTAGAAAACACCATCCAGGCCGGGGAATATGAACGAAGGCTCAAGCGGCGGCCCAGTCCTTTCGTCACCCAGTTAATGCTGAATGAGGATGGAGTAGGTACCGTCAAGATTGGTCTCAACGTCCCTACGCTTCTCCATAGGGCTGTGCCACGCCTCCCCAACGTCCATCCTGATAGCCAAGTCACACTCTCGTGGCGACTTGATACGAATTTCACTCCTTCCGTCCATATTGACCTACCCAAGTTCGTACTACGCAGTAACAAGCAGGACAAGAAACATGCCCAGCCGCCGCACTTCAAACTCAAGCTTCGAGTAGAACAACTCCGGTCTCTTGAATGGATGGTCGCTCAAGAAGCAAAGACTGCGCCACCGTTTATTGAGGAGGAGATATCAGAGGCAATGCTTGACGCTTTAGGATGGAGAGCGGAGGGACGGGTTCAGCGGAGCGTTAAGATTCGTGGCGGCGTTCTGGCTGATCAAGTAGGGTACGGAAAGACCGCCATTACACTAGCCCTCATCGACGTAATGGCAAACGAAGTCGAAGAGGAAATGAGCAAAGTAGACGATCTACCCGGAAAGATCCACACCAAGGCCAGCCTTATCGTCGTCCCGCCACATCTGACAAGACAATGGGCTTCTGAGGCAAAGAAATTCGCGGGCAAACACTTCAAGGTCGAAGTTATCACCACCGCATCGAATCTCAACTCCCTTACGATCGAGGACGTGCAAAACGCTGATTTAGTTGTCGTCGCGTCCAATCTGTTCAAGAGTAACGTGTACTTGGATAATCTACAAGAACTATCAGCCGGGGGAGATTTACCTGCACGAGAGGGACGACATTTCAATGCTGGCGTGGACGTAAGTTTAGCTTCGCTTCGAAAGCAAGTCGACCGCCTGCGAGACGAAGGTTCCGCAGCCGTCCTCAAGGAAATTAAAGACGCCCACCATCGTGGTAAGTAATATTCCTTCGTATTAACTCTCCACGACTGATGGTTACCTACGCACAGCGGAGGTAGAGGCAGCGGCAGAGCTCAAGGCGCTTCAGTCTAAACGACTCAAAGGCAAGTCGTACCGTGAGGCAGTGGATGCGCAGAAGAAACCAAAGCCCACGCCGATCGAGCCCAAAGCGCAAGCCCCGAAGCCAAAACGCGATGTGTGGCCAGAGGACCTTGTTGAGGTGGTCATTCCCATTGCGAGGTCAGACGCTTCCTCCGTTCCTCCTTCGTCCGCTCCTCCCTCTGCTACGGAGGATTCTGAGGAGGAGTCCGATGTTCCCCGGAAGCGTGTACGAACCAGGACGTCTGCCCCAATCATGGTTCTGTCCGAATCGGAGAGTGATGAAGAGGAAATTGTGAAGCCCAAGAAGGCTGTCAAGCCTGCTGCTTCACGGATTCGAAAGAAACCGGTTGAAGAATCCGACTACGAGCACACTTCCGATGCTGAGCCGTCCTCCTCCGAAGAAAGCGACTTCGTTGTCAATGATTCGTCTGATGACGATTCGAAGAGCAAGGCGAAATCCAAGTCGAAGCCCAAGTCGAAGCCCAAACCAAAACCCAAGGTCGTACGCAAGGCCACTTCAAGCAATACGTCTGGTGCCAGTTCGACAGAGGCGGAGACTGACGACATGGACGTCGATGACGCTCCGTCTAAGAAGAAGAAGGTAGCGACGAAGAAACGCAAGGCTGACGATGACGACGGGAGACCGACGAAGAAGCAACGGCGACAAGACTCGGACCCTTGGAAATTGGGCTCCGCTGCGAAGAAGGATTGGACGCAAATGCGTGCACCACCTATGGAGATGTTCCAATTCGCACGGGTTGTTGTTGATGAATACACGTACTTGGATGGGAAAGTCCATTCGTTAGTTACGAGGCTTACGGGCAACCGTCGTTGGGTTCTTTCTGGTACCCCGCCTATCCACGATTTCACTGCTGTCAAATCTATTGCAGCTTTCCTTGATCTGCATCTGGGTGTGGACGATGACGGTGAAGGACAATCTGCAGAAGTGAGGAAGCGCAGAAGAGAACAAACTGGTAAGTGACCGGCTTCTCGAGCTAGGTGCCATCGCTAAAGAGAATCTAGCGGTGGAAAAATTCCATTCTTTCCGCGAGGTGCATAGCTTGGAGTGGCATGCTCATAGACACCAAGTAGGACAGGCTTTCCTTGATCAGTTTGTCCGACAGGTGAGTTTTCTTTGCTCGATCAAGTAAGCAACTAATCGTGTTTAAATCTTTTAAGAACATCGCTGAGATCGACGAAATCCCATGGGTTGAGGACATTCGCAAAGTGACGCAGACCGCCTCGGAATACGCGATATATCTTGAACTAGAGCACTACCTACAAGCGCTGGAGATGACTATGAAGAAAACTCGCAAGAGCGAGAGCGATCGTGACAAGCGCCTTCTAAAGGCCCTGGGAGAGAGCAAGTACGTTGCCTGTTAGCTATCGCAATCTGGCTGTGTCTAATCAATCTCGAAGGACCGCGGAAGAGGCGTTGCTCAAATGTTGCTCGTATTTCGATTTGCAGACGGATCAAGAAAACTCCATGAAGGCCTGCGACGTTATTGTGAAGGAACGCAAGAAGCAGTTGCAAGAATGTATGGCCGAGCTCTTGCAGTGCCTCAAACAGGCTGTCGCTCGGGAGAAGGATCTAGTCGAAAAAGGCGACGTTGCCAAGGAATCTCTGTTTCATGAGTACGTCCGTGTCACCCGTGGCGGAGACGATGCTGTTGGCGACAAAGAGGCCCGGGAGATGATCGTCGATCTACTGGACAAAGCTGGCGCCAAAGTTACCAGCCGCAAGGGCAAGAAGGACGACTCGCAACTCAGCGAGAAGATGAAAGAGAAGGTCTGGGAGCACCGCGAGAAAACACATGAAATCCGTCGGTTAGGCAAGGAGTTGGTTGGACGTGTGCGGTCGCTGCGATACTTCAATGTGGTTCGCGATTTCCAAAAGCAGTCAGACACTCCTCCGGATGTGAGTTGCCCCAGATGCGAACGAGAGAATCTGCCCGTGGAGGAGATTTCGGTGTTGTCGTCTTGTGGGCATACGGGGTGCACAGCATGCGTGAAGCAATGGGCGGCGAAGGAGGAGTGCGTTTACGCAAAGTCTGGCGCCTGCAAGTCGGCCGCAAGAGACTACAATATCATCGCTGTCAAAGATCTAGGCGTAGACGATAAAGAACGAGAGGGTAAAGGTCGTCACTATGGCATGAAGCTAGAAAAGATCGTTAATATGATCAAGTACGTTGCTATCTCTTGCTTAAATCTTGCGATCGACTTAACGTCTTCTAGGAAAGATATCCCGAAGGATGAGCGTGTTCTTCTCTTCGTTCAGTTCCCCGATTTGATGAAGAAAGTCGCGGAAGCTTTGGGCGACCACAAGATCAAGTATCTCGAAATCAAGGGAACGGCTCATCAGAAGAGCAAGAACTTGGAGAAATTCCAGAACGACAGCGAGGAACGCGTGCTTCTTCTCAACGTCATGGACGAGAGCGCAAGTGGAGCAAACTTGACATCTGCCAACCATGCGATATTCATGTCGCCGTTGCTGGCACCGACGAAGGAGATCTACCAGATGTGCGAGACGCAAGCGATTGGGCGTTTGGTACGGTTCGGGCAAACGAAACTCGTACATGTCTATCGGTTCCTTGCCGAAAAGACCATTGATGAGAGGATCTATGAGGAGAGGAAGGACGTTATGATGCATGATCATTAATCAATCATTATAGGATGATATATTACCAGCTGTCTGTTTATGCTATCGTTTTACATGGAAACGCACGTATCTGTACCTATATAATGTCTATTCTGCACATGTCCGAGGAAATGATGCTATCTAAGAGCTCCCGAGATAAGCAGAAGGTCTTCCGTCGGTTTCGAAAAAAAAGTGATGGGACTGAGAGCCTACCATAGGGATAGAAGCAAGTGTACGGCAAGCACACTTATTGTTGGCTCAAATTGCTGAGCACGGAGGAGCCAACAAAAGTTGAGACGTAGAAGTCGTCTTGAACCCCTAAGCGCCCATACTTCGAGGATACCTCGTGGAGCAGGGATTTACAAATGTTCGCAGTAACGAATGGTGGCATTATGAGTAGTAAGTACACTATGATACATGCAATAGGAAAACCGAGTACACACTGTCCGAGGCCGTTCGTCTTCTAAATACTACTTGTTTGACATCGAATAACCCGAGGTGTCCAAGACTTTCTTGCCGCAGATAGAGCATATCCCTTTCTTAAAGGCACACCCTATCGTATAGATTCACAGGTGAGTCCATATGCCAAGGCTGAAAAACCGATGAAGCGCACCATGGCAATACTTTGCTTTGTTCTGGGTGACGTTAGACTTGCAGTCTTTGCACTTGCCCTGATACGGCTGAGGGGGAATGAGAATACAACCAAAAGATGATAAGACTATTGTTTACGCACCTGAAACCGATTCTTTGAGCTCCCTGGACGACTGAGGAGCTTATTCTCTCCGATCTTCCTTGACCCCTCCTTGATACTGGAGGTCGTTGACTTGAAAGGATCTGGGGCGGCTAATTTTGAGAGTTTCTATGCAAGACAAATGGCATGAGCGGGAGTAGCGCAACAAAAGAACAACAGCTGAAACGCCGCACAGATTCGCATTTTGTGCAGACCATTGGATGAGCGGTTTCGGCGGCAGCAGTTATGGGATATGTGTTGTGACAGAGTCACAGAGTCACGCTAGCCATGCATGTGTGGCTGTGCAAACGTGGCTTCTGGCAGCAGCGCCGATCAGTCAAGTACAGTGTGCTACTACTCCTACGAGATCTGGATCTTGCTGGCGCACAGAAACGACAATAATCCTATTATCAGTTCGGAAAAGGCGCACCCGACCCAAGATCTTGTACACCTCGTCGACGGCGAGTAAACAGAGCACCCGTCATTACCGCCTTTGGAAGGATGCGCCCCGAAGAAGGGCTCTTATTGTCTACCGCCACCGAATTCGTCCACCCGCTAGCTGATCAGCTCACCATCACTGAACTCTACCAGGACTAGATGGAAGCCAAAGTGTTGACATGACAATCTTTCGTAGCGTATGGAACGCCAGTCACGACGTTCACAAAAAGTGACCGTTCCACACAATATAGCCCCGCCTATCGACCAACACCGCTCTCCAAATTCGGGTATTTTCAGCTCGTCGCGGCTCTCCCATTCGCTAGCCTCTTTTGCAGATGCAGCGTCTCTCGACGTACAACAACGTTGCTTATTTTTCTTTTCTTTTTCTCCGATAGTTACTCGTCTACTACCGTCGCTCGTATAAATTCGAACGCACCGTAAGGTTGTATCTTCAGAATCACTCTAATATCCTCGAGCTCATCTAACATGCGCCGTTACAGAATCTCTACCGAAATCCTCATCCTCATCTTGGAAAACCTCGATCCACAGACCTTGTGGCGAGCCTGTCAGGCAAGTTCTGACTTCACACATAACTCTGTCATATCGCGGAAGTCAACACGTCTAAAGTCTATCATTACTCTTCTAGGCCTTTTCCCGTATTTATAATGTTGTCATGGAATTCCAGTCCTTACGGTACCGGTTCGAACTCGCACTGGCTGCGATGAAAGATGGACGTGCCCCACGTGCCCATGCTCCTGCCCTCGCACGTTACCAGCTCCTTTTGTCTTACAAGAAGGATTGGCCGCGGCTCCGCTGGTCCCAGGAATCTAGGATGCAGATCCCTACGCCTGCCCAGGTGGGCATGTCCGGAGGCTTCGTTCACAGAATTCTCACCGATGGACAACAATATTGTCTCGAATTATCTGAGCTTCCATCACACCGAACCGGTCGTCCCTTAACTCGGACCCGACACATCCGCTTCTCGACGCCTCCCATCGAATCTGTCATGGTCGATCCCTCGCAGCACCTTCTCGTGACCACGCACCTCTTCAGGTACATATATGTTTAAACACAAACAATGCTCTAGCATCCTACTTATTTCCCCGAAGCTTAGGAGGCGTGGTGGCTATTCAGATCCATTTGCGCGACCTGTGGACCTTTGCGAAACATAGATGGGCTCCCGCACTCGCTTACGAGTTCAGCACCCAATCTGCCGGTAGGGTCTCGCACATGTCACTCCAGATCTGTGGATCCAAACTTGGTATCTCCATGGAGTTTGCTACAGGACAGGTCAAGCACCTTGTTATGGACTGGCATACTCTTCACGCCCGCGTGAGTGACGGCGGGGATTTATATGGCTCGTTTACTTATTTAATTACTCCGCAGTGGTTCGAGGAGGGCGATATCTTATTCTTAAACGAGACTTGCATGCTCGTCTCAGCGAAATATCATGGCAGGCCCGCGCTCAATCTATACAACATAACCGACGTCGCGAACGTCACCAATATGCGCGATTACGAGTTCCCCGAGGTGTGGGCTAACGCGGCCATCACTTTCTCATCTAACAGTTCCCCGCCATCTGATGCCGTTGCCAACCCCGATGCTTTGTTCTACCCCGATCCGGCCGCTCGTCTTCTCATGCTCAATGTAAACCTCAGCGGGGCCTCTAACCCCCGGCAGAGTAGCCACACCAAAGGTCCCTCCGTCTGGTTATTCGCCAACGAGTCTTATTTCAGACCCCCAACTTCCAGGCGAGACTCGGTCCGCGTTTCCTGGAAGCACTGGAGCCAACACTGCTACATCCGCAATGTGCAGCCGTCCCCCTTCCTCCGTGGCCCGCACGTTGTTGGCACGAAGGTTCTATACTTAGACGCCGAGCCTGTCCAGCTTTCAAGGAACGAGATGGGTAGCAGGCCTGCTACCATCCCACGCTTGGTGCTCATCGATTTCAAGCCATTCTCCGACCCAGCCAACCCACCAGCGAAGACATGGACCATGGGCGGCAAGACAACTATGGTGCCCTACGAGTCTACGAGGGATATCCCCTACACCACTATAGATAATCTCAACATAGACGCAGTTAGAATGAATGAGGACAATATTGTATTAATCATGGTATGTTGCTGTTCTTCCTTCGCGGGGGCTTGACATTCATCTCATTATTACAGGAATTACGCCAAGGGATGCGCAATCTTAGTATCTTAACGTTTGGCACACCTCCGGTGCCTCGTCCCCGACACAAGTAAAATATAGCCGATAAGCCAATAGCGGAACAAGAAAGACAGTCAAAAATAAACCGCAGAAGATTCAGAACTTGTATCACCTAGCTCCGAGTTATACTTACTGATACCATTAGCCCAGCCCTCCTTGTATTCCCAGTACCTCCGTGACTCTACTCGTAGGTTAGAGAAGAAGAAAATGTAACCGTGTAATTGTATGTAGATATCAAAATGTCGAGGATCCCCGTTACCCGCATGTCATTGACATTCAAGTGGTATGCCACTTGACCTTGATCCACACCAACCACCGCCGTCGATCAAATTCGCCTTCCCCGTCCCTCTCAACAATCCACCCTCGTCGCTGATCGCCGTGCACTTGCCTTTCCTCCGCAGATTCGACATCGAATCCAGATGATTTCAGCCGATTGAGCATAGACTGGATAGTGAATCGACCAGTATGCAATCCTGCCACCAGATGTATCCTAGACTTGGCATCTTTCTTGAGAGTCTTTCGGAGGGTCTCGACGAAGATCGCATGAGTATCGGAGTTCCACAACGTATCAGCGGCAATGACTACGTCAAACCCACAATCCACAGTAGTTTCGAACCTGGGTAGCAGAGGGGATGCGTCTGATCCCCATGCGTAAGGAACAACCTTGCACCTCGATGCAACGCCATTCGTTTGAACATTGTCCTCCAAAGCAGAGATCAGTTGATCATCTGGGTAATCACTCGACGTAATGTGTATACGCGGATCTTCATATAACTTGCTGATGGCGATACTAGGGATCCCGGCACCTGCGCCGAGCTCTAGGACGTTTATCCGATTTGTCGGCGACGTCAGCGGCGAAAGATAATCCTCTAGATGTAGCTCTTGTATATGCTTGGTAAGGTATACCGATGCGACCCATACACTCGACGCATGCAAAGACCAATTTGACGACTGTGTATCAGGAACACGACACGAGATGGATATAGGTTTCCTGGGTTCAATCGATAATGTGTTGATGGCGTGGTTGCGATGATTGAGTTGCAGGACAAAATGACGGCCAGGAGACGAGAGTGAGACAGGTTGGCAACCGTATAGCGTATCCAGCGAGTCCGCTAGAATATCCTCTGGGTCTTCGTCTTCAACAGATTTCGGCATTATCATATTCGCAGCTGCAATGGGCGATGGGTGGTGCTGTTTGGTTGCATATCAGCGATGTAGCAGAAGGACTCATGCACTGACCTTTGGAATATGGCGTACCCCTTGATTTTGTATGTTAATCTACGGTAGGAACTATCTGGCTGGGTGGTATCTGATCAAAGACGATCATTACAAACCGACCACCTAATTTAGGCGTATCGCATCAATGTCGTGTTAGGAGATCCCCTCGAACTCCGCGCTTGTGTCTGGTGCCTTCAATACGCATAGTATATGACTACAAATACAAGAATCCCTGAAGGTTCCGTAAGGACAATTGAAGGTTAGCATCGAACACGCAGGCTATCAAGCGGACGCAAACTTACTATAAATTACACACGGAACACATTTAATCTGCTATCCCAGCCACAGCTTGCCAATACCCCCTGGTCGTATAGAGACCAACTACATCCAACGACGAACTCTGTGTGAGCATCATTGATGTACATTAACTGTGGCTGACCAGCCGGCGGCGCGGTGTTCCACCTAACAAATTTGAGCCAGTAAAGAGAAAGGAACGATAGATTACGACTTACACCCTACACGACATATCATAGCTCGCGGTGGCAATTACCTCGCCGCGATGAGGGCTCCATTGAACCTTCCTTACAGCGTATTCATGACCCATCAGTTGGGTCTCGCAGGAGCCTCCCACAGCGCCCGGCTCCGCTCCAGGTTTAACCATCCTACAGTCCCATACTTTGACTAATTTATCAACACCGCCACTGGCCAAAACAAATGGCCGGTATTTGTTCCAGTCTAAGCTTAGGATTTCGGTGTGCGAAGCGGGTACTGTTAACATGGACGCAGAAAGAGGATTTGTGAAACTATTTGTGTTGGGTCCAGAAGCGTAAGCAGGGGCGCGAAGGTCGAATATTCGAAGCGTTCCATCGGTCGAGCATGTCGCAAGTATGTCAGGTTGATGTGGAGAGAACAGAGCTTGGTAGACGCATGAATGATGTGCATTGAGGGTCATCAGCGATCGCGGTCGTTCTGGTGTCCACTGAGGTCAAATGAGACTTCTCTGAGAAGTCCACGACAAGCAGGACTACGCACTATCTTGACTGTGCCGTCCCAGGATGACGATACAAAGGTATCTTTCTTCAAATTCGACCAATCGACGGAGAATACTTCTTTTGTATGCTCTTGCCATGCACGGATCGGGTGGTCCTGTCCTGAATCATCAACTAGCCGCATTATTTGCATAATCTGGGCTCACATTGAGCATAATATCCCATAGCTTTAACGACCCGTCGCCCGACGCAGTTACTATCTGATTTTCGTGGATTTCAGACCAGGCGGCGTCGTACAATCCGTCTTGTGTGTCGAATCTAGACGTTCGTGTTAGGACCACGACTCTAGCAATGCCGAAGATCTGACTTGCTGTTTGTCTAGGCTCAGTGCCAGCATTCCCCCCGGGTTCGCGGACACAGAAGCCAGATGAAGCCGGCCATTGCCAACCAAACCAAAGTTGGCAGCAGATGCGACGGCCAAACGCGTGTTGTGGAAAGGTGACCAGGTGACCGAGTAGTGTGCAAAGCCTGGAGTCTGCAGCGTCGCCGGCGGTGGGCGTGGCCCGCTCATCGACATCGTTAATGAGCTGGTACGGTGGACGGCGCACCGACTATTGTTGCGGCGGTTGTAGCCAAAGTCGAACCGGTTGTTTGTCCTTCTTGCTTCCGCCCAAGAGTCACATGCGAGTCTCTGTTCCCACAATTCCTCAATTCCTCCTTGAACGGGTGCCGTCAAGGCCGCCAATATCTACTACAGCTGCTATAGAACGTGTTGCTGATTTTATTCGCCCAGGAAATGTCACCGTTCTCACGGGAGCGGGCGTAAGTGTGGATTCAGGGATTCGAGCATACCGTGGAAAGGATGGACGGTACATGAACCCCAACTACAAGTGCGCACAGGTTACTTCCAGGGTCGGGTGTATCTTGTTCATTCACTGGGTTGATATATGAAGGCCTATCCTATACCACCAGCTCGTCGACCGCACCGAAAAGGGCTTCCGATTTCGGTATGTCGCGAAATTTTGTTGTAGCAAGTATTAATTAACGTCAATCCCTGAAATTAAACAGCCAGCGGTATTGGTGAGCGATTGCAAACTTCATGTCCGAGACAGATGCCGTTACTGATCTGAGACACCAACTCTTTTTAGGCTACGCTCGTTTGTGGGCTATCCACCGGTGCGAGATTCCCAGCCGAACACGACCCATTTCGCGTTGGCAGCCTTGCAGTACAAGTCAGTGATATCACGTCTGATCACACAAAACGTCGACGGGCTCCACCACAAGGCCATATCCCACGTATGGGACGAACCTACTCGCCAGTCCCGTATTTTAGAGCTTCATGGCACTCTACATGTACGTGGAGACGGTCCGGATCATGGGGCTTTATCTTCATCTCTTGCTTTTCATCATTCCAGAAAGTGAGCTGCAGCTCAGGGCACGTCGTAGATAGGCAGACCTTTCAGGATTGGTTGGCTGATGCCAACCCTAAGTGGAAGGAATTCATGGCCGAATCAGAGAGGACAGGTATTCAACCTAGGACCAACCCAGATGGAGATGTAAGTAGCATCAGCAAAGTCCGTTGGCCTTCATGTGGTCCTCATGTGAGCGTGATGCCTCTCGGTAGGTCGTTCTAGAAGGAGTATCCTACGATGACTTTGTGGTCCCCGACTGCCCAACATGTTTCTCGGAGAACAAGCGAAATTGCAACGTAAGGGTTCTTTACATCAGAACATTTGATCAAGCACTTATGACCATTCTTTCCCCCCAAATATAGCATAAACCACACCTCATCTTCTTTGGAGAATCCATACCACAGGATGTGAAGGGCCGGTCGTGAGTCATATTGTCCTCTCCCCAAACCTCCAGCTGTTCTAACCGTTCCAACCCTTGCTGCGCGCAGCTTTACGGACGTCGAGTGCGGTGATAGGCTTCTGATGATGGGCACTACACTCGCTACGTTCTCCGCATTCAGGTGCGTACCACCATTTCTTAACTTCCGATGCACCACATATTTCATACCCACCGCTTCGTGCAGGTTGGTGAAACACGCTTTAGAACAACACAAGCCCGTTATGCTACTAAATGTTGGCCCCACACGCGCCGATGACATCCCGGAAGTAGAGAAAGTTGAGATCCCCACAGGTACGATCCTCAGACAGGTCGTCGCCGCAGTCCTGTACGTTTCACCCAAACGTAAGATTCCTGGCAAATCTATACTCACAATCTCTACTATGCAGGGGCAACGAAACACATGATCCCGCCGTCACGGAGATGCTGCGAAGCGGGGTCTTCAATCCCCCATCTAATGATTCCAATCAGTGAAGAAGAATCGGAGAGGGTATTTTACGCCGACGAAATACATAGCCACATAGAATCGTTATTCTGAGAAGTTGGAAATTCAAAGCCAGCGTATTGCTCCGTCATGAATTCTACGGTTCATTTATACAGGGATTATGAATTAAGGTATGTACACTAGCGAGGAAGGGGCGATGAGTGGGAATTATTTTTCTACAGTAAGTTCCAAGAATTGCTACATATGTTACAATGTGCTTCGATTCAACGGCTTCGGATCTACAACGGCAATGGTGGCTCAATAAAATACAGATATGGACAATGATTGTGGACGAGACGGGACAGTAATTGCAATGAGGTCTACCAAGATTTGCGACAAACGTGATGCAGGCAAGCGACTGTGAAAGGGAAACGAGGGAGACGATGGTGATCATAAGGGCAAGTCAAGTGAATATGGCAAGAAGGCCTGGATGTAATCAGGTCAAGGGCCTTGGCGCTGACTGAGAGAGTAGATTCAACGAGAAGATGGCGTCGCGGCGGAGCTGGAGCTCCCTGGGGCTCAGCGACTCTTCCCCAGGCAAAACACCGCCAGCGCTGATGGTAGATACCGTCGCCGCCTTCCCAGTTTCGCCAGCGCCATCATTGAAGTCCGGCGACTTGAGTTGTGACCAGTCCCATTTCTGCCAGTTATCTTGTGATCCTGACGAGGAGTCAGAAACAGACTTGCGGTGCGTCCTTGTGAGGTACTCTCTTAACGTGTGATCAGCGGTGCGGGATCCGGCGTCGGCGGGGGGCGGGGGAAAATATTGATCGTTGCTCTCGCTGTCTCGACGAGCAGGGGGGCCATCATCCTTGTCAGGTGTCAAGGGCGGTGTGGTAGAGACCGTAGTATCGGGCTTCGGGCTGACCGGAGTATGTGCGGCGGAGGGAAGTTCATTAACTAACTGCGGAGTACCCTGTTACAACAATTAGGCCCCACGCGTGAGTCGGCATGTCTAATCGAGGATAAAGGGGTGACGTACGGTCCTCTGTGGATTGGACTTCTTTGTGACAAGAGCACCGGGGGGTTTCTTGAGGCATCGCTCTTTGTGCGTCTTCCAATGAAAGGGATCATATACACTCTTGGGGGACAACTTGATCCTCGCGCCGCAACGTTTGCAGTCGACGAACAGCGGTCCTATGACATTCGCCATGGGGTCGTCCCTCAATCTCTTCTCCCTTGCCTTCTCGGCGGGCGTAAGTGAGGATCTGTAATTGGAAGTTGAGCGGGGGGAGGCTCCGGGATATAAGTTCTGCTAGTACCCAACGTCATCGCGAGACATGCTACTCCTCGAGGAACCTTTTGACCTTGGGCGGGGACCCGACTGAGCATTTATGTGGCTAGCGGAGCGCAGTGGGTCGGCTACACACCTTGAGCTCATCGCAAGCGACGAGGGGGAAACAGCAGGTCTCTTCTACAATGCCCAACACCTCTTCCAACCCTCGTTCCACGTCGGGCTCAACTCGGTGAATATGCGGCGGGCGGGGATGCGAATTCAAGTGGTAGTCACTGTTCAACGTCGGAAGTAAGTCATGGCAGTTGACAAGCAAAATAGACTCGAGCCCGACCCTGAGCGGCGCAGACAGGAAAGCGCGTGGACCAGATACGAGCCAGGGGAAAGCGAAATCGATTCGAAAGTGATGGATGAGGACAGAATATGAAAGCGACGTAGATGGAGCTTCGTATTAAAGCTTAAAGCCTCTGCTACTTCTCGGACAACGCCGAGACGGCCAAGGTATTAAAGCCCCGCGATCCAATAGAATTGGGAACAGGGGTGAAAGAGGAACCAAATCTCGACGATCTGCAGTTCAGAACCCCGTAAGGCTAGGGCTACATATGAGCCTTCGAAGATAAGGAGGAGAAAGTACACATATACAGGAGAGTATCATAATCAAGTATGCAGATGGTGGTATATAAGCAATGTGCAATAATATCACAACTAGGTATTCCTGGACCCCAGACTTTCACGGAACCCACGTACAAAGGCGGCAAATGGTAGCATAAACCACCCCAGTACGCTCGGCGGCTCCCGCTCTTCGGGAGCATATCCAGCGTCTCTTTGTCGGTTCGAAGGTCGACGATCTGGCTGTTCATTGTCGGAAGGCTCAGCTTCTTCCTCCTCTTCGCGCGCCCGCTTGACTCCATGGGTGGGTGAGAGTTCACGGGGCCCAGAACTAGGGCCGGTGGCAATTAGCGTGCCGTCGGTGGAGGATGACGAAGGTGGGGGTCGCGTGGATGGGAATGGAAGCGTATTTTGTTGATCGAGGGAGCCTGCATCTTCACCGTTATCACTAAGCGAAATATTGAGAAACGGGATCATCAAAATGCAATAAATACACAATATACCTCGGACGATTTCCACAGTTCAGTCCCTTATGTTTTATCCATTCCGTTAGTTCGTACTCGACGCCCTGCAATTGGATCGTGATGCCACAGGTTGCGCATTGAACCAATTCTCCGGTAAAATATTTCACTTGGGAGTCATTCACTAGCTGGAGCTTGCGCTCAGCAGCGGCGACTCGTTCGCTTGGTCTGGAAAAATGGTATAAGAGAATATTGGAGGTTCCCATGGAACGAAATACATACTGTATGTCGCAACGAGATTGATGCTCGTTCCAATGTCTGAGAACGTACTGGCGCCCCTTGGTCAACTTAATCCACTTGTTGCACTTTTTGCAAAGTATCGACTCTGCTCGAACCTCGGCAGCGCGAGGATCGGCCTCCAACATTGCCTTTCTTTCATCCGCGTTTTTCTTGGGCTGTGACGGGGGTGTGATGGGGGAAGGAAATGCGGCAGTGGTTGAAGCGTCGTCGCCATCATCATGCTCTTTATAGTCATCTCCATCACACTTCTTGCGATGGGTTATCCAGGGACGGATCGCGTAAGTTTGATTCGTGCCAAGAGATATGATCTTGCCGCACTTCGTGCACAAGGCCTTATGAGGGGAGACGTGCGCGTATGTGGGCTGATCCTTCAAGTAGGCGATACGTTCGGGTTCAAATCGCTTCCGTAGGGGCTTCGAGGATTCCCCCACCGAGGATTGGCCGACGGACGTTCCATCATCATCAGCCACAGAGGTCTCGGTCCTAGATACTGTCAACGCGGGCTAACAAAAAAGTGAACGCCCATCTACGTACTTAGACACGGGTGGACTCTTTGGGGTCGTTATAGAAGGTGCAGAGCCAGATTCAGAGAGGGAGGCTCGAGAAGATGACCTTGGGGGGCAAGAAATTTGGTTGAGAGAGGATATGGATAATTTGCGGGAATGTGGGGAATTCGGTAATTCGGTAGGTGGCGGCATGGCTTTCGCGTCCTTGGGACTTGGGAGTGGGGGAGGGCGTTGCATCTTGGGGGATGGTGAGGGGCTATAGCATAGCAAAACATTGTGAAGCGGATGACACTTTCTGCACCAAAAGGACACTCACGAGGTACGACGCTTCATTGTAGACTTCTTCTTCTGCACGTCCATTGCACGTGTAACGATCAACACACCAGCTATCTACGAGAAGGGCAGTTTACATACCGACGAGGACGGAGGCTTCTCTGCCTGAGTAGCATCCTTTGACGCGACATTGGCTTCTGCTCGATCGTGTACGGTGTTCGGTGCCGGTGATCTACCAAACACGAGGTTTACACAAGGATACAAACGCGCCATGGAATGCACCACGTACACAGAGTCGTGGGCAAACGGCCTTTGTCGCTATGAAAGGACCGGTATGAGATTCGGGGACATCCATGAACATGTGTTGCCAACCTTTGACTTGCCGGCGTAGGTAATCTTAACTGATGGTCTTTCACGGAGACAAGTCAGATATGAATTCATAGTTTGGACACGAGGCGCACCTTTCTGGGGACGAGGAATGCATCTTGCGTTTGTGAAAGGAGGAGTACGAGGAGGAGTGTCAACCAAAGCGCGACCGGTAAACTTGGGGTTTAGATGTGCTGAGAACAAAAGCGGGAGCAGATCATCTGAGGGACAATGCCACTGTATCCAAGCATGCACAAATAACATCGAAGCGCCCGGCGCGTAATAGGGGCTATTCATTATCTATATACAACACCAACTACTAATAATTAATAGAATCGGCGAGATGTCCGTACAAAGCGACTTGGAAGCGGAGCCAAAGAAAGCAAGTCTGGGACACTATATGTACAACAGTGCTGCGACGAGGCCCTACAAAACGATTCAGATATGGTCGTGTACGGTGCAACAGGTGTACGTACATTATCTAAATAAACATAAGTTCAGCCACCCATTGGATGCTGGGAGTCAGGCGGCGCACATGGGGGTGGCATCATAGAACCGGAAGCCTGAGAATGATGAACCACAGGATAGTGTAGATACGCTGCGTGCGGGTCGTGAGTCGCGTACATGTCCATGACCGGGCTTAAGGCCGGTTGTGGTGGGTAATAAAAGGGTTGCATGCTAGACATCGCGGGATAGTATGATAACTGCTGGGCGGACATATGCGGATGAGTGGTATGGGTAAATGGGTTCGGTTGGTGTGCGTCGATGGGAGAGATGGACGGCGAAGCATCGGAGACAAGCTGCGATGCGTCTGTGGTCTCATCTACACTGATGAGTACGATATGAGATAGATGTGGAGACTGTCGTCCCACCTCCGGTATCAGAAACAGAAGTGTCCTGACTTCGTCGATGGGTGCACTGGTCCCCTTTTCCGCATCGGATGCAGTCTCTGCAAGGTCGATCAACGCAGTCGTACCCTTTACGAGCACATGACCCGCATGGTCTACAAACGGCTCCAGCATTGGCCCCGAAGGAAACGTGGAAGACACATACCGGCTTCCATCACAGCGTATTTTGTCACGTCTATTTCAAGGATGGTCAGCGATGAGGCAGCGAAAGCGTACATAAGGCACATTACCGGCAACTCATGCATGCCTTGAGGGTCAGACTTCAGAACTCGCGCATCCAATACCTGAGCTAATGGATAACCTACTGCTTTAACCCGCGTCCCATGTCCCCGGCCTTTGCGGGGCACGCTGACACATTCTCTCCCAAGCTCTAGGCAGTGCGCACAAGGCCGAGCATCTTCGCAACGCTTGTTATCTTGTCGACACCCCTCACACCGCAGCTTGACTAGTTTCGGGCCCCGAGCAACGTGCACGCATTCTTCTGAACGTGCGATACAGCGTGAGCAGGGTCGTTGATCGTCGCACTGATGTACAGATGGCGGTATGGGAATCTGAGACGAATTTGACACCGAGGAAGGAATAAATACCTTCTTGTTGTCTCGGCGGCAGTTCTGGCACGCTAGCTTTGCCCGATCGCTTCCATTCGGACGCTGCGGAGGGGGAGCTCGTGTCGAACTTGAACTCGGGATTGCATCCTGGCCAGTAAAGCCTATTTGCTGCAGATCTTCAACACAGTCGAGCTGAAGCTGTCTGCATCTGTAGCAGGGTTTGCCTTCTTCGCAGCGTACCCGAGCGCGTCGGCAATTTTCGCAACCATCGACGCATTGTTCGGGGGGATAACCTTTCTTGGTGCAGTTGCTGCATGGCCTACGAGACATGAACAAAGTCAGGATTACATGCAAGGGGATACGTCTGGATGCATGGATGCCCAACAGCAGCGGCGTACCTTGTGCCGTCGCATCTGATTTTGTCTCGCCTGCCAGCGGTGTCGAGATGAGTTGGCAGCAAATTCGCAAGAACGGCGGCGAACACACCTGCAACTGGCGCATGCCTATCATACGATATTAGGTGGTTGCGAGGATCCCAAGAAATAGAGTTACCTTGGGCGTCCGTCGAGGCCATGGCAGCGCAGAATTGATGTCGGAAACCGGCTCGTCTAGTGTCTGGGAATTCATCGCCACCGTTGCAGATCCCCAGCCTTGTGGTCGGAGTTGCTCGAAACCACTCTGCTGCATCTGCTGCATGTTCGCACCGTACGCTGTCGACCAAGGCTCCATGCTAGGAATAATCCAAGACGTCGTAGGCCCTGACCTTTTGTGATTTCTAGGAAGTTTCTAACTTGTACAGGCTTTATATAGGTGTCAACCTTCTGAGAAGGGAATTTCCCCGTTGATCTCCAGATATCCTCGAAACATGTCATTTCGTTTGCAGGAGTAGCAGGGTGTGTTGCTCAGATATTAGTATCCCCAACATCTCTCCGGCTGGCTGCAAGGTGCGAGTGCCGTTTCCCTCAAGAAGCTGATAATTTCACTCTTCAAGGTCACTTCTCATCGAGATGCACCTTGCAACATTGATACGTCTGCTTTGGAAGCGCTCTCGGTCCTCTTACCTCCAAAGATACTCCGATTGGTGACACCACTTTAACATTGACTGGACACACCTTGATTCGCGAACCACGCCCATCGATTAATCCAAGATGTTTTTCACCACATGCGGAAGTAGGAATCCGTTGACGCTGGGATCACTGGAGAATCCTCGGACTGCCAAAGCACATATTCTGCTTGGCTGTCATATTCAAACGTACTATATGTCATCAGGGTTGCCTGATCATCGACCTTCAAGTCCAAAGACCACGTATGTATATGAAATTCGACCTCAACAACTCTTCAGTGAGCTTCGAGACACTTGTGATGGGCTGGGCAGCGCAGCTAGCAGATGGGATGAGTGGTTGTTGTTCCCTTCTCCACGCCGCGCCAACCTGTGAGTCTCGATTTCAATACGTAGTCTATGCTTTTAGCGCTAATACCCGTGTTTCGTGGACATGCCTGTGCCTTATTCCGATCTTCACCACTTGCCAGATACACATACACCCACCATATGCACCTGCGCTGGTTCCCGCGAGGAACGCCTTCGAGTTTCCCCGAGTGCTATTTGTGCTCATCCTGAGCTTCGTCCTGTCCGCTCCCACATTCACTCCTTGATCTGCTCGGTCCCCCCGGCGGACCGCGAAAGATTCGCTTCTGTTCTTTCCACTGCATACGATCATCGTATGCGCTGAACTTTGAACCTTTTTCGAATCAACGCTTCATACCGATTGGCTGAAATGCCGCCACAAAATTTCTAGGGCCCAAAATCAAGCGAACCTAGTCACGTAAAGCATGGAGCGGGCAAGGTTCAACATCAGTACCTCTCATGCGAGGGATGCTGAGCACTCATTCGTCTTGTGTGACAGCCTCGCTATCTCCGTAGAAATATGATTCTAGAATATGTTGCTCGTGCTGCGGTGATTTGCGTCGATATTCCAAGGTGACCTTTTACCGTATGTGCTACGTACACCGAGGGCTGGGATTTGGGACCTGATGCAAAGACACGCCACATAGTTCGCGTTCCCTGTCGCCTGGCCACGTCAATGCGAACTTGTTTTTGCACCCAAGAACATACATTGCCCCGACATCCCCCCTAGTGACACAGGAATGTCCCCCGATAGGCTCATCCTCGCAGTGATTACCAGCGGGGATCATTCGTCGTAAGCCATGCCTGTCAAACCCGCTCTTTGATTCGAGCCCATAAGGTGCGGTTGCCATCCAAATGCAATATATCTTTCAGTGTGATAATCGATAATATACAGCTTTCACGATAGAAGTGGGGTAGTTACTCCGACGTACATTTCCTTGTTAGAATGCCAGCTATTAGAAGCTGGCCCCCTCGGTAGCCTCGAAGGACACATCGCGATAGGTTCTCATCTGGCCTTGCAACCTCTCAATTTGACCGGGGGTGAACTCGGTCATGCAGGTGTCGTAGGTGTAATCCATGTAGTTGTCTGTGGGCAGGGCGTCAGCATGGCGATGGGCTTATACAAGACTTATTTAACTTACGGATGGGGTCGGGGAGACTGTCGGACTTGCAGGTGTCGCGGCCAGTCGGGCATCCAAAAGCGGGAGAAGACTCGGGAGCGGTGTCATCAACCATGTCGCCAGCGCCATTGCATCCTCCTTGGAAGGTGTGGTAGAGTCCAACCCAGTGGCCTGCCTCGTGAGTCAAGGTCTACAACAGGGCTCAGCATTCGTAGAAGCGCCTCAATCCTAATGTCGGTGACTGACCTGACCACCGTTGTAATCCTGAGTAGATCCTCCTGGGACCGAGGAATACAGAATGACAACACCGTCGTCCGCAGGAGCATCGGCGTACCACGAAGGGAAAGTGGCATAGCCCAACAACCCAGAGCTGGGGAATCTGAACCCTGGATTGAATACCGGATACATGAACATGCTGAGCAGAATATCTCACCCGACGGAGTAAACGTTCAGGTCAGCCGCGCCGCCTTGCCTGAGAGCCGTTTTCATTGCTGTCTGTTGTGAGCTAATATTTACAGCATCATTTGACGTGTTACATGTGATCTGAAGTAAATACTTACTTGGAGGGGCCGACTTTGGTGAACCTATAAGATTAGGTTTAAACATTTATAAGCGTCCAGGAAACATTTCACCCACCAGTCAGCGTTAAGCGTGCGAGTGGTGTTGGCGAGAAGCCATGAAAGGCCAGTACCCTCGTATGCCACGTTCAAGACGTTGATGGATTCTTCGATTTGGGAGTCGCTGGCGCGTTGTCAGCTCAAGGAACATGTGTATGTGAAGGAATAGAAGCCTACGGAATATTTCCGCCTTCGAGAGTGTCATCCTTGCTGACCACGTGCCAGTATACGTTCAGTTTTGAAGAGTGTGCCGCCCCGATGCCCGATGTGCTGAGGCCGCCAGGTGGGACCATGTTGGCACGGAAATGCTTCTCAGCTGCGACAACCTGCGCATCGCTCAGAACCGCTGTTCCACATTGCCTGTTGGTAATGGTTAGATGATAGATGAGGGCATATAGAACATCGTCGCCTACCTCGGAGTTGGCTTGCCAAAGGCAGAAACTGCGACGAAAGCAAAGACGAAGAAGGTCGAAGACAACATGTTGCTGCGAGAAATGCTTGAAGAGCCAGAGGACTGTTGATCTTTCAGTATTTGCGAGCCCGTATTTATACGTAGGTCGTACCAGGCATCTTGAGTACTAACGAGCGTTGGGCGTCACGACCCACATGATGGAACGACTAGCACAAGTCGTGTCGAAGGCCGCGCAGGCATACGCATGCAACGAAGAACGCCCCAGCGAAGTGAGTGCAAGGAAAGATAGTGTACGAGTGTGGAATGAGTTTCGATTAGGAATGTGTCCCTTTCCTTGTGTGGGGTACCAGCATGCCCTAGCTGATCCGGTTGAGCGTACTTGTTGTTTCCGACCATGGAGAACAGGGTCTTCACAGTAGAATACACAAGGTCACCTGCATATTTACGGACGCATTTTCGTGATCGCGGCAGAGTTGCAGAGATAATCAAGTAGACGATGCCAATGCGCTTCCCGATTTGTTAATCACCTAATCGCACGATGCGTTTAGAAGCATCGCCACGCGCCGGTGCTGTGGACTTAGTTGAGTTCAGCATGCAGTGATGAAGAGCACTAATGTACGTACCGTCATCCGCATGATCTCATAAAACTCGAAGCTAGGGTGAACGGCACAGGAAGGTAGCAGACCAAATGAAGTAATTACGAACACGGCTGTCTTGGCACGATGCTTCCGCATGATGCCCACAGATAGAGTGTGTATCATTGATACAATCGCCTCGTGTGACGCCTTAGGCCTCAGGAAGTTTAAGAAAGCTTCGTGTTCAAAGTTAAATGAAGCACGCTATCGCAAATCGCGATACCGACAAGCAGATATCGTCCTTGGTTTGCGGGTGAGTTGTACTTGGTACCAGATGGTGGTGGAGTGGCCTGAGAGAGAGCTAATGAGCGGTATGAGCATAGGGAGAAAGCCACCGAATAAATGGAAGCCCCAAGGAAGCCCCAACGTACATAGTTGGAAGTAAAGTGACCGCGGCGCAGGAATCGCGACGATATCTTGGATTCCGTGAGAATATCTTGCATAAGCAATCAAGCGCTTGTCGGCCCAGACTACTTAAATTCAGTTTCACAGTGAGTTGACTGTAGTGAAAGCTCCAGAAAGAGTGTGATATTGCGGCGAGAAATAGACAATACATGTTTCTAAGAATGCCATAAGCTACAGATACAGTTGATTGCAAAGAGTGGTTTTGTTGCTGTGAAAGAATGAGACGACCCAAGACCCAAAGGTTAGGCAAAATGCAAGTTAGTAATAAAGAAAGCTTTGTCGTGTCGTTTTTCACTGATAGACTGCGATATAGTTAATCTTCCATTTGGCGACTGAGGGAGGGCGTTCAGTTCCGGGATAAAGGTATCAAGGCCGAGGAGTGACTCACAGATAAAGTTGTTGGGATCAGCAACGGCTTCGGCGCAAGACCCGGGGCAACCAGAGCTTGAGTAGGTCGGGTTGCCAAGGTCGCCACAGAGGGTGGTGTCGATGACAAGCGTATGATCGTGGAAGTGCTTGTTGACGTCGCACGTATCGCTGGCGAAGAAAGCAGAGGGCGTTGGCCAAGTGCTGGGCTTAGGTTTGTTATCCTTGATATCCTGAGGGATCTCGTTTCGAGCGAAGTGCCAGATCTTGATACCGTCGCTTCCCCACATGTGGGCAAACACGCCGCCTCCTGCCCTGTTGAAGCCCTCGCCGTAGGAGCGTGCATCAGTGTCGCGGAGTCCGCATCCAGCATTGTTATCCCCACTCGAAGCACACTCCGTATTGACGATGGAGGCTTCAAAGAAGGTATTCCCTGGGTTGTTCGTAGATAAGGTGCAGCCAGGAGATGTGTGGAGGGTGTAGTGATTGGTGGGCGAATTATGAACTCCTTCCAACACGTCAATTTCGCCTCCGGAGGGCCAGTTCGGGCCAACGGTCCTATCGAGCCAATGAGCAAGTATACCGTGCAAAAGATATGTGAACCTACCACCAAGCTGGCCAGACGCTGCATCCATGAGGCATGGCGAAGAAGTCCGCGATAAACAACCCCTCGTTGTAGGTCTTCTTAGATTCGATCCTCACACTGCACGACAACATTTAATGGTGGCCAAGATGAGATGAAATAAACTCACGAAGCACGGTTGGTGCCAATGGGTAGATGGGTCTTATCATCGACAGCAAGTACAGTGGTTCCGTCGTCCTGGACGAAAGCTAGATTCTTGGCTTTGGCATCTTCGAGGCCTTGGAATTGAACGGAGCCGTGTGTGGGGTCGGCATGTGTAAAGAAGTTCCAATCACTGAGAAAACGTGAGCTGAAGAACCTCTCTTCGGCTTGAAGACGTACTTGAAGAAATCCTCTCCTTGATACATATCGACCAGCTTCATCGCTGCTCCCCCTTGACGCCTTGAGATATTAGAAGTATTACGAGCAGCGATATGAGAATGGCGTCGGCGACCGAGATGCTCCCCATGTCTTCCAGCCAGGGCAGACAAGGGGAGGGCGAGAGTGAGAAGTGCCACGACGAACATGATGCTAGTTGTCGGGAGCAAGGGGAATGAAGGGGACGGGAGTAATTCGCAACCAGGCGATATAGTATAGCAGGAGATGATGAACAGGCAGCTCTGAGCTAGCAGCCTTATATAAGATTCACCATGTCGCCCGGTGGTACCATTGCTGTGGAGAGCTAGCCACTTCCGCCACGAACAAGGTGCATTGTCCAGTGGCCTGGTTTGGTAACGGTGAAGAGGTAACCAGCCATAGTGGCCTTGGCCGGGGACAACGCTTTGGACAAGAGTCACAGTTGCGATCGGATCGAGACAAAGGGGCTACGAAATACTGACTGTGGGAATAGTCTACTGTGACTGTGAGAACTTAGTCAATGATACCTCTAATGAGACAATGGATTCACCCGTACTGTCGGTGAGTTCACTGCTCTTTGGCATACCTTCAGAAACAATCAGCATTGATGCCGGTTCCTCGTTCAGTAATCGAACAAATCAGGCAGCTAATACCACCACTGAATGGAACGCTGCACAAAGGACAATCCGGTGAGATCTTAGACATGACTTTGTGAATTCCAGACATATTAAACAATGAAAAGGTCGTGTGGGTGTGCTGGGTGGCGCATTAGAGTAAGCGGTCGGTCGCCTCCTGTCGTAGGCATAGTGCCAACCCACGACGTGATAGCTACACAGGAGCACCGTTCTTCGCAGCAATCTCCGCGTTGCGATTTGTGCGTTGACATGGTCACTGAACACTCGAGGACGGTGCAATGATATTCATTTCAGGGCGCTGACTTATCCCACGTAATTTGCTCCCCGACAGCCGCTGGCGCCATCAAGTCCTACTCACCGGACCTAATCGTTCATCCAATTTTAAGAGATGATTCGTGAGATTAGCCACCTCCTGCGCAATCCTCGTTGTGACTGACAGTGCCTGAAACTTAGAACAACGGATAAAGTTCGTCCGGAGCTAGACTCGCTTCTGGCTCGCCTGCACGTTCTCGTTATTGGGCCAGGTCTTGGCCGTGAATCATACATGCAGTCCTACGCCCGATTGGCTCTGTCGCTCGCCAAATCGCGGGGGATGTTCGTCGTCCTCGATGCTGATGGTCTCTATATGGTCGGCCAAGATGTATCTCTCATCAAGGGTTACCGTCGCGCCGTCGTAACGCCAAATGTCGTAGAATTCAAGCGTCTAAGCGAACAAGTCGGTGTTGACCCCAAAACTCCTGAGCAAGAGAGAGCAGCATCGGTGTCCAAGCTGCTTGGAGGAGTGACAGTCCTGCAGAAGGGTGCCTCAGACCTGATTGCGGCCGACACTACCGGAGACCCCGCTAGCCTCGCGGAAAGTCAGCTGGAGGGACGTGACGAAGCAAAAGAAAACACGAAAGAGGTCATCGAGGTTGATGTGGAAGGCGGAATGAAGCGGTGCGGTGGGCAAGGTGATATACTGAGTGGCTGTGTTGGAACGCTCCTGGCGTGGGGCAAGTGCTACGAAACGGGTGCCTTTGGGTACGTCGTACTTGGACCATCGTAGGCTGTTGCGTCCTCACTAATTCTCGAAGGGATCAATCTATACCGCCTTCGCGATTCCCTTTACTCGCCGCGGTAGGTAGCAGCATGGTAACACGCACTGCTAGCCGGCGTGCTTACTCTAAGGAGGGACGAGGCGTCGTCACTCAGGATATGCTACCCGAGATAGGAAAGGCCTTCGCGGAAGTGTTTGGGGAAGAAACGCAAGGTCAAGACAAAGGCCGTCTTTGATAAGATGGGTATGGGCGTTGTAGGCTTTCGATATAGATAGACATTTGAGTTCATCAAGTCGATTCTGAAGCGACAAAGAGACAAAGCATCGCAACAAACTGATAGTCCGTCTAAAAAATGAGTTTTATGTGTTACAAACTGCGTTTAGCTTCTTCTACCTCTCCTTCATGCTCGTATTCATGCGCGATCACTGAAAGGTGCTGGTCAGTGGGTCGGGATATCTGAAAGAGTCGCTTCACTAACCGTGATAACGGTAGGCTTCTCGCGGCCAGTGAATTCCTTCAGCTTGCTGAGCTCCAGGGCAACTTCAATGAGGCCTTTGAGACCCTCCGCTGCGTCCTTGGTAAGAGCGGCGGCACCAGCATCCGCCGCAACATATCGTTCTACATACATACGAACGGTGGCACCTTGGCTACCAGTGCCACTCAACCTGAACACAACGCGCGAGCCATCAGAGAACGTAATGACTTGTCCCTGGTGTGAGGAAATCGAATGATCGATAGGGTCTTTGTACTCGAAGTCATAGATGCTAGAGACAGTGAACTCTTGGGAAGTCGAGGCGGAAACGTGTTTCGTGTTATTGAGAGATCCGGAGTTAAGAGCCTCGTTGATGTGGGCGACCATAGCATTGGCGCCATCCGAAGAGACTTCTTCGTAGTCGTATCGACTGAAGAAAGACCGACCGTACGTCTCGTAGTGGCGGGCGAGAATATCATTAATGCCAATTAGCTTATTGGGCGATTCCCTGTTCGCAGCAGCGAGGATGTTCAGCCACGCTAAAAGCGGGAAATCAGCCAACGCTATCACATTGATGCGGAGTGGAACTCGCCGACAACAGCCCACACTCCGTCCTTCTCTCGTATGTGATCTGAGCCCGTCCCGAAAGATTCCTCGCCGCAAATGGAGAGTCTCCCGGCATCCATCAAATTGCCGAAGAACTTCCAGCCTGTTGGCACCTCAAAGTACTCAAAGCCCTTCTTCTTGGCTACGAGGTCGATAGCCTTGCTGGTAGGCATACTCCTGGCAAGACCCTTAATTCCGCTCTTGAAATACGGAATAACGTCGGCCCAATCTGCGATGATTGCCACGGAGTCGGATGGCGTCACGAATGCACCTTTGCCGTAAATCATGTTTCGATCACCATCACCATCGCTGGCTGCACCGAATTGAATGTTGTTCGCTTCCACCGCTTCCACGAGGGTGTGCGCGTAGGTGAGATTAGGATCAGGGTGTCCGCCGCCAAAATCTGGGAGTGGGACGCAGTTTTGAATCGAAGATTCGGGGAGACCAAGCGTTTCCACAAAGATCGCGCGAGCGTACGGCCCGGTGACACCGTGGAGGCCGTCGAACAGGACTTTGAAGTCATTTGAATGAGAAGTGAGGAAGGATTTGATGAGAGCGAAGTCGAAGATCTCTTCAAGGAGAATCACGTAGTCCTTGACCGAATCGATGATGGATACTTTGGACGGTCCGTACGTGAATTCTCCAATCTTTCCAAGATCAACCTATGCCCGCCTGTTAAAGGTATTTGAGTCACTGATACTTAGAAGCGTACCTCGGGTGCTTCGATGACCTTGTAAGACTGAATTGTCTTCGTCTTTTCATAGATCTTATTGGTGACATTCTCAGGGGCGGGTCCACCATTCGACACATTGTACTTGATACCGAAATCGTTGTTCGGCCCTCCAGGATTGTGACTAGCGGTCAACAAAATTCCACCGTAGGCCTTATACTTCCTGATAACGTTTGAGGCGGCGGGGGTGGACAAGATGCCGTCCTTCCCTACGATGAACTTGGCAACCCCATTTGCTGAACCGATTTTGAGGATGATCTGTACGGCTTCTGGTGAAAAGTAGCGCCCATCGCCCCCGATCACCAGCGTCGATCCTTTCGCGTCGATAGAGTCGAAGATGGCTTGAACGAAGTTCTCGGTGTAGTGCTATAATCCATGACGGTCACTCTCCGGAATCCTTGCTGAAGCTGCAATCGTACCTCCTGCTGGAAGACCTTGACTCTAGAAAGGGAATTAATAGCGGTTATGGAAACGGAATAAAGGGGTTAACCTTTTCCTGAGCCCCGACGTACCAGGCTTTTGGCCATCGTAAGGCTTGGTGGGGATGTCTTTGATGGGGAACGACATTTCGACGGTGGTGGTCGTGGATGAAGCCTTGTGTGAGGTCAGGATCCAGCAATGATGTTAATTATGGCCATACACCAATCTAGGCACCTTCCATTGCAGATAATCAGTTAGGCTGATACCGGTTGAAACGTTCACTGATGTTGGAGTCGATAAAGAATCAACGTTCGAATTGGGAGGGTGCGTCGCACTGGCGTTGGATGTCCCCGCCCCCGCGCCCAGCACCCTCGGGAGCCATATCTCAGTGAGCTTGTCGCCATCAGCGTCGAAGTCAACCCAGTTCAGAAGCACGTGATGGATGGGCTTCATCCTCGCGCCACATGCACAGAGACCGGCCCCGGATCCCATTTGCCCAAGAGCTGAACCTAATGACCGCTCCTTCCCCATAACAAAAATCAGGCCATCCGATGATATTCAGATCCCTCAAATCATCGCCTTTGTCCCCCCAAATTCACTGTTTTTCCCGCTCAATGTCAAGCATGATACCGCCGTCGAAATTTCCGGTGTTCACGACACTCGCTAGCTACAGAGAATGGCGGCAACGCGCCCGCGATGAACACAAAACAGTCGGGTTCGTTCCGACGATGGGAGCTCTGCACGATGGCCATATTTCGCTTGGTACGTTGTCCGTCGCTGCTCGCCGCGTCCGGCTCATTGATCCGAATCAAGTTAAGAGATCTCTTGCGGAGAATGACCTGACCGTCGTATCAGTATTCGTGAATCCCGCACAGTTTGCCCCACATGAGGACCTCGCGACGTATCCCCGGACGTTACCAAACGACCTCGAACTGTTAGGCGCACTGAATGTCTCGGAGCGGACAACGTCGGCGTTATTCTTGCCCACCGTTGCTGAGATGTATCCATCCGGGATCCACCAAGATACTTCAATGCAGAGGGGGACTTTCGTAGAAGTCAAGGGCTTCGGTAACTTGATGGAAGGAGCCAGCCGGCCGACCTTCTTCCGGGGAGTCGCTACCGTCGTTACAAAACTATTCAACGCGATTGAAGTAAGTCGCATCTTTCATTTATCTACTACAAAGGTTTTGACCAGTAGTCGATAGCCATCCAACGCGTACTTTGGGCAAAAGGACATCCAGCAAGGCCTACTCTTGAAACGAATGTGCCGAGATCTGTTGTTGTCTCATCCTACTCCTGAAGGCCTGCACATCATCCAAACGGCTCGAGACCCCTTCGATAACCTTGCACTATCGTCCCGAAATGCTTACCTTTCACCGGAAGAAAGAAAGGCCGCGACTACCCTGTACGCCGCACTCAACGTCGCGAAGGAAGCTTGGGAGGCGTCTCTCCCGAAGTCGCAGTGCATTAAGAACGCAGAAGCCATCATCACCGCAAAGAAGGACGAAGTCTCCGGGTCTGGCGTCGACATCAAGCTTGACTACATCCAGTTCAACGACTGGCAGAGTTTCGAGCCCCTCGACGGGTCGGCCAACCAGGACAATCTAAACGAACCTGTGATACTGAGCGGAGCGATGTGGGTAGGAAAGACAAGGCTCATCGACAACATCATCCTGGGAGATGAGAGCAAGATACTCAGTTAGCCAATATTGAAATATACGCCCCTTTCTCGTGAGAACTACGCTCAGAAAAGTCATGACATCTGGCATGTTTTCGACCTCAGGCTGAGCAGCTGCCGGCAGTTCTCCATACTTATGGCAAGTGCTTAACTGCTTTAACCGTCCGTTGAAATGAATAGGTCCCGATGAAATGTGTCGATGATATGTACTGCTGTGAAAGCGAACAGAATCCATTCCACCCACCACTATGACTGGCATGGTTTCAAACCCAGGCAACCAGGCAACCTATCGAACTAGTCGGTTTATGCGCTCCTCTATCATCTGGAATGGCTTGTCACAAACGACTTCGGTTACTAGTGCGACGTGTTGACTCTGATTTAAAACACTATGGCTGGCGACTACTTTGCTTCCGTCGATCCTTGACGCTCTCATGGCTCTCCAGGAAGTCCTCTCCACCTTGGTGTCCAGCACCGAGCCCATGACCAACGCTACGTTCAAGAGCAGCGAAGGCCCGTCTCCGGCGCCGCGCCATGGGGCATCGCAGTCCGATCTGAAGTCTCTGCTCCTGACTTTGCTGTCGTTCTCTGCGTTGCAGGACTGGATCAAGCTCATCATCATTGGTGGATTCTTCGAGGCTTCCAGGCGTGTGGCCATGTCACTTTACTCCCAGCTTGTCAACGCGTTCTTCATCACTGTGTCCTTCGAGGAGGACGATCCAAGCTACGGTGAGTGTTACGCCGCTACATGGGACAGTGGATGCTCATGTGCACCGAAGACTGGATGATGGTCTGGCTGTCAAAGCAGAAGACATGGAGTGAGTGGCACCTCAAATGTCGGCATGTCTGGCTAGCGCAATACTAACGCCAAAAAGACAAGGCTCGTCAGTATCAGGTTAGCACGAAGAGCTTTGGGCTGGACAACCTCGCCATTGCTATCCCTGGAGACGACGATGAACACACGGGTAGCTCCAATCGAAAATTGGCATATTTGCCGTCTACATCTTCCTCATATTCGCTGTGGTATAAACGGCACTGGATTACCGTTTCTCGACAGCGCACGGTTGGAAGCTTCACGGAATCGCTCGTCCTCAGTATTTTCGCCCGATCCCATACCGTTCTCAATGAAATACTCCGCGATGCCAAACAGCAGTATACATCTTCCCAGGAGCACAAAATCTCCATCTATATCTGCGATAAGTATGTATTTCTTGGATTGTAGGCAACATTCGGTTAAACTTGGCATTCTTGTAGGTCCAATAGCTGGCGCCTTGCCGCGACACGCCCCAAACGCCCCCTACACTCCATCGTCCTCGAGCCTGGTGTTAAGGAGCTTCTGGTCGATGATGCCCGGGATTTCCTTGATAACAAATCTTGGTATGTCGACCGTGGTATCCCCTTTCGCCGAGGTTACCTCTTGGTTAGTCCTCCTCCGTCCTTATCAACCACGTTTGCTCAGACTCGTGCCTTCGGCTAGTACGGAGCTCCCGGCTCAGGAAAAACTTCAACGATCCACAGCATAGCAGGAGAACTCGGGTTGGACGTCTATATTATATCTCTGTCAAGAGCGGGGTTGGACGACAGCTCTTTGAACGAACTAGTTTCTGATTTGCCGTGAGTCCGCATCTACGGCATTAAGTGGGCCGGACACTGATCGAGGGATACTTTATGCGTCTAGTGAACGCTGCATAGCCTTAATGGAAGACATAGACGCAGCCTTCCACCATGGCATCAACCGAGAAGCAAAAACTAATGTCGGCGATACCGATAGTCGCGACTTCTCAACCAGCCGGTGCGTTCCTTCATTATATGTCAGGCCTAGACACAACAGCTCTAACATGATCAATCGTTCCTCGAAGTTTGAGTCTAAGTGGTCTTCTAAACGCACTCGATGGGGTAGGCGCTCAGGAAGGGCGTATTCTATATGCGACCACGAATAAATACCTCAATCTGGATCCGGCGCTGTGCCGGCCAGGTCGCATGGATATTCATGTGGAGTTCAGACTAGCGAGCAAGTTCCAGACGTACGAGTTGTTCCGGCGATTCTATCTACCTTCTGGCGCGGAGGACGTTGATTCAAATGATGAAGAGGAAGACGAGGACGAGAAAGGCAGTGATGGGGAGGGTTCTGATTCAGGGTATGGAGAATCGTTGGACGGAGACGCGAATGACTCGGAGATGTCACTGTTAATGAGTTCGTCCGGCCCAACGTCTACATCGCCTTTTGCTCAGGGGAGGCCCCCTGTCACTGGCAGTGCGCATTGCCAGCGGGCACCCAAGCTGTCGCGTCGCCGGCTGGCAAAACTTGCCCATTCCTTTGCCGACGCAATACCAGAGAGGGAGTTTTCGATGGCGGCCTTGCAGGGCTACCTCATGGGGTACAAGATTCGTCCGTTCGAAGCTGTTAGAGATATTCCGGGATGGTTAGAGGCGGAGAAGGAGAAACAGAAGATCCATCAACGGGGAGCTGCTCCAAAACCTTTGGCTCGATTAGCACCTGCCTTGCTGGACACCAAATCAGAACCGTATCAGCTTCCAACTCCTCTGACCCCAACATCACCGGTTCGACTGGATCATTGTATAGATGGATAGATAGACGCGAAGGGGAGGATGTCACATTCGAATACCTTAACAAATCTTATACCAATAATACTAGTTGCTTTTCTCTTTGCCAAATTTTGTCCACTCGGCCCGCCACCGTAGCCATTCGTCTTCTCGCCCACCATCCGACCACACGGCCCATCCATCCCGAATGCGAAGCCAGATGGAAATAGGGTTATTGAGAAGGGACACACGAAGTCTTCCTAACAGTGAACGAGGGCGTCTCCGGGGGATCAGTTCCGTGAGGAGGAATAAAGCAAAGCCAAAGATCGCGCCAATGCCGAAGCCCCAAATTATTTGAGAAGCTGTATGATACTCTAGATGGTATCTAGACACAAGAGGTCATGAGGCTATACGATACCGATGTACGAGCCTCATACCTCGAGTACGCAACTGCGCCTGCCCATCCCAGGATCGCCGAATATACGGCGTAGCGCCATAGAAGATCAAGAATGGGGTATCCGGACGAGGTAAACCGGTGATGAAAGCATAGATGGCAGACCAAAAACGCAGCAAAATATCCCATGTACTGGCTGTGGGACGAGGGAAAGCCATATCCATTGCTCACCTTCCCCGATGCACCTCAATCTTTCTGAGCAAATTTGCGAGCCTTAACAAGAGCCACAACTCACCCACCGGTCGCTGTTGCTTCACAGCCCGTTTGAGCACCCAGTTCAGCCCCTCGCAAGCCCACTGACCAGCCCACATCACGATTATCGTCAGTTCGCGCGTCTGTACGCAGAGCGCGGCATATGCTGGCTTCCAATATAGCGGCTAAGGCCTCGCTTCTTGTTCCGACATACATGGAGGCGTACCATGAGGAGGATGGGACTGAGAGTGATCAGCGCCAGGGCCAGAGAAAATAGCGAGGAATCGTCATCTGACATTCGGGAAACAAAGGTCGTTCAGAGTCATTCAAACGAAAAGCGAGCACAGCACGTACATAGGACATGAGTCAGGTCAAGCGAGGTTTCTTGGCCAGACATATTTATTCGAATTAAAATCAGAAATTGCGGTGTTCAGGTCGGAGAGGAACCTTTAAGGTTACGTTGATAGCAAGCGCCCATTTGCTCCGTTCAGCCAGGAACCTTCAGTTCTTGGCTCCAGTCTCCTGGCCTGACTAGCGATGACCTGCCATGACTCGGTGGAAATGCATAGCAAATTTACCTCAGCGTGCAACGAGGTGCAACGAGGCCGTGGCTCGGGACCGGGTTCTCAAAAAAAAAAAATTAGAGTATAAAGAGATGCGAGAAGACATCTAAGTAGACACCATCTCCTCGCACTATCCAGCATGGAGTCTGTACAGGGGATCCTGGCGGCCCTGGTAAGCCCCCTTGAAAATGCTTCTGGTATCCAGAACGCCACAGTCGCAAACTCGACAATTTCGCAAGCACCTATGGCCATCCCCTCCGACATTGCATCCTTAATCACCCTGCTTTTCTCGTTTTCTGCTCTGCGGGATTGGATCAAACTCATCGTCATTGGAGGTGTTCTGGAAACCGCTCGGCGCAGCGTATTCTCGGTTTATGCAAGGCTCATGAACTCTTTCTTCATCACTGCGACATTCGATGAAGATGACATATCTTTTTGTGAGTGATGCTGAATATTCCCTGACGGCTGTTTATTTATGACATTGCCATGACTAGCTTGGATGATGGTGTGGCTTTCGGAGCACCCTACTTGGAAGACAGCGCGTGAAGTCGAAATCAGCACACGATCCCTTGGTCTAGACAGCCAGGCCACTTTGCTACCAGGAGAAGAGGAAGATGTCGCCTCCAACTCGCGCAAACTTGGATTCTTGCCGAACGTTTCCAATACCTACACGTTGTGGTACAAACACCGTTGGGTCTCTGTCAGACGTTTGAGGTCAGAGCAAGGATACTATGGGCATAGGCAGGAAACCTTGATCATCAGGTAATAAATAAGGCTCTACCTTCATCTATATCGTCAAACTCATTCACATTGTTTAGCATCATGGCACGATCACATTCGGTACTCTATGATCTACTAAAGGAGGCAAAGGCAGCCTACCTTGCTGGACAAGAAGACAAGATCTCTATCTACGTCTCTGATAGGCAAGCTACACTTTGTCTCTACTCACCGAATGAGTACTGACTTTGATTTAGCCAAAACAGCTGGCGTCATGTCGCTTCTCGTCCCAAACGGCCCCTCAAGTCTATCGTCCTCGACCCCGGCATCAAGGATCTCCTCGTCGAAGACGCGAAAGACTTCCTCGGCTCAAAGCCTTGGTACCACGAACGAGGCATCCCATTCCGACGTGGCTACCTTCTTTACGGCGCACCCGGCTCTGGCAAAACGTCCATCATCCACAGTCTAGCCGGCGAGCTTGGGCTGGACGTCTACATCATCTCCCTTTCCAGAAGCGGACTCGACGACAGCGCACTCAACGAAATCATCTCGGATCTTCCGTGAGTAACTCTCGTCCTTATGAGAGGGTGGATGAGGCTCACACGCGATTGAACAGGGAGCGTTGTATCGCGTTAATGGAGGATATCGATGCGGCATTTCACCATGGCTTGAACCGTGACAGTGAAGATCCTGCCGAATCTGCACCAGGAGCCGATCGTAATGCGCCTCCCAAGCCAGCACAGGCAGCCCCGACGACGACCAGCAAGTCCGTGTAGTTCTCTTTGGTCTACTAGAGCCTTACTAACATCACCTCTTCCAGACTTAGTCTCAGTGGACTCTTGAACGCATTGGATGGTGTTGGTGCCCAGGAAGGACGTATCCTCTTCGCTACAACGAACAAGTACCTCGCTCTCGATCCCGCGCTCTCGAGGCCCGGCCGTATGGACATCCACATCGAGTTCAAATTGGCTAGCAAGATCCAAGCACGGGAACTGTACCGCTGCTTCTACCAGCCTTCAGAAGACATGGAGTCTGAGAAATACGACGACGTCCCCTCCGAGCTTCTCGATGACGTCGACGCAGAGACCTCCTCTCAAACCTCTGACTCCTCTGACACCCTCGTCGCGCCGTCCCCCACCCTCCCTGAACCCAAGAATGGCAAGGCGCTGTTGTCGATGATGCCCGACCACCGCCGGCGCGCGCCAAAGCTAGAGAGGGAGCAGATAGGAAGGCTTGCGCATGCATTTGCAGATGCTGTGCCAGAGCGTGAATTCTCGATGGCGAGCTTGCAGGGGTATCTGATGGTGTACAAGACGAGGCCGTTCGATGCTGTGAAGGATGTCAGAGCGTGGGTTGAGAAGGAACGTGCGGATGCGGCGAGGAAGGCGAAAGCAAAGGCGCCCACCCCCTCTTCCCCAACTCCAGAATCCGAACCCGAAGCCACACCGACCCCAGAGGCCGCAACACCTACATCCACATAATGCAATGATATCCCAAACATTAATACCCATACTACATGAAGATATACAGTAGATATGAATGTATCAATAACACGTTTAAGTAGTCTTAAATTCATTCCTTGTTCCCTCGTTTGCAATAAGGAATCCGGAATAGCGGGCGTTCAGGAGCATGTTAGGAGCATGCCCATCACGTGCACAGCGACTCTTGGACTCAGCGATTGAGCGATACTCAGTACTGAGCTTGAACACGACCACGACCGCGATTCATGGACAGTGCAGCATCGCCTCCGACGGCGGACGAGCCAGCGACATCGTCTGCTCTTCGGTTATCAGTCGACCCCGATGGTACTGGATTGAAATCACGACCGGCATCGCCGCAGCTCACCCAAAGCACCCCAGTGCAGTTACGACCAGCTGGCGAGATTCTTAGTGAATTCGACCCCCTCGCGAACTCTGTGGAAAAGGAGGCGCGAGAAGCCTGGGGGGATGCTGAAGGTCACCCGCCGCCGTCGCCGTCGCCATCGCCGCCACCGGAAACGCCAGAACGACCCCCCAGCCCGCCATCAAAGAGTAAGGACGCTACTACTAATGCCCCACCAGCAACACCTCTTCCCCCTTCAAGCTTGAATATATCCGCGTTTCCATCGTTATCCGCTTTAGCTCGAACCTTCTCAATACCGACCCCACTGCGGCCGCGTCCCCTCTCCATGGATTCAGCGAAACCAGTGCCGTCTCCGGGAACACTGTCATCATTCGCGGCGCAGCAAGAGTCTACTCGATCGTCAACAGACCAGGGTGATAGGCGTGAAGCAGATGAGAACGCCGCGTCTGCCTACAACACCGCAAATGCACCGGCAAGCTCAAACGATAGTACCGCGACGCCAAGCGCGGCAACTAGCACTGACGCAGCTTCATTTGACTTCCAGAAGTTCCTCGATCAGATGAAATCGAGGAGCGCCGAGCCCGTTGCTAAGTACCTCCGTTCGTATGTGAAGCGTTCATGTTTGTACCCACATCTATGTACCGGAATAACAAATTTGGCTGTCCAGATTTCTGAGCAATTTCGCGAAGAGGACGTTCACGATTGGAGACCAGGTCAAGATCATAAATGATTTCCTCAATGTATGTCTTGTTGGGAATACGTCTCTAAGTGAAATAACGTCTACCATCAGTTTATATCCATCCGCATGAGAGAGGTCGATGCATGGAAGACTACCTCAGATGTAGAGTTTGATTATGCTATGGAAGGAATGGAAAAACTCGTCATGAATCGGCTCTACGAGTTGTGCGTGCCGTCTATTCGTGATATTTGTCGTGGATTGACAGTTTGCTACCGTTAGCACCTTCACGCCCCAAGTCGCCCGCGCAGTGCCCCCTCGTCCAATAACATCAGACGATCTGGAAAAGGATAGAATCCTTTCCCAACGGATAGGACTTTTCGGCTGGATAGAGGAGAAACATCTCGATATACCCGTTGGGGAAGGGAGCAAAGGTTTCTTGATGTTTGCTCAACAAGGCATGCTATTCATCTACAACGTGCTCTACGATCACTTATCACCCTTTCTAGAACTGCTGAAGATAAACCACTATAAGGCCCCGCGTGATAAGCTTATATGTATCCTGAACTGCTGCAAAGTCATATTCGGTTGGTACATCCCTTCTCAATCGGAGCCGAGATGTTTAACCCACATCTTGCTCGTAGGGCTGATACGGCACTTACGCAAAGAAGAGGGAGCTGACTCGTTTGTGCCGATTCTGATCTTTGTCGTTCTGAAAGCCAATCCCGACCATCTGATATCCAACGTTGAGTAGGTGACTTGTCATTTTCTACCAAGGCAGTTTTCCATAACCATGTAGATTTATTAACCGGTTCCGAAACCCTGCGAAGTTGCAAAGCGAAGCGGGGTACTACCTTTCTAGCTTGGTGAGTCCGCAGTGCGACTGTGGCATCTCTGGTAACTTACTCCTGCATAACCTCGCACGTTTAGATGGGCGCCGTCTCCTTCATTGAAACCATGGACCACACATCATTATCAAATATCACTCAGGAAGAATTTGAACAGTCAGTCGTTAATCTGCTAGCTCACGGAATCCGTTGCTAACGATACCTCCTTCAGGAATGTTGAAGAAGCCATCCAGTCTCTACCCCCTTCCCATCCACATTCACCTCCTATGACTCCGTCTAGCGCCTCCATCCCAAGCTCGACACCGAAATTCTTAGGACCTCAATCACCTCACAATCGTTCGCATTCACATCCTTCTTCGCCTTCTCTCCCCGCGTCAGAACCTTCCCCGCATGCAGGCGAAGAATCTGCCCAACCCCTCTCATTACCTACTCCTACTATCCCGGCTTTGCCAGGTCAAACCATACTATCTGATGATGCTCGACGTCTCCTCCAGAAGACGGGTGATACAATATCAAAGCCTCTAAACGCCATCGGTCGAATATTCAGCGAGGCCTTGGACGGCGCGGAAAGCAAACTGACGTACCTCCCCGGTCCTTTCGCTCCATTCGAACTCGGTCGCGAACGGGATGGACAAGCGCAACAGCCCCACTGGTCACATCCTGACCAAATATCGCAACACTCGCACGGTCCTTCAAGGCAGTTCCCGCAAACACCTATTAGTAACTCAGATCCGCACATGGCGCCAATACAGACACCGTATAAACCTCGCGTTCGGAAGACGCCTTCGCCATATCATTCCACTTCCAACTCTCCTGACCGATCACCAAGGCTTGGGTACGCTTCCTCGCCTGAAGAGACGCCCACTCGATATGGAAATAGTGGAAATGCGCCATATACAAATTCGCCGTTAGCATTAGGTCCTTCGCAAGCCATCCTCCCGCCTCGTGTACAATCTCTGGCCCAGCAAGAGTTCGGTACATCACTCGGGCCAAATTCAGAGGGGGCGCATCTATCACGAACGCCTACCCCTGCTCTTGATCTATCGGCCGTCCAGGAACAGATTGATAACGCACACGAACAAGCTGCGGCGGCGTCAAAATCGACGCTTGTCCAGATCTTTCCCACTGTTGATACAGAAGTCGTGCAGTGGGTCCTGGAAGCCAATGACGGCGACCTTGGTAAGAGCATAGAGGCCCTCTTGGAAATGAGTAGCGGGGCATGATTTGGAAGGCACGACATGGAATATACTCGATCTCTAGAAGGTCTTCTTCAGCTGACGCCTCAGTGTAACATATAGGTTCTGACGCCGCTTGTGCGGACAGAAACAATGGCTACCCACGAATACTCTACGACACGTTACAACGGTGTATCACATAATTTGCCTATGGGATTTTTCACGTCCAGAATCCAGATCCAGGAAGTAAGGCTACCCCCGAAATCCCCATTTCGGTTATACGCCAGAAGCACGCCACTCATCTGCTCGGTTGAACTCCAGAGTCAATGCAATGCCTCGTAGCTTGCTGCTCCCCTTCCTATTGTTGCGCCTGTTCCAGGCAATTTGGAACAGTTCTATCAACTCTATATCTCCCACACATTGACCTCTATTAGCTCCGTGACGGCATCGCAGAGGCGTTTTTCGTTCTTTGGAACTTCTCCGTGAGATGCAAGCTTTCTTAAGGTAATAAGCCGGGTAATGAGCGAGGGTTGCTGTCATCGCTTACCAATTCAGCTTGAATCCCGGTGCCATCCCCGATGCGCTATAAATCGCCAACACATCAACTCGCCGTTCACAGATGAAGAGATGCTTCCCATTAGCAAATCTGCCTTCCCTACTTTCCCTCCCTTCCCTGACGATTTTGCAACACACCCACTTGTTATAGTCGACTATGAACTGATCAAGGCGGGCGACAAGGACGAGATCGAGCAGTTATGGAAGGCTGCGACTGAGCTAGGCTTTTGGTAGTAAGTCGATATTATTTGGATGTTGGTAAGGAAGAAATTGCTGAATTGCCTCGCAGCCTCAAGAACCATGGCGTTGAACAAGAAGCCAACAATATGTTTGACATGGGCCGCGAAACCATGGATCTCCCTCTCGAAGAGAAGATGAAATACGAGCAGGGTGATGGCGGATCCTCCTTTGGGTATGCTATTAGTCCCCATCAGGGTTGAAAGCCGATGTGACAAACATTTCTGCAGATACAAGGCAAGGGGGCAAGTGGCCACTGATGCTATGGGCACTCGCGATAATATTGAATTCATCAACGTCGCGAAAGACGACGCTCTCGCGTGGCCCAAGCAGGCACATAGATCCTATCCGCGCACGGTGAATGCACGGATGGAATCTACTGTCATTCCGTTCGTCCGTAAATCCATGGAAGTCAACGCCACATTGCTAGACGTCTTCAATGAGAAACTCGGGCTCCCGGAGGGTGCGCTGGCAAAGCGACATTCTGTTGAAGAATTCAGCGGAAGCGAGGCGAGGTGTACGAAAAGCCCGCCTACACCCACTGAAACGAGGTTAGGCATCGGTGCCCATACAGACTTCGGTTCCCTGGTTAGTCTCAGAACCTTCTCTCAGCTAGCTTGCGCACATGCTAACTTTTGATAGTCCTTTTTGCATAACAGACTTGGGGGGCTACAAGTCCTCCCTCCGAACAGCGAAACTTGGCAATATATCAAGGTCCGTGTGTTCTTAAGTTGTCGAGTTGTCTGTGCATGCCTGATTTATTATTCGCGGCGACAGCCTATAACAGGATACGCAATCTGCAACCTAGGCGACGCAATGGCTATCTTCAGTGGTGGCATTCTTCGATCTAATATTCATCGCGTCTGGTAAGTAGGTCTCCGAGGAGTCACAGCCGAGTCACTCACATCTATGCAGCCCACCACCCGGTGCTCAGAAACACCGGGAACGATGGTCATTAGTTTACTTTACACGCCCGGGCGACAGCGTAAATCTCCATGCATTGGTCGAAGAAAGTCCATTAATTGCGGACTACGTGGCGAAACATCCCGAAGGTATCCATGAAACTGGGGCAACGTCCCTAGAGTGGTTCACTCGAAGAATAAAGAACCAAAGAATCAGTAACCGCAAAGTTAGTAACCAATTTCTGGTTCCTACGAGTAGTCAAATTTGATACTTACTTATTATCTCCAGGGACCTGAAACCTGGATGGCGAGTCGAGGGACGGAAATACGAGTTTAAAACCCATATCTGAGGCCTGAGGACTGGAATTGGGTGTGAGTTTATGATTAGTCTGCCTCGTAACTAATCATCTCCTTCAACGGATGCAAGAGCATACTTGGGGTGGTTGTGATTGCTACATTCTGTATTCTGTGTACATATACAGGGGGCGTATATTAACAGGACAGGCTACTTTAAACGACGGGGGGCTTGGTGCCAGGCTGGAAGGTGTAGGTCAGGCCGCACTTTCCACAGTATTGACGGTCATTGTGGAAAGCCATCTGGAAGCCAAACATTAGACGATAATGAGAATCTCAAGCAGTCATAAACTTACGAAGATACCGGCACCACACTCAGCAGAAGGGCATTCGCGACGGAGGCGCTTGATCTTGCCATCCGAGTCCACCTTGTAGTACTTCAGGATAGACATCTTGACCTTCTTGCGCTTGTGCTTAATCTTCTTGGGGGTCTGCATCGAATGACTCAGCATATGATCTCGAGCAAAGCAAGGGGAAGACGAACGTTGTAGGTCTTCTTCTTGCGCTTCTTGGCACCACCACGGAGGCGGAGCACCAAGTGAAGGGTGGACTCCTTCTGAATGTTGTAGTCACTCAAGGTGCGGCCATCCTCGAGCTGCTTGCCAGCGAAGATGAGGCGCTGCTGGTCGGGGGGGATGCTAACCGATTTATCAGCATCAGATAATATACTAGTAAAATCCATCAATCTTACCCCTCCTTGTCTTGGATCTTAGCCTTGACATTGTCGATAGTGTCGGAGGACTCTACTTCGAGAGTGATGGTTTTGCCCGTGAGGCTGGTAATCACTGTCAGCTCGACAGAAGGCTTCAAGATCAAGATAAACCCACGTCTTTACGAAAATCTGCATTTTGGTACGGACGCTTTCGTCTGTCCAACGAATTCAACGATGGAGTCTTCGAAAAAAGCAAGAGCCGAGAAGTTCAGAGGAAAGAGAGGAGCGACCGCTGTGATGATTTTAAATGATCTGCTTTGTCAGCATGCAAGTTCTGTTGATGGTCTGTGCGTGGTAAAGTCCTTCTGATTGCGTCGCGCGGTCAGCCACAGGCGCGTCGGCAAGCGCGTCTCACTTATCCCTCACTTGTACTACCATCACCAAACTTAAAATGAGCAACGACGACGACGTTCAGATGGACTCTGCTTTCAGCTCGAGCTTGAAGGGCAAGGGAAAAGCGACCGTGGACCATGATCATCCATACGACAACGAGAATCTTCCTTGGTGAGGTGGCTTGTTTATGAAGTTTTGCGGTCGATGGGCTTATGGAGATCGAAGGGTAGAGAAGTATCGCCCTGTCACTCTCGACGACGTCGTGTCGCATAAGGAGATTACGGGTACCAGTGCGTGCTATACTACTCTGAAGTCAATTTATCTCAAGGGGCCGTAGTCGAGAATTTCATTGCAAAGAATCGACTTCCTCACTTGCTCTTTTACGGACCACCTGGCACAGGAAAGACTTCCACTATTCTTGCTGTGGCTAGACGAATATACGGCCCCCAATACCGAAACCAAATCCTTGAGGTGCGCCTCAAGAAGAAGCGTAACCATACATGCAGCTCACGCTTCCGTAGCTAAATGCGTCTGATGATCGAGGAATCGATGTCGTCCGCGAGCAGATCAAGCAGTTCGCCGAGACGCGAACGCTCTTCTCAAAGGGCTTCAAACTCATTGTCCTCGACGAAGCCGACATGATGACGCAGCAGGCGCAAGCTGCTCTTCGACGGGTCATCGAGCAGTACACGAAGAATGTACGGTTCTGCATAATATGCAATTACGTGAATAAGATTGCTCCGGCTATCCAAAGTCGATGTACGAGGTTTCGCTTCTCCCCTTTGCCAATGAAAGAGGTGGAGAAGAGGCTTGATACCGTTGTAGAGGCGGAGAAGTGAGTTGCGCGTGGATTATACCTGTCACCACCACTGATATTGGCTCAGGGTGAATTTGACGGCGGATGGAAAGGAAGCACTGTTGAAACTCTCAAAGGGCGATATGCGACGCGCTTTGAACGTCCTCCAGGCGTGTCACGCAGCCTACGATGTGACGAACGAGACAGCTGTATACAATTGCACAGGAAGTCCACATCCATCTGACATTGAAACTATCATCAATGCAATGCTGTCCGAGGAGTTTACAACAGCTTACACTAGTACGCTCAGTGTCAATTGCGTGGAATCCTGACAATTAATCCTCCCTCAGTGCTGTCTTCCATCAAAACGGAAAAGGGGCTGGCTCTTCAAGACCTGCTGGCCGGCGCGTACGAATACGTCGAAACGCTTGAATTAAAGCCTCAAGCCCGTGTCTACCTGCTAGATCATCTTGCGACAACTGAGTAATATTGTTACGCTTCTATCTTGTCAACGGGGCTAACTTTGTTCGTAGGCATCGACTGTCCACAGGAGGCAATGAAAAGATACAGATGACTTCGTTGTTAGGAGCCTTCAAGAATGCTGTGGAGTTAACGGCGTAATTGTTTGAGCAGCTGGGTATTAGGTCTATGATTTATGATGGCGTCCCAGGAGTGACTTTAAGTATACTCTCACACAACCAGCTGCATCGAATGGACTTCAAAGAAAGCGACTTCAACGAAAGCTAGTAATACATCGCGTGCGACTAGAGATGCTACCACAACAAAAGTAAGATAGCAGCGAAAGAGACTGTCACCAATGTAGCTAGCGGCGATGACAACGTCGAGGTCGCAGATGATGATGCATTCAGCGGCGCGACGGTAGAGTTTCCGCGGAAGAACTGGTCGGACTGATCTGGCCACAGGACCACCAACGCCGCCCCAGGTCCCGGTACCTCAATCGTGCACCCTCCCCCACAATCTACCCTGATCGTCTCTTGCTCTCCGTCCAGAATCCCATTCTCCCTGACCGTCTGCCCCGCCCACGTAATCTCGTACTCCTCCCTCACATCTGGCGCCGTCAGTACGCGATACTCCACGAAGTCCCCGCTCGTGTCCGCGGGGATGGTGAAGTTGCGCGACGCTGTGTTCTCGTAGTTGATGAGCGCGAGCTTGCCGCGTGACGTGCCGCCGTCGTCGTAGATGCCGTACGTCGCGACGGTGGAGTTGGGATTCGTGTTGGAGCCGTCGAGCCCAAGGTCGACGATGACCGAGCCGTAGACGGACGTTACTTCTGAGAGGAAGAGCGCGGAGTAGTACGGCGACCCTGTGCGCCAGTTGATGTCCATCGGCGTTTCGGGCGTAGGTGGGTCGAACAGGTTGTATCGGATGTCGTGTTCGCGGGTGTGCACTGTAGGACGTCGTCAGACGGTATCAAACACAGCGAATGACGAAACGTACGGAAAATGGCACTGTAATTGGAGGCTCCCGCCTTCAGCCCAGCGTCGATGGCCCAAAGCGTGGCGGCGAACTATAACCAGGTTGAGTACAGGTATACACACGTGGAATAAGGAAGCGACGTACTGTGGAAGAGATATTCGACCCGCCACATGCGACGGTGTTGTATTCGGACAGCAAGACCGGTATCCCGAGTGCTTTAGCGCGATCGACGCCGACCTTGTCCCAATGGACGTATTCAGCGACTACACATACAGAATGAATGTCAATATGAGGGATGTCATGAAAACGCCGGTAAAAGATCACTGACCGTTGTTGTGCGTCAGATAGTAGGAGATGTTCGTGTTCTTCTCATTGAAGCCGGAGCAAGCGTGATTAGGATATTGCTGTAAGCTGAGGAGTAGTTCCTGATGAGGATCAGGGCAGAGCGGAAGGGGGCTTGGAACGTACGTATAATATTTAAAAGGGTATTGAGTGTAACCAGCGTCCATGACATCTTCCAGGCCCCTGCAGCAGGTAAGTAGACTGCTAAGTGAGAACAGACACCGACGTACCAACCACAGCAAATTGTTGGGCCACCGATGTGTTTTTCCTTGAGGAGCCCGTCTGATTCCATTAAACTGATCATTTCCCCGATCTCGGGAATCTAAGGGAGTCTGGTCACCATGCTCGCCATCTTGAAAATGAGGGTATACTCACATACATATCTAAAGTATAGTTGTCTCGTTTCCCGTGACCGGCGTACAAATCGGGTTCCTGGTCCTATGAGACACGCGACCTTAGATGCAGGAGCACAGACTCACGTTTCCGAGAAGTAAAGCGTCTAATCGGCTCCCCAGAATCTCCTCGGCGTCCTTTGCCAATGCAACGCCATTCGAGAAATTATCGGGGTCTCGCATGCTCACCCCTACGATGAACTGCATCGGCCCCACCTTTTCGTACATCCCGTTCATCACCTCGAACAGCACCGGCCCAAAGTCCGTCGGGATGTCGTTGAAGTACGCCTCGGGATCAGTGAGTTCCAGCATTTTGTCTTTAAGGTCGGGCTTGTAGATCGAGGCGTCCATCCCGTTGCCGCCTACGCGGATTCGGAGTGGGCTCGTCATGCGCGCGCGGATATTGCCCAGGTAATTCTGCATCGCTGTTGGGATCGAATCCCCGCGATGACCCCCTAATTGTGTGGGCGATTAGTGCTTGCAGGAAAGGGATCCGCGAATTAGAACCCACAGAGCGTGTCGAATGAGCTCAGTTCGAAGGAGATGCCGATGAAGTTGTCGTCCACGACATTGGTTTGCTCGCGGGTCGGCTGTTCCGGGAACGAGATATTAACGGGTGGTTTTGCTGCGGTAACAAGTGCAGCTGAAAGAGCGACTAGAAGGAGAAGAAATGTCCGGGGCATCGTGCCTGCCAGAAAAGAGGGAACCGTGGGGGTGCGAGAACGGCGATGTGGTGATGGTTTTATACTCGCAGCCGTGCTCGGCGCTGCATCGGCATGGGCAGCTTGGGTACGGTTGGCATCAGATGCGCGCAAGACTTCTTCCCTTGAATGAGAGTGGTGATGAACGAGTGACTGGGATTGTTGCGGCATGGCAAAATCCTGAGCGCAAACTCAAGATGAGAGGAAAGAAGAAAGATTACTTTTCAGTTTTTACGACATTTGCCCAGTGACGGCGCCCACCTACGGCGACTGGCTCGGCGTTGCGCAGTTTTGCTCTCTAAAAGCCAAGCCTTTTCGCGTGACATAATTGAATTCTTAAACGCACAAAAAATGCCTTGTCCATCTTGAGAAGTGGAGCTCACTCGATGCACGGTTCGAACCCAAGCAAGGACCACTACTTAAGTACCAGGCACAGAACAGTCCCAAGACATTAGTTTTTGAGTGCATGTTTTTCATGTTGATCGACTCCTCTTGCGAAGAACCTTCATAGTTAGACGCGTAAAACACATGTGCATAACGAAGCGAAACGGGTCACCGATTAGCGACCCACGACCTTACAATTGCATATTTGAATATCCATAATCCATTGAAGCAGAAATACGGCGTGAGTAACAAGAAAACTTAATGGGTAGAAATATCCGGATGGCCAGCGAGAATCTTCGTGATGGTAGCCGAGCGTAATGGAGTATCAGCAAACAAAGCTCGAACGAGTCGCACTAATTCTTCAATATCGAAATCCACTAGGGCACCCTCTTCGAAAAGATATGTAATATCCGCCATGGAAGCCTCCTGTAGTATCTCGTGAGACAAGGGGAAGATAGATCACAGGAAATGGAAGGGCTTACCAGAAGTTCTGAGAGGTAAGAGAATTTCAGCCAGGAAGGGACATACGCGGCAGTGAAAGGATGCTTATAATAAATCAGATCCGTAAATTATAGATGCCTCGCTGAGTAACTGTCTCGCTTACCTCGGCTTGGTCCTCAACGAATAGTCCTTCGAGGGAGTTAGGTATCCTACAAAGTTCACTCAGCCGATGGGATTCCACTTCGGTGATATCGGGCAAGGCCAAAATATCTTTCAGGACCTGGGATAGAGCTGCGTCAACGAGTCGACCTATCGCACTGTAATATTTGGTTTTGGACAGAACATTCTAGGTGGAATACATCAGCGGATGGCGAACTTAAAATAAGGAGATCAGTACCTTCCAGCCTGCAGCGAGTCTGCGGATAAGGGAAACAACCTGCATCAGCGCCCCTTCACATTCATCGTATCTGTCCTGGTCCGTTGTCTGGACGAAGCCGTCAGCACCAGAGACCAAGGTGTCTTCGACAGCTTGGCAATGCTTCGCCTGTTGACCGAAGTCAGAAAATCACGATGGAAGTGAAAGTTATACCCTTACAATAGTATCGCTGTACCAACTATCGCCCAAAACTTTCAGGCAGTTCCTCGATCTCCCCAGGCTCTCATTGACGCTGTCGTCCAAAACCGCGAGTTTCTCGACTTCCTGACCAAGATACGAACAGTCATTGGAGAACTGCATGGCACGCGAAGGGTGGGTCTCTAAATCTTGTTGGAACACAATAGGATAGAGGGCGCGGAATAGATCCAGTGTCTCAGGGGCTACTTGAAGAAGCAAGCTGCTCGTTGAAGAACTCGACGATATCAGAGGCATGTGTGTCGAGGCGCTGATGAATTCATGACCTTCACGAAGAATATCTTCCACCATGGACAACACGGATCGCATCCGCTGAGTAACGGTGTAAATTTCCTTAGGTGCAACGGTGACGAGATTAGGCGGCCGCTTGTCGGACAAAGAGGATGGATCTGGGGACTTGTTAGGCATCGCGGTTTTCAGCGGCGATGATTCAGGGAGAGTACTTGAAGAAGAGTAGTCCGATATGATACCCAGGGGGGAAGAAACCAGGGGGGAAGAGACCGCAGGCGAGGCTAAGTGACTTGCGTGCTTCAGTTTTTGTTTGGAGAATTTCTCGAGGCGAGTGGCGACTTTGGGGGACGACGTAGAGGGCGTTGAATGTGGTACTTTGAGAACTGGAGGGCTGGGGGGAATCGGCTCAGAAAGTTTTGGTTCTGAGGCAGACGCCGAGTCGTCCGTCCATGGATCATCCCAGACACTATCGTCCGTCGGCGGGGACCCGTCGTCGTCGTCGTTCCACCCCCAAGCATCAGATGGATCAGGTTCGGGATCCTTAGGTCCGGACTTGTCAATGGAGCTACCTTGACTTGGCAGCGAGTAGTCGCTGTCTATACTTGGGCTCGCGTCAGGTTCTATATCAGTGCTCAAGTCTGCGGTAGGTTCGTCGTCGAGTCCCCAGCCGCTTTCGTCAATACCATCATCATTGTGTTCAACGTCTTCATCAAGACCCCATGACGCTCCGTCATCACCAACGTCGGTGATATCGTCGACGGCAGTGGTGGTCGTACGATTGTCGGTACTTTCAGGTAACGGAGATGTAACATCTTGAACCAGGACGACATTTGTGGGGCCGCTGTTGAGTGGGGCGTCGATTTCGACGTTGAATGTATCATTCCAGTCCACCTGAGACGTGATCACATTCCTTGTGAGATCAAGAAGGATACTTCTCCTTTGTCTCTCGTAATGTCCCCGGAGTCCGTTTGACCACAACCGTATAGGCCTTTCCGAGGCATCAGTCTCGAGCAACCGCCCCTCGAAGTCTATGCACCGTTGCACGAGTTCGAGATATGATGGTAGAGGGCTAAACGATGTCGGCAAGTTTGGAACTAATAAGTCATTCAGAACGCTGCTGGTCATGGCTTTGTTTAAGCTCTTCGTAAACGGCGCCTTCCGTTCCTCGGGCAACGCAAGGAATAAATGTGCAGAAAGGAACTCCAGTACGGCAGACAGGGATTCAAGCCGTTGGCCGGGCGAGGAAGTACTCGGCGGCGTAGGAAACAGTGTAATCTTGTGTTGTGAATTTCCTGAGAAATCAGAGGTGGAGGAGGAAGTGACGGACGTTGGCTGGCTGAGGACAATTTGAATGAAGTGGTGGGTGAGATCCCGGCGTAACGTATCCAAGAGGCTTGAGAGAGAAGCCGAGTCGATGGAGGACAAGATGGAGGGGAGCTGAAGGATAGTGGTGGATTGTCGAACTACAAACAAAGAAGTCAAGAAGGCTACAGAAAGATGTCAAATGTAGAGCCAACCTTGCACAGAGGATGAGATTATCATTTCTTCCGCGGTCACAGTGATACTCCTCGAGTATGCCTCCGCAAGCTGCTCTCTGGTTCGGTCTTTGAGCACCCTGAAGTTGGACTGTGTGGCAGATGAATGATTATCGCTGATTGCAGTAGTCATTCACGTTCCAACTTACCTTCAACTGGCCATAGATGATACTCCTCTGTAGAGCGTCGGGGGCCTGTTCTAGGTCATATTCCAGTATTCCACAAGTGTGAGCCGCTTCGCATAGCTCCCCTGACTTTACTAAGCCTTCGAGAAGCGTGAAACGTTTCTTGAGCTGCAGTAGGTGCGAAAGAGCCGATAAAGATGTTGATGCGTTGGCAAACTCCTTCGCGAGCTCAGAATGCGACGTGAGTGTTTGTATCAGAGTCGGCAGTAGACCCGTCTGTATATTGGATTGTCAATTTCCTGAAGCCATTGAGCAGACAAACTCACATTTGAATCATTAACCGTCCTCCCTAACGCGTCGACATTCGAGCGCAGCGATTCAAGGCGTGACTGAATTGACTTGGACGAAGCTATATGTTTCTCAACTGTTGGCAAGTCCTCGCGTATTCGTTCATGGATCCTTTTCTACGCAGAATCGCTTGAGCTACCAGGCACAGCCAGACAAAGAAGCTCCTACCTACTTGTGTCGATTGAATGGCCGCGTCCAATTCTGAGACCCACGAAGCAGCCAACGCCGGGGTCAAGGAGGCAACATTAGCCAGGTCGACTTTCGTCAATATTTCGGTGGCAACATCCCTGTGGGCAGGCTTGCGGGGGAGATGGGTGGGGATGGGGAAGGCCATTTGGCTTGCAGGTCAGGTTCCGCGCTCGTGTCACGCTGTTGGCTGTGAGACACGTGGACTCGGAGACGGCATTGGCCTGCCGATCCTATTTTAGAGCTCCGCTTTGCCTAATATGGACATAGCGTCGGGTTTACAGAAAGCCATAAAGACTCGGACACCGAAAAAAAACAAGCGCCGCGACTCTGTCGTGACAGGTGATGCATGATGTGTGACTGACACAGAACGTCACAGTGAACGACGACGGTAACAATGTTAGGCCGCATTTTCCTTGTCCTTGCAGTGCTTCTGGTCCTTCATGGTGAGTCCTTCATCCCTCAATTTCACAGTCAAATCAGATAACTGACCACTCTTCAGCTGCCTTCTCATCGTATGAATGTCAGTGATTCAGACCACTGAGGTGCAAGCCATGCAACTGATACCTTTGGCGCAGACCTATCGCACTTGAAGAACTCAGGACGACTGGAGGGATCACTACCATTCGATGTACGCACAGACGTTTCATGACCGTCGGCAGTATCTCACAGAAATGCTTCGTAGATCATGCTAGAGGCGTACGCTGCGCTGTTCGTTGGAATACTTGGTGCTTCACTCAGTGCACCTACTTTGAAACAAATCACCTGGGCTAGTGAGATGCAAACCCGGTACGTCGCGTTGTTATATAACATGGAGCAACGTCCCAATTACATGATAATTCTCAAGTTCAATCGACGAGATGGACGCGCGAGCAGGATTCGCAAATTATCTCAACCGAGGAAAGTCAATATTCAAAGTATCTCAATAGCACAGTCGAAGTACGTAGTTAACGATGATATACTCGCCCAAGCAGCTATGAACTACCTTTCTTCGCCTGATACGTTTTCAACCTGCAAAACTTGAGCGAGTGCGAAGGTCAGCAAGAGGGAGGACACTCACCGCTTGTAATCCCTCTCTGCTCGCGCTTCAGCAGTCATCGTACTTCCCTCACCCTCGCCACCCCCGCCTCCACCGCCAGCTTTCTTCTTCTCCTTACGTTTCCTTCGTTTCGCATCTTTCTCAGCAGCCTCGTCCATAGCCAGAAAGTCCTTGATAGAAGGTAAAGCAGAAGATTCCAAAGGCTGCAGTCGCATTGGAGCCCCCTCTACCTCCGCCTCTACCTCCGCCTCTCCTTGTTGTCCAAGAGGAGCAGCATCCGCGATCGGCAATGGTGGCGGCCGCGAATCCTGTGGAAGGGCGGAGGATTCGCCGTCCTCTGATACGAACCAACCACCAGGTCGCACAGGGGCGGGCGGTTCCTCGCCTGGAGGCGGGGAAGCATGGTGCTCGCCTTCTTCATCGTCGTCACCTAGGTCAATGCCTTCGTACTCACCCACACCCTCGAAGATGTCAAAATCATCTGGGGCAAGCTCTTCCTGTGGAGCTACTGCGACATTAAGAGCGGGGGGCTGAGATGGAGTAGTCGATTCGAGGCTCTTTGTGCTTTCAGAGTTAGCAGATTGCGCTGTGGGTGTGGAAGTTGTGAGGTCCTCGTTGCGCTGCTCAACCTTTCTCTTCTTCTTTTTCCGCTCTCCGTCCTTGCCATCTTTGGTAGCCTTCTTCCTCTTCGCTTTCTCCTCCGCCTCACCTATTGGCTTGAATCCGATAGGTTTGAACTTGCCTGCTTTCTTCGCTTGTTCGAGTTTCTTCACCTCGTCGGCAGGAGTAATTACTTTTTCCTGACCGCTAGACGCCTCACGCTTCTCCTTGAGCTCGCGAAGTAAGTCTGCTCTCGTACGTTTCTTGGAGCCGTCAGAATTTTGCGCGGCGTCGGCAGTGTGCCCTATCGTAGATGCCTCGGCAAAAGCAACCTCTAGAGAGTCGTCGTCCTCGGTCGAGAGCGTCGCACGAGCTTTATTTTGTTCGAGCAGAGCAAAATCGAGACCCTTCACAAGAATGGAATGGTCGCCATCACCACCGAGGTACTTCCGCTGTTCTTCGACCTCATAGACTTGGCATTAGGCAAGGGTATCGAACACGATATACTTATACTTACATCATCTTTATCTGCATCAGCGTTTCGACGTTCGAAGTCTTCGAGAAGGGCCTCAACCTGACATGGGCATTACGGGTCGGTCAACCTATCACCGAGCGTACTGTTCACACACCTGAGCGTAATCGTTGCCCTTTCCTCCCCTCCGCTCGGAAGCTCTATCCCTGTACTCCGCATTGGATGCTTTCTTCACCTTCCGCGGTTGGAATGCAGGTTGCGAGGCGTCGACTGTTTTACTGAACTTGCATCAGTAGATGTCGTAGTACAACACCCGTACCACTTTACTGTTTAGAGATTGATTTTGGTCGTACGCCAGGCCTTGCAGCGTCGCCGCTCTTGCGAGAGGTTTCTAGTAATCGCCTAAAGGATTCCTTGGTCAACATTGCTCAGCTGCACTCCAACTGTGCGAGCGAATAGCACTCACTTGGTCCATTTTGACACCCAAACCTGAAAGTCAAGGCAAAATGGATTGAAGATCGAAATATTGCGACCAACGAACGTTCAATATTTCAATAATAACAATGATGACTGTGGGAATATTGATGCCGATTTAGGCTCATGACTCAGGGGACTCAGAGCACTTGGGACTCACTTGGCCGCTGCGATTACAAGAGAAACAACGGAAGACTGAGTAAAAAAACGACAGAGCAAGCTACGGAAACACCACAGCTGGAAGTACCCCCGACCGAGCCATTAGGCGGCGACGGACTCCGGAACATCATCTACTAGCCTCTCCTCCGCCTCATCCCCTCGCTTCTCCATGTCGTAGTGGTTGTAGTAGAAGCGTCTCTCAGCTGGTTGCTCGTTACGCTTTTGAGCTTCGTAGTTGTTGTAGTAGAAACGTCTCTCGGGCTGCTCACCACGCTTTTCCAGTTCGTAGTTATTGCAGTTAAAACGCTTTTCCTGAACAGCCCGAGCATCGGCTATGAGAAGTAGACATTAGATCGTCCCTTGGACGCGTTAACACTGGTATTTGGGGACTCACTCTAATCGACGGGTGCCGCGGTGACGAACAGGCCACAAACGAGAATGGAGAAGAGGACGAGTTGGTTGGATAGCATAGCTGCTGATTGGCGACCTGAAGCTGGACTCGGAGAGCCGTTGCCCTTCAGCTTTTATACCGTATTTCTTGGGTGGGCATCAATCGTATCACGGTATGCCCCAATGCTAGCACTCCAATCGAGCGTCGAGCCCGAAGAGAAGGAAGAGAAGGATAGTTTAAAGCGCCACTTTTACTTTCGTATCATGGTCGGTCGTCGAGAAGTGGTTAATGTCCATCCCAATGACAACTGCCCTCCCATTCGAGAGGTCTAGAAGGTCTTGACCCTTTGGAGATGGTTCTCCTGCGAGCGTTCTCGGGAAGTTCTGGCTCAAATCCAACGGTCTTTCAAACATAGTCCTACGGACAACACATTACCATTACTAGTCAACGCAGGCGAGCAGGATACATACAGGGCAGATGCAACTAGTACCATAAAGACGTCAATTCCAAACGACGATGTAGTCGGGTCCGGAGGACGCTGCCAGTGGGTTTCTTCTCTGGTAAGAGATGAACTGATTTCGCACTTAAACAAAGTGCTTAGTACCACTACTCACTTGGATTTGGTCTTGCATGCGTAGCTGATGCATCGCGTCGTTGAAGTCTGTGCAAGCCTCGTCCGTCGCATCGCATCAGTCAAAGAGAATAGCATGACTTTCTGGAGCTAATGACCGACAAAAGACACTCAGGGGTCATTGAACTCACTACTCAGAGAACTCGTGGCTCAGGCCCATACGACAGTCCAGTCGGCGGTCAATAGATCTCAGATTGTTACTGCGACGACGCGGACATTAACGAAGAATGGAAATCAAGTACAGAGCATGTCAAGGACCCCAACGCCAACAAGACACCCCTGAAGGACTTAGGCAGCTACACCATCTTCGGTTTCCTCTCCTCGCTTCTCCATGTCGTAGTTTGTATAGTAGAAGCGCTTCTCTGGCGACTCTGCGTCTCGTTTCTCTACATCGTAGTGAGTGTAGTAGAAACGCTTTTCTGCGGAGGCATCGCGTTTCTCTGGAACGTAGTGGACGTAGTAGAAGCGTTTCTCCGGGGCATCGCCACGTTTCTCTACATCGTAGTGAGTGTAGTAGAAGCGTTTTTCGGGGGAGGCGTCGCGTTTCTCTACATCGTAGTTGTTGTAGTAGAAACGTTTTTCGGGGGAGGCGTCGCGTTTCTCTACATCGTAGTTGTTGTAGTAGAACCTCTTCTCAGGCGCTTCCCGAGCAGCGGCTGGAAATACAGAATATCAGGAACATTGTCAACAAGCATAGCTGAAGCTACGCGAACTACCTTGGTCAACAGGCGCAGCAGCGACGAACAGACCGCCGATGAGAACAGTAAAGAGGACGATTTGTTTGGAGAGCATGGCGGATTATCTCAACGGTGACTTGAGGACGGGGTGTGGCATTGCGCTCAGTGCAGCTTTTATAGCATATTACTAGCATTCAATACCAAGCCGTAAGTCCCGATGCGAATATTCCAACCGAGTAGTAGACCATCCGAAAAGATGCTATTACATGACACGGCGCCACTCTTCTCTATTCTTATCTTTATTCTATTCGTTCCGGGTCCAAAGATGAACGACGAGGGGTCATATGTGTCAATCTCATATTGGCATGTAACTTACAACATTACTCTTTTAGGCTCAGGCTGCATGGTAATCCACTAGTAGATAACTTTCCCGCACGCATTCAATTAGGCTCGATTCGCGGAGTGTCCCAGTCCAAGAGTAAAGTGAAAACCGAAATCACAGTAGCAGTAACAAGTCGATAATTAAAATCTATTATGGCCGTTGCCGTGGCCATGATCCGCATGAGGCATGACACTCTCCAAGCCGTCTGCATCCGGAGTCCTGGATCGCGCCCAGTCCCTGAGGCCATCAAAGTCACGGCACATCCTCGTCTGGTCGAATCGGGGAAGTGGCTTTGGTGTGTGCTCTGGCGAGGAAGCCTCCGGCATGTACCAGGAAATTACGCTGATATCGGCCGAACACATGAGGGATTGGCGAATCATGTCGATGCAATGGGAGACGTGCTCGGCATCCGATACGTGTGGAAGGTCTTTGGAAGCTCTGCGTTTTCCGCGCAAGGAGTGCTTGCTGTGGGAGTTCCCATAGCGTTCTGGCTCAATGGCCATTCGAACATAATCCTGAGGGCAACGCAAATTAGTCAAGATGAGACAAAGTAGGTGAGCAGAGTATACCAAGCAGTGCAACTGGTGAAATACATCAAGCCCGCCATAAAGTCGGGACATGTTGCCGAACGATGGCACGGTGGGATCCGGAAGATGCTTGTTCTCTTCTTCGGTGAGGGATGAAATTGCGTCTGACAAAGGGTTAGTAAGATTTCACCTCGCCCACTAGGATAAAGCCCACATGTGTAAATGTCGTATAAGTCTGTCCAAGCCTTGTCCATTGCGTCGGTTGAAGGCCCATCGAAGACGGAAGGCTCTTCATCGTCGAAGAAACCAGTGTGGAATTTCTGGAGCTTGTATCTAACAAGATGCTCGACAGGCGCTATAGCGGTGACAGAACGTCGTCAGTTAGCTGTACTCAGAGGCAAATGGCAGACAAACAGTACAACAGCTCTTGGAAGATCTTGGGGGGTTCTATCGATGGTGCTGGCGGTGTCAATAGTATGTGGAGGGTCGCAAAGCACGAGAAGGAGAGCAAGATGATCCCAGCAAAGTACAGTATAAGGCGGAGGGGAGATAGGTCGTTGCCAAAAGACTCCTCCGCCTCCTCAGTTCCGTTGTCTTTGCCTGGTGGATAGAGGAGTGGTTCTTGCTGCTCGAGCTCAACGTACTCGCCGACGTCAGAGTCCTTAGTGTGACTGTAGTAGGTGCTTGTCATTTCAGCTCGGAAAATGGTGTGCTCGTGGATTGTGGGTGGTGAGCGAGTACTGACGCGTCGACGCCTGAGATTGAGATTGGGAGAGTCCCGAATAGCTGAGCTTGAACTTGGCACCTGTGCGATTGACCATAACGTTATGTGACCAATACGGGAAAGAACTCAGGAACCGAATAAAGCGCGCTTGCGATCAATCGATCACAATCGGCGATTGAAATTCGATCGGGCGAAAGTCTGTGGAAGCGGCAAAGTCACCACGCATGCACTTTGGAAGCGGCCGAACAGGCCGGAAATTACCCAGCTAACTATACGCTAATTCGACCTACTTTGACGGTTGCCCTTATCGCTCCCACAACCTGTCACTTAATACCAGTCTATACCCACAATCGCCGTCACGCATCAACCAGGGACCCCGTCCAGGGGAATAAGACGGTTCACTCGTTCGTTGTTTGCATGACAACCTATTTTATAGCGTTGTTGACTTCAATTTGACATCGAACTTTACTCTACATAGCTCACGCTAATTCGAGGGCTCAATCTTTCCAGACGGCCGTAGTTCGGGCAAAAGCCCATTCTCGAAGCTTCCCAAAGTTCCTGCATGTGTGAAGCTGATCAAAACGAGGGAATGGTCGCCTTTCTTTGCGTGGGTTGTAGAATAAGTTGATGCTAATGTCCGAGGAACACATGAGCGATTGTCGGACGCTGTTGATGCAGTGACGGAGATGTTCTGGTTCCGAGATGTTGGGATGTGCCATGCTCCCGCTGCGCTTCAAGTGCATAGTATGGTGATGCCCAGATGGGTATCGCTCTGGATATGCTGCCATGCGCACCATGTCCTGTACATGAGTCAGCTCCAACATCCACAGACTGACGATAAGGCTGCTCCTTACCAAACAGTGAAGCTGGTGGAACACATCTAGGCCTCCGATGTAGACATTAGATCCTGGGGCACGAATGGTCGGTTCTTTCAGTTGGTTTGCTTCCTCTGGAAGGAGGTAGGATACACCGCCTGTTGGATGACTAGTGAGGACCATTGAATACCAATCGTTGAAGGAACGAACTGACGCTCATAAAGGTCCCTCCATGCTTCGTCCATTGCATCGGTCGGAGGTCCTTGGAATACGGTGGGTTCTTCGTCCATGAAGCCTGTATTGAACCGTTTGATCTCATACTCAACGATGTCCTGAACGGGCGCTATGCTATATGTGAGTGGCTTCCTGTTCGAGATTCATAAGCCTGACTTACAGTATATGAGAGCATCCGTCTTCTCCAGTGCACGGACAATAAGCATGATGAGTAGAAGGATGTTAGCCATGCAAAGGACGCGTAAGATGAGCCATGCGTAGCGAGCAATCCTAGCCCTTCGTTGCCTTGACAGGAGTACTTTGAAAGGTGGTAGGGCCGCTTCAGTGATACAGTTGGGCATCGACATGGGGGCAAGGTAGAATTGTAGAGTGAGCGGCGAGCTCTGGCTCGGGGTCGACCATCCTGCAAGATCACGGCTTGATCATCTATGTCGGAGTCAATAGTCAATAGTCAATCCGCTTCCACTACTCGGTTTCCCACTAGTTTGCACCGCACGTAATTATCTCCCGAATCGGACACTGAAACTTCCCGCTGGATATTCCTTCGCCGTCTGCAGTGGTGTAAGTAACCAGGATGGAATTCGCCGATCGATCAAACCTTTCGAAAGCCACACTCCGAAAGGTTATCAGTTCGGAGTCTAATCAGTATTCGGCCCCATTTCCTTCGTGGGAGGAGCACTAGTTGGAGATGGGGCGGACGGCCATGATGCAAGAGGATACTGCGTGGGGCTGTCTCGGGTAGTCACAAGCTCATGCAGTCACAATGAGGCATACTGGCCATTCATAAGTAACCCATAAGGCTAGTGACGCCTTTAGTGACATTGCGGGTTATACTGATGGTCCCATCATGTCACCGGTTAACTAGAGGAGAGATTAAGTATTTGAGCTTTCTCAACAAATCGCAGGACTGGCACATCTAGCCGAGACGCCCAATAATCAAGGCCCTGAGTGTATGATGTATACGTAGCACAGCAACAATTGTGATTTCGATTTCGAGATCTGAAGAGGTATATTCATTGGTAGAGTACTGCGACGGGGGCTCTATCTCCACATTTAGTGGTTCTCGCTGTTGTTCAAGCAGCAGGTCCAGCAGTGATCCTCTGTATCCATACTCTCAGAGTGCCAACCCTCGGGGCAGGCAGGCTCTGTTTCCCAGCAGACCAGCCAGCAAAGGGAAGGGTGTTTCGGGTCATCGATCCCCTTGAGAAGCGACTGGGACACGCGAGTGTTCTGGTTCTGGTAATAACCGCCGCAAGAGGGCATGGCGGCGACGACCGTGGCGAGAGCGACGAAGGCAGTGATAAACTTCATTGTTCTACACAAAAGGTCAACGGTTAGCTTGGATCATAGTACGGTTGGTGGGCCGACTTACATGATAAGGAGGCGACAGAGGCGATGAAAGCAACGAAAGCTAGTGAAGACTCGTTTGATTTGTCTAGGAAACGGTTGTAAGTCAGCATGAGCGAGCGGGAGTGGCTGGGAAGGACTGACTTGCGAAGCGAGAGCGAATGCTGGGGAATCACGCAACAAAACGCCTGACCTTTATATCAATCCGAACTAAAGGGGAGGTCGTACGTGATGCAGAGGAGGTGTTGGAGTTGGGGCCCCAGTTCTTCGACATCCGAAAGAGCCAGCCCCATTCTGAGGAGCGAACATGGCTTGTTGTGGAATATGCGATTCTAGATTAATGCGTTAACTCAATTGATTATCGAATGGATGCAAACCTCGAGTGGCGCCGCCTGATTCAAGATGCGAATAAGCAATGCGGGACGTAAGTGTCCCTAGTTCTATCAAAAGTGGGGAGACGGATCTCTGGATGTGGCTCAGATGATCGCCTCTTTTTGCGGGGCGTTATATCGCCGTTCTCACTCTTGCTTGTTCGGTGGCGTATGTGGAATCGTGTTCGTTCTAGAAGGTGGACCACAAGGTGACGATGATGGATGGACTTTGGTTTGGGGATGGAGTTTGGATAGCAAAACAAAGTCCAACTCCGCAGCCGGTCTTCTTCGTGGCATAGCATATGCAAATAAAGCGGCGCAAGGTTGGGTTACGCCTTATAAAGGTTCACCAGAGGTACGCCTGAGTCCCCAGGTTTCTCTGCAGAACTACCTGGTAAGCTGGGAGCGTTCATAGCACCTACTAAACCACTCACCTTGTTCCGCGTTCAGTGCTCTCAACAACCAATCAGTTTCTCTCAAACACCATCCCAAATCAAACCTCGGTTAGCACATGCTCTGAACAGTATATCCCGGACTCACTAAACCCTCCACAGTATCCACAATGAAGTCTTTCTTCGTCGCCATCTGCGCTGCTGCCACCTTGGCCGCTGCCAACTGCGGGTCCATGCGCTTCCAGAAGCCGAACGTTCAGTACGACGCCGCGTACTTCACCTCCTTGGAGAAGTCCGTCCCCGCCCTCGACTTGTGCTTGAGGATGTGTGCGGACAAGATCCCTACGTGCCCCGAGCACTGGTACAGCAACAACTTGGGCACTGCCGACAAGCCGTGCTGGACCTGCTGCCAGGCTCCCAAGTACAACTAATACTCGGCGGCACACGTCGATCGTCGGTGAATACGACAGACAGTCGTGAGGCATAGTAGTTGTGTATCCTTTGAAATCAAATATTTCGTTGTTTCGCTACCCCCTACGTTGAGTGATCAAAAGTAAACGGGGCCTTCAGAGCTAAGATATGACGGCTGTGCTCATTGAGGAGCAATCGAGGGCTCTGAAGAACGACAAGAGTCCCGTCCGGGTGTAGCACAAGAACAGAAGAAGCCGGCCTCGTTTCGTACGTCAAGACTCGCTGCGAGCCTTGCCAGAGGCGCTGACGGCTCGACGTTCGGAGACCGAGAATCAGAGCACTAAAGACCTCGTACATGTTTTGACTATATCACCTAGGCCAGAAATGTTAGTGCGAACTGCACAATTAGAAGCGACACAATTATCTTACCAACGTAGGAGCATAGGTTAGAATACCCCATTTCGAATGCCAGTAGTCGGATGCTCACTAGACCTCTTCCAGTAGCAAACACGATGAAATATGTCATCAGGACATGCATTAACGTCGTGCGAGCTCCGCACGATACCGTGCACATTACTTATGGTAGATGCCAGGCGACCCACTTGACCTATGCTTGAACAAGGTTTCATGTGTGCCCATTGATGCCACGAACACTACTTCACACAGGAGTAATATGAGTATGGGGAGCACAGTGGGGGTGTCGTATTCACCGCCAGCCTCCCGAATATGTTTGATGTGGGGTTGACAACCACGAAGCTCGAAGCTCGACCAAGCGTGAACTCTTGGAAAGTTTTTTCAGGCGAAATCTATCGCATTGAAATTGTCTCAAGCGAATAGGCCGACAGCTTACGAAGATGGTCATGACCTTCAGACGGCGCTGAATCGACGAGATGGTTGGGGAAGATATCAGAATGGTTCGGAGGAGCGTTTTCGCCGTCTAATTAATTTCTGGTCGTGCCAGTCCCTGGATATGTGATTCAGAGCGAATTAGATGTAGATGGGTCGAATCCGGACGGTAAAACGAGGGTGCGTACCCAATATTAGCATACGAATGGCAAAGGCCGAGGCGACATCCATCGAATACTTGGAAGACAAAAATTTCAGGTCGGCATCAACGTCGTCGATATATCAGTGGAACATGCATCAGTACGGCTCCAGGAAGAACTTGGTTTACGACTTCATCTGATGTTCCTTGGGCCTGGCACTTCACCGTCGCAGATAAATTAGCCACTGACCAATGAGTACTGGAGAGGTGAACACGGTTTCGAGAATATGAGCTCCGTATGAAGTTCCAAAATTTAACTTCGGTTCTCTCCTGGAGATCACCGAGGGCGGAAATGTGGGGAAGGGGATCTGAACAAGCCGATACAGTGAATCTACCTTGATGTCCGAGGCCATCGCCGTAACGGTCAATGGCCAACACGTCGGGACGAACGCCGTACACCCCCAGAGCTGTCACCATTTCGTCATCATGCCCGCGCGAAGGCGTTCTGGCGTCGGTGCTGTTCAGCCCTAAGAATAAGTCAAATATGAACATATTGGGCTCAACGAAGCACACTTACTGCATGACCCTTGCCGTCAGCTAATAGCTTTCCATGAAAGAAACAAATGCTGTAGGCCGCCGAATGACATTCAGGGATCAGCACCAATAATAGTTTTCATTGTCGTGTAGCAAAAGTCCCTCACCGAGTTTTACGGACCAGAACAGTGCGCGTCGAGGGGGGGGCCGAATAACTTCATTGGAGCACGGGAAAGAGCGTTGGCTTCGTGTTGTGGTCCAGCATTCCTCTGATGCTGGGAACGGCTGTCGATATCCCAGTGGAGTACCTCAGGTCCTGCCTCTGCCTTCACTCCGAACAAGTCAAGTGAGCACGGCGACGTAGCCAAGGTCATGGTCGCAATTCAACCTGAATCAACCGCTTTTTCTCTCTCCTCCATCGCTTGACCTAAGCCGATACTTAGCGTTGAAACGCTGTAGCAAAAACAAGCGATGTGGTAGTGCCCATGGCGGACCGTCCGACTTGTAATTGATTATCGAACGAAGTACCCCCCGGTCCCCGAGCGACGTTCTAGAGATCCACCCTGCTGGTCGCTCCGTTACGGTCAGCACTTCCTCTAACGAGCATGCAACTCAGGTCCACATACCGAGCTAGATCCCCACGCTGAGTCTGAGACTTTGAATCCTCGCCAAGTCCTATGCTCGCGCAACCGAGGGTCGGTAGTAATCACCTACTCTTACGAGGAGATCAGTATGGTCGGCGGCATGGTTATGAAGTTGATGATTGAGAGAGCGCTAGCGCTCATGCCTGGGTTGTGCGATGGATGTGGATGGCGTTACGACTTCCCACCCCTTGTATCTCTTCGCCCACACTACTATGTTCTTGGCCCCGCGCCATCTTTAAGCCAACGTCTCTTACAGTGGCGACGAGCTCAAATTGAACAGCACCAACATGTTAATCCGCTGTTCGAGGACAAGCGATTGGAACTCTCGTACTCGAGAAGGAAACGGCATGGGAATTCGGTACAATCTTCTTTCTGGGTGCTCACGAACCATCTCTCTGGATTGAATTCTTTTCAACTTGTGAGGAGGCTGACGCACTTCAATAGGTCGATAATACACCTCCAGCCTTTAGCCGTGCTACTTGACCCTCAGAGCCTCTGAGTCTCGCATTTGCGCTGGAAGAAGAGGAACTCATCTCTTAGTTGGCGCAAAGAATCGCCCTCAACGAAGCGTGGAAAATAGCGGAAAAGGTCACAGGTGAAGATTTTTCAGATTACTACGAGGTTGGCACTCCTTTCGAGATAAAATCGTGTAAGCGACTCATTATTTCTTGGGTGTCTATTACATCTAGATTCCCGACGAGGAGCTGGAGAAAGGCTCTCAACAGATGCAGAATATGCTGAAGAGATTCGTATCCGATTTTCTCAGGAGTCTGTACGCTCGCGGTGATAACACCCTGGAGAAAGCTGAAGCGATGGGTCGCCTTGATGCGAGGAAGCTCTACGACGACGTGCCATGCGCTAATGTCGAAGAAGAGGTGAAACAGCACTACGCGTCCGGGGTTGTTTCTCTCGACATCGGTCTGCCTGATGACATTATGTTGGATGTTTTCAAGAAGCCAGAGTAGGGCATCGAGCCGCCGTATGGGGTGTGTTGTAACTCTTGGAGGATTGAATCTTTCTATTATATCTAGGATCAACATATATATCCCTCTTCAACTGACTGAGAGATACCCTAGCACACATTCTCCCTCGACACGGTCACAAGTAGTTCAGTGACAGTCCATGCGCGCGGCTGCTTCGATCAGGGCGGCGAGGTAGGGCGACATTGTCTCCTTGCTGCACTTTGGGTTTTCCGCGATAAGTCCTCTATCCCTCAGTTTCCTCGTTTCAACCTAAATGTCCAAGGCGGAAGCTACTCGCCGCCTGCCATCTCTCTATCCACGTGTTTCTGTAGCCGTGATGGTCTCTTCATCGTCCCCGCCTCAGATACTATGCTGGCGCTTTCGTCACTGACAGCGAGCCGTTGTCACCGTTAAATTTGGACTTGTTGGGCCGCTAGCGAGGGTTTCTGTGTCCTGGCTCAGATTGAACGACACACCATTTTCTCCGAGTCGATCGCACTACTCGCATGGAAAGATGTGGAAAGATGTACGTTTGACGTTCAAACGTGTAAGGTTCTTCATATGACCATGTTTGACTGAGACCATCGCCTATGACGCTTGTCTAAGTTGGTGATTTGCGCGGGGGCATATGGCGTGCGCTTCAATATGTCAACCACAGCTCCTGCGAGTACCCTCTGCCAACCTCCCGGTAACCGGGGCTCTTCTCCAGTTGCCATACGTAGAGGAAAGGGACATTGCCCGGAAAATGCCCACAAAACCGCCGGAGTGGAGAGGAGGGTCTTTTGAATACGAGCTCGATTGGTAAGAACTTTCTGGCTCAACTCCCTACGACACTGATGAACTTACGATAGAGCTGACCTGCGCCGCCGCAACACTCCTCCTACCCACAGATGAAGAGGACATGACGGCAATATTCGCCCCAGTGCCAGTGAGGCCACGGATTGCTTTCTGCGGTATAAGTGACAAAATGCATCTCATGGCCACTGAATTCGGCAGGATGCTCGCAAGAAGTCGAGCACAAGATCGATCTGGCCATCAAAGATACGGGTATGTCGTATGAGTCCGCAACTGAGCACGCCAATTATTCAATCTGTTTAGGAAGAAATTCGGCATCGTTCACGATATCTTCCAGCCTGGCAATGCCTTGTGGGATATGACTGCCGAAGATCTGATTCTGATTCTTATTGACTGGGGAAGAGCCGAGGGAGTTGCAGGAGTTACAACCTCAATCGCTCGTTCGCTGGTGCGTCTCTGAGTACATTCCTTGCATTTGCATTGCAGAATTGAGACTGGATACACTACACTGAACGGTGAAACTTGTCCTCTCGTCAAAACGGTTGACCAGGACCTACACGGTAGTCACCTGCAGAGTTGGAGGTATCGGTTGGCTTGATTCTTCGGTGAAGAAAGATATGACAGCCTATACCGAATCCAGGAAAAGTGATCAACGATACCTTCATACTTCTCGGCGCCACGAGTAACATAGAATGAATCGTCCCGCTAGGACATGGGCAGACACACGACGAAGAGATCAAATGGCTAACGAACATCCACGAGCTCCTCGCATCGTCACCGCTCCATACAACCACACAATCCTCCAACAGCAATATCTGAGCAAGGGAAAGTACAAGGGTGCAAGGATTACCTTGAGCTCAACAAGATTCCTTTGTTCGTCAAAGAAGCGAAGTTCTACGTGTACGCGTTGTGGTTGCCTCTGTATGCTGTAATCGTTGACGCAGTGATTGGCAGCGACAAATACGAGGCCCTTTACCGCTCTCACGAAGACGATGCTGTCTGATCTCCCTGGTCCGTATTTCGTCTTCAATGGACCGCCGATATCGGTCATCGCGCCAAGCTGTATTCTCCCACTTGGAAGGTGGCGAGCAGATTCGTGTTCCCTTCTAGGCTGCACCCGCCTGTATTAATGTCGTGAAAGAGAAAATTGGCACCCTCCGGCGCGCAATGCATCGACAAGACTCTTTCCTGTGATTGGGGCATCGAGCAGTAACAGATCATTCCAGGAACTCCGCCGCTGCATAGCAGTAACCATGCGTACCTATCTGTTCAACGGACCGCTAGGAAGTTCCCCTCGACCGCATACCATCGTAGAAGTAAGCGGAGGCAAACAATAAACGTGCTCCTTCCTTTCTAGGCATGCTCTCCATGTACCTCAGTGCTCAAAACTCAGGACCTGATGACCTGAAGTCTCATCAGCCTCTTGCGGCATCAAGGTACCGCCGTCGAAATACTATTCAACACGAGGAACCGGAAGTGGACCATACCGACCGTTCCTGAAGTATGCCCGTATGGTAAACGGGAGTAGAGGAAAGTATACCAGCCATTTATATTCAGGCAACGTTGGAGCTACGTTGATAAGTATTGATCACTCGCCGTCTCATACCGACACCCCCTCTACTTTCAGTGGCGTTCCAGAGTTGTTTACGAGGATTTATCATCGCGCTGTTGACTTGCAGCGTTGTCGCAGCTCCCATCGCCACGCCGCCGAGCAATGGTGCTTCCGGGGCCAGTATGTTCGGAGGATGGGCGGAGGTGAGCGCATCCCCGAGCTGTCCCTAATCGCGACTGAGGAAGATTCCGTCGTCTTTTCTAGCAGCAGATTGTTTTGGAATCCCATGACGGTTCCAACATATGGTTTGCGGGTGGGTACTAAACCGCTGATCCCGAACATAAATCGTCTTCACATCTACGGTCATTAGATACACTTAAACTGGGGGGCATTGAGCGTACGTTGACGAAGGTCGACGACCAAGGCAATTCCGCGATCACATACAAAGTCAACGAAGGTTGGCCCGATCCAGCTACGCACGCAAATGTTGTAGCGTTCGCCAAGAAGGGAAAGAGTGCGTATATCATATCAAGTCCTCTGCCGTATCCAGAACTGACTCTCGTTGATGGAACATATCTACAGCACTCCTCGAGAAATTCGAGGAAGAAATCAAATGGCTGACCAGAATAGGCGACTTGTTGGCAAACGGGGTATATGAAAGCTATCATTGGATCGTCCTCCGGGGTGTGGTCGACAAGGTGGACCTTGCATCGACGCCCTGGTATTGGAACCATGGGCTGGCCGGCAACTACAACAACTGTATCAAAGAAATAGAACCCAAGCTGGATCTGGTAACCGCGGTGGTGAAGGACTACGTGTACGTCCAAATCCTGGACGTAGGGTTTGCGTTTTGTCGCTGTGGCTGACTTGTAGCGGCAGGGAGAAGTTCCAGGTTCTCCACCTAGATCTCCAACCTGGGAACATCCTTTGGGACAAGGAGGCTAAGTACCCCTCACTCATTGATTGGGGCAGAGCCAAAGAGGTTGCACACGTGAGTGTATATGCCCCCAGCATATCACGACAACCTGCTGACAACGATTGTGTATTAATAGTGGTCCGACGACATCCAGAAAGCCGTGAAGACGCAGCTGGAGTTCGCTCATTTCAAGGGTGAAACCAAGGTCTGCTTTCAGTAGGATTATACACGGCATGCGTGCAGAGTAAACGCGCCACGGTGTGGGGAGGATTGTTGCTAGCGAGCTTGTTGTAAAGTGGCGATACTGGCATCGCTTGCTTCCATAGTTGGTCTTCTAAATGTGTGAAGCATACTTCTAGATCAGTAATTGTTTGAAAACGCCCAACATTGCACCCACCTTAATTGATTGTGCCGCAAGAAAGTTATAACTAACGATATTTTCAATCGTTTCCCTCGAAAGAAGACTGTCCCACCAGGATACGGGATTCCATTACTCCAACGGCCTTCAACGGTTATCCCCTCCATACCTAGAATCGATACGGGAAACAAGCATAATAAGGGCTACGGCGGAGATTGTCACTATTCCGCACAGCTGTTCAACCTCACGATGCCTAGAGGCGGGGAGAAATCGGTGAGCTTGGTGGGCTAAGAAACTGGAAACAATGCCTTCGGTTATATCCTCGTAACTCTTGTATGAGCCGCGCTAGCCGGATGCGTGCGATGATCCAGACCTCTGACACAAGCTTGATCCAGATTGTTGACTGTTTCGAACTTCCAGGCCAGCAGGCAATCGGACCAGTGGCCATGCAGCGGACGATCACCTTGCAGCACCTATCCACGGGTCTGGCACCTCGTCAAGTCCAGCGCACTTGTTGCGCAATATATAGTCAACGGACTAGTCTAGTAGTACAGTTGTAACGATAATATGATCTCGAGAGCCATGGTGAAAGCAACGACGATGATAATGGGGGGCGTACATTGGGGATGGGGAGGAACATCGTAGGAAGAATGAGTCCGGGTAAAATAATTTTAAGAGCATCCTCCTGCTGTGCCTCTTCGTCTTCTTTGTCGTCGTCTTCGGGCAGAGGTGGTAGTTGTTGGATTACATCGTGATGTACATCGGGGGAAAGCAGTGGTTGAAATGGAAGAGAATGTGAGTCTGATGTTGGGGAGTTGATGATAATTTCGGGAGATTGGGCGATGGGAAGGGCTTGGGATGATTCCGAGATAGAGTTGGTTATATTATCCGTATCGGGCGTCGAGTAGGGTTCGGCGGTAAGGAAGGGGTCAGGCGGTTCCAAGTCACAGACACGAGGGGGAGTGGATTCCAGCCCCTCGCCCTTTGGGAAAGCTATTGAATCCAAGCCCTCCGTCGCTCCGTCTTGAGTCGCGTGAGCTGTCGTGCCCTCCGAGACGAAACTGTGGTCGTCTTGTTCTGGATGAATAGGAAGAATTTCCGGCGCGCTGCATTCTGATCCCTCCAGCTTGTGCGCGGCGCCTTCGATTACGGATTTGTGGAGATGAAGGCTGTCAACTGACAGCGTGGCGCTGCTGGTTCTGGACCGCGAGGATGCAGGGAGCGCAAGGGGGGATGGGGGACCGCTACTGGCATCGGCGTCGTGGTCGATGTCGAAGGCATTGCGCCTTGTACGAGGAGGAGATGATGATGGTGAAAAGGAAAGTGCTCCGAAGAGAGGAACGATGGAAACAGCGGCTCCCTGCGCTGGTGTCACGTGGTGCCCGAGCCCGACAAGCTCTCGCATTTCTTCCTTCACATTCTTTGCCAGACGTTTGAAGGACTTGCTGGATGGAAGGCGCATGCTGATTTTGCGCTTGCGAGGCGGCGGGGTCTGTGGGGGGTTCATTTCTGTTGTAGCCATGGTGGAGAATGAACCAAGGATCTTAGCAACTAGCCCTCGAGGCTTTTATAGGGACAGCCTCGCTTCTGGGCCCGCGGCATCTCAATCGATATCGGACCCGTCGAATCAAATAGACTTCATCTAGTTGAACCGGGGACGTTCTGCAATCTGATCTACGGGGCGATTCGGTATGTATTGTGCTGAAACGGCGTTGTTTCCTTCCCGTGTCGTTACGGCCGCAACACAACTCAAGAATATCATAGAATACAACTGACACAGTGGGAACCCTCTCGGATGCATGGAACGCCGGTTGCATAGCATTTCGGCGACATGTCAAACAAGCTAGGGTAATTAACCGAGTATGTAGTCCCCTGATACAACTCGGATATTGGGTAATGCGAGTTTCTCTGGCACCTAATGCCAAATTGGGCAAATGGCGGGACTCGGCCCTCGAATACTCCTTGTTAACGGCGGGGTGGTGCGCCCCCTTGACTGGTAAAGAATAAAGAATGAAAATTCACTCCTACCTAATGAGGGGGACACAGCGGGGCTGTTCTGGGAGGATGTATGGAATATACTGAGGCATTGTCATAACCTGAATGTTTTGCTAATGTGTCGAGCTCAAACGAAACAAGTAAAGTGGGTTCTCAGCAGCCCAATGTTTGCAACTCCAATTATTCCAGGAAGATCAATAGCGCGATGTGTGCGGGTCGCGACAAGCAGTTGCAGCACTGACCTGGTGTTCGGAGTCCAAAGGGTGTTCTGCGCCGTTCCCGATCTCTATTACCCAAAGCGGACCCTCGGAATAATGGCCGACGCGCGGAGTTGTATCAGGGGACTCAAGACTGTAATTAACCCCTCTGATCCAAGCTCAAGCTTCGAGATATGCAAGCGAATACGCTGTGATATAAGTCAAGTAAAGTATTGATTTATTGACGTCGATAAGTCATGATCGACAGTCAAGAAAACGTCGCGCACCTTCAAGCACCACTTCGCGCCGTTACGCACAGTGCGCGACGCATGGCAAATGTAGAGACCAATGCGAAATACAACGTTTCTTAGCCGCTTGTAACTTGTTTGATTGCAGGGCCTGTTTATAGCAACGTGCGGTATCCAATGAGCAACCTTCTACTCACCGGGAACACAAGTGGTGATGGTTGATACCAAATGCTCCTCAAACGTACCTGCAGCAGGAACAAATGAATTCTTGTTTTCTGGTGACAACGGCCGATTTCATGCGAATATGCCGCCAAAGAGGGATACGACGATCGTCGCTCCTCCCCTGCCTTCCAGAGAGCTTGTAGATTGTGTTCGTCGCGGCGTAGGCGTCAGACGCAGGAGGGAGATGCGTTTTAATTTATTCCAGTGGAATATCGACGGCGGACGGCGAACCCTCCTAGCGTTCTCAAGCACATCGAGACCCAACGAGGTCGAAGTCAGCTAAGCTTCCCCATGCGTAATAACAAGCTCCACCTATTAGAGTTTACCTTGGCTTAACGGTAGAGCTACAACTGGATTGTCCACCGCGGCGAAGTTCTTTTTAATATCCTACAAAGCTGGTCACGACCATCGACTTCTTGTTTCTTGGCCATTTGAGCGTACCCCGCTTGGAGATAACTTTGGGCAATCGACTTCAGTGATCCCGAAGAGTTGGCATGCTCTTGAAGATATAACGGCTTCGGCATATTGGCAGCAAGCCTTCATCAAACTATAGTCGAGCATTGAAACAAGTTTGGTTGTGCCACAAGACGCCAGTGATGGAAACAAGGATGAGGCGTGATATGGCGACTTCCGAGCTCAGATATTTGATCTGAGACACTGTATTTCGGGCATTAAGAGAGGAAGCGACTTGGTGGTACGAGTTCAAGCTGGGTAAGTCGTTGGCAAGTCGTCCAGCTTTGAATTTCGCTGTCACTGTCACGGTTTGTTGACATTGGGCGCTTACTGCGATTTCGAGTTGAATCCGAGGGCATGTCCTTTGGATGAGATTAGGCGGCATGACTCTGTAATTGTATACCATGGATTATTCGACGCTGGTCATGAAGCTTGATACCGTTCTCTATCTCAGCACTCCACTTTGTGCCCAGGAGAGCATGCGCGGCGTGCAGGAGTTGGAACCCAATCACCCCACGGCGAATCGAACGACGAAGGGCACACATGAGGGGGCGCTGACAGGCATTGAAAAAGATGAGGTAGTGGTCATTGCTTGGAAGTTGAGCGCTGGACCAGGCCACGGGTGCATGCCATTAAGACATCATAATTTCCGTTGTAGTCACCCTAGTCACATAAAGATAATTATACATCCGTTGAAGAGTAAAAGTAATGGATACGACGGAGAAAAAGACGATCAAAGTTACTCTAGCTTGTTGGCATCTTCAAGCATGCCGTCTTGAGTCCATCGCCACTCCATTTCGCGACCTCGAGGAGGAGCTCCCGCTTCTTGTCTAAGGCGTTACCGGAACGAAGTTCATAGAGGGTCGCTGATATCAGACGTCAGTAGTATTCGGGAAGACAATATTGCGATTGGAGTGCATACATAAGTTGAAAAGGAAAGGTTCGGCAACAACTACGGCTGACGGCGAAGCCTTCATAGCGGTCTCAAGCACATCAATGCCCTACCACATACGAATCAGCGAAGCTCCTACACGCATGATAACCAGGCGTCACCTCCTTGAGCTTGCCTTGGCTTAGCAGAGCTACAGCTAAATTGTTCACCGCGGCAAAATTCTCTTTATCTCCCGACAGAGCTTTCTTCAGAGCGTTCGACGCAGCCTCCCATTCGCCGTTGGCCGATGCAAGAAGAGCCTTGTTCATATCCTTCAGCGCTGACTCGGCCGTCGGGTCCTTTTCCACCATGTCAAAATGCTTCGCAGCCATTTGGACGTACCCCGCTTGGAGATAGATTCGTGCAATTGATGACCTCAGCGCAGGACTAGACGTGTTGGAATCCTCTTGAAGACATAATGGCTCCAGCAGCTTTGTAGCCGCCGCAAAGTCCTTCATCTCAACCAACTGCGAAGCGATGATAAGGCACATACGAGCGCCACGTTCCTTCCACATCGACACGGTAACTTCGTCCTTAGCGCCCTTAGCACTGATGCGACATTTTTGGAGGAGCACATTCAGAGCGTCGAGGTAAGCCATATGGTCGCCAGTCCAGTATTTCAAGCGAGCTTGCATGACCTCCAGCTCGAATGGTAGAATGCGCTCAAAGACATACTTGCGTATTGAGGGCGGCTCGATCGCATTGAGAACCGAGAATAAATTAGTGCACTCCGCGGACGTTTGATTGAACAAGCGCAATCGGGCGAGACTAGCGAGGCGGATGTACCAGAGCTAATCCAGAGCAGGTGGTCAGAAACACGCGCTACGCCCGGAAACGACGGGTGACCGTACTGATAGGATGAGGGCTATCTCTTCCGGATCAGTATTGACCATACGGTCTCGGGCCATTCGAGCCAAGGCTCGCCAGCTGTTCGTCATCTATTACAAAATGTTTCATATTCCCCCGTTAAGTGGCACGTAGTTATAGAGACTCACGACCAACGTATGGAAGTCACTGCGCTGCCACTCACCGGTCAAGTCACGCACTGGCCTCTCCCCCGGAGGAATGTATTTGTTGAGGAGGGTAGTCAACGGACTAGTCTGCTCCTAAATTTGTAATGGAAGCCAAGACAAAATCAAAGCGGCGTACATTAGGGATAGGAAGGAACATTGTAGGGAGTATCAGCGCAGGTAAACTTATTGTAGGGGCTTCTTCCTGATCTTCGACTTCTTCCGGTTGAGGCGGCGGCGGCGGTAGGTGTTTGTCTGGTTCCGAGTGAGGGGATTTGACGAGTGTTTCTTCTGATCGCATGGTGGTAAAGACCTGGGATGATTCTGAAGCAGAGCTAGCTTCGTTTTCCTCTTCAGACATAGGATCCTCTGGGTCGTCAACAAGGAAGGGATCTGGTACCGGCGGTTCGACATAGACTCTAGGGGGGCTAGTAGGCATTTCCGCGTCCATTGGGGCTTCCATTTCGCGTGCAGAGTCGGCTGAGAGGTAGATTTCGGTGTCGGTGTCGGTAGGAAACCACTGCGAGTTCGAGGGCGAAGCTAAGCTGTAGCTGTCGATTGACGCGCTGCTGGACCAGGGTCTCAATGGTACAGGAAGTGTGAGACGGCGGGGGGGCTCGATGCCAGCAGCAATGTCGAAGGCGCTGGTCTTGGACGGCGGTGAAGGTGATGGTGGAGGAGGAACGAGGGCGTTGATCACGTGGCAATGATCGAACCAAACTCCGATAAGCCACCGCTCCCGCTCGTCCTTCACTTTCTTACTGAACCGTTTCAAGAGTTTGGGAGACGGAAGTCGCATCCTGAGTAAAAATTGCGATGTACCTTGCGATGCGAGCTCTATTATGATGGACTCGCACTATGGCTTCCTCGAGGCTTTACAATTGCCTCACCTTGAACACACGCAAAGAATTGGCTCGCAAGGCGAAAACGGCATTCCGGAATCAGGCATCATATAATGAGCAGAATGTCTCGGTGCTGAGTAAGTGTCGTATTGCATTGCATGTGCGATACTTCCACTATGACAGACACGCTTACAGGTCCAAGGGACACACTCAAGGCATACCGTCATGCGACTACCATAGCAGTGCTTCACAGCATCATATCCGCTGCTGTCAATGTTTCGTGCCCTCGCAGCAACGTGTAGCTTGCCGTATTATTGGTGACCACAAGATGAATATATAAAGGTAAGTATGGCACTCTGCATGATGATGTGTCAGAAGTGTACTTGCTGTGAACGAACATTCTTCAGCAAAAGGCCAGGAAGGATATATTGATTGCTCCTCACCGCGGTCGATGGCAGCACGATCAAGGCGTCCGTATGTATAATAACGTAATCCATTGGCTGCACCGTCAAATTATAGGACCTTCCATTGAGGGTGACGGTCGCGGTTTCTGGGCCTTTTGACCGACCCCAGCGGTTACGAGCCCAAGCGTCAGGTAGGTTCGCGGGTACGACGTAGTTGGCAGCCGATCCTCCTGGGTTCAACAACTTCGTGATGGAGACATTGGCGTCAAGACCAGATTGATTGGAGACCCAGACCATAGTTTCCTGTAGCAATGGGTAGTAAGTGTTTGCGACTCGTGTATATGGCGGGGACATTACCTAGCGGCTGAGTGATTAGGTGCGTACCCTCGGACTGTGGAAAAAATGCCCATTTATAATGCTGCGACCTAGGGCAAGTAGCACTGTCGGCGGATGCTAAAATAGTGTGAATGAGCGACTCGGCACTGGCAATCCATCGAAGTATCGGCTCAAGACCGAACGAGGGATAGCACTGGTACAGCGCCACGACACTTTGAATGTTTTCTGCTTTTGCGACGCATGCTTTGTAGAGCCATTTACTTAACTAGCCTCTCTGCGTCAAACTAATTCCATTTTGAGCCGCCTTGGTCGTGTCAGTGACTAACCGTGAGTTGGCTTGGCCCCATCTCACTCTCAACAAGGACAGCGATAGGTTGCTTAGGTTTCTGAGTAATTTCAGTACTAGCACTGCGGGAAGCCATCAGTATTTCCGTAGATAAAGTAATTAATTCAAATGTACAATTTTCCAATTGATTCATCCATGAATATATTTATTATTGGACTGTTAACAAAGTGTTGGATAACTAAATTATTTAACAGCATATTTTTCCTGTGACAAATGAAAAATGAAAGCAAAGATAAAGTGAACACCAAAGATAACATTTGGCCATTGCTTTATCTGCTGGTAAACCTTTCCTATAGGCCATGTTTTATCTCTGGACAAAGCAATCCCTTTGTTCAAACAATAGAAAAGTTTGACTTTGGAAGAACCAATTGACAAAGCATCTCTTTGCTTAAATCTAAAGAGATTGACAAAATGGTGATTTGTATGTCTACTTTGACCACAGACATATTTTTTACATATCCAGAAGATGTTCCATTTGTTGGATAAATAATTTCACTGCAACTTTACATGAAGGCGAAGAAAAGGAATATCAGGGGACAAATATAGGAGTAATAGGGTACATTTATGTCAGTTGGCTTTTCTCGTGACAAAGCAATGGTGATCCGCAGTGTAGGGTCAGCTAGCGTAAGAAACATCATTCATTACAACATCCAACATCATAACAGACAATCGCGACTTTCTTTTTTTTCGTCATCGTAGAGTACAAGAAGCAAAAAGCACATATAACTATCACGGATGGATAAACTAAAATCTGATACAAATCTTCTCTTGTCCCTCCAAATGCGAGAATTCTGCTTGCTTCCTGACTTGCTCCTCGATAGCGGCAGTCCACTAGACATGATCATCGTATATAGCGATGCCGCCATTTGGGATGTGTGAAGGGGCGTACCTTTGGAGTATCTTTAGCCCTGCCCCAGTCGATGAGTGTAGGGGAGGTAGCTGCCATATCCCAAAGGAGATTACCGGGTTGGATATCGGTATGAAGCACCTTGTAGTTGTCGCTAAAAACTGAGTCAATACGGGCCACAAGGGGGTTGGCAAGCGCGTCATGAAGACTTACACATAGTACTTCGCTTCTTTTATAATCAAGGGGATCTTGCTTTTCTTGAACTCATCCTTGCATCCCTGTATATTACCCTGGCTGAGATATTGCTTGTAGAGAACGTTGTTCCAGTAGTCAGTGACGGTGATATGGTACTTGTTATCGACGCCACGGAAGACGATCCAGTTGAGGTTATTGAACTTCCCCTTGTCGAGGAGTTGTTGGACCTTCGTCAACCATTTGATCTCTTCGTCGTGTGTTTGCCCGGGTGCTGTGTGTCATCGTATCTCTGTCAGGAACAGTGCAGAGGCATGCTGATGAACCCTCACTCTTTCCAGACTTCGCGTAGGCCGTCACGTCCTTCTTGGTTGACGGATCGGGCCAACCGCCACCCCCCACTTTGTACGTGATCGCGGAGTTTCCTTGGTCATCTAATTTGGTAATGGGGCGAGTGACGCCGTTGAGAGTGAGCGTGTCTAGAGGGGGGACGTCTGAATACACAAAGAAGGATGCCCAAAGCAACGGCATACCAGCAAAGACGGCATATTCTGCTGCGTTGATGACCTGTTGGCTCTGTATGTACTCGACCGTCAGCAATCGTTCATACATCCAGAGTACTGGACTATACCGGTTCCGTGGCAAATACCGCCTTCATATTCCCTTCATCAGTAGGAAGGGAAAGGGCTGTGACAGCGCATGCAAGCAATAGACCAAGACTCTGTCGTAGGTGCATTGTGATCAGGAATTGGGATGGTCGGGTGAAAGCACCTACAAGTCGCCCCAGTATTTAAGTGAATGTTCTTCCTCTGTTCGGCGGATTTGTTGCTCGCCCTCCGAAATACCGATGGTTCCATTTTTGTGGCTGTAGCATACGCGCAACTCGGTTCCAGTCAACGGGGATTACTTCAGAGCGGGGAAAGGGGGAAATAGGCGACGATCGCGAACGCTGATTATATGATGACATTCCACCAGAGCATTCTGACAGCCGTGAGGTCGGTATATAAGTATCGAAGTACACGCCGCAAGTCGCTTCTAAAGAAAGAAACTCAACAGCGAGGAACGGTCAGAAGTTTTCTCCTAATAGAATACCAACTTTCCGCATCGGAATTGATGTTTCAGCCCCATACCGAAAGGCACTCTTATAGAATATTCGGTCCTAAGGCGAGTGACGTTAGTCTTGGTGAAACCACTGAACAAAGGTAGGAAAGTGCTATGTCAGTAAGTGACTGAGTCCTTCTTTGATTGCAGAGACGCGTCTCGTTTAGGGGTGACTATTGGGGAGCGCGGGGAGGCAGCATTGCTGCCCTCATAACCCTCTTCTCCGCACGTAGATGCTGTATGATCTGTCGCAATTCCCTGATTGTGCCTTCATCATCTGCTACCATTGTAATTGGCAGGTGCATAAGATTAGCGCATGAGCAAGGGTTAATCACGTACTGTGAGTGATGGCAATGGCTTTCTCGTTCCGGTAATTTGAGAGCTGCCGTCCGCTCGTCTTTTTTGTCTGTTGTTGTTGTCGTCGTCGGACTCGAATGACGAAGAAAATCCCGATGCAAAAGGCAAAGGCAATTCCCCCAAGAGTGCCATGAATGATGACGCCCACATTTGGATGGGATTTGGGTCCATTTTTGACGTCTGGAGTATTCGTTGAGGTGTATAAGACCCCCGTCGTATGTGACGACGGTTGGGGATTTTCAACGGTCTCAGCCGATGTATGCAGGGCTTTCGCTTTTTGTGAGGACACTGTAGCGCTGTCAAGGCTTTCCTCGCTGCCATTGGGCTAGCGATTAGGATATAAATTGTTTTATGACCCAATTTGACGATGCTCACATTGTAGTGTAAACAGCATAGTCAAATAGCAGCAAGACCGGCTGGTCTTGAGAATACGCAGCAATGCTGAAGTTGTGAGATCCGTTCGTCATGGTTTGGTTGACATAGACTGCCACGTTATAGAAAAAATCGTGTGTTTTCTCGGCTTTGTGTGTGTAAGTACCGACCAACTCCTCATCAAGGAAGAACGTGTAATTTGCGAAGGCGTCGAAAGTGTCGGAGTGGGGAGGCGGTGTGTTTGCGATAATGCAGTATACATATAAGGAGACACCTATTCAGGCGGTGGTACACGTCAGGACGGAATGAAGATTTCACGGACCTGTGAAACTAAAACTGGCTTTGTGGGGTGCGTTTTTGGGGTGGTAAGTTGCATCGTGCCAGGTTCCGTTGTGCGCTAGAGACGCGTTGGGCCTCGCGCTACCGCCATTGGGACTCCATTTGTTGGGTGGGATATACGACGGGACAACGTGCGTCATGGCATCCCCGAAACGGTCGTCAATAGTCACATTCCGCAGCGCTGCGTTTTCGGTAGCCCCGACCAATGACAGAAAGGATGAAAGTAGCATTACTGCGCTGAGCATTGGCGTCGGCATGAGTGATGAACGGGGGAATTAACGTGTTATCTCCGTGGTTTTGCTAATAAAGGCCGCGGTACCCAGCCTCTTGAGAGCTTACATCTCATGACCAGGAAAGAGTCCCTTCCGTGTTGACGGTATCGCTTCAATTGAGTGTATAGTTTGTTTCAGTCCCACCTGAGTGACTGAGTCCTTGCCGCCACTTGGAGCCCAGGAGCATGGGTGGAACAGAGGAGCCAAAGAAACTAGATCATCAATGGGTCACAATAATATTTTGTAAAGGCGCGTACATCACATTGCCTTTCTCCCAGCATGCCTACGGTCGTCTACAGCCCCAGGGATAATACTGGCGGCTAACGCTGCCCTCATACACCTCTTCTCCACGCGTAAACTGGTATGGTTTGTGGCAACTCCCTGGTTACACCCTCATGATCTGCTAATTCAGTGCGCCCCGGCCCGTTCCTTGGAAATAGCAGGTCTGCGGGGAAGGCTGGGCGTGGACCACGAGCCATGTCAGCATCGCTCTCGTTGTGAAATTTGGGATCGATCCTATGCTTTCGTTGGTGGCGGACTCGGACGACCAACAGAGTGCCAAATGCAAGAGACAAAGGCAATCGCCCCGAGTACGCTGTATGAGCCTGACACACTTGGAACCGTACCGACGTTTTCCTAGAGACGAAATGAGTATCCCCGAGCAATGGTTGCATCCAGGCTGGCTGAAAACGTTAATCATTGATAGAATAATTGGGAGACACGTACTGTACATTACACTGCCCTTGTGCACAGGCTGCCCACTGCGCCATCCATGGCTGAGTGCCCGAGCCCACGAATGTCGTGCAGCGAGAAGCTGAGTATGATAGATATAGCTGTGGAGGCGCGTACTCTTCATGCTGCCCTATTTGACGGTTAAACTTATGCACAACGGAGTTATGTTGTGTATGAATATGGCCCCACCCTGTAACGATGTCGCCATCAAATTCTGCTGCCGTAGTACTTACTATATCCCTCTGATATTTCGGCCAGCCTTCATCTCTCCCAGTTCCCCAGGATACACAGCGAGCGCAGGAGTACAAAGGGGATACAACGACCCCGCCTCCTCATGCAAGCTCACAAACAGACCGAACAGCGAATGATGGAACCTTGCGAACCTTATGCGTGGCTTGAGGCTGATACGCGTCTGGAAAATGCCCGTGACGGTCGTTGAGCTCGGCTTGCGGAGATGGATCCGCCAGTGACGGACCCAAAGAGGCGCCCCCAGCGCTGATTGGGGTGTTGGTGGTGTTGTCGTGGAGGATAGTACATGGGCGGGATCGGCGGGCACAAACATGGCCAAATATGTTCCCCGCCTCCGCTGTCCGCAAATAGCAACACCGTACTGCCATGCGTCCATTCAATTCATGGATAGTTAAAATGAGTGGGGCTATGTCATAACAAGTCTACCATACACTGTGTAATGCATAAATATCGTAGGGTGATAGAAACACAAGAGAGTGAAGTTCTCAGTGACCCACGTCGGGACGTGCGTTGCTGCTGTCGTGCGCCACAGCATACGCCGCAGTCTGAGTGTCCGCGCTATAGCCCTTCTCTAGTCCATCTCCCCGTGCCAGTGGTTCTGAAGGAGGGCATGTTTTCGATTGTACAATAAATCTGCTTTGGCGCCATAGCTTTGCTTCTTGTCGGCTGCTCTTTGTTTGTCGAAATCGATGCAAGAGAAAGGTACCCGAGAGGATGAAGACAGCTAATCCGGCGAGAGTTGCGGCAACAATAATTCCCACATTCGGACGAGGTTCTGGGGTACTCGTTACATCCGAACCGGATGTGGGCAGGTTGGATGTTGGCGCGTCCATTGAGTGGGCAGGTGTGAGAGTACGCATTGGGGTCTTGATGGATGTGGGTGCATTGTCACTGACGCAATGGCCTTCGCTGCAATGATGACCGGCAGTAAGCGGATGAGATCATCAACGACTGGATCAAACTCACCATGTAGTGTAGACAGCATAGTCGAATAGCAGCAAGACAGGCTGGTCTCCGGGATATGCAATGATGCTGAGGTTATGAGATTTGTTCTCCAAGGTGTGGTTGACATAGACTGGCACGTTATAATAAAACATGCGCGTTTTTTCTGCTTTGTGGGTGTAGGTACCAACCAACTCCTCGTCAAGGAAGAATGTGTAATTTGCCAAGGCGTCAAAATATTGCTTGTGCATGGGTGGAGTGTTTGCGATAATGCAATATACAAACAAAGCGACACCTATTGGAGTCATGATGATGTTGGATGGAGGGAGTGAGCATTTCACGGACCTGTGAAACTAAAGCTGACGTTGAGTGCGCTTTCTCCAGGGTGAACAGTCGCGTCATGCCAGGTTCCGTTGTGCGCTAGAGATGCGTTTGGTCTCGCGTGTCCTCCGGAACTCCATTTATCGGGGGGAAGATATATAGGAATGTTATGCGTCGTTTCATCCCCCCCGCGGTCATCAATGGTAACATTCCGTAGTCCCCCCGCCGCGGTCCCAGCGGTCCCAGCCATTGTCATGAAGGATAGAAACAGTATCCTTGGAATGAGCATGAGGAGGGCGCAATGAAATGGAAAATTATATTCGCTATCTCCGGGAGTGTGGATGATAAAGGTTGAGACGCCCAGCCTCTCAAGAGCTCGCATCTCGTATCCGGGCAAAAATCGGGCGTGCGTCAGCATTATCGCTTCAGTTGGGTGTTCACCTCGTATAAAATCCCTACCTGAGCCCTCACCTCCGCCTGCTGATAGATCCAATCATGAACACTGAAGGCCACGAGCTGGTGTACGGAGGTGACAACGTCAATGCTGCCTTCGTTCGTAATCTTCTTCCCGGCACGTACATCCTGCATTCTGGCCGCAGTTCCCTGGTCGTACTGCCACAGTTTCTTCATCCATCGACCCCAGGCTCATGTGTTCAATCAGAAGTTGGACATTTTCATCAAAAGGAGGAGTGAGATACTGCACAACGCGCCGACGCGAGGACGAAAATGGTGAGCATAGTGCAGCCTGTCGTACTCTTTCCTTGAGGGAGGGATGTCACAGTGTGGGTTGAGCATTTGGCTCAGATGCGCCATCGTTGAGACCACGCCGCCGCACGCAGGTCAGCAAACGAGTGCGCCAGTGAGTGTTTAGATGTGGCAAGCCCTTGCTCAGAAGACCGATAAAGTTTGTTGCATATTGTGGCGTCGTATAGTCTTGGGGCGCCAGATCGTAGACTGCTGCAACATTTTATTCACGAGGCTCGCGTTGTAGCGTATGTGACACAGCCGATCATGGGAGAGATTGACAAATGAGTTCATCACGAGGCGAACATTTCCGAAATCCAAGTTACTGATCCAGTAGACTTCGAACCTTCGGTGTATAGGGCTTTCCGAGGGAGGCATGCATTGTCAGACCCTACCTCCAAAGTCCGTTGATATATGAGTACTGGATGAGTTGCAGGCACTTGTCCACGGTTCGCGACCACTAGCGTTCGTTTACTGAGAATGCGGTGAGGAGACAACTGTCCAATGTCAAAGTCAAAGATAGATTATGTGGGATCCAGTGCAACGCGCAGGGACTACTCGCCTCAAGAAGTGGAACGCTGAGGGACAGTGCGGTCCATAAGTGTCATCGTTGATGATGGTTAAAGTTCACGCGCACGTGCGGCGAGGGCGGGTTGTCGGATTAAACACCACCAAACATCGCGCTCCTTGTTTCCCTTCCCGCTGGTCGTGATCCAGAATCAAGTCTTGTCGAAAGCACATCGACGCTTTGAAACATGGAAACGCGTACGCGTCAACACGGAACCAATCAGGCCATATTTGACCCTGCCTTCTCGAATCCCCTGATATTAATGGCCACATTTTGATGATTCTCTATACGACCATACCTATGGAGCTAGCTGGACCCCATCATCTAACTCACTCCCCAGATGCGGTCGAGAGCATTCTATCAGCACTTGGCAAGACGAGAGTTGTTTAGCCTGAACTTTCACGCGAGGTGTCTACTGAATGGTGTCGAATTTACGGTTTGAGAAAATGGGGATCCCCCGTAGGAGAAGAATCCTCATATGACACACCCGCACACAAATTGCATTCTAAAGTTATGTCTTGATCTTGTATCCCCTCGTGGCTCCACAAGGTTCGTGCTTGCTGTTCTCACTGTTTACACCTACTAAGTAGTATAGGTAACGAACGACTGTTATGCGAGGGAAGACCTCGCGGCCGGGCACAGCTCGTGGTGCTTTCATCACCGGCTTACTCCTCGTAAAGATCAAGTATGGTAACTTGGGCAGTCGTTAAGTGAGAGAATCGGAAATTTGCATAATTCCGTATGATTATGGTGAATACATCCACATGGACAACTGTAGCGTTTCGAATGAACGATATTCAAGCCCTAGGGGAGTACACCGCTTGTCTTACCATGTGTAATCCTCACTTAGCCTCTCCAGAGACGACTCCAAATATAAAAGGGAGCATGCGTCCACCCAGAATCTTCAGCAGGTCTCTCCTCCTCCCGCTCTACACTCCATTTCCTACGTGGCTGGTCCACTTCTCTCTTTAACTCTCCTTTTGCTTGACGTCTCCTTTTACGACCCAGCCGCCATGCATTTCCGACAATTGTTATGGACGTTCGTGTTAATGGCTTCTGCTATAGCGGCCCCCGCCCCCATCTCTGAGCGAGACTTTGATACCAAAGTCGGGACTCGACGCTGGGGTGCCCACCCGCGCTACGGCGGTAACGATGCTGTATGTGTCTGCCTTTGCCCCTGCCCCCGGTTCATTCACTAACTCATCACTAGTATCGTGTTGCTGTACTTGAAGCGAGAGGACCTCCCAAGCCTGCCCCAAGGCCTGTAGCGAAGCCCATTGCAAAGCCAATTGCAAGACCGCCTGCTCGGCCAGTAAAGCCAGCGGCCCCGGCCAAGCTACCTGCAAAAGCCGTTGCACCCGCGAAACCACCAACAAAGCCCCCTGCAAAGCCAGGCCCCGGTACACCGCTCCCGCCCCCGCCCATTAAGCCTGGACAACAATGTGGCGTCAGAAATGGGAAGGGTAAACGCGCCTTCGATGTGTCTTGTTGTATGTCATTATGGTCTCGTGCTATTGAGAGGTTATCTGACCGCTATGTTTTCGTAGCCGTGAACTCACTCGAACTCGACGGTGTCACTCGGTCAATCACCAAGCTTAGCGAAGAAGACCAAGGCAACTCGGCCATAACCTACAAGGTCGACGGTGGCTGGCCTGACCCAAGAAGCGGGCAAATCTACACTGCGTATGCGAAGACAGGAAAAAGTAAGTCTTGTGTCTCCACTTGAGCGGATGCGTTGTTGAGTGCTGGTTACTCAGAATCAGGCGTAACGTTCGACGATGAGATTCGTTGGCTTCGCAGAGTCGATCAACTATTAGCCAATGGGGCTTGGGATGGACACAACTTCATTGTGTTCCGCGGCGTGTCCGGGAAAGTCAAGATTCAAGACACCTCGTTCTTCATGACGTTGTATCCTCTCATGCAAAAAGGCGACGTGAAGGGCTGTGAAGCCGAAGTGATGAAGAAAATTGATTTGATTGTGGAGGAAGCCAAAGTCTATGTGTAAGTCCCATTAGTGAGCCATTCTCCTTCGTTAAATCGAGTATGCCGTGCATAGCAAAAAATTCAAGACCCTCCATACCGATATCCAACCTAACAACATTCTATGGGACAAGGCTGGTAACAACCCTACTCTCATCGACTGGGGCCAAGCTACGAACGAAGAAACCTGGGATTCTACTGTCGAGGCTAAAGTTAGGAAACAAGCGGAATTCTCGCATTTGAAGGGAGGGGAAAAGCTCTGTCATGATCTCAGCAAATAGATACCACTGCCTACATGCATATATCTCTAGTAATTCCATCTATACGAGTTGATGTTCTGAGTGGGAAGTATGGCATCTTGACAGGGCCGCTAAGGAGCGCAACATGTTCAGTCAGTGCGTCCAGAGAGTCAGTAGGCACAGCACTACTTCATTTTCCTTCCACAGTCAGCATGGCCCCAAGGAGCAGTTCGGATATGCACTGACGTCCAACATCCTGGGCGTTGTCACCTTGATAGCGTTTGCACGCCACCTCGGTCTCACTTTCGTGTGGGTGGGACACTGGAATGGTTAGGTCATGTAGCCATGGTTTGGAACGACTTCCGGGCTGTGTATTTCGACGAAGAAACTGAGAAATACACCCCTGCACGAGGTGGCTTGATGGCTTGACTCGAGTATTCTACATAGTGTGAAGATTAATGTGCGTGAGTAATATAGGAGCATCTGGACGTAGCTACTGAGCGGTATCTCGATCTCTTAGCTTCACCCTCGGGCCGCATCTAAATTCGCTTCCCGTGACTGCCACAGTTCGGGTATTGGTGCCTTTCCCAGCCCTTTCGCTTCCTTAAAATGATGATTGTGGGACCAGGACGAAAGTGACAACGTAATCTTTTTCGGGGCAAGTGCTGCTCAAACTTCGAACCGCACGCGACTGAGCGTGGACCGACGCCACCATCGCTCCAGCGTTCATTTATCAGTGGAGCATGACATCTGGGCGAACTTGACAGCTTCCTCTGTCGTTGCACGGGCCTGACTTTTCACCGCATCCAAGCTATCGCTGCCCAATGGGAAGCGCGTAGGCAACGAAGGTTCACGAGATAACTTTACGATCATCTGTGCGGCTTTCTGGGGGTCGCCCGGGACCGGGATGTGATGTAGGTGGGCCCGCACGAGAGAAGTTGGGGTGTGAGGACTCGAGTAGGCTGGATGCTGTGGGCGAATGGTGATTGACGAGGTCCTGTTTGGTATGGCGAATGCACCTGGCTCAACGATGCACGCCCGGATATTCCATTCGGGGACCATTTCCTTCATAAACGTTTGTGTAAAACCTTCAAGCGCTGCGTTTGCCATCCAAAATTCAGTATTTAATGTTAACGATTTGTACAGCGCATTGAAGGTTGTGATGTCTTACCGAATTTTGCTGCGCAGAAGTATGAGAAGCCTTGGGTAGCCGTATAGCCCCCAGCAGCTGTGAGGTTCATTACGAGGCCCCCATCACCGGGAGGATTCACTTCCCGGAAGAAGGTTGCGGCCTACAGGAAAGGGCATGAGCATGATGGCTTGCGCTCACTCACGTTAGATCAAACCTCGCGCGTGATATTGGCTGGTCCCCAGAACACTACATCGAACTGAGATCTCGCATCTTCGTCCGTCATGCCCTCAATCTCCCCCAGCACAGTAAATCCAGCACAGTTCACAACCACATCCAAGCGACCGAAATGGCGCTTAGTGGTCTCAAAGGCCTCCTTGATTTGTTTGACGTCCGTCACGTCGAGACGTTGCACTAGTAGCTGAGTGCTAGGGTATTTGGTTTTGAACTCGTCCAAGTCAGAGGGTTTGCGGCACGTTGCTACCACGCGCTCACCCTCCTCAAGAAGGTGTTTGAGAAGTTCGTTTCCTAGCCCGCGGGTCGTTCCTGTAACTGGAAGGAATACCGTTCGGGCTTCAATATCATCGTAACTGATCACAGTTTACGTACCAAACCAGACACGTCCTTTTGATTCAGAGTTCATGACTTGGGGCGAGGCTGGCGCTGCGCTTTCGGGCGACCTGAAGAGGCTCCAAATGTAGTTCATCATGAGGATGCTTCGACGTTCGGCTTCAGCCTTTCAAAAGCTTCACTCCTCGAGCACTAGTCGGTTCCCCTCCATCTTCGGTTCCCACCCCCTATGAGTAACAGGAGCTACTCATGGTACACTGAAATCCGGCCTAATCCAGTGAGTATGCATTGTACGTAGAAATACCTGGTTTACATTATATTTCACCTGAATATCTACTCCAGGAGGTCATTTCGCCTCCGCGGCCGCGGCCCCGGCAAGCCTCCCAAACACCACCGCCTCCAGCAACGACGAGCCCCCGAGCCTATTCTTACCGTGAACTCCACCAATGACTTCCCCAGCGGCGTACAAACCAGGTATAGGCTTGCCTTCAGCCGAGAGGACGCGGGCAGAAGCATCGGTGTGAATGCCTCCCATCGTCTATGATACATGTCATAGTCAGATTCACGATTATCACTAGATGCAAGAGAATGCCACAACGCACGTAGTGCACCACAGGAACAACCCATGAGGCCAGCAATACACCGTCTGGGCTGAATTGACCGTTATGGAAGTGGACTGTCGATAGAAGTCAGTAATACAGTAGTCTAGCCCTCATATCGAGGCGCACTTTTGCCGAATGGGTCCTTCAGTTCGCCTGAGGCGTATTTGTTATGTTCGGCGAGCGTTTGAATCAAGGCTGCGTTTGGTACACCCGTGTCTTTCGCGAAGTCGGCGGCGTTTTCGTATCTCTTCATCAATCCCTTAGAAACATAGAAATCGCCTGTGTTCCGTCAATAACTCTATCCCATAACGACAAAGGTTGCCCTCACAATGCGATTTCAACTCCTTTTCTGCATCGGCATTGAGTAATAACCTGATCGGCCCCTTCCCCTGCTCAATAATTTCTTGCATCGCCTTTGTTACATTATCTCTTCTCTCCATTTCATCAACAAACCTCTTTCCATCTGCATCAACAAGCAGTGCGCCAACGCCTCTCAACGCCTCCGCTGCAAGGAACTTAGTCTTCGCGCCCTCATCCTTGGGATCAACAAACCCAGTTGGATGCACTTGGATTTCGTCCATATCAATGAGGGACGCGTGCAATGACGAGGCTAAACGATGACCGTCCCCCGTTGCGTGGTCCCCATTTGTCGTAGGCAGCCCAAGGAGATCTGGCCGATACTTGGCGAGAAGCCCCGAGGGAGCGTAGTCAGCAGCATATCCACTGAGTAGACACATTAAGGTAGGTTGAGACAAGAGAAGCAAGCGAAGCATACCCTGTGGCGATAATAACAGCGTTCGCTTGTACGCTTGTGGTCTCCCCGTTGGTTTCATATTCCACACCAGTGACGCGTCCGTTTGCTTCCAGCAGTCGGACGACATGTGCGGACTTAATTACCTCCGCAGCAGGGAGAGTGTCCAGTTTCTTCATCAACGCGGATGTTATAGCAAACCCGGGCGGCGGTCCCCTGCCTCGATGGGTGCGCGCGACGGAATGACCCCCGAGTAATGATACCAATGAAAGGTCGATAGAGAAGTTGGAGCTTAGCCATGAAAGAGACTCTGCAGAGTTCGATGTCAGGGCGTGGATGAGATCTGGCCGCGCCAGTTGTCCTGCAGATGATGTAGTGTCTGCCGTGCTGCAGATGACCATCTATTTACTGGGACGGATTATGAAGGAGAGGATCTTACAATGCTTCAACGGTGTCGGAGACCCCCAGCGACGACTGTGCTTCCGTCCCGGCTCCGTTTATCCCAGAGCTTGCCTTCATCGAGTTTCCTCCCAAGCTAGCACCCACGTTAGCTGCATAGTTCAATTGCTAAGGGGGGACTCACGAGGGCTTCTTGTCCAACAACAAGACCTGGGCACCATGCTGAATCAGTGTATGTGCAGCGCTCAATCCAGCTAATCCACCCCCAACGACGATGGTACGGGTCTGCGAGACGTTCATGTCGATTTCCTTCGGTTGTAGCCAATTGACGAGCAGAACAGCGAGTACAAGGGTGAGTATGAAGAATAGCGACTGGTTTCTGGAAAAGGCCATTCAGGTGCCGCTGCCTTGGTATTCCTGGATCCAAATTCTGTCACCGGGCCCAGTTCTTGGGTGTGCGCTGGGAAAGCCCTCATGCATCTGATCGAGTCCTACCTCAGGGCAAGCCGAGATTCCCATTTCTGAGTCTGGCCACTACTAAGCCCGTATATCAGGGAGTAAAATAGAGAGAACAACAAGGGCAGGATGCGCCACGCATGGTGATCTGCCTGGAAGTTGGAGGCAAGTGTATGTTCCCACGAGCAACCCACATCTGCATGAGAAGGAGCTTGAAAGGAATCTGAATTTCTGAAAGTCGTTTCTCGCATTAAGAATGTAGGAGATTATCTCTCGAGGGGATATAATACTCAGGCCAACTAGCAGATCCACTAGCAGAATATGAGTGCGTAGGATTGGGAATGCATTGAACGACCATAAATGTACGAAATAAATACAATGCTATTTATTTGCTGAGATCGTGGCAGAGCTTTTCCTCTCCCTTCAAGTGCGAGAATTCCGCTTGTTTCCTAACAGCAGCCTCGATATCAGCAGACCACTTGCCAACTTCCTTGGCTCTGCCCCAGTCGATGAGAGTGGGGTCGTTGGCAGCCTTGTCCCAGAGAATGTTGCCGGGTTGGATATCGGTATGGAGGATGCCGTATTTGTCACTATGAACGAGAAACTAGATTTAGCGGGAAAAGGACGACAACTCAGAGAAGGAGACTTACACATAGACTTTAGCTTCCTTCACAATCAAATCAATCTTCTTCATCACTGCGGCTTCGCAGCTCTTCAAGTCGCCTTTTTGCATGAAAGGGTACAACGTCATGAAGAACGAAGTGTCCTGGATCTTGAATTTCCCTGACACGCCGTGGAACACGATGAAATTGTGTCCGTCGTAAGTCCCTTCAGCTAGTAACTGGTCCGTTTTCGCAAGCCATTTAGCCTCTTCGGCGAATGATGTTCCTGGCCCTAAAACAAGCACTCTTAAGGACGAATCCTCCCGGGTAGAGAATGTCCAAACTTACTGCTTCCTGTCTTGGCATAGGCGGTGACCATTTGTCCGTTGGTTGGGTCGGGCCAGCCACCGTCGACTTTGTAAGTCACGGCCGAATTGCCTTGCTCGCCGACCTTGCTGATGGGTCGGGTCACGCCACCGAGTGTGAGAGTGTTCGAGGCTACGAGAATGTAGCAGTTAGGGCTGCTATCGATAGCAAATGGCAAGGATGACATACGACAAGTGGGATCAAAGGCGCGTTTGCCCTTCCCATTCTTGGCTCCACACTGCTTGTTGGGTCCAGGCTTGGTGGGCGGGGGCGGGCCGCCAGGGCCTGGCTTTGCAGGAGGCTTCGCCGGGGGTTTGGCGGGAGCAGCAGGTTTGGCTGGTGGTTTGGCTGGTGCGGCTGGCTTAGCTGGTGGTTTAGCTGGTGCGGCTGGCTTCGCTGGTGGCTTCGCTGGGGCAGCGGGCTTTGCAGGGGGCTTTGCAGCTGGCTTCGCGACTGGCTTTGCGGCAGGCCTTGGAACAACCTTGGGGGGAGCCCTTGCTTCAAGCACAGCGGCACGGTACTAGTGGTGAGTCAGTGAACGGTTCGAAGCACACATGAGAATGGTAAGACATACGGCTTCAGCCATCAAGTCGTTGCCGCGGTAGCGCGGGATCATGTGGGCATCCCAGCCCCGAGCTTCGATTTCATTGTCATAATCTCGCTCAGCGATGGGGGCGGGGGCTGCGAACACCGCGATGGCGCAAGCCAGTAACACGGACGTGCATGTCAATTGTCGGAAATGCATGGCGTTGGAATCGTAAAGGAAGACGTCAAGAAAAAGGAGAAGAAAGAGTTGGAGAGATGTGGACCAGCCACGTAGGAAATGAAGGGTAGAGTGGGAGGAGGTGAGACCTGCTGAAGATTCTAGGTGGATGCATGGCACCTTTTATACCCCGAGTCGTCTCTGCGAAGCTGGACGAGATTCCGTATGGAGCGAAATGCGCTTGGAGTCCTTCCAGAACCCAAACATGGGTTCATCTGAAACGTTGGAGTCGTTCACATGAACGAATGCACTGGCATGAAATCATAGGCGATCATCCAAATGTCCGAGCGTCGCGCTTGGCAAATCCCTCGATGGCGTCTTCTACTCTGCACGAAGAACAGATGGCGACGAAAGTGTTGAGCTCTCTGGTGTCCAACACGGCGAACATACACGGACTTACACTGGAGGTTGGATTACGGTTGGTGTAACTCCCTGGTTCATTGCTTGAAAATGAATCGTCGGCATAGCAAAGTGGTCCCGCGTGGGCAGCAGTTCAAACCGGGAGTCCAAACTTGTTGGTGTGGAGAGCACATGGCGCGTTGACATAAACGTTCCATTCTAGGCGGCTGATACGCTACTAAGCAAAGTTCTCGGTCAACGAGGTCGATCCAGCATATCCATTTGGGGTCAAAGAGTTACCATGATGATCGCCAACCACTCGATACCCGTTGAAAACTTGATGGAGTTACGAATCAGGGAGGTTTTACTATTTACACTGCTTTCCCAGCGCCTGTGTAACTTGGAAGTATCAACATTAGGCAGTGTGGCGGAAGCGCATGTCCGGTTTCAGATAGACAGGCAGCGCTGTAGCATTCAGTTCAGAATTTCTTTTATTTCTTCTTCTTCTATACTATACTTTCCGCGGGGAGGGGGTAGGGTAACGGTGAAAGGGAGGGGGGAAGAGCTAAGATTCGACGCGAAAAAAACACGAGCACAGAACAACCTCTGAGAGAAATGGATGAAAGCGTGGAATAGGTGGAGGAGGGCGTAGACCCAACTGAACAAGAAAGAGGTATTGGTTATGAAAGCAGTTCAAACGATTAATGGTAAAGTGGCTGTACAGATAGCATTGCACGGATGATGCAGTTGCAGAAGAAGAAAAGTAGGGAGCGGCCGGAAGTACCAATACCAAGGAGTGTGGAATAGAAGGGTTCGCGATGGAGACTCCAGGATGTTGTGTAATTGTAGAACGTGTCCGTGATCATGTATGTAAGAGTGAAATTGCCGTGTGCTGCCGTTAAAAAGCTCTAACCCTCCAGAGGGTGTAGATCGTATACGATGCATGAGTCATTGGGCGGACATGGGTGACTGATGGTAGGTAGGGAGTATGACAACGGATCTGGAGCTTCATGAACATTAAGCCGCGCTATACAAAAACAAGTTGTTCGTGGCGGCAATCTATCATGCGAACGATATGAGCGGTTAAAGCAACGGTTACCATAGGCAAGACTTACGGCAATCGTGTTCTCGTTCGGATGCCAACTCGCATGTAGGATCTTCTTGTTAAAATCTAATGCTTCGAGCTGCATCGCATCCCGCAGCGTCCCCGCCCCTTTACCAACACCATTCTTCCCGGCTTTATTGCCAGGCAATGGTCCACCCATCCTCTTCGCTTTGAAAGCGGATTTGTCAGCTTGTAGAACAACGTCGTTGGGACCATCGGTATCGTATATCCGGAAGTAATTGTGGTACGACCCGGTCAAGACGTGCCTAAAGTGAACTATTGGAACACACTATGCCAGGCAAGCAAAAGGACGTACTTGTCGTCGCCTCCCCAGATGCACTCAAACTTATCGAATATACAGTCATTCTCGTACAAGTCACATAGTTTGCCCCGTAGATGGTCATGAATTTGGATTGTTCGTACAGGTCGACTCTCCATATTGATGTCCCAGATCTTAAGCGAGAGGTAGTCTCGCGACAAGATGTACCGACCGTCGTGGCTGAACTTCACGTCTGAAATCGACGAAATGATTTCTGAGAAGAACGATCGCGTTATTGGGTCTTCCTCCTCCTCGAAACCTGGACGGATCGGAATGTTAGCGGGATGACTAGGGACTATCCGTGATCGTACATTTTGCATGTCGATCACATAACGCAGAGTCGCGCATATCCGCCAGCTTTATATTCGACTTGGAGCTCGAATACATGAATAGGTTGCAGTGGTTCGGGTGGAATTCAGTAGCGGTTATGACTTCGGTCAGTTCCTCCATATTGACAGGTTTGATGTCTACAATATCTGCAGGAACCGCCGATCAGTACGCTGAAATACGGAAGACTGTGGATCGTGGAGAAGGTAACGTACTGAAACTCTGATCGCTGATATTCAAATTCCACAGATTGATTCGGAGGTCATCAGCGGAGATGTACGTCTCTTGGTCCGAGTTTACTGAGATGGAGTGTATGTGATACGCGTGGGCGTTTGCGTACACTTTGCGAGGGACAGCGGCTATGATGTTGTCTTGAAGCGACATGCGAGGAAGGCGGAGATGAGAATGTGATGATGGAGGGGGTAGGACACGTTGACCGTCATGGTGATTGGACTCTGAGACCACCCGTAGTGTCTTTTCGAACACCTTCCAAAGCTTGATTGTCTTGTCTGGACGAAGATCAGTCGTCGGAGCCGAGAAGATAGAGAACACGAGCACGTACCGTTAGTCGATAGAAGAAAGTGGGCCGAGTTCTGTCGTTTGCACCATTTAATCTTGTTGATCTTCTCCTCAATTTCTAATGACTTGAGGTAGTCGAACTCCGGCTCATGCGACTGGAATTCAGTGTAGAATTTGTACTCGCATCCCTTTTTCTACTCGATCATTAGCTGACCATGGCTGGATCGATCTTAGAATAGAGACAAGGGAAACGTCGAAGCATACGAGCTTGCCATGAGAGACACGGCGACATCAGCCCAAATCTCTCAGACCGGCAGCACGAGGGCGGTGCGTGCACGTTTAGGCGCGTGTGATGCATGGCAGCAGTACGCACCATTTCATTGCGCTCGAAGAGAACGACTCGGCCGCCCTTGTCTCCCGTAGCAAGGTAGTTGCCAGTCGAGTCGAATTCGACAGTTGAGATGATGTCCGCTGTTTGGTAATCAGAATCGGCGTCGGTAAGTCCTCGACATTCCAGACTGATGCGACATCCACATCACTTTATGAGTGGAAATGAGGGCATACCTTCTGTGATATCCTCTACCTCCCCCTTATCGCCAAAACACTGTGCAAACCGCCAGCCGCCTGCAGATAATGGGTCTTCCATGATGCAGTCTACTTAAGTGATGTTCTGGGACTCAGAAATTTGCGGTCGTTTTCGAGAGAATCGCGGATTCACTGATGCTGTAGATGATGGCGGTGGCGATGGCTTTGGAATCAAAATGTCTCGCAAAATCTAGGCAAAGGATATTTGGGTGGAATGGCGGTAGTAAATGGATAACAAGGGGGAGCCTGCGACTCTGATCTCGTGTTTGGTCCGGCCAAGGGCACCAAACAACCCACGAGCGCTTCAATCCCCGACTCTTTCCACAACACCCACCACCACCAACCCACCACCGCTACTTGGACTTGCAATTTATCATGGCCATTGCCCCCATCACCGGAAAGCTCAGAAAGCGTTTGTGGCTCGATGTTGGCTGCGCATTCGGCCTCGGTGTCTCTGCCGCATATGCCTATTGGTGAGTTTCAATGACAATACTATCGCCGTCTCTTGTCTCATCTTGTGCCAGGTATGGATACCACTTGAAAGCTCGTGAGTCACTTGTGGCCCTTTTGTTCTGTTTAAAGCGTCGTGGGTGCTCATTCTTGTCTGTCTAGTGGAACACCAGGAGCAATTCTACGTCAAACTCGAGCGGGAGAGGGCAGCTGCTAGGCAATAGATGCTGAAGCGGGGAGGCTCGGGCGAGAATCAAACGGATCAGAGGCTTGCTGGGATGTCGAGCGTTAGGGCAGAATTCTAGAGTGACATCGACTGGTCGAGAACATGCCCATGTCGGGTCTCTGCCGTAAATTCATTTCTTCCTCGCATCTGCAGAAAAAAGGACACTTGCATCGAATCGCGCACATCTAATCTGAAAGCACTGGCGCTCATTGAAAGACATTTCTTGCGCGTGCAGCGCCCAACATTCTATCTATCGTTGCGGATGGCGAGAACTGCACGGACAAAGGTACAGTCCAATGCAACACATCGTAAGGAATTACGTTCGAACGCTCGCGGCATGATGAGATGTTAGTTCAATTCCTCAGGCCTCCGCCCTCAATCCAAACGATGCCGTGGTCACTGTTTGATTACACTTCATTGCCCCAGGGATGATGGATGTTGGCCAATCATGCACTTTTCGGCATTTTCTTAATGCCCTAATTAAAGCATTTATCAAAGCAACCCCTCAAACGAATGTAATTAAGCATGCCGAACCATAACATGCAAAGCTGCACAGCAAGCCAGGCGCGACTCCGCCAACTCACGCATACGATCTAACCTTCGAGAACCAGAACGGCCTCTCCTGCTTCAGCGCCACAGGCTGCACATCCCCCGTCTCCACATTCACCGTCGAATAGTCAACTATATCCAACTTGTTCCACTTCCCGTTCACAGGGCGCGAGCGCAGGGAGAGCGTCATGGAGAAGACGTAGCGCGGGGCCTCGCGAGCGGTGGATGCGTGAGTCGTTTCGTGGGCGTGGTGGCGCTTGGAGGGCTTCAAGGTGGAAGTGACGGCATGGTCGTCGAGGAGGGCTGCGGGTATTTCGCCGTCTAGGGGGATGAAGTTAGAGGGGACGCTTTGAGAGTCTATCAAGTTAGAGAGCTGGATTGTGGTCCCCTCGAGTGCCCATTCGCCGACGAGAAGGCCCTATGAACGAAGACGAGTAAATGAGCAGCTGAGTGATAGTTGTACCGGCAATAAGAGAACAATGGATACCTTCATGCGGGAGTTGTACTTCAAGAGGGGAATCATTTGCTGTGGGGTGTATTCCTCGTTGACAAGGAGGGAAAGCACTCGACCATCGGGAAAGAACCGTCTGATTTTCGCATTAGCTACCCGACGCTATACCTAAATGAGGAGTACTTACAAGTATCGGTTGTAGGTTATGAGATGGCTGATCTAAAGATAAACGGTTATAAGAATAATAGCGAACAAATGGACCAAACATACATTGACCCAGTGGTTCTCACTCAATCCTGGCCGTCTAAAATACGATCATTAATATTGATTTGAGTATTCGGTCAAGAAACTTACACATAATGGCACACTGCGATATACAAACCGTCCAGCCGGACTCTAGGTTGTTCGATATATACGCGGCGGTAGTCATGTCCATGTCGCTCGAGAATCGGGACCAACTCGGTCAGCGACGAAATTTGTGGAGGTTTATACGTCGAAACGACCAAGTCCCTACAACGTATATATTGGCTTATGATCCCTCACAATGTCATATAATGGCAAAGCTCACCTCCACCGACCGGGATCCAATGCAAGCAAGCATGCCTTGCGGCACACCTGGGAAAATCGACCTATAGTGGTATTATCCATCTTGTGTACGATGAGAAGTAGGACTTCATCCGGCAAGTCAGAGAAGAAGACAGGTAGCTTCTCGTCCTCGGGGGCAAAAGTCAGGTCGCTGGGGAACGCCTTAACTATCCCCGCGAGGAGTCCAACGAGGTTGCCGCCTGACTCCCCCTTGCGCAGAGTTAAAGACAGCTTGGATAGAGCCAGAGAGACCGCTTCCACAGCAACTCCCTCCGTCATTTGCTCTGCATTTGCTTCCACGGGGCGAGCTAAGACGGTAGCTAGTCTCTCCTCTTTGTCATACGCTCTATCGACGTTCGGGTCCATGCGAAATGCCTGGCGGTACAGGACCATCGCCTCATCGAGCTCTCCGCGCGACTCGCATTGCACGGCGTTGCGGTAGACTCGTACAGCAGAGAAGAGTGCGCTGCTTGCTTGCGCCGTCAACGCCGGCCTGGTAGCAGGCAATCCCGAGATGGTTTCGCTGGAAGGGCCCGGCTGGCTCGAGCCCACTACATGATTCGCAGGTCGTACACGAGGCTGAACCCGAATTGGAAGCGGGGAAGTGGGTTGAGGAGCAGTAGCAGCAGTAGTAGCGCTAGTTTCGGCCTTGGGCTTCTGGATATTCCTGCGCACCTCTGCCTTCCACTGCTCTCTGAACCGTGCGAGCTCTTCAGGCTCTTCTTCTGGAGGAGGAATTGTGGGTTGCATTAAGATGTGTAATCCATTACCTCCGCCATGACTCCATTTCCTTATCTGCTAAGTCCTAAATCTGGGTACTGATAATCTGCTAAGCCTAGCCTGACAATCTGCTAAGTCTCTCCACGTCGTCTATTCCCTCACCGTCGCGCACACACGCACATAGCGCACACGTCGGCTACCCGTCGTCAGAACAGCAAAGATGGAGAGCAACAAGGACGAGGCGAAGCGCTGCCTCGCGATAGCCCGCAAGCACAAAGAGGCGGGGAACTTCCCCTCTGCACTCAAGTTCTGCCGGAAGTCAGTGGCGCTCTTCGAGACCGACGAAGGCCGCAGCCTGCTCAAAGCCGTAGAAGCCGCGATGGGCTCGTCGTCAGAGGACGCACCCACGACATCGTCTTCAACTTCGACAGAGACGCACCCCTCAGCAAGTGGAGCCCGACACCGACATACAGCTGCACCGTCAAGTAGCGGTTCCAGCAAATCGAATGGCACGGCTGGTGGAATGAACGGAGAGAAGCGGGACTATACTCCGGAGCAGCATGGTGTGGTGAAACGGGTTAGGGCATGCAAGGTCACGGAGTACTACGAAATTCTGGACTTGAAGAAGGATTGTGAAGAGGCGGAGATCAAGAAGGCATACCGCAAGGTGAGTAGCACCCACAAACTTTCGTGTAAGACTGATGGACTGGTTACAGCTTGCCCTGGCTTTGCATCCTGACAAGAATGGCGCACCCGGCGCTGATGAGGCGTTCAAAAGTATGTTATATACTCATTTGTTACCGTTCAAGTGCTTATCGCGTTCTAAGTGGTATCGAAGGCATTCCAAGTACTTTCAGGCAAGTAGGCTTCGTAGAATAACGGACATATGCTTATCGTTCCCCGGGAACAGACGCAGACAAACGTGCCGTGTATGATCGAAGTGGAGGGGATCCCGAAGATCGTTATGCTGGGATGCCTTCTCGTGCTTCAGGCTTCCGCGGAGGACCATTTGGGAACGGGAACGGAATGGCCTTTGAGTCTGAGCTCAGCCCCGAAGACTTGTTTAACATGTTCTTTGGTGGCGGCGGCATGGGCGGTGGCAACGTCCGTGGATTCCAGTTCGGCGGTCCTGGTGGTACGTCTGTTGATTCGCATGCATTTATTACTTGATCATGCAACGTCTATTTCCCCAGTTTTCACTGCTTCGTTTGGGCCGGGAGGTTTCCGGACAACAGGCGGGCGAGCACACCACCATCAGCATGCCCAGCAAAACAACGAGCGCGCCGAGCCTCGGAACGTCTTCCTCCAACTCCTCCCCCTCTTCGTTCTCTTCTTCATATCATTCTTCTCCTCCCTCCCCTCCCTCTTCTCCTCATCACCGTCCCAAGCCCCCGATCCCCATTTCTCCTTCAACCCGACCCAACGCTACTCAGTACAACGGTACACATCTAAGTACGGCGTAGCGTACTGGGTCGATCCCAAAGAGTTCTTGAGCCACCCAACCATCGGTCCAGAATTAGCTAAGAGCGGAGAGACGCTGACCAAGTGGCTAGACGATTTGAAGCAGTGGAAGGAATGGGAGCTTAGGGAGGAGACGGCCGATCTCAGGGCTGACCAGGAAGCCGAAGCGAAAGAAGAAAAGGCAAAGACCAACGTCGTAGATCCCAAGAACACGCCAGAAAACAGAGCCGTTCGCAGAGCCGTAAAAGCCGCCATGCGTCGACAGCAACGCGTTAAGAGCATCCCTCGTCCTTCATTACCTACGTTATCGCGATTCGAAGCGTCCGTAGAGCGCATTTACTCAGAGGACCTCTACGCCCAATGTAGACGCGTCGCGGAGCGCAAGGAGCGCAGAAAAGACTCTGAAGTAGGTATCTTCGGAATCGGCGCCGACTGGGACAAGGTGCGGCGGATTGAAGCAGAGGCGATAGAAAGCTGCGAGATTCTACGTGGTTTGGGTATCATACGATGAGCGATTTAGTATAATGGGAGCTATTTTAGATACGGATAATTTATTCTGACATGTCTACATCTGCATTGCTTTCAATGATGTTATCATGCGGTCCTCAGTCCTGTATGTCGCTGCATATCATCCACAATTATATTGAACCATAGTACTTATAAGTTGCATGCATAGGTGACGAACTAACGAGAGGGTACGTATGATGGACAACGGAGTGCGAGTCGAAGAAAAGCTATGTCTGAATGTATGTGGATACAATGGTATCTAATGAAGAATCTTCCGCAACGAAGATGTCGTTATGTAACTGTTATAACTGGGACACCTTAATGATTGTACAAAGAACTGTTGACGAGGCGACGGATACGGAACATGCAGGGACATTACATCCCGGCTTGTCGGTTAAGGATATAGAGTTGCAAGTCTTGCCACCCTAATGCCGTCATAATTAGGAGGAATGTCCACTAAAAAGTTTACAAGACTTACCGCCACCGACACGACACATGACCTTCTTTGTTGTAGTGTCGCCCGCTTTTCCTGACCTTGTCAGCGTAGTCAACTTGCATGTAACAAGCTTTCTCGCCAAGGAGTTCGAAAAGGCGTATTGTGCCTTGACCTCTTCACCTTCCTTAGGTGCGCTGCGCAGAGGAGGATCGACGCGCTCCACCAATAAACCATGGGGGATAGAGTTAGCGATAACAGCAACCTCGATGTCGAGGGGATCTTTCGTGTTGGCGGGAACATATTCATGCACTGGGCCTTGGTCGAAAGTGGGCGTATATGCACCATTTCGAGAGCCAGGACGCGACGGTGTGCGACTAGAGTTTGATCCGTCTCGGAAACTCGATGGAGGAGCCTTGACTGGTGCAGAAGCTCGCGGACCGCCCCGAGGCGCAGGCGGTTGATACACAGGTACCTGCTGTGCACGGGCACGCAAAGTCGCTTCAGGTGTTTGTGCCCGCATAGCAGAGCTCCTGAAGGGACTTGCTGTAGATGGATCATCGTACCTCGACATTGCTGACCCCGGGCGGGAAGCCGATGAAAGATGGAGACTGGGCACAGGAATCATTGATCGACTAGGTGGGCGGGGGTAAGCTCGCCCAGGGGAAGAATTACTCGCGCCAGAAGCAGAGAATGTCGGAGAGAAAGCACGCTGAGACCTCGTCGCCGAAAGATCATCGTCCCAAGTTTCCGACTGGCTGCTTGAGAATGATCGCCACTTTGCGGGTGCTGGGATGTGGCTGGGAGTATTCGGCCGAGGTTTAGGTGTCGTGGCAGAAGGACCAGGCGTAGCACGTCCAGCATTATTGGAAGGTGTTTGAGCGCGAGATGGCGGACGGAAGGTTGGTAATGGTGGGTGCGAAGACTGAGAAGTTGAATACGACGTAGTCATTGGAGACCATGGCCTCGAGGATGACATCGAGGCTCTTGAAAGACTTCTCCTATACGATGCGCCTAAGGGGGGAACTGGCGGTATTTCATCGCTCGAGGTACGGGCATAATACCCAGTCGCAGACGGCGGTCGTTTCTGAGGTGTGCCTTTGACCGTTGCACCTTTCTCCTCAGATTCTATCTTCGTCGAGCTGTTCCAGCGTTGTTTAGACGAACTACTCGAACTGGTTCCCTTGATAGTGCTACAGGGTGTTTCAACAATCTTCGCTATCCTGGGAGATGGATCCGGCGTCAGACTGTGACTATGTTTGTGGTTGGGCCGATCTGGCGTAGAGGGGGTTGCAGGTTGATTTCCCCGAACACCAAATATGGATGTACGCTGCCGCCTGATGACCTTGATTGGTTCTGAGGCTGGAGCGCGAAGAGTCTTTTCAACATTAAGGGGGGTGACTGGTGTACTAGGCGATTGCTTGGAAGATCCTGTGATCTTCCGTGCAAACCTCCTCAACGGAGATATGGAACCCGTAATGCTTGATGAACTGGGAGCTCTTGATGCTCTCGACGCGCTCGGCGGTGTCGCGAGATATCCGCCTCGAGAATGTGTGGTGTGCCCAGACGTACTCGATCCACCGTCACTCGGAGCTGAGTCACCGTTCAGAAGGAGTCGACGGACCGATTCCATTTCTGCATCAGTGCGAGATATTCGGTCACGCAGGTTCTTCCATCGTTGCGCTGACTCTGCGTGTCTTCGTAATGTCTCGCCATTCTTCGTGACTCGGTCGCGGACACCCTTATCTATTATGGATAAAACCTTAGAGGTTGCCGGCATGTAATGTCTGATACGCGATACAATTGAGGGCAAGTTCATAGATGAAGCTCCTGAACTTACTTCTTCTTTGCTTCATACGAATCGAGCAAAGAGTTATAAACATCGATGTTGATTGACGCTCTCGGCTTGTCGCTCCGCTGGGACACAGCAAGGGAATCGTCAGCACCACGCCGGTGGACCTGCCAGATAAACTCCTGGACACGGCCATTAGTCGGGTTTACGATAGCAATGAAGATAGATAGCGCACTTGACACCGATTCACGGCCTTCTCTAGGCTTGACATCATCCCATCTGCCTGGTCCGTGACGGTTCGGAACACCGTTAACCATTTGTCCTCCTTGAGCTCCTCTCGAAGAACCTCACTCTCATCCTGCACGGCGTCCCAGTCCTGCATAAGGGTCGCGTGCTTGCGAAGGATGATAGCGTTCGCATTCTCGTTCTTAGTATCACCGTTCTGTGCTAGCGTGGGTGTGGCGGTGGACTGGAGCCATGGTTCCAACGACTCATTTACGGACTTGATTCCTTTGGATACCGCATCCAACCGCTCGTCCAAGCTCATCAGCGACTGGTCGATGATATTCGTGGTGTTGGTGTTGTCACCTGGGAGTTGAGACTTATGCCGAAGTTCCTGTATCTCTGCGACCCGCCCATAATTAAGATGATTTACTGGCCCAAGAGGATAACGCACCAAAGATACGCGTCTGAATATCCGATATGTTGTACGATAGCTCTGTAATATGGGTCGATATGGCGAGAATCCTGAGATCCCTGCTAGCTGTGTCGGAAAGTGCACACGGACAAAGATATATCGGAAACGCACTCATCCTGGCTCTTTCGCTTTCCCAGCTTCTTGCTGGCACTTGCGGTGATTGTAATGTTCTCTGATGTGTCTGTTCAGTGGCCATGCCGTCTGAGTCACCGCGGGTACCTACCTTCATCGGCCATTTCCAGTGAAACCTTGGACGACGAAGCTGAGCTCCCGAGTGATGAGGTGGGGGGCGAAGGCGGTACATAGTACGCCGAGTTTGAGGGCGAGCTCGACAATGAGCTGCGAGAGGACGAGGCCTTGAGTGAGGACATAGTGGAATGCTGAATAAACGAGGGAGCGGCCGAATTATTATAAGGGGGCTGGCTTGGGAACGAGGTCGTGAAATGAAAGCTAAAGTGAAGGTTGAGTGGAATCCTGCAGAATATTTCTAGATGGTCATGGTAAGGTAGAAAGAGATGATTGTCACGGTCGACGCGGTTGGCGTTCAGATGGTTGTTGCCAAATCAAGACAGCTCACACGTCGGTGGCAAACGCGAGCACATGACAGTTTGAAATTCCCGAAAGCAATTGTACAAGCAAAATTACAAGGTGACTATGGAAATGGTCCTTGACATGGTTAGAGAAATTCTACGGATCAACGTCCATCTCGTTCGACGCCGCTAAATGCGCAGAAATGCTGGTAGGTTCGTGTTGTTGAGTTTGCTGCAACTCGTTTTCGATGTCCATGCCGTGGGCCTGTGCTATGACAGTAGCGAGCTCCTCTCGCGCTTCCTTATCAGCCTCCTTGAGCATCGCTTCTCGACCCTTCTTGCTTTCCACGGGGTCGACGGAATTGTTGAATCCGGGCGTGAGTCCCTCGAGGGCCCATAGGTAGGAGTAATCAAGCAGACCGTTATTTTCGAGCGCATTTGACAGGGCAAAGCCAACAGTTTCACTGAGGAGCGGGTGGTGAAGTATGGATGGGTAGTATCGCCCACCGATCATGGTAAGCGACATGATGGCTTCATAACCGTCTTCGAGAATCTGCCGGAATCTATACCCATCGGGGGGAGGGGGCAGAAGGGACGAGAGTTCTTGTGGCAGTGGATGCTTCGGGCGATTTGCGAACAAAGAGCCGGTAGATGAAAGGCCGGCGATAGCACTCAGCCTCGGAAGTGGCTGCGACGAAGTAGGAGCAGCGGATGTGGATGTCCCGGCGACGTTGGGTTGGACAGCGGACGGGTCCACCCAATCTTGGTCGACCAACTCATACAACATCCCACACGCACGGCATTCCTTTTTCGGCCCACTACCGTTCCGTTGTGGTATATCTACCAACAACAGTCCGTTCAACCGTAGAAAGAGACCTCTCGAACCCGCATCCACCTCTGACGAATCTCGAATACCCACACCTCCCAGCTTCTGCAGCAAGGATGTACCTGGACCCGCGGGGGTAAAGATGTGTTCGGCGCCTTGTGGCGCGATGCAACGACGAGCGACTTTGAGCCTAACGAAATCATCTACCCATATGCGCTCAGCACCCCACCAAACTCCCTGGTACCTTGTTTGTGTTACTGTTTGCGATGGCGGAGCGGCACCCATGACTTGCGTGTTTAGCGAATTAAATTCAGATTGCGACATTTGTGGATCTGGTGCGGATGTATTGGGGTATGGTCGGGACTGGGGTGCATTGGGTGCACTTTGGGCTCGGACAATGGCGGCGGCAAGTGAATCTGGGGTATTTCGGTTGGGTTCTGAAGGAATGGTATACGTGTATTCGTAATCATCTGTTAGCGACCAGTACGCAGTCAGTCTGGCGGCAATCTGCAGCGCGACGGCGTATGGCGAAGCCGCGTCATTAAATGAAGCAACTTGGTTCGCCGGACATGGATCGAATTTCGTTGTATCTTCGGGCTCTATCTTTAGATTGACGCGAGGAAAGTTTTGCAGCGTGTCTACGACAGCAGCTGGCGCGTAGGCCTGATATGGGAGTACTTGATCGTCACGAAGGAAGTATTCACGATTCACGGCGAGGAGTTTCATCACATAAACTGTGGATTGCTGTACCGTCCACGGTGGTGAGTCGTCTTCACTTTCTTGCACAGTAGACTCGCCACCCTGGGAGGATGGTGGCGCCTGGGTGGGATCCCGAGGAGGGGGCGTTGGCTTTTGTAGAACAGTACTCTTCAGCTTCACATCTTCCACAAGTCCCGGCCAGAAGGTGATGCTGTCTGTGCCGTTCGGGCCGAGTATCGGTGGGTCAAGGGCACACCAGAGCAGTTCACCAGGCCTAAACCAGCGCTTGAGCTTCATGCTCGTCTTACAATTGATTGCCCGCAGATCAGAACTCCTGTCTGGGACGGCAGGAATCTTTGAAACTTTGGCCCCAACATGGGCTCGGGTAACGGAGGTGAAGACGCTCAGGTTGGAAGGTTTCTTGGGCTTCTTGTCGCGTATGGGACGACGAGACGGGCCGGGGGACTGAGTAGGCGTTTTACGCAGGGGCATTATATCGGCCATTTGGTAAGTTATGTCTTTCTGAGCGCGTTTCGTGCAGTATTTACAGAGGCACTGAGCATTGCGGTCGCCGTCTTGCAACTTCGTGAGCCAGACAGCGTGGGGGATGAATTCTGGCACGGAACGAAACCGTTTCCCCGGGGCACCTAGACGGTGATACGACGATCAGACGCTGCACGGCTTGTATTGCATGCGAACGCACCAAAGAGATAAATATCGTGACGTGGGGTGTCTGCCTTTCCCTTGTGGTGATCGTACATTGCATAATTCTTCGGCCATTTTTCGAGGACATAATCCTTTCCAGCTAAGCAGCTATCTTAGTCGAGGAGAGTAAACGGACAGTAGGCAGCTTACTTGGAAGTTCCTTTGCAAGTGCAATTGCTCTCCCTACTTCAACCTGCCACTTCTTGCATATCGGATGGTCGTAGTCCACTGGGTCCATGAAATTAACATGGCCCTCGGTGTCGACCACTCTTGTGGTGTTTACGGGCCAAGTGCTGCTGTCCCCGTCCGACGCAAGTATCTGCACCCATTCTGGGTTTGGAGGCAGACTATACTTCGCAGAATGTGTACGAATCCGAGCAGACATGGTACAACGAGAAGAACAGCTTGTAGTGATGCTATTTCCCAATAATCCTGATTATGACCGTGGGAATACTTATACTGACTCAATATATACCGCGAAAAATACTCGTTCCTTTTCTCAACTGATCTCATTTGAAACTTCTTGAAATTGTTGGAGCCTCACATTTCAAAGTAAGGAATCATAGATTCGCCGCACTTCATCTACGCCTTGGACTGGGTAACCCACAGACTTGGTGTTAAACGAGGCGGCAATAGCGGCCAGCGTCTTTGCAGATCGTCAACCATCATATATTTCCATAGGGCGACGTTTTGAAAGTTCGCAACATTCTTGTATTTCTAGAATGTATCTTTGACAATGGAGTTTCACGACCGTGAAGCCTCTGCTTGAAATCGGAGTCAATTTCATCGAACACAGGACAGACATCTTTTACCCCCCACAACGATCACCACCAACCCCCTCATAAGTGAAGAATGATGAGGCCAAAGTCGAAACACTGGGCTGTCTCTTTAGGTTTAACCGTGGCGACCTACTACACCTCGCCTGGAGGCGTGAGCGTACAGACGTTCCGTAGATCAGGTACACCTCTACCTGGGTCCATGGCGCTATTGACGCTGTCTTTGACTCTGCGCAAGGAGGAGTCAGGCAGTAACCTCGTCGGACTACTCGCAGGCATAGTGAAGGCATTTCCCAGTGACTGTCTTCTTGCTCCGGAGGATGAGAAGCCGCCTGTCTTCTTCTCTGACTTGCCGGATGAAGTCCTACTTCTCATTGTACACAGGATGGATAATACAACTATAGGGCGCTTTGCCCAGGTCTGCCGCAAGGCATGGCGGAGGTGAGTTTCGTCATTATAAACTGTTGTGAAGAATCATATATACATTGTAGAGACTTGGTCGTTTCGACGTATAAACCTCCACAAATTTCGTCGCTGACCGAGTTGGTCCCATTTATCGAGCGACATGGACATGACTACCGTCGCGTATATATCGAACAACCTAGAGACCGGCAGCCTGGGTTGACGTTGAGCGAGAACCACTGGGTCAATATATGTTCAGCCCATTTGTTCGAGCTACCCCAACTATAACCCTTGTTTTGTGCGTAGATCCGCCAACTTATAACCTACAACCGGTACTTGTGAGTCCCTCTCATTCGCGTACAGCATCGCATAGCTGATGCGACTACAGACGGTCCTTCCCTGATGGACGAGTGTTGTCCCTCCTTGTGAACGAGGAATACGCCCCACAGCAAATGATTCCGCTCTCGAGGAACAACTCCCGCATGAAGTGAAGGTGCCCATCGTTCCCTTATTCCCGGCAAAACTATCACCTCATCTATTCATCCACTCATCTTCGTTCATGGGGCCTTCTTGCGGGCGAATGGGCACTTGAGGGGACCACGATCCAGCTCTAGACTCTCAAAGCGTGCCCCCCAGACGGCGGTATATTCGCCGCCGTCCTCGACGACCATCTCACCAGTTCTTCCACCATTAAACCCTCCAAGTACGAAACGTCCAACACATCCACCGCCCGCGAAGCCTTGTGTTACGTCTTCACTATGACTCTCTCCCTGCCCTGTCACTGGCAAGTGGCGGGGGATGTGCAGCCTGTGGCGTTGAAGCAGGAAAGGCTGTTCTGGTTTTCTGAAGGTTAGATCGTATGCGTGAGTAGTCGGAGTCGGTCCTGGCTTTGCAACTCAAGTATGCTTGAGCGCGCCTAAGTACGTTCGTTTTGGGAACTACATTGCTTCAATAAGTTCTCCAAGCAGGGCATTATGGAGAAAATGTCAAAGAGATTGCAACGAGTACATCTCCATATGATGATTGGCCGACACGCATCATAAAATATGCAGCGTGGTGCAAAGAAGTGACATTTCCCCACATGTGCGATCAAAGATTGACCATGGCATCATCTGAGTTGACGCTCGGGGTGGACGTTGAGTTGTACCAGCATCTCGCCATACCAAGCTCATGACAAAATGGCGCATCAAGGGCGGTGGATGGCCATATCCTCTTCCTTGGACGGGGAGGCGGCTGGCAACGGGGGTCCCCTGTCATGGCCCTGACTCACGTGAAGACGCCCCTTTCATGCTGTATGTGATCGGACCGGCGCTATCAGCTCGTGGTCTTTAATGATGGAGCCAAGTTGAGCGACTGCCTTCTTTTTAGATGCCTCTAGTCGCAATCAGCCTCTTTCTTTCTTTCACGCTGTCTTTCACCCTCTTTGACCTGCGCTGGACATAATGTCTTCAATCAAGCTTGGGCAGTCCAGCGGCGAGCGACCTAGCAGAGGAAACTCGTACTCTCCAGCGCCCATGTCGACGAGGTATGTGCTTTGCAATGTACAGTGCATCGGGAGTGATTGACAGGAATTCTGTCGGCAGTCGTTTGGAAGTGGCTCTGCAGAGGATGTCACAGGAATCTTCGCAGCACGAGTACGATATCAAGCGTCTCGAGGTGAGTGCTTGCAATCGTTGTCGCCACTGTGGTACTGAAAGTTTTGCCAGTCGCAGCTTGCTGAGAATCTGAGTAACTTCCGTGCTATTAATGGCCTTCTCCAGGATGCGTTCGGGAGCATTCAGGTAGGTGCTCATCAATCATTCCAGGCCCTGTCTACCTTTCTGCTGCGAAGTTTCTGTTGGCTGACAGCTCCAATCATAGCGGACCACCAAGCGGGCTGACACGGCCCTCAACACACAAATACCGCGCATTTCAGACGAACTCGACGAGTCGCTGGACGCACTGGCAGAACTCGCAGAAGCGTTACCAACGATACGTACCCAGGTAGCCGATATACGGCGTGTCTACACTTCTGGTCGCCAAAAGGTACATCATCTTCCTCTCCCATCCCCGTCCCATCATCTTCTCGCTACACGTTGTCTGATGCTTCCTTTTGCGTTTCCGATAGGCACAATCGCTCGTAGACGACCTCACATGGCTTAACACCGAATTCTACGAGCGCTGGCGGACCATCATCTTCACGCCCAACAGCCCCGTCTCTTTGCGCTGGAAGGCCCTGATGCGGCTGGTCTTTGCCATCTCGTTCCTCATGTGCACATGGCTCGCATGGATCGCGCTGTCAGGCGCATACCGTGCGCATCGACAACGACTTGTATGGGGCGACCGGTTGATGTCCTGACCATTCCGTCCACTTGTTATCACGTTTGCTTCCGCTAATTTTACTAAATCCCGATACGGGAGGACCTTCGTTTGTGTTTGCCTTTTCAATTTCGATTTCTCTCTAGTACTCCAGAGCTTCAATGCGAGTTCCAACTGACGATTTTTACGACGGTATTGCATAAATCAGCGTTCGTAGATTCTACGACATAGCATTGTATCATTATTCCATATATCTCTCTAAATAAACTCAGCATATGCACCCCTGAGTTGGAACCTACCTACCATACACGGTCGTACCTGCAACCTGTAACCACACAATCCATTATCTATTTAGTATTATCTCATGGACGGATTCGACGACCTCCTTGCCCCGTCACGCAGCGTGCTCGAAGAGAACCCATTCGAGGATCCATTCGGGAAACGTTCGAACTCGCCGGATCCTTGGGCAACACCTTTCCTGAATTCCGTGCATGGAGGTGCGCATGATGATCCATACGCTGGCTTCGGGACGTCGAGTGCAGGAGCATCTGCGGCAGCGCCGGGATCAAGTGCATACGATGAACACGATGAAGGCCACCGTACGGTAGAGGAAGAAGCAAAGGCGGAGGTCCCCACTAGCCCTGGTGTGCGCGATGTGCGCGAACCACCGCTCACTATCGAATCAGCAAGCTCTGCGGACCCTTTGGAGTCGTCGCGGACGAAGGAGGACGCGACAGATGTTGAGGACGCTTCGTTGCTGCCACCGTCGGGTTCTACTCAGCCCCGTTCTCCAGGCTTCCGAGAAAGCGTCCCACAGTTCTCAGAAACGGCGACGATACGGCCGCCACAAGAGGACGCATTCCCTTCGTCTTCGTTTTCGCGGTCCCCTCCGTCGTCTACGACCATCGTCACTTCCCCGCCGTCTGATATACACGGCGACGGCGCCGACGCGAATAATGCCGTGTCGCCAATCCCACCGACGCCCACGTCCCCGTCCATGATCGGCAGCCACGCGCAGCCGTCGCCTGTCGTCTCTAATACACACAGTGCGGGAGCGGATTGGGGGACGCCGTTCAGCCAGTCGTCGAAGCCCGGGCTGGCGTTTGAGCAGTCGTTCGCGGGGCTGGGTCTTGGTGCAGAATCGAGTGGGTGGCAAGAGAATGCAACTTCCCCTACTGCCACTACCACCATCACTACCACGAAACCTAGCCCGAGCGAGGACGATAGCGACGATGATACACCCATTGGGCAGACATTCGGGAAGCTTGTCGCGCAGGCTGAGTCTCAGCAAAAGCGTCAGGTGTGTATTGTTTTGCAGTTATTTTTGTTACGAGACTGAGTACTGAGTGTTTTTGCGGTCTGGATGTAGTCATTGCAGAGGAACGACGCTGGTCTACAGCCGGTCTTCGTGATCTCGGTCGACGATCCTCAGAAAGTCGGCGACCCCATACGCGGGTACACGATGTACACCGTCCACACACGCGTGAGTCTCATTCTTCTCCGCCCCATTCCCAGAATATCAAGTTGAAATGTACTCGCCCGCAGACGACCTCCCCCATGTTCCAGAAATCCGCCTTCTCCGTCCTGCGGCGTTACTCCGACTTCCTCTGGCTCTACGAAACCCTCTCCTCGAACAACCCCGGCGTGGTCGTGCCCCCCGTGCCCGACAAGAACCCCTTCGGACGCTTCGACGACCAGTTCGTCAAGCAGCGACGGTTCGCGCTGGAGAAGTGCATCCAGAAAATTGCGAACCATCCTCTGCTGGGCAAGGATGCGGACTTGAAGATCTTTTTGGAGAGCGATACGTTTGCGCTGGATGTGCGTCTTTATTTTAATGTGGATGTGGATATATGCATATGAGTGTACTGATGCTTTGGGTAGATCAAGCATCGGAAAGCTGAGCTTGCCCATGAGAGGGGAGGCATTATGGCGTCCATTGGTCAAGCAGTCGCTGGTCCGAGGTTCTATGAAACAGACGAAGTTTGTCGCTTCCCCTCATCTTCTCCTATCAGTTGCTAACTACTCCTTAGTGGTTCGACAGGCAGAAGGTCTACCTAGACAGCCTCGAGTCCCAGCTACGGGGACTCGCCAAGGCCATCGATGCCGTCGCCAAACAACGCTCAGGTATGTACCTTCGAAGTCATATATAGACTATCTATCTTTTTGTATACGTCACTCATCCCGCAATACGGCAATATTGTAGAACTAGCGGCTGCCACGGGCGAGTTCTCGCAGAGCGTAGGCGATCTATCGGCGTCGGATATAGGGAAGGGGTTGTCCCATTCGTTGTCTGGGCTTGCGGACGTCGAGCGGATGGCGCAGGAGATTCAGAGCACGCAGTCTGAGCAGGATCTAACGACTATCATGGGCACTGGTGCGTTCCTCTCTATCCTGTATGCCTACTTCGTGCCGTTGCTCATGCTCTCGTGTTCTTGCAATGCAGTGGACGAGTACGCTCGGTTGATTAACTCCGTTAGGGTGCGTCCACTCTCCCTCAATTGATTAGTCAGTAGTTCATTTCTACCCTGCTTATTCGTCTAGATGGCATTTAGCTCTCGCATCCGCATCTACCATGCGTGGAAGCAGTCAGAAAGCGACCTCATTCGTGTCAAGCAATCTCACGAGAAGAACCGTGCCCAAGGACGTATCGCAACAGACAGGCTCAGTTACAGTCTAAGCCAAATCGCCGAGGTACATTTTATTCCTCATTCCTCACTCTCATCCTTTGATATAACTATCCTGAAATGATGCTCATAATTTGATTTGTAGGCAGAGAAACGCGCGGCAGAGTCCAAGCACGAATTCGAGCACGTCTCGAAACTGGTGAAATCCGAGCTTGCACGGTTCGAACAAGAGCGGGTGTCGGATTTCAAGGATTCCCTGCACGCGTTCCTAGAGGGTATGATTGAGAGGCAGAAACAGCTCATCAATGCTTGGGAAGGGTATCAACAGATGTTATTGAAAAGGGACAATGCTCGCCACCCAGCAAACGGTCGAGAAGCTCCCGCTCCAGCGTAGATTACTGATTAGGTTTCTGGTCCATGATCCAATGCGTTATGCGAATCAATATATTGAGATCGATAGAAGTGATTACTACAACATGTTAAGTAGAACGATGCGTCCAAGTGTCAATGATTGTTGATGTGTTGTTTTCTTGTCAGTTACCTTCCCGTCACTCACTCACTCCCAATAGCGAGGCATCTTCTCATCGCCCGCCACCTCCAAAAAGTCCGACGGTCTCTCCCGCTTGATTCCCCTCCGTCTATTATTGACAGGTAACCTCTGATACGCCGAGTCCTGCCCCATAGCTTGCTGATTCTGATATTGGTTGTTCCAATTTTGATACCCGCCTTGCTGCAGCATATTCTGCGCCGCCTGCAATTGCTGCTGCTGCTCCTGTTGCATCGACGTAGCCACCGCTAGTGCCGTCTGGAAAGTCTGCGCATGCGAGAGCTCCATCTGTAGCTGCTGGTACTGCATTTCGGTGGTTTGGCGGACGTGCGCCGGGAGGGAGGGGTTTTGGAGCATGACGGAGATCTGGGCAATCTGGGCTTGGAGTTGGGGAATGCTCGCGGTGATGGCCTGCGACATGTCCATTTCGCCGCCAGGTTGTTGCTCAGAATATAGATCCTGGTCAAGATTCGTCGCCTCTGGGTTTGATGCCTGCAAAGTAGTGGATAACCTTTTAGTAAATCGATACACTAGAGGTATGGAATGGGATCACCTGAGGGTCTGATGCTGTTTTACCATCTCCCTCGCCTTCCACTTTCTTGCTCTCTTCGATAGCACGGTCAATATACTCAGTAACCTTCGTCCGCATGGCCTGGTCAGGCGCAAGTTTGTCGAGTGAAGCCACTTTCTTGTCGCAATTGGGACACATGAAGTCGCGTTCGAGGAGATGCGTTTGTATACATTCTTCGCAGTAGACTTTTGCGCAGCACGGCGTCTTTACGGCGTCGCGGAATAGCTTACTATCAATGGGACAGGCGAGGGAGGAGTCTGTTGGAGCCTTCTCGCGAACTTCCGCTACGGTCAAACCTTTCGGTCGTGTTACTCGTTTCTGCCATGATGCCCTATGAATGGCTTGAATTAGCACGTCGTTGGAAGCAAGTGTGCGTGAAAGGTAATGCCCACAGGTCGGGTTGGGCGACGACATAACCTCCTTCGGGAGTGACCATGACGTTCTGCCCGGCATTCGGGTTCTCAACAGCTTTGAGCATACTTCGGGGAATACCAGTCGTGCGCTTTATACGAGGACGGTTGTCGAATTCCCGATCGTTGTTAGTCGGACAATCCTGAATCCAGTGTCCTTCGAGGATTATAAATGAGGATCAGTCTAATGAGCGGACAAACGGCGGCAGACCTTTCTGTCCACATCGATAGCACACGTAGCTCGGGGGCAGAGGCCGGTCATTCTGGGGCGCGGTGAACGGCTTGCCTCCGCGCGAGGGGAAGCCAGTACCACGCGGATTAGTGTAAATTTTGGTCGCACTTGTAACAAAACATTTATATGAGACAAGATGCTACAATACGACAAATAAGAATGCCGGTAAGGCGACACCAACTGTGACATCTTTTCCTGGGTTTCTTCCCAATTGGCGGTTTGTGCTTGGAACATGGCCGCCATAGCTGCGGCCTCATCCTCCTTGGTGATATTGTTCTTGACGAAGACAGGCTAATCCGAAGCGTCAAATCGAGGTATTGCTCAAGAGAATGTGATAAACGCACGGTCGCGGGTTTGGGGGGAGTTGACGTTGTTGCTTCCTCTTTACCATCGAAGCGCTTGGACATAGCACCTCTATGCCAGGCGTTGTGGGTGTTTGCACCGGGCCGTTGGACAGCATCCGAGGTTGGATGCTGGGAATTTGCTCCTGCAATATACATGCCAGCTCTGCCTTTGCCGGGTTTAATGGCAGGCATCCGCTTGACGACGACCGAAGACGACCGAGGAATTATGTGCGAGTCATCCTTGTACTCTTCGCCTGGTGAGCGTCTCCCCTTACATCCCAGGACTTGACTATACGCTCACCTTGGTTTGTATCGGCATCGAAGACGAACAGATCAAAGTCATTCGCCTTACCCAGATTGTTGGCTAGGATGATCTCTCTTTTGAGGTCGAACACTGATATTCCCGTACCGTCGAAGGTCACCCGAGACTCGGCTTTCTGAGATTTGAATTTGTAGAATATTGAAGAAGCCATGATATTAAACAAATATCATATAACTAAACAAACAGAGAATTTGAGAGAAAAGCTGGTGGTCAGTGATGGTGGTGGTTGCGGTTGCGGTGGAAGTGGTGGTTGAGCGTGGCGTTGTTGTGACTGAACGACAATGTCACAGTGTTGCGTGTGGGAAAGTGTTACTTGGGGCAGCCCCTGTCACTAGGAACATCCGAGCGCTTACCGGAGGCTCCCCTGGAGCGCCCTCGGAAAGCAGCGGATCGTCCGTCGCGTTATTGTACCGTGTTTGCAGCGGCGCCAGGTTCGGTGACCCTATATATAGAACCGTGTAAACGTACGATTTCTGCAGCAAATTTTGCGACCAACGCACGACCATGGGTGTTCAGCACGACGGCGCTGAACTGCGCCAGCGCAAAGCCAACGGTGACACGCAAAAACTTGTCATTACGGACGAGGGGAAGAAAAAGGACCAGCTTTTGGACCAACATACTACGTGAGTTACCACTGCCTTCTCAGAAAAATGACTGTTTTGACATTCGTTTGGTAGATATGAGTTTGGTGGACCATGGGGCGTCGTGGCAATCATGACTGGCTTCCCAGTGCTCATGTACTATCTCTGGATTTGCTTGTGGTTCTACGACGGCAAGCTCGTGCACCCTACTTCTGTTGAAGATTTCAAGCCGTTCCTCCTGAGGATGTGGGATCATGTTCGCGTTGTATGTTTCAATTTAGTGACCGAATCGTGCATAGACTGACATGCGGGTTTTAAGGATGCTTATCCAAATGCCTACGCTTGGAAGGTCTACTCGGGGAATATCTTCTTCCAGCTATTCCTTGCCTGGATCATGCCTGGATACAAGCAAGAAGGCTTACCGGTGCCCTCCCTCGGCTACAAGACGCTCATGTATAACTGCAACGCCCTCACCTCCATGTATGTTACCTACATCACCGCCGCCGTCCTCCACTACACTGGTACATTCCGCCTCACGGAGATTATTGACAACTACGGGCACATTATGTCGGTCGCCATGATCTGGGGCTTTGGCGTCTCGTTCGGAATGTACTTCTTCGCCATCGCTACGGGTACGCAGATGAGAATGTCGGGCAATTTCTTCTACGATGTGTTCATGGGTGCTTCGTTGAACCCGCGCATTGGCTCCGTCGATCTGAAGATGTGGGCTGAGGTCCGTATTCCTTGGGTCATCGTGTTCTTCCTCGCCGTCTCCGGTGGCTGCCAGCAATACGAGAAATACGGATACGTCACACCCGTAAGTGACCTCCGTCTCCGTCAATCGTTTCTTGCCTCAGCCTTTCGTTAGAATATGGCGTTCATGATTCTCGCAACGTGGTTCTACTTGAATGCCTGGTGAGTTGGCCTTTCACATCGTCGTAAGAACGCAACTGAATACTCTGCAGTTGTAAAGGTGAAGAATGTATTCCCCAGACTTGGGATATGTATCATGAGAAGTGAGTACTGCGATTCCCTGCTTTCACGGTCGCGTGCTCATTGGTTGCAGGTGGGGGTTCATGGTTATCTTCTGGAACCTGGCGGGTGTACCCTTCGTACGTGGTTCGGCTCCGACGTTTTGACTTTGGCTCACAATTCCGTTAGACTTACGTCTACTCGGTTGTCTACATGGCGTCTCATGATCCCTCCAAGTACCAATTCTCCACTCCTACCTACGTCCTCATCTACTCTACGCTACTCACGGCGTACTATATGTACGTTTTGCTCTTCAAAGCCTCATCCGTCAATACTAATCATGCGCGACAGCTGGGATACCGCAATGGCTCAGAAGAGTCACTTCAAAATGCAGACTCAGGGTATCCACGAATTCCGCAAAACCTTCCCCCAACTCCCCGGCTGCGTCGTCGAGAATCCAACATACATTCAGACCGAACACGGCAACCGCCTGCTTACTAGCGGGTGGTGGGCGTATTCCCGCAAGCCTGTGAGCACCCTTTACATGTTCTCACCTTCTGTGACTCAAATGTCTGATAGAACTACGTCGCGGACTGGACTATGAGCTTTACTTGGGGCGCCATCATCGGCACAGCTACTCCAATCCCCTACTTCTACTCAGTGTTCTTCATCACCGTTCTCATCCATAGATGTAGCCGTGACTTTGAGCGGTACGTTCTGTCTTCTGTAAGCTGTATTTGGGTGATTCAACTCATCCTTGTCCCTTGTAGATGCTCTATCAAGTATGGCAAGGACTGGGAGCGTTATTGCGAGGTTGTCAAGTACAAATTCATACCTTACATCTACTAATGCAATATGACTATGTTTGGTTTATCTATGTTTACCAAATGACCGATTATGGACTGTGTGAATGTGAATGAGTCATGTGACGCTCGGCGTTGGGTTTCTGACTGTGGTGTGCCTGATATAGCAAGTGTGTGTTTTGCTCCGACCACGTAACGAAACCGTCCACACGACGCACCAGTGCGTTCTCCGCGCGCCTTTGCTGCTTCAAAGGCTCGCATAAGCCCAGCTGCCACTCTTATCTCTTTGGCTCCGTGCCAGCGCGATATCAGACGACCTTTTCACGACTCGGCCATCTGGTCTATCCCCTCGCATCCACAGCTACGCCATGATTTCATCCCGAAGGAAGACGCGGACGCACAAGCGGTCGGCTTCAATGTCGAATGCCCCAGGATATGATGATGATGAATTCAACGAACCCCCTCCGCAGCACCCGACCTCCTCTTCACCCGCAAAAAAGTTTGTCACCAATGTGAGACGGACACTCAGCCAAACGAGGCAGAGAAAGAGAGACGCAGAGCCAGTGAGTCGCGCGGTCTCGTTGTGCTATCTTCAGTATGCTGAAGGCGTCGACCATGTGCAGCAAGAAGCAATGCCGCCTCCGCCGTACGCACCGTCCTCAAGTCACTACCGTTATCACGACCCCTCTACAGTGCCCTCCACATTTCCTCCGACCCTTGAGCAAATAGCCATGGGCTTACATATCTCACGCACGCCTCACTTACGGACGATGACAGTTGGTCTCCGAGGAAGGGGAAACTCTTCCGTCGGAAGAACCCCCAATACCCCTGACGTCGCACAAGTGTACTATTCGCCGTATCTGTCGCAGAGCAATGGCAGCACGATAGTCGGAACCTCGCGTTCCCATTCCAGGTCCAGCTCGCGTGCTCATGCGCGAACTCCCCCCGTCCAAGCTCCCCCAGTTCCTATCTTGCCACAACGCTCCGTATCTCTTCCGCCCCCGCCGCAACGTTCGTCCCTCAAACGCCCCTCTAGCCACACTCCCGAACCCACACCACGGTCTACATCCACGACACCTGGTTTGTCCAACGGTTCTGTCACATCCGCCTCGACCGAGTCTAGTCTCAGCACTACCCGTTCGTCGCTACGAGGACGCTCACTCCTTAACTTGTCACTCAAAGGTAGAGTGGGTTGGCTCCTACCGGGCAAGGGCAAGCAGGCAAAGAACAGCTCTGACACACGCTTAGCTGTGGCTTACGAAGGCGACGAACAAATTATTAGGAAGGCCGTGCGATTTGATGAGCGTGTCTCAGTCGATGCCCAGCGCGACAGCGAGGAGCTTGCACACACAACTTCTTCTACCCCGGGGACAGGCCGTTCGTAATCGACGAACTCGCTCTTCTCTTGCAAACGCTAAGCGCGTCTTTGCTTTGGTGATATACGGCTTCTTACTCATCTCTCGTCTGGGTCGGATTACGGAGCTCACTTTCCGGCTCCTATGCTTAGGCTTTTTCACCCTGTGCCATTTTGTTTCTGCACCGCGACACCTCCCCTCCCCCATCTACACATTTGCATGCTCTTATATCTTTATTTCACAACTGCGCATTACTAGGCAACACTATTTTTATTCGTCAATCACATACATACACATATTGCATATCATTACACTCCAGTGCACCCGCGAACGCTCCCGCCTTGCTGCACATAGTATTACCCAGTGTAGATGTTCAATACAATGTCCAACTTGGTTCAACTTCGGTGGCTGGCTGACGGAAGTATAACGGCTTGTCGGCAGCGGGCAGGCGCTAGGGTTCGGCATTTCCCCTATCCAACTTTCGAAGGGCTGCGCCCTCGGCGACAGCTTGTTCCCTCTTCCACCCTCCACCACCTCCTCTGCGCATACCTTCGACGTCGAGACGGCTAGCTTGAAGGACCTTCTCAACGCGTTACAGCAAAGGTTCAGGTTATAGAATCCGGCATTCGCGCTTCACGTGCGTGGCGCTAGAAATTAGAATCCCAAGAAACTTCGCCCTCCCACCCCCGCGAATCGTTCACATCGATGGCTCCAGTAGAGACAGAGTATTATGACTTGGTGCGTCGGTTACTTTGATCCTTTGGGATAGAAACTGACGTTATATCATGTTCATCCGTGTCCGTCGCGATGTAGCTGGGCGTGCATACTGATGTCGAAGATGTGGAATTGAAGAAGGCATACAGGAAGCAAGCCATGAAGGCGCGTCAGAATATACAGTGTATGCCAAAGACTAACGCATTGCTGTCTGTCATTAGTATCACCCCGACAAGAACCCGTCAGCCGACGCGGAAGAGAAGTTCAAAGAGATCAGGTGAGTCATATTGCCCTCATGAATGTCCAGAATTTAACTGTTTAAACATTATAGTGTAGCCTACCAGGTTCTATCGGACTCGGTGCGTATCATGCTTTCGCTTTGTGTTACCTGGCATTGACATAGGCTGAAGAATTTGCGAGCCGTTTACGATAAGAATGGGAAAGCAATGGTGCGTCTAAGCGAGTTTTCTTCCGATGATTGGTGGCTGACTCGCGCGAATTTCTAATCAATCGGAAATGCGTATGCAGACGGACAAAGAAGGAGCGCATACAATGGAGGATGCGGCTGGTTTCTTCGCAAATGTCTTCGGTGGCGAACGGTTTATGGACTACGTGAGTTGCACCGAGTTGACTCAAGTATGCATTACCTCACCTACGCCCGTTAGATCGGCGAAATATCAATCATGAAAGACATGACATCGACCGCTACAGCAATGATGACTGAAGAGGAGAAGACAGAGATCGAGCGACAAATGAACGAAGGCCGGGATGGTGCTGCTGCGACTCCAACTGTGGCTGGTGCACCCGCTTCTCGTACGCACCTAACGCTTTCCTTTCTGTCGTATTCCTGAGGATGACGTGTGGACTCGAAATATAGCGGCGGATGTTCATGTATCGCCTGCTCAACCTTCCTCTCCTTCAAAAGAGTCGCAAACGCCTTTACCCAGCTCGAATCCTCCGTCCGTCACGTCCAGTAGCAACATCGCTGCTTCATCCGTCCCAACCTCCCCATCAGCACCCGCCGGCGCCGCCGTACCTTCATCGTCGACATCCAAAGACGCCGCGAAAGATGCGGCCGATGCTAAAGAGAAAGACAGGAAACGCAAGCTTACGACAGAGCAGAGAGAGGCGTTGCAAAAGCAGGAGCAGGAGCGGAGAAAGCGGATGCAGGAGAGGGTCGAGACGTTGACGAAGAAGCTGATTGAGAGGCTGAGGCCATTCGTGGAGGCGAAGAAACCTGGAGATAAGGATGATGCCGAGACCGTGGCGTTCGAGGCGAAGATGAGACGAGAGGTGGAGGATCTGAAGTTGGAGAGCTTTGGTATTGAGGTGAGCTCTATGTCTTGTTATGTCCGAATACCCCGGCGCATTCGGGCAGGATCGAGCCAAACTGCGGCCGCTCGAGTTGCTTTGGATCGTTCTACGGCTGGTTCTTCGGTTTGGTATTCTGGTTTACACCGACTATCGCACCGTTCTCATCCTTGTCACGCGTGCCCTGTCCGGACTGGGCGCAGAGTTCCCCAGCATACCCCAGCATCTCTAAGACCTCCATTCTCCATGGAGTTTTCTCAGATCCTTGATCTCGTCTGTCACCGCCGGTCTGTGACAATTACACAGCCTGTCTTCGCTGCGCTCCCGCCATTATTCGCGACATCTTTTATGCTGTGATACTAATAGCACATTGATGTACAGCTGCTCCACACCATAGGTCATGTGTACATGATGAAGGCGACCTCATTCCTGAAGTCGAGGAAGTTCCTAGGCATGTACGTGCTTCCTCTGATTTCACGACATCACTCTCGCGGGATCGTGTATTGCGTCACTCCCTTCGATTGTGCTCAGCTGACATGAACACGCCTACCTAGACCTGGCTTCTTTTCCCGCTTGAAGGAGAAGGGTACCCTCGCGAAGGACGTTTGGGGCGTGATTGGGAGCGCGTAAGTGTCTGCATTTTGATAGCCCTTCTCCCGCTGAAATGTCAATCAATACCGTTCTCAGGTTGAGCGTCCGGGATGTCATGTTGGTAAGTGTACCCCCAATTAGGGCGCATATGCAATGATTTGACGTATGCCGACTTTGTCTTGTGCTGAACCTAGGAAATGGAAAAGTTACAAGCCAAGGGCGAAGTAGCTGAAGAGGAGCTGAGGGCGCTCGAGATGGACATGACCGGTAAGGTACGTGCTCCGTCGTTGGCATGAATATTCGGTTTCCTCGTTCCTGGTGCCTATACCTTACTATGCATTATATGCAATGTTCGCCGCCATTCTTGGAACACCGCATTGATGTTTCCTTCTTTCGCAATGCTGACTTGAACATCCGTTTGTAGATCATGCTGGCGTCATGGCGGGGAGCACGTTTGGAAGTCATACAAGTTCTCCGCGAGGTTTGTGATTGGCTCAACTCTCATTCCCCGATCGTTCATGAAATACATGCCCTCATAGGTGGTGGATAAAGTCTTGAAAGAACCCGGCGTGTCAGACGTAGTGTTGGTGAACAGAGCAAGGGTACGTGTTCCAATCATCTAATTCACCTTCCGGATACGCCCCACTCAGATTTATCATCACCGCTTGTTGTTTCTTATCTGTTCTCCTTCGCCATGTGCATCCCTTGCTAATCTGATTGTACAGGGTTTGCTCTTCATCGGCGCGATATTTAAAGCGGCTGTTCCAGATGAATCTGACGCAGAAAGGCGCGAACTAGAACGGTAAGTGGTCTTATTGCTTCCGCTTATATTGTTCTCATTTCTCCTCTCCGTGCCATCTAGAATGGTCGCTGAGGCTGCCCAGCCCAAGTCAAAACACCATCCGTCGAAACTCGCAGCCTTACGTGCGAAGCGTGAAGAAGCCGAACGTTTAGCGAAAGAGAAGGGAACTCCTGCTCCTGGTACTTCGCCGACCGCCGCACCTTCTACACCGCTCACCGAAACCCCTGCCGCGCCTGCTTGAGACTGCGAATTTATGCCCCGTTGCTTTTTGCTTATAGCTAGTTAGACCCTCGTACACTCGCTTCATCTATCTACGCGTACATATATAGGGACTTGATCTATTTTCATACTACACTACAGTTAACTCACATAATAATTTGCCTTAGCTATTTAACTGATGCCTCGTTAACGACGGAGTATCCGTTCGGAACAAGGGTTCGCTCATTTGCCGTTGACCATTTGGTGAGCACACTGCACCTATGTGCGTCTCAAAGTTTAATACAACGATGTCTGCTGCTCTGGATAAATGATCCTACCTGGGCGAAGAATGCGTCGTCGGACAGAAGCCGCAAGCCTGTATGTGCTAGACCCTTTGTGATGACAATAGCGGCATCATGGGCTGCCTTCGTACTCGCCGACTGGGCAAATGCAGGCGTATGGTTGCCACCACCAGGCGAAGTAGGTATCGCTGTAATTGTTCAGATGCATCCTGACTTTAGGTAACGATAAACGTACCGAACATTGGGTGGAGAGAAGGTAGACCTTGAATCGGCTTTAGACATGGAAGGAGGCAGGTTGGTAGAAGATGTACGCACGATATGTCACATTACCCTAGAAGCACCGTTGAGTTCAGCATTTAGAAGGAGAAGGAGATCTAGACGAACGAAATCTGTCGATGCAGTACTTCCGTCGGTGCTTGTAATGAAGCCATAGCGGTGACCCACTATCTTGGAGAACTCTTCACCTATCGAGTTGAGCTTGGGTTAATTGTATGATCCCGAAGCCACTGCGCGTAGATCTTACCCATAGCAGGGTTCTGGTGTAGGTCATAATACGGCAGGCCATACGTTATTTTATATTCGCATCCTGTCGCCATCGCCGCCGCTCTATTTTCATTTATCAGATATGAACTGCGTTGGAACCATGAAATCACGAACTGAAGGCATGCCACCACTCTTTCTTGAAATACCTTGAGTTCTGGATATGTTGCCGTGCGTATTATCCACTGCATGGATGCATAATCAGGTATCACTTATTGATATCGATTTGTTCTCAGCGATTAAACGCACAAAGATGAATGAAAGCTACTCACCGTTCACTGCCCAGTCTTTACCTGGGCCGATGATGCCGTGGACACGATGATCAGGTTTTATCTGCTGCCGAAGTACGGAAATGCCGGAATACGCAAGGAAGGCAGCGTCAAGCGCATTCGTTCCTTCCCTATAGAATTAATCTAGGCTCAGAAGCTAAGGATCAGAAAAGAAAAGAACCTACCACGGCGAGGCGCCTGCGTGTGCACTATAATTCGTTAGTCACATTAATTATCTTCGTTCAAGGAAGGAAGTAACTGTGATACCCACGCAAGACCAAAATACTCGACATTAATGGGTTGCATGGCATTTGTGCTCCCCGTGCTTGCTGACTGCTGTGGACCGGGACTGGGGTGACACCTGCGAAGCCGAAGCAAGTGAGCCGATGGGAAGAAGCCGCCATGTCATTTCGTGGCCGTACATCACACACGCGTCCATCTCATCATAACCACCTCGATCGAGCAGAATAATCTTCCCCCCTCCCCCTTCTTCAGCTGAATGTGATATACGGAGAGTCAGTGAAAGTGTCAACCTCAAAACGATGCCCCGAAAGGGAATGGAAGTACCAGGTGTTCCCAAGAGAATCACTTTGCCAGGGATGTCGTGAGCTTCCAAAGCCGCTTTGACTGCGATGGCCACACCAACTCCACTCATGGCAATCAGATTATGCCCACAAGCATGGCCCATTCCAGGTAGGGCGTCCATTTCGGAGTTAATCCCAAGGACTCGACCTCCTTCAGAGCGCTGGAATTCAGCTCTCCATGCAGTGTCAAGACCTAGGTAATGTCGGGTGACAGTAAACCCATGGCTGAACATAAAGTCCGTCAACAGGTCATGAGCGAACCTAGCGCAAGTCGTAAGTTAGTAACTAAATGGGAAACAGACAGGTGTTAGTAACGTACTTCTCCTCGAAACCCAATTCAGGATGTCCTAAAACAATTAGCAACGTATCAGTCAAGTGTATGGAGGCTCGTTACCATGTATTTGAAGGCTCAAATCCCGCAATTCAGGGTTCAGTTCATCAAGTTTGCGTTCGATAGTCCGAAGCACGTCCGGTCGATAGATGTCCTTTAAAGAGTCCGAAGGAGAATACGCTGGAGGCTTTTCTTCCCCTTCACTTGGCCACCATTTCTCTGGCGGAGCGTAAGAAAAGTCGCAGCACAGATTCATTTGGCGACATGGCGGCTACATCCAAAAGACCATTGAGCGCTCGTGTTTTGATCCATGCGAGAATAGATATTAGGAAGCTGCATACCGTTAGATCGGATTTGTAAACGTCTTCATATTTGGGAGCTGGGCTCTTGTTCGTGGCGTCCTTGTTAGCCTTTCCAGAAGGCTTGGACGACCGATGAAATAACGCGCTGAAGCATCCAGGAAGTCGAGGCGGGGACATCTTGGGCTTCAACTGCAACTGTGGGGAGGAAACGCTCTCACCCCTTGTGCGTACTTTATACGAAACTGCACGGGCACCGGCGGTTGAGTAAAGCAGAAGAATCATTAATCGCTTCTCATGTGGATGGCTTTCAACTTCCCGTAGAAGTCGGCGTTTAGATAACCTCGGACGGGTCACAGCCACTGAAATGCAAGGCCAGGATAGTATACACAGTCTGGAAATGGAGCGGAAAAGTACTAGAAATGATGGGAAACCTTATGAGGTGCTACCGTGACTATTTATCGAGACAGATGATGAGTTCATGTGCACACCGAGGTACTGCGCGAACTTCGCCCACTTCCCAGGTTCTTTGGGAAGCAACTTGTCCTCGCCCTTCACACCAACGTATAGTTTCCCAAACCGCGAGTAAAGTTGGCAATAATTAGCCGTTGATGATGATGCCGCCGTGCGTGGGTTAGCGATCATGAGAAGAGTCTCGGTTTCGGTCTCGTTCACAATTTTTGCGATCTTCAAGAGGCCAGGTAGAAGCTCCATTGACCCTCGCCGAGTAGTAAGCTGGATGACACCGGAAAAGCTTCGAGGGATGAAGAGGGCAACAGTCCCTAGGATATTCTTTTTAGTACGCGTGAAGAAGCAGTGATATATTTCATACCTCGTCGGGAGGTCATATCAACATTGATGGTTTGGTCAGGTTGCGCGTCGGCCTGTAAGTTGTTAAGTAAAATATATATCGTGCAGAGTTATTGATTTACGCACTAGTGTGACAGTTATATCTCCTGTATGACTTGATGCTCTGGCTATGGATTTCGCCCGCCCTTCGTGCAAGCACGCAGTAGAGAGTTCGACGTTGATGGCACCTTGGTGAGTTTCGAACGAAACATTAGGAGGGGCTCGCCAGCCCTTCGGTGGGCGGTGGGTGTCTGACGCGGGCAGACATGGATCAACCCAATACGATCCTTCCGCGAAATGAGTGGGGTGCTGTGTTGATTATCAAGTATCGATTTACCTGTGATGTCTTCTTTCCGTTTCTGTAGGTGAAGCCCATTTACGGGCGCGCAGTCCGAATCAGCACGCCGTATAGAAAGCGAAGGCGGCGGTGCTAGTGAGGCTGCAGGCGCTGCTCTGGAACTTGTACTGGGATAGGCCGGGCCATACGAACGTTCAATGTCGCTGTACGGAGGGGGGTCTTGAGCCTTTGGCTGGGTGTCAGGTGAGGCATCATCCATCAATGATTAGCGTTCCGTTACTCGGACGCGAAAGTGTACTTACCTCGTCGTACTTTCGAACTAGCACAGAAGATCTTGCTTCAAGTATCATGGTAGTGAAAGAAGGGTTTGAGAAGAACTTCTGGTAGGGAATCACATATATATGTCGAGACACCGTAACACTGCCCTGATCAAATTGCGCGTGCGATGTGCCCGTGGCGACTGCGCAGTCTGCGCCGCTAGTACGGCAATGATTTGACTACAGCTTTTGATTATGTTCGTTGCCATGATCTTGGGCGTGTCGCCGACGGTCCCCTTCACCCGCTGTCTGCGTTCTGGTCTATAAGAGGGCGTATCGAACCCGGGCCGGCCAGTGACTTCTCTCTACCGTCACCCAATGTGCCCAAAGCCGCAACCAAAGTACGCAATTCAGAACGTCCAGCTGCTGACACGTTTTGGATGGCGCTAGAAAATTTAGCAGGTGAGTAGGCAGTGTACGGCACTCCGAGTATGTGAATCTGATATAAAACTATACCAGCGACGAATGAATATTGAATGGCCATTCCTGCACTACAGCAGGTTGGGCGCGCGTCTGCACCAGGACTTCTCTTCTCAGGCATGCGCACACCGTAGAAAGAATGGATCGTACTTGGAGCATCATGGATCAGATAGGCTCAAACTGCCAGCCACTGGAAAGCCGAGTTCGCAGCCCTTGGCGACTCGGTGCCGGCAGTCTCTGGCACCTGGTCTTCCAACGTGTACCTCTGCAACGTTTCAACCTTTTCTGCCATGGCGGGGATGCTCTTTTTAACCCTCCAGTCCCTCGGCCTCGTCCCTGGCGTCACGTATCTCGTAACCGCCATTGGCGTCCTCCTGCCTTCTCGAATACTTCGAACCAGCGCGTTCTTGGTCAATTCAGTCATTGTCTACTATAGTATTCGGTCCACTGCGACCAACGTCCCCGCCCATGACTACTCTGTTGGTTCTGGTTACATAACGCTGTTGATTCATTCATCAGTTCTTTTGCTTTTGTCTTCGCCACGCTCCGATTTTCGACAGCTCAATCAAGCGGAACCGACGACGACGTTATCGTGGTTACAATGGGCGTTCGCTCTTCTTACCAGTCCTCGTCTGATAGGATGGACGACGGGGAAAGACAAAGAAGGCGTTCGCAATTGTCCCCCTCAATCATCGGCTCATCTAGCACCTCCGCGGCCATCCCTGACAGAACAATTCAAAACGGTGGGCAATCGAGTGGCCGTTTTGGCCACCGTTCTAGCCATCCTAAACACCAGAACCTTTCGCCTGAATGTCGAAGGGGGTCCTCGACTCGTTGACCTGCCATGGCTCTGGAAATCGGTTTACGTTGTCATTTGCGGCTGCGGGACATACGCAGTGATCGACGTATCACACAGACTTTGGATGTTGCTGCTGGTGCTTGCTCGCGTACGGCAGCCGTCGGACTTCCACCCCGTGTTTGGGTCAATGGCGGATGCGTATACACTGCAAAGGTTCTGGGGGTAAGTGGTCTTTGTACACACACGTAAAAATCAAACAGCATGCTTACTTCTCACAGCCGAAGTTGGCATCAAATTCATCGACGAGTACGGGCCCTTACGTCCCTGCCACCAACCCGACTGCTGACAATCCTCCCGTAGAAATTCCTTGCCCATGCGGAATTCATAACGCGGGACCTTCTCGGACTTCCAGAAGGCTCCACCTCAGCGGCAATCATCAAACTGTATACTTCGTTCTTCGTTTCTGCCTTGATCCACGCGGGCGGGGACTACGCATGTCTGCGAGGTAGTTCAGTGGTGAAGACTAATTACTTCGGAGGCGGGGGGAGCATACCATTTTTTCTCCTCCAAGCGCTTGCCATCCACGTCGAATCCATGGTGATCGCCGGTTTTCGAAGAATGGAGCGTGCGTGGTTCAATCAAGGAATGAAAGAGATAAGGGGAAGGAAGGCGCTGAAGCTTATTGGATATCTGTGGGTGTGGGTGTGGATGACGTGGACCGTACCAATTGCCCTAGGTCCATTGCTTGAGGGAGGCCTGGCGAGTATAACTGTATACTAACTGGAGCGAATCTGCGGGCACAGGCTGTGTTCTTGTTTCTTGGTATGTCATTTATATATGATACAGTAAGCGTCCCACCCTTTTCATGTATATGTTGTACCTTCATGTTACTTATACCTATGTGTATGGTGGATGATGATCTAGCATTCTGGCGTTGTCGCCGAGCACCTTTGAGTTGTTCAAGTGGATGGCCCCTTTGCCTCCTGTGCACCCCTAGATAAGATAAGATGGTTAGCAATTCCTCTCAAAAGGGGTTGTTTGGCTAGCGCTTATCACGCAAACAAGTCCGGAACGAAGCACCTTCCAGACTCACTAAACGCTTACTTCAATGCAATGGCGTCCACAGTCCAGGTAGCTCAGACGGACGACCTGAGCAACATCTTCCAAAACCTTAGATCAAAGAATACCGATCTCAGAGACAGGGCAGCGGAGGACCTACGACGATATGTGCGTTCTACCTTACTCAGTATGTTGTGCATGCACTCACCAATAATGTAGGTTGTCACCAAAGTCTCAGAGATGACCCCGGACGCCGCTGCGAAGATATGGGACGACACAATCAACCGAAATCTGTTTGACTTGATGCACAGTCAAAGCAATACAGACAGATTTGGTGGCTTACTGGCTATTGGTGCGTGGCCGGCCTACCAGTGGTGCATATCACTTATTGCGGATCAGACCACCTTCTGTATCCGAATGGGGAGGAAACAATCGAATCAAAACGACACTTGTATCGGTTCTACAACTATGTCAGGCATCAACTTCCTAACCATGATATCAATCTCATGCTCGCGGCATCCAAAACGCTCGGTCAAATAGCCCATGCAGGTGGCGCTGCGTTTGGCGACAAATTCATGGACTACGAAGTCCAGGGTGCGATAGAATTGATGCAACCGGACAAACAAGAGTCCCCCCGCTATGCTGGAGTCCTCATCCTCAAAGAATTGGCGAAGAACAGTCCTAGTCACTTCTCGTCACATATTGGCGTCGTGCTCGACAATATTATACTGCCACTGAGAGATCCGCGGGTCATAGTACGCGAAGGAGCTGCTGAACTGCTTGCAGCTTGCCTGGAAATCATTACCAAACGCGAAAAGCAATCACGAAACGCTCACCTACAGAAGATCCTGCAGGATGCGCAGCTTGGGCTAAGACAGTCGCAGCCGGAAGTCATACATGGCTCCCTCCTCACCTACCGTGAACTGCTGATCTACGGAAAGATGGTCAGTTGGCTCGGTTTGGTGTTTGTCGGGCTAATGATTTGAATAGTTCTTCAAGGATGCGTTCGTAGATGCCGCCGAAACTATCCTTCGATTCAAGTCACATAGGGACAGCCTGGTCCGCAAGATGGTTATAACGCTGATACCTACATTGGCCGCGTACGATACGGCGGCCTTCATCGAGCATTTCTTACACAAGGCCATGGGACATTTATTAACGCAACTAGACAAGCCAAACGAACGCTCTTTTGGCATGTACATATTATTTATTACCACCCTACTTTGCTAAAGCAAACTTCACCAGCATTTATCGCAATCGGACATACCGCCGCCGCCATCAATGGTGATATGAAGCCTTTCCTGGAGCCAATCATGTCGCATGTTAAATTGGGCTTACAAGCTCGAGGGTACGTTTGCGATCCCTTTGACTGTTTCAAAGTTAATCGATGCGCAGAAAAAAGAACGCCCCTTCAGAGGAACCCATCTTCCAATGTGTCGGCATGCTTGCCAAAGCTGTCGGCCCCAACTTAACGAAACTCCTTCATGATCAATTAGACTTAATGTTCGCCTGCGGGTTGAGCGGAGCGCTGATCAGTGCACTCAAAGAGATCACCACCAATATCCCCCCGCTCCTGAAGACGATCCAAGGTTAGTCAAAGTATCTACACGCAAACCCAAGTCTCATATTGGTTGTAGATCGCCTGCTAGACATACTCTCTCTGATCCTCAGCAATCAGCCATATAAGCCACTCGGCGCTCCACCTTCACTCGGTCGCGACGCCAACGTCGTTGCGCGGGAGCTAAGCACAACCCAGGTACGTGGGTGTGTTCCCTTCGCATACGCGTGGCTCACGCCCTTCAGATCAACGAGCATAATTCCGACCGGATAACTCTTGCTTTGACAACTCTTGGCGACTTCGACTTCAGTGGTTGGTTCTATTACTTCTGTTTGAGTCGTCCTGTATCTGATTGGAACTACAAGGTCATGTTTTGAACGAATTTGTGCGCAACTGCGCTTTACCGTACCTGGAAAGCGATAATGCGGAAATCCGGGAAGCTGCAGCTGTTACATGTTGTCGACTTTTCGTTCAAGACCCGATATGTTATCAAGCCAGCAATCACGCCATCGAAATCATCAGTGATGTCCTGGACAAGCTGCTCACAGTTGGAATCGCTGATCCGGGTAAACAACTTCCCTTGTTTCTTTTGCATCGGTGTCTCTAATTCGGTCTTGCCGTAATAGATGCTAAAATTCGACATGTTGTCCTATCGAATTTACACGAACGCTTCGACAAACATCTCGCCCAAGCAGAGAACGTACGATCTCTCTTCATTGCTCTAAATGACGAAGAGTTCAAGAATCGCGTGACGGCGGTGGGGCTTATTGGCCGGCTTGCTAGGCACAATCCTGCATATGTGATGCCGGCCCTTCGCAAGGCTTTCATTCAGTTGCTGACTGAATTGGAGTATTCTGGCGTGATGTAGGTAGCAAATCAAACCTTCACTTCCACCATTGACCCTTCTACAGGCGTAATCGCGAAGAATGCACGCGGCTGCTGACCCTTCTGGTTAGTGCGACTCAACGACTCATTAAACCATACGCCCTCTCGATGCTCCGCGCCCTTCTCCCGAAGGCCAACGATAGCAACCCTACGGTAGCCTCAAACGTCATGACGTGCCTTGGCGAACTGGTTTGCGTTGCTGGTGAAGACGCGATGCCCAACGTTCCCGACCTGATGCGGGTCATTATTGATAGACTTAACGATCCAGCCCTTGTAAAACGAGACGCGGCTCTACACACCTTGGGTCAAGTCTGTTCCAGCACCGGATATGTGATCCAACCCCTCGTCGACTATCCCCAGCTCCTCCCGACGTTGGTGCGGATCTTGCGCACGGAGAATACGGTGTTTGCAAAGCGGGAAGTAGTGAAGGTCCTTGGGATTCTTGGCGCTCTAGATCCTTTCAGACGCAAGGTAATGTCGGATTCCTTGTTTAAAGCCTATTCACTGAGCGATTGTTCGAAGAGCAAAACTCAGGAAGAGCCACCACCAGAGCCCGCTGAAGCTCCAGCGGGCTCTGCCTCCGCCGTTGCTGCTGCCGCTGCCGCCGCACAAGCAAATGTTGCAGTTGGGACGGATGATTATTTCCAGACTGCGGTCATCACGTCTTTGCTAGCTGTCCTCAAGGATCCTTCTTTGAGTGGTCATCACCACACTGTGATAGAGGCCATTATGTCTATCTTCAAGACTCAAGGACTCAAATGTGTGACGTTTCTTCCTCAGGTTTGTCGTTTCCCAAAATCACGAACCTACGCGTCCAACGAATAATGTAGATCATCCCTGCGTTCTCGCTTGTTGCCAGAACGTCCACAGTTCGAATGCAAGAATTTCATCTCCAGCAACTCGCCATCCTCGTTGCCATTATCAAGCAACACGTTCGCAACCACGCGATGCGGTTATATAGGTTGATCATCGAGTTGTGGGACAACCCTGCCCTGCACCTTCCTCTCGTTTCGCTCATTGAAGCTCTGGGAAACGCTTTAGACTCCGAGTTCAAGCCTTTCTTAGCCACGCTAATCCCTTTGATCCTAAAGATCTTCGATCAGGAATTGACGGACAAACGAATGTTGACCCAGATCAAGATATTTGACGCATTCGTCACATTTGGAACGAATATAGAGGAATACCTCCAACTAGTGATCCCGGTGATAGTCCGCACATATGAACGGACCGACGCGTCGTCGGCGTTGAGGAAGAAGGCCATTCATACCATTGAATCGCTCTCGGCCCGTGTCAACTTTTCTGACCACGCATCCCGAATAATACATCCGCTTGTGCGGGTGTTAGACACTGCTGGTAATGACATTCGTCAAACTGCATTGGATACATTGTGCGCGTTTGTGTATCAACTGGGCTCTGATTTCGCGATATTCGTGTCTACCATCCAGAAGGTAATGCCGTTGAACACGTCTTTGTATCCATGTCTTATACTTATACCACAGGTCATGGCGAAACACCGTATAACGCACCCCAAGTACGAAGGGCTCATAGCGAAACTTCTGAACGGCGAACATCTCGTCCAAGAAGCGTAAGCCTCAGTGTTAAGCGAACAGCAATGAATTCTCACGTATAAACGAGCAGAGATAGTTCAAAAAGCCAGGACCTCCCAGCCCCCGCTGAAGCGACGAAACTCACAGTGAACCAACAGCACCTTAAGCAAGCATGGGATACGTCCCAGGTATCAACTTTAGAGGACTGGGCGGATTGGATGCATCGTCTTGAGGTCGAGTTCATGAAAGAGTCGCCATCCCATGCCTTGCGAGCTTGCATGAGCCTCGTTGATAGTCATCCTCCCCTGGCTAAGGAATTATTCAACGCGGCTTTCTTGTCATGTTGGGGTGAGCTGTATGACCAATATCAGGTTCGTGCATTCAAAGCCCCCATTTCCGATGCTGAAGAATCTAGCGATTTAGGAAGACCTGGTTCGTTCCATTGAATTTGCTATTACTTCGAGTACGGCCTCGACGGACTTGATACACCGACTGTTGAACCTGGCGGAGTTTATGGAGCACGAAGAGAAACCGCTCCCCATCGAGCATAGAACTCTCGGAGAGTACGCTATAAAGTGTCGCGCATATGCGAAAGCGCTGCATTACAAAGAGCTTGAATTCTTCTCGGAATCGTCGCCCACTATCATCGAGTCTCTGATCTCCATCAATACCTGGCTGCAGCAACATGATGCTGCTTGGGGTACACTCCTCACAGCTGGGGAACAATACGATGTTACAAAACACGAAGAGTGGTACGAGAAGTTGGGACGATGGCAAGAGGCTCTACATGCCTACGAAAAGAAGGCGGAAACTTCTCCATCGGCCCCTGGCATAGCAATCGGTAGAATGAAGTGCCTCCACGCTTTAGGAGAATGGGATCAGCTAGCAGCTTTGGTAGAAGACCACTGGCCCAATGCGAACCCCGAAGATCGTCGAGAGATCGCGCCAATGGCTGCTGCTGCTGCTTGGTCACTGAGGGAATGGGATGCCATGGAGGGCTATATCGGTACCATGCGTGCTGATGTAGCCGACAAATATTTCTACCGCGCCATCCTCTCCGTCCATCAGAACCAATTCCCCAAGGCTATGATACACATCGGAAAAGCAAGAGATCACCTGAAGAATGATATGTCTAGTTTTGTAGGAGAAGGTTACGGACAATCCTACAAGTGAGAGATTCTCCTTTGCACCCCTCCTTCGCTAATTATCCTGCTGATAGCACTATGGTTCGGGCACAAACGCTGTCGGAACTAGAAGAAATTATTGCTTACAAACAGTTCGCTGATCAACCTGAACGGCAGGAAACTATCCGTGCCACATGGGTAAAACGGTCAGTCCACTGTATCCTAAGCCAGGAACTTTTCTCAAACCCACTCTTAGGCTACAGGGATGTCAGCCGGACGTAGAAGTATGGCAGCGCATTCTTCAAGTACGAACATTGGTTCTTGGTCCAGAAGACGACCCAGTTATGTGGATCAAATTCGCCAATCTATGCCGCAAATCCGAGAGGATGGTGCTGGCAGAGAAGACCATCAATTCGTTGCTTACTCCAGAAAAGGTATATTCCTGCATTGTTCGACTGGGAGATTAACGCCGCTTATGTGTATGGTGAACTAAGGCACCTCCTGAGGTAGTCTATGCGCAGCTGAAATTTATGTGGGCAACGGGCGCTAAGGAGGCCAGTTTGGAATTTGTTCGCCGGTTTGCGACCAATCTCGCTAAGGATATCGAACACGAGTCTGGTGACAGCGTCCCCAAGTCCTCGGTCTCTAAGACCAGACTTGACGAATTCAACAAGCTCTTGGCTCGTTGCTACTTTAAGCAGGGTCAATGGCAGAAGGAGCTGAAGGAAGATTGGAACCAGGTAAGACATATTCATGTACACCCCGTTTGCGATCTAATAGAAAAATTTGTGTTAGAGAAACATCGATGACATACTACGTTCTTTCCAATCAGCAACTCGCCATGATCCAACATGGTATAAGGCTTGGCATACTTGGGCATTGGCTAACTTTGAAGTCATCGGCTTCATGGAAAATCTCGAACCTCGTTCTGGGAGCACCCGAAGTAACAAGATGGCAGCGCATGTTGTTCAGGCTGTTGAAGGATTCTTCCGGTCAATATCCCTTCGCAACGAGGACGCACTACAAGATACTCTACGTCTTCTTACACTCTGGTTCAAATACGGGGCCCACGATGAAGTTAGCCATGCCATGGCAAGCGGATTCTCGACCGTGGAGGTTGACACTTGGCTGGAAGTTATTCCTCAGGTTCGTAGTTCCTTCCTCGTGTACAGTACGCCCCTGATATCGCCCCTAGATCATCGCTCGCATTCAAACGCCTCACATTAACATTCGTCGCAATATCAATGCTCTACTTATTGACGTCGGAAAGCACCATCCACAAGCCTTGGTGTACCCCTTGACGGTGGCTTCGAAGTCTTCAAGTAAAAGTCGCCAAACCGCTGCTGCCTCAATAATGGAAAGAATGCGTGAACACAGCGCGGAGATTGTCAATCAAGTAGGCATTGCATGCCATCCATTCCTCTCAGAGTCTTATGCCGGAGTTATAGGCGCTGCTAGTAAGCCGCGAACTCATTCGGGTCGCCATCTTGTGGCACGAGTTATGGCATGAAGGACTGGAGGAGGCTTCACGACTATATTTCACAGAAAACAACCCCGAAGGCATGATCATGGCATTGGAACCACTCCACGAAATGATTGCAGCCGTAAGTTTGAAACCAAGGGCATGAATACTTCCTCACCGTTCGCAGGGTCCGACGACCGCCCGAGAGATTTCGTTCGTGCAAGTATTCGGGCGGGAACTACACGAAGCACGAGAAGCTTGCCGACGTTATCATGATTATGGTGACACTGCCGAGCTTGATAAAGCATGGGATATATATTACGGTGTAGGTTCTTCGTTATCTCCAGAGGCTACATGTCTGAAAGATATCTTTAGGTCTTCAAGAAAGTTGAGAAGCAGCTACCACAACTCACAACACTAGATCTCCAATATGTCTCTCCCGCTTTGTTGAAATCCAGAAACCTTGAGCTTGCCGTTCCTGGTACGATTCTTGCTTCCTACTTTTCCATCAGTGACTTGATAGAATATTTCAGGAACGTATCAGAGCGGTCGTCCAATCATAAAGATAGTCAGCTTTGCGACGAAGCTTACAGTAATCTCTTCTAAACAGCGACCACGTCGTCTCTCATTGGTTGGCAGCGACGGCAAGAATTATCACTATGTCCTTAAAGGTAGGTTTCCTTGTCTTGAACTAACTTGATATTGATCAATCAAAAATAGGACACGAGGATTTACGACAAGATGAACGAGTCATGCAGCTATTCAGCCTCGTCAACACGCTACTCTCTGCGGACACTGATAGCTTCCAGCGACGACTACATATTCAGCGATATCCGGTTATCCCCCTTGCCCCTAATGCTGGTCTCCTAGGGTGGGTCCAAGACAGCGACACCCTCCATGTCCTAGTCCGCGATTACCGGGAGTCCCGTAAAGTGTTGCTCAACATCGAATACCGCCTCATGCTCCAGGTAGGGTTTGCTGCGTTCGCATTGGTTTCTTCTGTTTACAGACATAACAGATGGCCCCGGACTATGAGAACTTGATCCTACTTCAGAAAGTGGAGGTCTTCGAGTACGCCTTGGAGAATACTACAGGGCAGGATCTATATCGGGTTCTTTGGCTGAAGAGCACCACCTCAGAACATTGGTTAGAACGACGTGCAACTTACACGCGTTCCCTCGCTGTCAATAGCATGGTCGGACACATTCTTGGCCTGGGTGACCGACATCCTTCAAATTTGCTTCTGGAGCGTGCCACAGGCAAGGTAGTCCATATTGACTTCGGTGATTGTTTCGAAGTCGCCATGCACCGCGAAAAATTCCCGGAGAAAGTCCCATTCCGGCTTACGAGGATGCTCACGCATGCTATGGAGGTAAGGCGGGGCGCCAGATGGGATGATAGATGGAGCCGCTAATCGATGACGTTTTCACAGGTCAGTGGCATAGAGGGCAGCTTTAGGAGAACTTGCGAGATTTCGATGCGGGTCCTACGCGATAACAAGGAATCACTGATGGCCGTTTTGGAGGCCTTTGTTTATGACCCCTTGATCAATTGGAGGTTGATGCAAGCCGAGGTTGACGTGCGCCGACAGGAAGGTGAGCCTGAGAGACATGCACCTTGTGGTGTTTACGAGCTGACAATTCGTAGACTCAGAAACTGATCCGGATCGTGCAGCCGAGTTGGCACGCTTAGCAGCTCATCCCCAAGGACCTTCAAGGAAGCTTAAAGCAGATGAGAACGACATTTTCAACGGTGAGTTGTGAATCAATATCAATTCCGATAAAGCTAAATGGACCATTATCAGAAACGATGGGTGGTCTGGGTGCTCAGGAAGTTCGGAATGAGCGTGCTTTGGCTGTATACAACCGCGTTCAGCATAAACTCACTGGTAGGATCAGTTGCTTCTTTGATGGAGCCCGGTCTTAGATATTTGATGTATAGGCCGAGACTTCAACCCCGACGTCGCGCTCAACGTATCGGCTCAAGTTGACAAATTGATCCTTCAGGCAACGTCCTTGGAGAACCTATGCCAGTGCTTCTCTGGATGGTGGGTTTTTTCGCCCACATCATCGCTACGCTTGCTAATGCCTCCGTTTGCTAGGTGTGCTTTCTGGTAGTTTATTTCTTTGCTGTCCTGCTTTCGTTACATTGTGGACTTGAGTTTATCTATTACATTTTTATCTATACGATTGTCCTCTGGCACATACCCGCAACATACCCGTCACTCAACCAACTTTAGTCGTTCTGATACATATACACGATAGGCGCCAAGGCTGACTTACGTTCGTTCGTTCAAATCAAATTCAACTTGAACAATTACACTTTGCCTGATTCCCAACTGCGAGAATGCCACGGGGCGTCCCCAATACCAAGCGAGATGACACTGGAATGCGGTACACCACGTTCCATGTCCCATTGGCGTTCGTGAGCTTCTCCTTAGTTCATACCACCATGTTCGAACCTTCTCCACAGGCTACCCCCGAAGCAAGGAGCTTCAACCTACTTGAAGTACGATTCACAGTTCCTATGGACTAGAAACGCCATACGGAAGAGAGAAACCCAAGCCGATGAAGCAGCTCCCCCGCAGGATCAAAGGTGCGACTGTGAGGTTTCCCTGACAGCTTCTCCGAGACAGAATCTGAATTAGCACAGACGAGGCTCACAAGTCATTGTGATACACCCTGGCTCGCGCAATATTCGAATTGGACGAGCTTGCGATGTGAATCCGGTGTCAGTTCCAGCAATTATCGCTCGCAAATGCAAAGGACTCGTAGCCGAACCTGTGTTTGCGGAGGGGATCTGTAGACCTCAAGACCCTTCCTTGGGGGCTAAGGCTTCCAATGGAGATGATCATACGACAGCAGAGCCTGCTGAAGATCCAGTATGTCGAATTCGTATGCTACTCTTGTTTTTCTGACCAGTCTCGTTTTCCATCAAAAGTTCGAGAAGAAACTGGCAGCAATATCTGTCTCACTACGCGACCGTATGCGTTTCTATAAACTCCGTGTCACTCCAAATGCCGCTACCATAGCCTCACAATTCAACGAGCAATTCAAACCTGAAGTCATCGCTGACCACAATGATCTCCTACAAGTTGAATGGCTTGATAAGGCAAACCAAGAAGACGTGATCACCGGCGAGAAGGTAATAACATGTACCATTCGTTGTGCTGATGCTTGCTTGCTTAACTGGATGCGACAAAGATATATCGCCTCCCGGATCCTTATTCCTCAGGCTACACTATAAAGTCTCCCATTCACGGCACAGATTTCAACACAAGAGATTACAACTCCACCCAACTGATCCTAAGCGACCTCGAAGCCATTATCCAAAGGACTCTGAGCGACTCCTTCAAAATTAGCCCTTCAGACTACAAAGTGACTATCATTACTGATTATCACTGAACCTGTGCTGACGATCGTAGAATTATTCCGTGGTCCTCGTCATCCCAGACTTCTATGAACGTGCATACGTCAGAGACTGGGTGAATCTTCTCTTGGTGTCGATGGGGTTCAAGCAACTATGTGCGCAGCAGGTTTGTTCTCTCGTTCATGGCCTGGAAGTATCGTGATCAAAAGCAATAGGAATCTTTAGCTGCGACCTATGGTGCCGGTATTTCCAACGCTTGCGTAGTTGATATTGGTGCTGCAACCACAAGTGTCGCTTGCGTTGACGAAGGCCTTGTGATTCCTGACTCAAGGTGGGTTTGCATCGCCTAACAAGCCTTGCGTTGGTGACGAAACACGCGCAGGATGCTTCTCAACATCGGTGGAAACGACGTCACGGAATTCCTGCTCGTCCTCCTTGAGAGAATCAATTTTCCATATCGAGATATCAACCTTGTGCGCTCGTACGACTGGCAAGTTATGGAAGATCTTAAAATTAGGCTATGCACTTTGGCAGAGGTGGGCTGATCAGATTGCCCCCGTGCTTGTCTTAGCTTGACCACTTATACTAGGGCGACGTAGCATTAAATCTATATGACTTCACTGTTCGAAGGCCAGGGCGGGCTGAAAAGTATGGTCTACGTGCCTATGACGAAATCATACTCGCGCCCATGGTACGCCCAGTCATCATATATAGCCAGGCGTTGGGTTGAGGTGTCTCGTAGTGCCTTTTCGAACCACGCGTTATTGAGTTCGACAAAAAGCGGGCAGCGTTCTCCCGGCCCTCATCTAGTCAGGTGGTCGATGAAATCTTACCTACTGACCGCTATGTAGGGATTCCCTCTTTCCTTGCATTTTACGAAGTACTGAGCACTCCACTGGATCTAGACTCGAGCCATGCTCATTTCCACCGAGCACTTGATGGCAGAGGCGCCTGCACCGGTGGAACCTGCCGCGAATGGGGTTGTAAATGATCAGGCTGGTAAGTATCTCTGACGGGCTTCTAGGATGTTATTGAACTCGCGACGCAGAGAAAACTGAGAAGCGAGAGAATGGTCCTGCATCCCTCGCAGACGGTTCTACCGATACGCCGATGGAGATTGTCGACGTGGAAGATGAATCGAAGCCTCCTTTAGCGACTCCTCCAGCCTCTGCCGAGACTCCCAATGCGTCATCACAACCACAAGACGTTCATCCCCCGTCTACGAATCCTGCTGTGCCGCCAATTGATGTATGCTTCGAAGCAAGCAAATTGCCACTAGATGTTGCTATCTTTAACAGCGCTCGAGCGGCCGGAGGAGATGAGAAGATTAGGAAGTACTTGCAAGCAGTACTGATTATCGGTGGTTCAGCTTTGATTCCAGGTATGAACCATGCGCTTGAAAGCAGGTGAGCGTCTGTTTACTGTTAAGCTGTTGGCTGTCGTTTAGCCGACCTACTCTAATTTGTCACTACTAGGCTGCAAGCAATCGCGACGCCACTAGTGCCCAACATGGAAAAGGTACAGATTATTCCGCCTCCCAAGGATGTAGACCCTCGCGTCCTTGCCTGGAAGGGAGCGGCCGTACTTGGCAAAATGGACGGCGTGTCTGATCTTTGGATTACCGCTGCTGATTGGGTGGGTCTTTTCATTTCTACAACCAACCCCCATAATGCTGAGGATACATTCTCAACAGGACATACTGGGCATCCGTGGGCTTAAAGAGCGATGTTTCTATTTGTAAAACCAGCTAATACTAGTAAATGGTAGATGATGGAGCTTTCCGTATGCAATGCTGTGATGATTACAATGATAGATGGACTACAGTGACCGTAATATAAATATTCATCATAAACATGAGGGGGGTACACAGGCGCGTTTTACCCTAGAAGAATGTATAGGCCAGGGCACGATTCGTTCGTGCCTCCCGACCGACGTGAGACTTCGTGAAGGAGCGCTAGAGATGAGAGGAGGCTGGGAAGCTACTCGATGGCAGGCTAGGCAGTAAATCGTTTAGAGTGTGTTGAAAAAGGCATAGCGGTGTGCCTCAGAGGCGGGCAGCAGTAAGGAGCGAAGCGGGATCGGGCTCAGAAGAAGCTGACGACGCATAGAATGTAAGGTGCCGGTGCCGTGCACCGTAGTTCAAGGAGCGTGTGAAAGAGTACGGAAGGCGGGACTGTCACCAATTATAGGTGTTTGATAGGTGGATTGGGCGATGAGCTGGCTTTGCGAATTAGACGCCAAGCCTCTGTTTCAGTTCAACGAAGTATTCGGTTTTGAGTGTAGTCCAGTTGCTCGCCAAGTAATTCATTTCCTTGTATCCTTCTCTGCAAACCGCACTATGATGAGCAAGGTATAGTACAGAAGCGGCGGGGGATACTCGCCTATCCCGTTTAAGCCACTCAACGTAAGACAGTCCTTGCCTCCAGGCAGATATACCGGAGTCCGCGTCGGAGTCGTCTTCTTCCTTCGTTTGAGCTTTCTTGGAATGAGATGCGGCCCCCCAGCTCAGCTCGCGCTCCTCGGTCTTGATTACAGAACCAGAACCAGATGGATCCATGTGTGATACCTTCTCCACTAAGGACTTGATAACAGAATCGGCGGTACGGTTGGGGACAAACGGGAAAGTGACGTCCAGACGAGGAGTGCGCTCAGGCGTTATAACCAGAAGGCTGCGGCAAATGGGACAATCTACGGATTCGTGCCAACCGCCACAGGCTCTGTGGAGACGAGAGAAGAACCATTTGATGATACACAGAGAGCAAAACGTGTGGCCGCATTGGCCGGGATTCAGAGTATACGGATGCGCCATAATTTCGTAACATCTAGCAAAAGCATGGCGTCAGATTGATGGTCTGTCAGGAGGCATTCACTTACAGCGGACACGTAAAGTGTTCTTCCAACATGGCTAGCGCGGCCTTTGCCTCTCGCTCTTCTATACATTGTGCCATGGAAGCCACTTGGTCTTCCTTCTGTTGAAGCCATCGAATTCGTTTCTCAATCTCGTCCGTTCGCTGTTTGAGCTCCTGTTCTCGTCTCGTCAGGACTTCTTCTCGATTCGCAACATCCCCCGGTGCTGCGCGTTGAGATCGGCGAAGAGCGGTGGCACTCGTGGCAAGCTTGCTGGCCTTCATTTCACTGTTACATGGCCTGGAAGTGTCTGAAACGGTTGGTACATCCTCCGCCACCCTGCGTCGTTTGCTCGCTCGCTCTGGTATTTCTACATATACATCACTCTTCCCCGCCACAGCGTTGGTAGAGCCTGGAATATGTGCTGTCAGCGTACAATTCACGAGCGGCGTTATACGACAATTGAATTCACTTTTCTGACTGTTACGGGTTGACCGTCGCGTCGTTGGCCTTGAAGTTGTCGCCATCGGTTTTGAGGCTTTGGGCATCGTGGCGAACAGTGAAGAGACCAATTAGAGCTGTCAAGCTGATGTGCCACCGGGGTCCAAATCAGTTCATCGGTGATTTCGAAGCCGCATGGGCGCTAAAGCCATTCATTTTGAGTATGCTTTATTTGGCCATGTATGCCAACGCCATCTGGAGGCATTTCCTTCCACGAACTTTCCTCGAACCACGGTTGCTTCAATAATCTCATGTTCTCCTCTAATTGGCTCGCTGTTTCGAAATCGTCGCCTCGACGTCGCGCCGCAGCCACAAGCCATGTTTTTGACACGGTGCCCGGCCCCCCGTCGCGTCTTCTGTGACAGAATCATCGTCTAATCAACCTGGAATGCCGCACTGCAGATGTCGGACGAGACAGTGCTGCTTTACGCGACGTGTGTACATCAATCAATTCTGTGGCATATGCTCTGGCGTATGTATGGCTTTGCTCTATGATTATCTCTTTAATGTGACCGGTACCCATATATAGGTCTCCTTAATCGTCACATTGGCGAAGTATACCCGTTTATCTATTCGTGCACTCGTCTCATGACCACGGAACGTAGCAAGTGGAGAAATATTATCAATTAACGGCCCAATCCATCTCTCAACCCGCATCGCTTCCCATAGCCGTTCACAAACTTAGTTTTCTGGACCGTTTTAAGACCAAACTTGCCCTTGCCACATGCAGTATTTGGGATTTGGTCGCCCACCAGCCCCTCACGACTGTCAGGCGGCGTCTGTATCGCTCCATCGACCTGCTGTAAGGATCATTCGGCGTGCCCTGCCAAACCTATCGCAGGGCGAGACAAATATGTCTCTCACCTGCAACAATTCCACGCACGCTCTTGAAATGACATGCTCGGTCAAAACCTCCTTTGGTTTTCTTTCGTGCCAATCGGCGTCAAGGTTGAACGATACCATCCTATAACGCGACGGCACTAGGTTCGGCATCAACTTCAATAGCTTCGCCTACTCTGTGGTTGCCTTATTTACTTGTTTCTGTACCTGCTCTGGATCTGTGTCTACCACGATGCCCTTCGATGCCCCCCGAAAGTACCATGCTTACAGGGACATCCTACTCGTCGTTGGACAATACAATTGCCCTGGGGATGACAATCCTCGTGCCTTGGATTTCAGGTACGGACAGGACTTTTTTGAGGTAATGTATACTCATGTACATTTCCCTTCTTCCTTTCTGATCACGGAAAGCCTTACAGGGGGCGGCTGGAGCAGCCAAGTATGGCGTATACAAAGTAATTCGTGTCTGAAGACGGTCTCTGAACACGCCGCAACGATCTCTATATCAGGATGTGGCGATCTCTTTGCCTGCGGCACTCTGCGAACCGCACGCAGTTCACTATCTGGTTGCTTTGCCTAACAGAGGGTCTCGCTTCGGATCCTGGAATAGGCATGTTTCGTACGAGCGCCCGCCGGCAAAGATCAACCGCGGTCGGAGTTCCCGCAAACCAGCGTGGCAATCGAGTATACAACTGTGTTCTGTATCAATCCGCCATCCATGTGAACTACCCATGGTCACTTCGTCGGCAACCACTCAAAGAAAGCATTTCACTGCATAGACCAGTGAAGGCTCCATCGTCGCTGTCTTCGAAAAATTTGGTCATATCCATTTGTTCATCCACGACTGAACAGGATCTATCACCGCGGGCCCTTGCTTAAGGTCAAGGTCGTTGCATGCCGTGAATCGCAGGTACGTGATGATCCAATATCAATTTTGCCCCCTTGAGTACGCCCCCAATGTCGATGCGCGCACCGACGACGATCCCGGGCGTATTGCTCGGGATATTCGCCCTTAAATGGCCAGAAATTTTACTTCCCTTTCGATGACAGGATGCCAATCGCGTTCGTACCTCACCATGCCGTCGCGCCCGAGACCGCAACAAGACCCTGCAGTCATTTTTGGCTTGCGATCGGTGCAGACCTCGCAGATGATGTGTTCGTATTCTGGATGTCCGACTATATCGCTCGACATTTGTATGCATAGGTGTGTATTATTCATTCTAGATTGCCGATTGGGAGCCTACACCGGCCTACATGTATACACGTTGCCACCACCTGTGCTTATGCCAATGGAGCCGTTGAAGTTGCCACTCCTTATGTGAGTAAGAAATGAATAATAGGGACGGGTACCGACTTCGCGGGTCTCGGGAGGTCCCGATTCTCGGACCCTTCTTTCCCTCAAGCCCAGCACCTCCTTCGTCTTGGCGTGTCGCTGTAAGGCCTGTGCAGCGCGACAATCGGTCGCGAACTGCTGTGCACGTTCGGTACATCGGTATGCGCCCACGTCTACAACATTGTGCGACAAAGGGCACCTTCTTTGGAGATAGATATCGCGGGTAGGCAAGGTGCCGAAGCGCCCAATTAATCGACCTTTGATGCGCCTGCATCCAATTCTGTTTTGGGGCGATGGTGAGCACTTGCCTAATCAGTTTGTTTGATGATTGATCTGATCACTGTCCCACGTTCCGTGATGTCGACGCAACGGCTTAGGGTCGTGATAAGGAAGTGCGGGGGAAATTGACAACGCAGGTTCAACCGCGATTCAGGGTTAATCACCATATGACGCAGAATTCCAAGGTCAAGCCGGTTTGCCTTATCGCTTTCTCCTATTCTTCTCCAGTATTCTCTCCCTTGGACCTGCGTGTTGCGCCCGGAAGTGGAACATTCGACCCTCTTTCGATCTTTCGATAATTGGAAGTGCCCTTCTGGTCCGCCCATGGGAAATTACCTGACCAGCGTGACTTTGTTGGATGAAACAGCCGAGCCATCGACCCCTTCAAAACATAACTGTGGGGCGGTGTCCCGAGATGATAGCACGATCTACACCCAGCGACAGTTCAGCGGCTCTCCCGAAGTCCAATCCCTGGGATGCTGTGGCCGAATGCAACAAACCCTGACATCACGACATTGAGTCTCCGATGTCCAGCACTCAGCGCATATTGATCAGTGGCGATCTTTTTTGGGCAATGAAGACGCCGTGCGTGGAAAAGACACGTATATGGCTATCTCAAAGACAATAAGAGTGACGAAAAGAGAAGGTTGGGTTTGGGATGATGGATGATTGGGCTCTCAGGCAGGAAAATCAGTTTGAATAGGTAGTTGTGAGGTGTGTATATCATTTGGAATATGGAATGAGGTGGCCATACTGACGTACTTGGCGGCCGCAAACAATCCAAAATCAAACAGCTCCCGCAGCAACATATCAAATAAGACATGCGTGGTGTGGTGGTCCCAACACGCCCTAAACACGTTTTGTGGTGAGGGAAAACAGGGAAAACACTTCTTCGCACTCCACAACTGATACCATTGATTGGCCTCACGTCAATCCTGAAATCCGCATCGCAAATACAGCTTCTTCAATCAAACAAACCTCTGTCGGGAGCCGAGCGATGTCGCATGGAAGAATGTCTATTGCGGTTGAATGTATATTGCTCAGGATATATATGTCAGAGGGGAAATGCGGGCACAAGTGAGATAGAATGCCGCTTCTCTGTTTGACATTTTGCTTCGCATCAATCTTCTTGATCTCCTTCCGAACATGATGGGTACATCCTCTGCCGCCAAGATTCCTGTGACCACGGCGCTACCTTCGATTCCCCAAGCGACGAAAGGGCGACCAGTGGACACGGCTCTGGGTTTTTCTCCTCTCAACGACTTCGTGCACGTGTAGCGCGATTTGGAGCCTTTTGGAGCACACAATTCTCGGCGCACGCGGAGTTCGGGTACTTAGAAGCTGGAAGAAGCTGGAACGGTGAGTAAACGTTCACCTTTCGCGGTTGAAAACGAAAACAATCTCAAGCCGCCATGGGACGCAATGTATCACAGAAGCAATGATAAATCGGTTTCCATTCTTCGCTGTCGAGTATTTCTTATCTTCTTTATCAGCCTTTACCGTTATATGGGAAGGAAGTGACATCGCTATTGTCCGTGACACCGACCTTCCGGCCTTGCAATGGGCGCATCCATTTCGTGTATGCTTGTCGCCCACAGCAATCCACGGCAAGTCACGACATCGTCCAAGTTCAACGATGATCGCATTTACACATATATATGGTGCAGGGTAAAAATACCACTCAGGCTCAGCAAGATGTTCAGGTTGTGGTTCGAGGGTTGAGTTTTTTTTGACTGATGATCGATTGATCATGTAATTCAGGATCATGAGCAGATGCCAACGGAGACTCCCAGAGACTCCCTCGGTGTGACTTACAGACCATGTGGGGCGTGAAAGAATATCATTGGCATACACCCATACGCTGCCGAAGTACGTTCTCTATCTTTTCTCCCTTTATTGATTCTTACTTTCCTGCTTCTTCAGTTCCCGGGATGAGTTGATATCACTCCGTTTTCCTTCTATCCGCCTCGGGAATCACCAGCGTTTCCATATTGCGGGGGATGCAAGCCGCTCTGCCGGCTATTGACTGCGGGTCTTCACTGGCAGATCTTGCCCCAATCCCGAGGTCAAAGATGTATCAGATATCAATCAACACCCATGCCGTATACATAGCGGTGTTTTTCGAGGCTACCGTAGCCAATGGTTGGCCGTTCCGCTTGCTGGTGTAGGTGATAAACCGCTCCCTCAATTATGTTGGCGTCATCATATAGAGTCCGCACTGCGGACGAACGCGTCGAACACCCGGGGACGTTGATCCCCTCCATCGGAGGCGATTGGGCCAGGATCGTGATGTAATGCATACGACTTTGCGTGTCATGTAAGCTCTACGTACACAAAGTTTCTTTAGATGAAATACTCTATCTGAATCAGACTTTGCGAGTATAGCAGCGTGGGCGGCTGTATACGCGCATATCGGAGGCGGGCGCCATACAGCAACCTTGAAAACCTCACGCTGCTGACGTTTACATCACCAGCATCGATGATAATGCGCGACGGAATCATTCATTGCGGCAATTTCCCCAGTGCTTCAAGGGTATCGTGGCTGCGTTTCTGTGTCCGTGGGCGGTGAGTGGACATTACACCGTAACGACGATGCCAGTAACAATATCATTGCCAGGACATGCATACCGGCGCCTGCCACGCTGACAGTTGAACGTTAAGTCAACTGCCAGGTTGCTTGTTTGACCCACTGACTGTTGATCGTCGCGTCGACCGGTCACGCCGTCATCCACAACCCTCAACATTGTTTATGCTCGAGCTGGCATTGAACGTCTGAAGCGTACGTTGGCTGTATCCTATGATGAGTTCAGTTTCAAGTCAATCTGATCCAGATGTCAGGTACTGTCTTTCTCCGTTCCGGATCAGGGCTTCAGAGCGCGACAAGCAGCGACACATACTGTTGCAATTTCCCACCTCAATATCTCCAAAGTCCACAGCGGACCGCGAGGGTCCCAAACAGGATGTAGGTGGTATAACCACCGGACATGCGTTTGCGATACAGGTACGTTTGGCTGCGTTTGTGTGGCCTGGACTTCTGATGTCTATGCGTCACGGTATGAGAACGGGCGACGAGGCGTACCAGCTTGTCGCTTGGGTGTGGAGGATTCAAGAAAGTGGAACGAGATCCTCGGTACAAAGTCCCGAAGGTGATCTTGGCTTTCCCAGTTTCTGGGACTCTTGTGCCACGTCCGGACTCGCTTACTCGTAGGATGGAACGGAGCATGTCTTTGCTGTCGTATTCTTCCTGTGTACGGACATTGACTGTGCATTGCGTAAGATTTGGGCGATAGCGAGCTCATAGCAGGTGCGATGGCCCGATGGCTGCTCCGAGCACCGGTCTCGGGACCCAGCCTGCGCCTGTTTAGTCATCCTGTACATCGCTGATCGCTGACATCAAAAAACAAACATATTGCGGCGTTGCTGTTCTTCTGCGCCCGTTCCATCATATGTTTTCCCACATTTCTCTGCGATTGTTGATGGATGAGTACTGGGTTTTGACTACTGATGCCGACACTGATCGCAAGCCAACCGGGCACTGGACTGGTGGGCACGCCTTAGCGACGGAGGCCTAATTAGGCAAAAAAGGATAGGATAAGTTTTGAACCGGTGTGATTTGATCATGAGTTCGAGCTCGATTTACTGGGACGCTCTCCTGGGTCTGGGATGGGGAGGTTACCAACAGCTGCTGGTGTGAACGCGCAAGAAGCAGAAATTGCAGTTGCATTGGGACCATGCTGTGGTGGGGGTCTCGTTGTTCCGAAAGCCATGGATCTACCTGTTGCCAGACTGCAGATGTTTCACTGAAGGGAACCTAGGTGATGAAGCCACCCACGATAGCGAGGACTCTACGCATTATTACCACTCCGACTCGTTGACCCTATTGTGGGGATTTTGACTTGTGGGAGGAACAAACACACCTGAAATTTTCCTGGCGCTCGCTGCGCCGAAAGATAAGCAAAGAGAGATGGGAATAAGGTGAGAATAAGGTATGGGTGTGCCATTTAGCGGTTAATCATTCATTTCTTTTGACCGGGGGATAAATTGTTTAGGCAGGTTTGAGTGAGCGTAGGGCCCGAGTGGGCGTGTTAAGGCGTGTTGCTGGGAAACTAATTGAGTCCCTGCATCGACGTTCGTAATTGCTGGATTTACGAGTAGGAACGGGCTCGGTGGGAAACGACGCCCTCGAATGCACAATGTCAATATCTTTCGTAGGAACACTCTGGAGCGGTGTAAGGGCGGATAAATTAGACGCTGTGCCCAACGCGGTGAGTCTCGAGGGCGCCAGGCCACAGAGTCTGCCGCAGAATGTTTGTAAGGGCAGTTAATTAGTCCAATCGGGTCCTGGATTCTTCCTGCGTCGGAGGGCTAGGCAGCCTTGACGCCGGTGCTAAGTATCTGATTGAACTCGAAGGTTCCTCCCCCTTTTCACCGACTCCTTACCCCTTTTTGCCACTTCTGTGGACGAGGCTGGTATTATTGGCATCACAGTAGGTTACTCTCCCGGTCCCTCGCTCAGTCACCGACTCAGAACACACCCGGCGAATAAAAGGCTCGTGCTGGCACAGCACGCTGCCCGTCACCGTGCTTGCGTGCATGCATGCGATGTATGGCTGAGAAGCCTGCGTCACAGCTCCCCGAGTCGAGGCCTGCCAGGCTTCGCGCACACTCGCGTTCCTGGGCCGGGGGATCTAAGGACAGACAAGCAGTCGCCTCACGCCTTCCATAACGCAAAGGCACACCACAGCCCCACAAATCAATATCCTAGGAAGTCCTTCGAGTTCTTCAACCCATACTCCACGCACGACGGTTTACCGCCTGGTAATCGGGCACCTGCCACGTTCATCGAGGGAACGACCGAAGCCGTTGAGTCATCACCCGCGGTGCCTGCGACCTGGTCAGCCTTTTACATAACCGCATACCTCACGAACGATTAATGATGACGAATTCGCGATGATTATCTCCCGCAGCGGGTCGACCGATGGCGCTGCAAACTTCATAGGCACAAAAGCCCGGTACTATCCGATTGTATTGGTCGAAGACTGTGGATTACATTACGGAACGAGCAGATTAACTTACCTCTTTCTTGTACTACGTATGGAACAGGAAGGGGCTTGAAGGAGAGGAGGAAGTGCTGGCGACGGGTGCAGAGCGACATCGACGTCTTCTTCTCCTTCTCTTGTCCCAACATCTGTCGCCCGGGGGATGTCATGAGCTTGACGCCGCACGCAGTCCATCAGAAACAAGTCAGCGAGCGAAAACTTGGCAAGCAGACAAAATATACTCATGCTAGTGCGCATGGGCTCACGAATGAATTAATGAGTAGGTGAGCCAAGGCGTCGACGCTCATCATACGCCTGGAAGGACATCGCATCAGGTACCACCTACTTGCGAGCTGGAAGTCGAAGCAGGATTGGTGTGCAGGCTTCCCGATAAGGGCGACCCGCATCAGGACGATAGCCACGGGAACAACTTTGGAAGGCGGGCAAGTAACCTGGTGGGAAGGAGAGAAATAACCGGAGGAAGGGAGTGAGGGAACGATCAGCTCCAAGGGGAACAAACGACAGCTGTAGAAGCCTGAGGAGGGACGGGGGAGTGGGAAAGCGAAGTGGGTATCGACGACGACCAAGGTCGACTCGGCTAGCTGAATTACTCAGTTTCGTGATGGTTGACGAGTGGGCCGGATGGCTGAAATCGTCACTGGCGACATAACTTGAGACTGGCGAGTTGGACCGCACTACCCACGAGAATATCAGTGCATTGTGTGGGCAATGTGCTAGTAGCCACGTACCTCCAACTGGAATTTGATCCCGCGAACACACATGCTTTGAGCCAATGCCCAAGCGCAGCGCCGTGTTCGCCCAATCGCAAGGCACTTCTCCCTTGTCCCGGCAAGCCATTATGAAATGAACGGGTACTAGAATAGAGAAACTTTCGAACGACGGCGTAGAACGAGGACATGCTCTTGGAAGGAAGTTATAATAGGCGAAACAAGGGAATGAATGATGCGATCGATTAAGGGATATTAAGTGTCCGCAACTTAGGTGCACGGGTGTGCACTGATATCCGTCGGGATGGGTGGCGAGTTCGGATGGCATCGAGGATGGCTGCCTGCGAGTGCGAAGGTGGAGCAGGCATCAAGACAAATGAGCACACAGACGGCGTTGGAGTCGCGGAAAGTTTGAAAACAATCGTTGATCAGTCGAATGGGAGAAGCAGTATGACATGCCGGTAATCGCATGGCCAAGCAGAGCTGTAATTAAGGTAATAATATAAGCAAGATTCATAGTTCGCCGGGGAGGAGTTTTTCCGGTGGCTTGACTTTACACCGATTCAGACTCTAGACCATGGCAAACCAATGATCAGTAAAGAGAGTAGTGACCGATTGGCTCGGTTGAAGACTTTAGACGTTGAAGGTGGGAGGCAAGCGAAAACCTTGCCTCCTGATCTCCCCCGGATAAATCGTGCAAAGGGTCGCAGGAGGTGCCACTGGTATGGCCATTTGGGATGGTGTAGTATAAGGTCGTACTGAAGAAGTGTGGACGCTGAGGCTTGGATCAACTCCCTCTCGGGATCGTAAGCAATGGGATCAGAGGATCAAAGGGGGTGGCAAGGGGATCAAACGTAGGCTCAAGTTCGGCGCGATACTCGCATGGCGCGGAGGGGAGAGATTTGAAATTTGTTGTATTTTCTGTTGTATTCTTTCCGCGTCAAGTGGGTGGCGTGGCGTTCGTGCGGGACCGACGTATCAAGCAGGTTACCCAGTATAGCAACAACGACGGCCACGCCACAGCCACTGGAAGTGTGACTGTTGAACGTTACAAGACGACGAGCGTCGGACAGCTTGGATGACGAGGCATAAACGCTGGCATGACAAATCAGCAGTGCCATGTTTCCCCGCATCCTGGATAGATACAGGATGGATGGTAACTGTAAGTGGCGGGGCACAACGCGACGGCGACAGCGAAGATGGGGAGGGTTCTTTGAGCACATGGTTTGGACGACTTCGAATTCTTATTACGGATTACCCGCGCAGATATTGATTCGAAAACGGGGACGCGATTGTATCGTACGATATACACGGCGGTAAATTAGCTCGGGGTGCTAGAAAGCGGGCGGGAAGGCGGGAGGAGATCTTCGGGGGCGGGATGTCGGGATGGAAGTGTGCGAGGGACCTTGTGTGAGTGAGTGAGCTGGAAGTGTGCTGGCTGCTGCTGGCTCGTGTTGCTATGGGGTGGATGATTGAAGGACGGCTCAGAGCGGTGGGGTGAGCCGGCTCGCGAGATGACGACTGAAATGGAGATATTGCGCTTTTGTCGGTTCAACGTCGTTGAATGGTGATTTGCCTGGAAAAAGGAGTTTGAAGTTCCATAGAGAAAGGCATGGCCAAACGGGGCAAGGGAGATGGGATCTGGGGTGGACAGAAGCGAGAGTGTGACGGTGTGACTGGGATCTGAGATTGGTGATGTGATAGATATATGTAAAAAGAAGGCGAGAAGAAGATAGACTGCTGCTAAATTTCGCTCGCAATGCTGCCTCAGCTTGTAGACATTCACCAGGATTTCCGCCAAAGAGCCTTCGACCCCGCAGACGACACCAACGACGACTCGCCGCTGACGCCCCCGGCCACCCTGGATGTGAACAACTACGCGTACAATGCAAAGGACCAGCCTCAGTTCATGTACAATCCCCCACGAGACGAATACTCCCCGTCCCCCGTAGACTCCCAGTACTACCCAAACTACCCGCCCTACTACTCAAACCAGCCCCGCCGCCCCGCCGTCTACCACCATCTCGACCCCATAAACACCTCCGCCCTCCCCGTCCCCCTCGAGCACCCGGACCAGCTCTCGCCGTTCAACCCAAACTTCTCCGCTTCCCTCTCCGCCCCGTACACATACTCCCCCGTCAGTCCCGACGATCACTACGGCCCCTCCCCGCCGAACACCGGCACGTCCTCCGCCAGCGCGCCCGTCACCCTCACCCTCTCCCAAGCCCCCGCCACTTCACAGCCCCTCCTCCTCCACCACCACTCCTCCTCCCTCGGGCCCTCCCCCACAGAGTCCAATTCAAAAACGTACTCGTTTATCCCCCTCCCCGGAAACGCTGTCAAGAAGCGTCCCCGCAGGAGATATGACGAGATAGAGCGTCTCTACCAGTGCTCGTGGCCCGACTGCTCAAAGTCATACGGTACGTTGAACCATCTCAACGCCCATGTTACCATGCAAAAGCACGGTTCAAAGCGAAGTCCGAACGGTGTGTTGCGTATCATTCCCCCTTTCAACACAGTGTCTCATTCAGCCGTGCAGAGTTCAAGGAGTTGCGCAAGCAGTGGCGCAAGGCGAAGAAAGAGGCCGAGCATCAGGCGCATCAGGCTGCGTCCGCGCACTCCCTTGCAGCACGGCGGGTGGCGAGCATGCAGTCGCTTTCGACCGCTGGCCTTTCCCCCCTAAACACAGAGCTCAGACGGACGCATACGCAGGAGCATCTGTACGAGATGCAGTATCTCGGTTCACCGATACACGCAACCCACCTCGATCTGCGGCACGATATGAGGGACATGCGGGATATGAGGCATGACATGCGAAATGCTTATCCGAGCAGCGCACCTTCGAGTACCGCAGGAGGGCCTCTGGCTTTCGCGCAAATGGGGGGCACCCCGCCCACCTCTGCACACGCCCTCGATTCACCCCATCATTACTCCCATCCGCTGCCAAATCACCAATCACATTCCGGCTTGTCCATGTTGCACTCGGCTGCACCAATACCCATCGCCCACCATCACCAACACCACACCCACCACTCCCTATCTCATCAAACGCAATCTCATCACATTCCGGGCCACATGACGTCTGATGGTCGCTATCCTCTGAGTCTGCAGCTCGCCGATTTCACAGAGGCCAGTAATTCAAATAACCTGAACGGTCACGGTCCCTCGTCGAATGATGCGTCGCCGAGATCAGTGGCGGCTGATGTGAACGGAATGGACGGGTTTACCGGAAGGCAGAGGTATGGCAGTGCGCCAAGTATTCTCTGGTCATCTGCCCGCTCGACATACGTTTCGTCCGTGCCAACGAATAACAACGACGATTCGGCGTACGGCGAGGAGGGCGGCGAGCGACAGGAATACGCGGTATCGCAGCAACAGCAGGATAACGGCGATGGGCAGATAAATCTCAACTTCAACGGCATGGTCGCCGGGATGAACATAAATTTAATAGGCAATGTCGACGGCCACCGCCTTCCCGCCGATAGCACTCTCCTTACCCCCCTCAGGGGGTACGAGCCACCCAATCTCCTTCCCCCATTAGCCTCGTCACAGCAATCACAGCCCTCGCAGTATTCGGGCCAACAGGAGATCAACTTGGGCGGTCCCGAGATGCTTAACGTCGGTGGCGGCGACAATTCGGAAACGCGGCCGAGTACAGGACATGATAGCCTACGGAGTGCGAACGAGGACGCCTACTAAACGCACCCTTTCCGCTGATCGTTGATCCCTACTCCCTTCCTCCGTCCCTCCCTCCGAATCTCGCTATCGCATCATCTTCTTCCGTTTTGCTGTTATTCCTTCTCCTCCAGCCGCCTCTCGCATTATCAGAAGCACTAATCGCCTTCCTGCACCCTCCCGCGCCTTCTGGCTTCTGCAATACAGATGGTACAGTGGCATGAAAGGCATACTCGGCGCCACAGAACTGGCCTCGACCCGACGGCTCTCCCCGCCCGCCACATCGACGTGTTCTCCTCGCTCCCCCTCTATCTCCTCCTCCCTTCCTCCTTCCTCGCCCTCTTCCTCAAATCGCAGCCACTAACGCACTCCCGCAAACATCCCTACTACTCCATAATGCCTCTCCCCGTCCTCTTCTTGATTGACCCGATACTGATATTCTTGTGCATACTTTATCATATATATTCACCGCTCGCCCAACCCGCTTCCATCAATGGGTTTGTTCCTTATATGCTTTTATAATCGATATGATTAGCCTTATATTTCCCCTCCCTTCCCCCTTACCCTTCCCCTACCCTCTATCCTCCCCGAACAATGGACTGTCAACGCCGCTGTTCATACTATGTCTGTCCCTCCGTGTACCACCCCCGCGATCCCTTATCTCTATTCCTCGTGTTGTCTTGCTTATCGTTGCTTTCTAACATCTATTACCCATATTGTGTGTCACAGTGTCCTATAGGTACTTTACTCGGTTTCCTTATTCCTCTCATCGCAATCATCATATTCTCATTCTTGGTACATACTTAGCACTTAGCATTGTCTCTCCTACATACATCCTACATACATATGTTTCCCTCATAGTACAACAACAAGAACAACAACAATCATACAGAGCCTATGCGATACCTCCTAGTTCTAACGTAAAATGTTTATATGTACATACACCATCCAACTGCAACCACTATCGTGTTCACGCAGCCATTTCCACCGTACGATCTCCTGAGGCCTGAGCGACCATCGTTATCAGATATCCATTCTTCGTTCTTCATTAATCATTCGAATCGCTCGCAAGGGTGCAGGTGCTTCCCGCGCGCTGAGTACAAGCTGAGTATGCGTCTGAGGAAGCTGCAGGTTGCAAGTCCGCTGACCAAAGGCGAGGCTAAAAAGATACGGCGACTGCGGAGGAAGTCCGCAAGTCTCCCAGGCGAGGGCATTAGGCATAGGGAACGCTCGAGAAAGAATTCAGAATTCAGAACGCACCCTCGTTAGAACGCACCCCCAGGCTACGGACCTACCTCGAATTCCGGGTCTGGAATCCGTATTAATCAACACAAATAACGCAAACACGTCCGTGCATGATGCATGATGCATGATGCCGATGCGTGAAGCCTCATTCATTCGTCTGTCTTCACGAAGTTTCCCGGCGCAGGAATCAAGAACCAAGAAGCATCATTATTATCAAACTCCCCGCGCCTCAACTCCGGTTCCCAGTGCACCATCGTGCTTCTTCTCCGATCTCCCAAGAGAATAGGAATATATACAGACGGTGAATGATTGAATCGTTTCGCGTTTGAATATTAATACATTGACTCGCTGAGAAAGGAAGGCTCAAATGTCGACATCGACATCTACAGCGTACACACAGTAACACACGGGTGACGGAGGTGAATGATCGAAATTTTCTGCTGTTATAATGATAGCTGAACTGGATCTATCAGATAACTGACGGTTCGCTGTTTGACCTCAATTGCATACACTGCACGGATCACCACTGCACCCACTGCACCTCCACAGCCATGCAAACGCCATATAAATATCTCCTCCAGCGTCCCGTTCAAATCTGTCCTCCCTTTCGCCGAAAATAAGTCCATCACCAAACGCGAATATTATTCGCATCGGGAATCATCACGAAACGGTCGCGTTCTCCGCATCGAACGATAAGTCAATTGACCCGTTACTCGGCTCGCGTTCGTGCGGTGGTAATCTGTCACTTGCACCGAGAACTCGACGGAATATGGCTAATTGCTATGTCACATCGCCATCCGGAGTGCACTCTCCATCCCATCCCACGCATCACCCCAGCTCCGAATTGGAGGTGGCCACACTCCCGGATGCACACAGTGACAGTATCATCGACACCTCGATCGTGTTTTCTCCTCCTTTCCACCATCTTTCTGCCATCCATCTTCGGCGATTGAGCCCGGCATCATATCTTGATGCTCGATGTCCAAGACGCCGACGCAATCGTCCGCTCGACGTAGACGTTTGACTGGAGTTTGGAGGCTGGGGAAATCGGAGAGTTCTTCGTCGCCGGATTAAGCTCCGCTTTTCGAGATGCCTCTGCCTCGTCTTCTGCCTTCGATTTCCGCGGAACATATATGGAGCAGTAGATCAGTGCCACGCCATCTCGGGGCTCCTTGCAACATGGCTGATCTCCTTTGCCTATTTCTGTCGCGTTCTATCATTGCGCGGATAGTACTGAAACTCTCCCGGGGCGATGCATCCCTTCACGCTCCAAGCCCTACAACTAGGATCGCTGAGCATAAGTGCTGGGCGCGTACTCAGGCTTAGCAACCGACGCGAAAATCACTGGTGCGCAGTAAAAACGCAGCTCTACCACCACTACCATGGTCCCGAGCTTGCTAAGCGGTATGAACTTGCAAATCGACAAGTCTCTCAGGGGCTTGCACCCCTAGGCCACCCCTATCACACTATCCGCTGGCGCGTTCCCCGCAACACGTCTCTGCGTCACTGGCTGGATGTAGCGTTAGAAACGATGCATGTATCTATGCATACGATTTAATGTGGCTTCGTAGCATGCTGATGAGTACATGGTCCGTGATGTGATGTGTAACCGATGTCGTTGCGTTGCATACCACGAGCAATGATGAAACTGACGGTTCCATCCACCCCGTCTACCCGTCAAACCCATCACTCGCAGAGCGACGATACCTCCCGTACGTGCCAGGCATCAATCCCGAGTAAATGAACGCCTGCAGCTCAAAACGTCTACAACACCGAGCGACGAGCTTTGCTGTCCCTTGCCCGGTGATTCGCCTATGGCGGAAAGGTCATCCCCCGTGCTCTCCGCTGCATTCAGCCTCTCTCTTGGATGCGTCATTAAGGAGGGCATAGTGTTATAATTCCACAAGATTCTATCCAAATGGCACATTAGTCCAGTGACTTAATTTATACCAAAGCAGGCAAACCTTTCAATGAACACTTTATGTCGTCGATCCTGTGAACTATGACGAAGAGGATAGATATCTTCCCGTCACACGAACGCGTGTTGGCAATCCCTCGGCCTCCATTAGAGTTTGGGGGTGAAGTGTAGCGAATGTGAACCGGTGGTCCGTTCAATCGGTCGGTCGAATAGATATACGGAGGGTTCGCAAACTCTGTGGTCACCTGGTATCCATTAATACAAAGAACTTGCCGGCGCCACTCCATTGATATGTCCTACCCCAAGGACATCCACAACGACTTGTATTCAGTGCTCCATAGATCTCGACTGGCTGAAATGGCGCGAGGCATGACGTTGTCGATTCTAGGCGGTTCCGTTGTCGCTTGGGTAAAATACACAGATGTAGATGGTGAAGTAGTCGGATCAAAAATTACGAGAAAGTGAGCTAAGCCGTTTGTAGCCACCACGAATCTTGAGGCGTTGAGGATGCTGCTTTCGTGCTGCTGAGCAATGCAAAACCTCATGTTGTTACACGTAACGGTTATGTTTTGCAGAGACTGTTATGTTTCCGCATCATCAGATGACGCAGAGAGTCCTAACGCAGGTGATTGCTTACCCCAGGGTTGTCTCAAAGACTTTGGAAGTGTGTCCATAATTGATATATAAATTGATAAAGCGAGCAAGGGAACACAAAGTGTATCCATCATCGCATCTGTCAATCGATAGGACCCTGCAATGTTCGAGCAAAAGCGAAACAAAAAAGATCATCTGAGCATCAGAAGAAGAAGACTCAGCGACTCAACTGAGCACACCGTTCCGAGTCGGAGATACGAAGGGCAACGTTGCCGCAGTGGCCTCCGTAATACTCGAAACGACGCCCATGCTTCTACAGGGCGATAAGCCGTATCCGTAGGGGGATTCCCAGATTGTCTATGCCCAGAGGTACTGTCCCGAATGTCGCTGCAAGTCCTGGCAATCTCCCTCCATTTGCACCTTGAACCTTCTCCTGGTATGATGAAAAAACGCGTTTTAAGCGCTCGTCCCACTCCGTCACAATACCAATGCATTGGCATCTCTTCTTTGCAGGGTTCGACGATTGATCTCATGAGAAGGCCCATGTTATCATCGGACCAAAGGGCTGACTTCAGGCATGAGGCTTCGCCAGAATCGGTTATTCCTGGACCCTCGTCAAACGCCGCAGGCAATCGCGAGCTGGATCCTTAACTCACCGTGACGCGTTTTGCCTAGCCAAAGCTCGGCTTCATGGAATCGTGATTCCGTTTCATTAAGGTGGCCTTCGGAAGGTTGTGGCTTCTTTTGCACAGCCTTGCTCGTAGCCTCGCTCACTTTTCCTCCGCATCAAGAACCCAATCGACTTACGTCTCGGCCTGCACTCGATGTCCACGAAATCTTTGCTTCGATCTAGTCTTCGGCCTGCCGTATCCAGGAAATCTTCTCTGACAAACGCTGGTGTCTTCTGCGGCTCATTAAGCCATATATGTCGTGCTGGGGGAAAAAAGTCCCAGAATCACCCAACCTCCTTCGGAGACCTCACACTCGTGAGTTACGGAGCAAGTCTACCCCAGTCACATGACTGACGAAGAGTTAACCTAAACACCACTTCGATGGAAGCGAGTAGGAAGGGTGCGTAACGGATTTAAATGGACTACGGGATTTACTGACATTCCCGTTTACCAAAGGAAATCGAATTTGCTCCACCTAGGACCGTAGCTGACCACCAATACAGCATCGCGGGCATCCCCCTCGACACCCCTTGCTCTTGTTCGTTCTTCAGCAGCAGCCGGGGAGGAGATACCAGATACTTCCAACTTGAGTCGGAGTTACCGCCTTGCTGTGTTTGACACCGAAGCGGGCATGCTTTTGTCGACGACTCTTTAATCTCCCACGCCCAATTATTGTTTACGACGTCAGTCGCTTCTTCCTCAGGTTCGGCATCCTCCAGATAAGTTTTGATTATAGCTGCGAAGACCTGTGTCATGAGAAAAGAGAGGTGGGAGTACTTCTCAGCGTGGGGAAGAGAAGGCGCTCAGACGAAAAAGAACCTCAGGAAGTGGAATTCGAACAAACATAGACATTCCATAAACGCAAAGAAGTTCGGTGTCGCGGGCTCGGTTTGAACTGGTTTCGTTGGAGCACATGTGAGTGTGGTGACTTTGAGTCGGAGTCGAGTTCTGACTCTGCAGCGTTCACCGCTCATCAATTTGACATACAGCTCGTTGTATAACACATCGCCATACTCCAGGTTCCCAATACAACGCAGTAGCACCTACGAGCGCGATCTCAAACGAGTATCTCCATCGCTTTAACTACCGCGACCTTCTCGCGCGGTTTCATGTTTTCCATGTGCTGCCTTGAGCTGTCGCAGGAGTAGACTATTGGAGAGACTAAGGAATAAAGGGGCAGATACAGTGGTGAAGAGATATGTGCATGGCGATATAGTCCCATCCTTGGTGCGTTCTGGTGTACAATCGCCGGGGACCACTAGTCTGACGCCCAGAATGGGCGCTATAACAACAGGATGTATCTTGCCACTTACCACTAGCTCAAGTCCGGGGTTCGAACCACGCCTTGTCCACGCTCATGTTCTACGATAAACACGACGGTTCGAGGGCTTGGTTCTGTGCGTCCAAGACTTGGAGATCACATTAGACCCATTTCACAGCATACTTTCCGCGATCACGCAACAAATTCCAAACAACGGGAATGCTTGCTATAGCCATTTCTGTTTCTGAGGCTCAGAGCTTCTATGTCACGCCCAAAAAGATGGAAGCTCTTCTCGTGTCCGCGGGTCGCATCATCATGTGAACGATCCACGATCCAAATATAAACCCACGGCACAGATCATGGCTGATGTGTGGGATGCATAAAACACACGCGGAGACGAATGGCAACATAAGCGCATAAGTTGGAGCTTTCCCATGGCAAGACCGAAGGAGGCCGACCATGAGAGTTGATCACGATCGGTGATGAGAGGATGATCATCCTCGACCCGTTGGAAACGAGGCCTGCGGATTGCAAATGCGAATCAAACATAGAACCGACGTCGCATGCTGGCCGACAAGCGCCATAACTACATATCCTTAATTGGTGAAAATCTGCAGAAGTAAGTGTCTTCTCGTAATCGGGAGCCTGTTGGAACCATGGGCGCGATGTCTCAAGAGACATTCACACGAATAACGTGTCTCCCCTGTAGTCTGTTGTCAGTATTTCATATTCCTGCGTTCAGCGTCGTTGGTTTCCCTCTATGTGGTATCCAGTGGATCAATTTGCATCGCATCGACAGTGGTGTACTGCGCCGCAAAAGGTCATATAAGGTTGGATACAAGATTGCAGCCGGTCCAGAGTATCTATGTATCGAAGCCGGCGAAGAGGGTAAAGTAGTCAAGAGAAACCATTCACTATCCAGATACTTGGGAGGGAGATGAGATCCGAGCCCAACATGTGCCAGGTTAAATTGTATGAATGGAAGAGTTCATCTAAATGCCGATAAACTCGAGGGTACCGAATCTACGTAGAATGTATGACTATGGTTGAGCTGACCTGCCATGCTTAATCTTGTAGATCCCACAGCCGGCCGGCGAATACCTGCGAGGTGAGAACTTGAAGGCAATCTAAACAATGCCCAGTCGCGTCGGTGATGACCACAGATCCATATCAATGCACTGGCAACCGCTGCGCAAGCCCTATCGCGGTCGCAAAGGAGAGGATGCCGAGGTGCGAACTAAGCGAGCTTCCTCGAATGACAACCCAGGACGCGGGGCCATAGCTTCCTTGCTAGTCAGCAATTTTACACTATACCCATGAAGGCGGTCTCTGCTCATTGGACGTCCAAAAATCGGCGAATAAAATCCATTGATGTGGAAATGACAGAGAAAGGCTCGGGTAACACCATCGCCTTCAAGTTTAAAAGGGGTTTAAAGGGAGATTGGGCTGGCATCTTGTCCAACCGCCAACCAACCGCAGGCGATGGGCGTGTAAATCTAGGGCGCTGAGGTGGGTCGTCAGGGCCGAGTTTGGGAACATTTTACAAGGAGTCGAGGCGCCCTCTACAGCTTCATGGGAGAAGCTGGACACGGATTGGTCAAGCTGGTTGGATTTGATTATAGCTACCAGACGATTCAGAGTCGAGACTGCTTTGATCAGATATCCCACTCAACTTCAACAGTACCCTAAGAAATTACTCCAACCCAAGCCTCGCCTGGACAACCGACAACATTTCAGCGGCTGCTTCGACTTGAACGTTGGCTCTTTGAAGTAAGAGGTAACTCTCAGGGGCGGAGCGTCGCCCCACGTGACGCCAATTCGAGGATCGTCACAGGAGCCTGAGGAGGTCACAGCTTGGGGCACTGCGGCGCGCCCTCAACAGAAACCACCATGCCATCTCTCACAGATGTCCCAGTCGAGGTTCTCATCGACAATTTACTTCCTCAGATATCTCTTGTGGATCTTCTGAGCCTAACTTGCACGAATCAAGTGAGAGAGCTAATCATGCAGGCATTCAGTACGGTAGATTGACTTCAGACTTCACTTTGCACCAAAGTTCTTCGCGATAGTATGTTCAGATGAAACATTCTGGAAGAGGAAACTTGAAAGGGACTTCAACTTTTCTCCCACTGCAACTGCTCGCAAAAGTGGATTCAAAGTCCTCTACAAGGGCTTGCGACGTCCTCATCTATTCGTTTGGGGGTGAGAGTTCAAGTTCTCAACAATTTTGACCAATGAACTCATCCTCTTGCTCTCAAGTGCATCGAAGGACGGCCGTTTGGGGCGTACAGAAGCCCTCCAAACACCTGGCGCACCTTATCCTGAAGAACTCCGCATCCCTAATGTTAGAATTGTCTCCTTGGTTGCTGGTGGAATGTGGGTCCTGATGCAATACATCATTCCCCGATGACCATATGTGCCAATCTCTGTCAGGTCGTTCCACGCCCTGGACTCCGAGGGCAATGTCTATGTTTGGGGTGAGGAACTTGGGCTCAAACCATCGATAACATGATTTGACATGATTCGACTTGGTTCAGGAACTATGGACGGAACCACATTTGTACTGGACCGTGATGGCTACTCTGAGCCGGGAAAGATGTCTTCCACACCTCTCAGGCTACAAATGCCGGCTCCAACTCGAAACATCAGGTGTGGATGTTTGTTTACAAGTCGTCGCATCAGCTGCTCTGAACGCTTATGGCCCTTGAACCAGTTGCGGCAGGCTACACTCAGCCACGATTGATGCCAACCAACATGTCTGGACATTTTTAAGCTTTGGAACGCCCTTTAGGTTGTCTTCACCGTTACTAGACAACGACTCGCCGGAAACGAGCCCTCTCCAGGTTGAATGCGGATGGAATTTGACCTCTGTCCTCACTAAATCAGGCGATGTCCTTGTTTGGTGGCCTTTCGGCGGCCCAATGAAGACCCTCATAGACCAGAAAGACGACGAGATACACTCAAATGGTAACATCGTAGCGCCCGCAGTAGACGGGACCATACTCTGCGCGCCATGGGAGCTGTCTTTTAATCCCAAAAGGCTGCCCCGACTACCACAACTGCCCGATCTATCTGAGGAATCGAATGAATCACCTCCCAAACTCATTCAAATCGCGGCCCTCGATTCGCAGATTATTGGACTAACAGACCAGGGACATGTGGTTAAATTCAGTTCATTGGTTGACGAACAGGTTACCGGCGAATGGAAATATGTGAGCTTTCAGCCCGCCGAACCTCGAACTCTAGTTGAGACGTTTCAGTTGCCAAATTTCAGTGAGGTCGATCAAGTGCGGTCACATACGGTATTCGCGGATGATGGCAATAATAGACTCAATGCACCGTCCTCCGTCAAAATCACTCACGTAAGCATTGCTTTTTCATTCAAATTACCGTACAGGCTTACGTTCGTATAGATCTCAGCAAATTACCAACGTTTCTTTGCGTACTCGACTGGATCAAGTTCATTAGTCCTTATGGGATCCTTGAATACGGGCCCTTCCGAACAACCAGAGATCATTCCAGCTCTTCAATACAAATCAATCATTTCCGTTGTCGTGGGCGATTATCACTACGGCGCATTGACATCGACCGGAAAGTTGTTAACATGGGGGGCTTATTCTTCGGGTGCTCTAGGACTTGGAGATCCGCTCGAGCTGCCAGCAGGCGCACCTGGCGGTTTCCCAAACGAAAGGCTACGTTTGCATGCTTTGGAACGAGGGTGGGGTCAGCCACCTGACGTCGAGGTTCCCTCGGAGGTTCGGTTCGACCACAAACTGAATCATACAAAAGACAGATTTTGCTTCGCTGTAACGGCTGCGGGATGGCACATGGGCGCATTGGTTATAGACTTAGAAGTAAGCATCATCGACCTTTCATCTCTGATCTTCCCATAACGTGCAAACCTGCGTTTCTGCTTCTCAAGGCTTCTGAAGATGACGACACAGTCGCTGATCCCCTGACTCGCCCTGAACACCGAAATGAACCCCCGTCGCATGCTCGTTTCCCAGTGCCTTTACCACGGCCGCCTTATCATACTTCTGGTCCTGGCCAACTTCCTATTATGCCTCTCGCCCCTGGCTATGATGCTTCATCGTCTGTGTTCCGTGTGGGTTTCCCTGGCAGAGGAGGCACGCCTGCCAATTCTCAGCAGGGTCCCTCGACATCCACATTACACCCACAAGCGGAACCGCCTGTGCCTGGCGTTTCTTTCCCAAGCCTTGGACGTGGCGTGCGTATTGGGTTTGCGGGGCGGGGCCTGGGGAGAGGACCCAGTGGTAGGGGACAAGGGGGCGTGGGTCAATGATTGAACGGATGGTTGAACGGATGGCGATGACGATAACAGCAACCTATGGCATTATTGTATTACGCCCTGTATATGTATTCGTGTACTTTATTGGCTTGTACTATTTTGGTCTTGGAGTCTGTTCTGTTGAAACTGTAAGAATTACAATACAATCTTTACGTACCGCATAGAAACTCGGAACGAGCAGGCAAAAAGGATTCATCTGGGCCTGACCGGGAATTGAACCCGGGACCTCCTCGAAATGGCGCGATGCGTCCCTAACAAGGAATCATACTACTAGACCATCAGGCCGATGAAAGCTTTTTCTCTACGTGTTCATAGATAGATACAGTGGGGTATACTGGAGTAAACTTCTACTTGAATCTTGTAAGGATGTTTCTAAGAGGGACAGGCATGCGACTAGCGCCTTTGCCTTTACTTCCCTTCGAGTCATATTCATCAACTGACATACTCCTCTCCTTCCGAGCAGCAGTCTGATTACCACCGTTATGGAAACTGATTGGCGAGGGATACGCGAGTGATGCTCTTCCGAGTCCTCTGTTTTCCTTGTCGCTACTCCGATAGTCCGGATCAATCGTGGGGGCCATAGATTTCCGACACAGTCGGGGTGTCTTCTGCGGGGAAAGTTGAGAGCCAGTTTGCCTCATGACAGGCATTTGTTCCTCGATAGTCATTACGCTTTTTCTCGGGGTGATAGTAGTCGTCCTTGTCGAACGGACGACTGGAGGAGGGCGATGCTTGGTTGGCGTGGGTGAAGTGACAAAAACGGATCGGTCGCTCCGAGTACGTGAACTTGGATCTTGTGTAGCATTTGACGGAGGCTGTGATCGTAGTTCGGGGGTTGGTGTAAACGTGTGTCTCCTCCTAGGAATAAGTTTCTGACCGTCCGATGTCGCACTATTGCGCGACTTGAAGGATAATGATGTCGGGTGCGAAGGAACGGACGAGGGGTGTATTGTTGAAGTAGCTTCTGAGGTAGAGTCCTTTACCTGTCTGCATGCTTTCCGTTCCCGGGCTGAAGATAGAGTTGGGAGTGACACTCTGCCACCTCGTCGCCTGTCCTGAGTTTGATCCTGATGCGAATAATCGCCGCTGCCAATTTGATCTATACTGGGTCTGGGTGCACATTCAACACTGTTACTCTTGCGACCGGGAAGAGACGCGAAGCGGACGCTTTTCCTGTTCCTCAAAATACCTCTAGGGGCGTAAGTTGATGACACGCTGGACGCCCTAGACTGATGGCTGGGTTTATTAGGGGGAGGGCTTGAAGTGTGGCGGAGCGCAGAACGAGGCACATCAGGGACCTTCGAAGGGGATTCAGAGAAATTTTGCGACGCTGCCCACTCGCCGATCCTGTCGTCGCCAACGATGGCCATGGTTCTTCTTCTATTCTTCTGCTGCTGATTGGGGGAAGGAGGGGAGACCGTCGAGAGACTAGCACGAGCAGAAGAAGCACCCTTTGACCGAGTTGCATTGTCGAGGTCCCAGTGGCTAGAGCGCGAGGACTTCACTGCATGAAAGGAAGCTGTTGACTTGGCCAGGTCCTGCCCGAAATATATGTTGGACGAATCAGCAACACCAGCGTCCAAACCAGCGCCAAGAGAAGCTAAAGTGTCTTGTCTAGTTAACGAATCGCTTTGACGGGGTCGATATTTCTTCGGGTTAGCAGCTTCAGACGCACGCCTTCTCTTGCGTTTTTCGGGCTGGGCTTTCGCATCAGAAGGGAGGGGAGGGAGGGGCTCAGAAGGTGTTTGCGTTGGGTAGTTAGGCGTATTCGGAGTAGCAGGAAACGCGGCACATTGACCCCTGAGACTTTCTATCATTCCTTGGATATCCAGTCCATTGGGTGGAGCAGGAGGAGCACAATTACCGGCCGGGCCTGATAGCGGCATGCCTGAGTGAGGCGAATATGCGGAGGGTGTTCCCAAGAAAGCAGTTGGCATGCCAGGATACATAATATCCGAGCTGTCGCCTATCGCGGTTGATTGGACAGCCAAAGGAGCAAGCATTTTTCGTCCACGGCGGGCAGCAATAGCAATCGGTGTTGTACCTGACGTGTCTGTATTCCTACAGGCAGATAACGGGCCTTTCAGCGAGGCGTCCGAACCAGGTCGCGAGAGGGGAATGGGGAAGACCGAGTGAGAGTCAGATAAAATCAGAGTTGGTGCCTTGGTGTCCTCCTCGTTCGATCGCGGAGCCTTCTGCGGGGGCTTACTGTTAGGTGCCTTCGCCCCTCCCGGTGGTTCCTGGAAAAAGGTCTTGAGGTTATGCAGCTCCAGCATGAGGTCCACCAGCTCCGGGCTCATTGTAGCAGCAGGGATTTGTAGAGATAGACGCTCAGTCCGTCCGCCAGAGCCGGGGGAAAGGGATATCTCGCGCTCGAAGAATAGCTCATTGATAGGTTTGTTAGTGGGAGCGCGGTTGCGCTTTCTGTCGCGGCGAATTGTGAGCGGAGCGGTAGATCTAAGGTAGCTGTCAGACGAGTCTCCATTTTTAGGCACTTTCAAATGGAGGCCATCATGGCGGGCTCGAAAGGGTGATGGCGGGTTTTCGACAAGGATATGGGGTGCTCGGAGACCGCCTGGCGCATCATCAGCATCAGCAATTACATACGCGTTGTCTTCGCCATCGCCCCAAGGGACGTGATCAGGAGGGTCAGAAGGCACAAGCGATTGCTGAAAAAGTAAGATCGCAGAATTCAGCACACACCCGAAACCAGCTATACCAAACGCGACTTACCGCCCAGTCCTTAACGGACAGGCCTTCCGGAGCGTTGGGCTGGGCTGGCGCGCACACGCTTACAGTCGCAGCGGGGGTGATCCTTTTGGCTAATGGGCGCGATGCGTATATACTGTGCTTTCTGAAGGAATTAATAGGCTTTGGCGTGGCTCCTAGAAGGCCCTGATTGATGGCGGGTGAATTAGAAGAAAACGAATCTGTATCAGAGAGCGTGTCCAGAGTCAGGGTTTCGTCGAGTAGGCTGTTGTCGCCCCAAGGCAATTCCGCCAGCAGAATGCTTGAGACGCTCGAGGCGGGGGAGTTCATGGCCGTTCGAAGCTGGAAGTAATCGCGAAGCGAGGGAGCGGGTTCGAACGGCGAAAGGGCCCAGGGTGCAAGCGCCCGTGGATAGGGGCCACTTAGGGATGCCCCCCAAACGGGATTCGTGAACGACGCGTGTCCTGGTGTCTGCAGAGTACGGCATTTCCGAGGTTGCTTTTGGAAAGTATACAAATATAGAAGATGTAAATTTGCTCCGGGCCGTGCTAATACTGCGGCGACACGAATGACCAAGGGAGATACGAGGCGAACAGAATGCAAATGCAATCGCGTTAGATCTGTCCGCTTTGAGTATCTGCAACCGAACTCACCAAAGTGGTAGAAGGTGCTGGAGGGCACTGGCTGACTTGACGTCGATCAATTGTGATATATGAATTATCCCCATCATATGCATGTTTTCCTGTGCAATTAAAATGATATGAGATATGTTGACGCATCTGATTCGCATGCCAGCATCGCCCATCGCGGGAAGGTATATTCGAGCACATACCTTACGTAGCACGAGCCGCGATCCATGAAAATTTCGTGTTGATATCTCGATGACCATGGTTCGTTGTGTCGTTTCAGCTCGAGGTTCGAAGAGTGATGCCAGCCTTATGTGAGGCGGGGGATTACCTCCTGGTTCAATATAGGGGTGACAACGTACACATACAATATATTTTACATGGCAAATACAAGTGACTACGAAGTCAGCTCTACCGCGAAAGCTACCGCGATCTTCGCAAACTCGAGCGAATGAGCCCACGAGAAGCCCGACTGCGAGATGGTGTCGCTGCTGCTGTGGATGCGGGGGTTGTCGTTGCCCGTGACCGCCTCGAACGGCATCGACGTGGGGATGCCGTACTTGAACCACGACGCATGGTCCGAGCACGCGTAACCACACTACAGAACGGGCGAGGTCAGCAGCACACCGGCGAGGCATCGGATCAATGCGCACAGGGGTGTCCATGGTCACAGGCAATCTTGTGTACGTCGTGACCACCTGCTTGAGGAAGTTGTTCAAGCCGGTATCGATGTAATCGGCCTCCAAGGCGACTACTTCCGTGGAGCCTGGTCTGAAGCTGGGATGCGCCGCGTGAGCTGATACCCTCGTGATGCGAGAGAGAGTGGCTCACTATCCGGTCATGTCTAGTTCCATGAAAGCTTTGACGCGCACGCCGTTGTTGGCGTAGTTTGCGGCAACAGCATTGGAACCTAAGAGACCACCTTCCTCGCCAGAGTACCAGTGGAACTCTAGAGGTGTTGCAGGCGTAAATCCAGCCGCAACGAGCGCTCGAAGGGTTTCAATCAGATTGACGGTCCCAGTGCCATCATCATCTGCACCTGGCGCGCGCCCACTGGTCGGGCTGCTCAGGTTGATCGAGTCCATGTGTGCGCCGAGGATAGTGACAGGCGCTGACGTATCCCGTCCGGCGAATTTGACGATAGTCGAGCTCTGCCCCCAGCTGTGCGCGAAGTTCGAAGCGCTAATGCCTGATTTCCCGGAAATGATCTGAGGGATGGCGACCATGTGAATCCCATTGGTATAAAAATAGACACCGGGGAGAAGCACTCACAGATCTGACGGTGGTGAGGATCCATGTGCTGGCATCGGCACCGGTCGACGACCTGTAGTATCTGTTGTTGAAGTTGGAGAGTGTGGTCAGGCTTGCTTGCATGTTGGCGGTCGAGAGCGTGGCGATGATTCTGGTAACGGTGGTTTGCTGAGACGGCGCCGGGACTGTGATATCATCTCAACCTCCGGTCATACAGTATCAGAAAGAACGGGACCGTACACGTCGCTGCAGGTGCACGCAAGGCCGACTTGGGAATCTGCTGTTCAATCTCATAGGTCTCTGTGACGTCGAACTATGAAGGCGTTAGCAAATGAAGGTACGACTGGGCGATGAGAACTAACGAAGTGGACTCCTGCGCGCATTAGCTCGAGCTTCTCATCTTCGGTCTTCCAGACAGGTTCGGCGTCCTCTGCGAGGTCGAGCAGCCGAAGGCCTTGCGCAGCTTTGGAGTGAAGCTCTGTTGGCTCGATGGGGGCTGCTCGTACGAGCGCGAGTGCAAGAACGACGAGGCCAGCGAGGGAGAGTCTCATAGCGACGAAATGCGAATAAGCTCCCTGAGAGATAGACGAGGGGAATCGAACAGTAGGAGAACCCGTCTACTCTCGCATTTTAACTTGCCTCAGCGATTCTAGCTTCGCAGAGATAAGATGACATTGTGCTACACCATGCGGCATATTGTGTAATGCCTATCGAGAAGCAGCGAGGTGCACGAGGGCAGAAGTAGGCGCGAACAGCATGATTCGAGACCCCGGCGTTGTGAAAGAAGACATTAAGCCCTGAGGCCACCAAGCTTGGTCTTCCGAAGCTGGCTGAAAACGGAGGTGATGAAGAATGATCGATATGTCTTCCGCGAGGTGGCAGACGAACAGTGCTTATCTCCACCGAAGCACATGAGAGGCAGGCAACGGTCGATGGAAAATAGCAACGATCCACGAGGATACCCTCGTTGATTCGGCGATATAGCTTGCTTCTGAGGCGACAACCGCCTGATTCGGGTTCGTAAACGCAGGCCCGCCACCGCGTCGAGGGCACTCGTAAAGGTTCTCTACATCTTCTGTTACGTGAGCTGCGAACGGATATGAGGTAGCCAAAAGCCTTTTGGCGAAGGGGGGAATCCTGAAGCAGTGAAGTAAGGAGTAATCTGGCTGCATCAGGAACTGGTCAAAGAACTTGGCAAGTGAGCACATGGAATGAATGTTGTCCATGTCGTACACATGAGGATTCAACATGAGGTCGCTTCCGAAGAACGGTTACTGTTGCGGAAAATAGGCGGCTGAACTTTGCAAGGGCTAATTTGCAGATGAAGTCAAAGTCGAAAAGTGGCTACATTGACTTTCTGAATAGAATGCATTCTCCCGTATATCAATACTCGATGAAATAGTCTCCTATGGGTAGTACGCGATCCTTCGGAGAGTTTCGTGAAGTGAGCTGATATGCTACCCAACAGCTGTGGTTACTCCTAGACCGGTGGTTTCGAGCCTATATCTAACATCGCGTTGGCTCAACCCTTCAGCTGAACCTCATCCCAGCCCAATTCCAGCTGTGCCATGGAGATATTTCATTGAAGCCGAGTCGTCGAGTATTCGGGCAGTTGGATGCGAACAACGAAGGTATAGGCCACCAATGGACGATCGACTTGTACTTTCAAGCAAGCTACTTCGTTTGGCATTTTACTGTAGGTCTCACGGATGCAGTTTCGAAGTCTCGAGGAGTGGCGTGAGAAAATGGTCGTACGCTCTGTGTGCAGTACCGACGAATAGCCATCATGTCTGTTTCTGAGAGTTACGCCAGTTCCACCAACCCGACGCTCAACTCCAAGAGTCCTTTACTTCCATCATCTGCAGCCAATGGAGCTCAGACACCCAAAGGCACGCTCGTGCCGACCAACAGCGTGACGACGAAAGAAGGCCTTACTGTTCGAACCCGTATTGATCCAACACTCACTGTTGACGACGTCGTGCGCCAACTATGCATCAACCTTCAGATCAAGGAAGCGCCATCCAACTACGCTTTGAGAGACGACAACGGTGAGCTGGTCACAAATGACAACCTTCGCAAGAAAGTCAAGTCCAAAGCCAACCTAAGGTAAGCTGGGCCCTCCTCCGACGCCGTGCCGTTGAAGGCGATTCCAGAGACCATTAGGGAATGTTGATTTTTGTATTGCTGGTGCTTTCTCTGATCCAGGCTTGTCAACGCACCCGCTCGAGAAGCGAGGGAACTTGCCCAGAAACTTAGTAGCATGACAGACGAAGATTCAAATCTGCGACTCACAACATTCACGCTAGCCAAATACATTCGCGTACGATGCAAGCTTACCCCGTCATTTCCTCTCTTAACTGTGGCATTAGGAAGAACAATTCGCCCAGGAGTTCCTGATGCATGACGGATTAAACGAACTAGTGGACGTAATATTCAACACGCACGGCAACATACTCTGCGTCCGTTGTCGTTTCACATCCTGTCTGGAAGCTTGCTAAGCCCTCGCCTTTAGTACGCTCTTACATCAGTCCAGAATCTCATGGATTTCGACTATGGCTGGGCAACTCTTTCCGATTCATTCATCTTGAAAGTTGTCCAAATCCTATCTTCCCCCTCGTCACTCATCAACGTCTGTCGCCCTGCTACCGCTATCCTGAAGAAGCTCGTTGAGGCGGACCCCGAAGCCGCTCCTAATGTCCAACCCAGCACAAGCACCGCGTCCCCCGTCGCCGAACCAGGCTCCGTGTATCGGTATGGCTTTCAGGTAGTATTTGAACAGATACGGAAGGAGCCGAAGATGCTGGAAACTGTTGTGAATAGATTAGGCAGCGCAGATACCGCCATGGCCCAGTATAGGTACATACGCGTCTCGGTGTCGATGTTTCATGGTTGTCCTGATTCTCGTTACAGCATGATGCTCATCAATTCCCTTCTGGCCCACGCTAGCGAAGCACGGTGGGAAGAGTTCATCATAGAACTGGAGAGGCTTAACGTTCGAAAGGCCGTCGCCGTTCGTGTTTCATGTCCTTTTCGTAACTATAAACTGACGCCTCTCACCATCAGAGGTTGATGACCTCGCACATTTTCGAAGACTTGACTTCCTGCGTGCTTGACTTCCAGGCGAACCTCGTTCGCGTCACGTACAGGAAAATGATGACGGACATCAACTTGAATAACCAAGTGCACGATTACATGCTTCGACAAATCTGGCAACGGAGTAAACTTGAAGAAACGGTGGATGCTGATGGCCAAGTTGTTAAATGGCGGCAGCTTGGTTTCGACGACGAGGATGTGGTGGAGCAATTCGGCGACGTCGGCGTTCTTGGAGTGGAATGTATGGTATGTATAGATGAGGATATATCCTTCGGACGTCATGCAGCATACTCATATCGCGCGTAGTTACGCTTCGCAAAGCACTGCGACCCCGAATTCGACAAGGTGCGTTCTTCACCGGTTGTCTGAGGATAGATAGGCATATGTTACGCGTCTAGCTTGTCCTGGAACAATTAAGTCGACCAGCGGATAGACAATGTCCCATAGGTAAGGCGTCTAACGAAGTGGTGGAGCTTCTCTCCGAGCATTGGTCAATCTTCGCGCCCGGTTGTACGTCTCTGGTTCATCCAATTTTCCGTAGCCGAAGCCTAATTAACACGCTAGATTCGACATCAACAACGTTTCAACCTTTCTTTTTGGACTTCTATCGAGTCCACACATTAGCAACTCAGTTCTTCCTCCGGATGTGGGGCGAAAGCGGAGCAGCGACAGGCGATTTCACTCGCGTCGTCGCCCTTGTTCGAAGCCAGTGAGTACACCTCGTTACCCTCCACGAATACAGCTACAGTTGGCGCTGCAGAATCAAAGTTGCTCTGAGGAGTGAGAACGTCCGAGAATGGCACGAAGTCGAGCAGGATTTCCTTGGGTCCGAATACCGCGCAGTGAGGGACCGCCAAATGAAGGAGCTAGAATTGGAGGACGATCTGCTTAGTAAAGTTCCAATACGGTGAGCGATATCCATTGACCTCCCTCATCCCGCTTACCGTCCATTTAGGAACCTACGGGCCAAATTGTACAAGGAGTCGTACGAGTTTGTGCGACAACAACGGATTCAGTGCTTACTCCAAGGCGGATGGTTTGTCAACGCTCTGCCTCAATCTGCTATCGCTTCTCGAGAGCCTCCAAGACGTCCCTCGCGGCCTTGGCGTTTCATGAGACTGGTCAGACAACTGCACTCCATTTGGCACTACTAACGCTGATAAATTACAATTACCCAGGATAATGGCCTGAAGTACATCCACTATGTGGACAGCGCGGTGAAATTTCCCGTCCGTAATGGATTGGAAGATCTGCCAGAGCGGTTAGATGTATCACAGATCAGTGAGATCGCAACAGGGACTTGTGCTGCGCCTCCGAACGTAGGCCTAAGCCATGGGAATGGGAACGACCTTCCTCCACCAACCAACTCCCTCATCGCCTCCCCGCTGTCGTTTTCGCTTATCAGCGCCCACGAAGGTTCCTTAGCCGATCTCATTGCTCCGGATCCGTCACGATGGGCAGATTGGACCGATGGACTGAACATGTTGCGGCGAGACGGAGGACACGTAGCTTCTAAGGAGACCGCAGGCTTCGTACAGGCGTTGACGGAACTTGGGCTCAAGATCAAGTTGCTAGGTAAGCACATTGACGGTCTGGCGACATTGTTCGGCGTTAAAGAACTTCTACTAGATCTGACGGGTGACGGCGTTGAGATTCCAAGCGGTTTGGTTGCTGGTCCGCCTCCAACCAATACGGATTTCTTTTTCTCTGATTTAGTATGATGAGTGGACTATTATTGTATTGTCTTTACGTTATCTTATTTCAAAATGTTTTTGAGTAATTCAGATTGTATTTAGATGATGAAGCACTGATGCTATGTACGTCTTTGAAGAATCCTGATGAAGTGAACTACAATGACGGGGGTTGAACCCGGTATGACTATGAACACAGATGAGTGATATTGTACAATGGCCAATATTTCAGATGATGGTATATGGAAGCATTATGGATCTATATCTATACGGGGGACCCTGGGGATGGGCGTAGTTCTGGGGTGACGATGCATGTTGGAGCATCAGTTATGCAGAGTTGTTCACCGAAGTCTTAGTGGTCCGCAGTGACGGGGGCCTGAGATTGGATCTTGGTAATGTACTCGGCACCAGCTTGATAGAACGGCCGGAAAATGGCTTCAGGGTCTTGGAAATCATTATGGACGACGTTGACCAGGAGGTACGTGTTCATGATATCGGAGACAACCTTGTTTGGAACGGAGCCCGATTCGTAGATGCGAGCCCATTGTTGTCCAAGTTCATATGCCTCATCCTATGGTGCGAGTCAGTATGTGGTAGAAGTAGTGATACGAGAGGACCGTACCTTCCATGCCATGAAGCTGACTGCCTCGACGATGGTGGGCTGCACGATCTCCTTACCAGGGAAAACACCCCAGGTTACAGCATTAGGACCCTCTGACTGCGTATTTGTCCGGAGATCACCGCGCTTGTTAATGACATGGTAGGTGATATTGCCATCCCGCTCTATGTGCGATAGCAGAATGTTGAGAAGTGTGGGGTTGACGAAGAATTCCAAGTACGCCTATTTATAATTCATTAGCGACTCATGAAGTTATCAATAGCTTTCAGGGCGAGACGCCTACCTTCTGGTATACGTAACCATTGCTGGGGCCCCATCCAAACAGTTTGTCGTCGCTGCGAGCGCCATTGACAGCAGGCTGCGAGTTGATGGTCAAGAACCCGAGCTCGTTGACCTTCGCTAGGTGTTGGGCGATTGCAGTGGTCTCACCAGCGACAGGCTGATCTGACCAAGGCAAGGCGCTCAGATCACCGCGGCAGAACCGGGCAAACAACGATGACACATCCGCGACTGTCTCTGGTTGTCCCCAGAGCTTCAATGCATCCTCTCTCTGTGATTCAATCAGCGCGGGTCAGCACCGGGTTAACGAGTTCAAGCACCGAGGACAAAACTCACGGTCTGCTTTAGAGAAATACCATAGCCGTCCAATTCACCGTAGGCGGGAGAGCGCGCATCACCAAATCGACCGTTGGGGTATTCATCCCAATTCTCCGTGCGGGAGATGTACGATTTGGCGCGGTTAGCCCAGAATATAGGTCGGATAGTCTCTTGTCGCCTAGTAGGCGTAAGGGACTGTCGAGACCCGGGTTAGCATCCACTCAATGACCCGGACTGAGGGGCGCGCTCTTACCTGTCGCCACGGGAGGGGTTTGATGGTTTCGATACGGGGTACGAGGTTCAGCTCCTCTAGGAGCATCTTGGTGGCCTTCTCCAGGTTCATTGTGTAGAAGTGGAGTCCTCGGATTCCAAGGTCTTCATCAAGGATGCGTCTGCACATGTCGGCGACCAGACGCGTGCCGATAGCCCTGACTTTCTCGTCGTCGTTCTTGTAAGGCTCGAGAGCTTCCGTGAAGGACTGAGGAATGATAGTCTTTGCCAGACTGGTTGCGCGAACGAAACCGTTCCAAGTTTGAATGGGGGCAATACCAGGAACGATGGGGATGGTGATACCAGCAGCACGGACGGCCTTGACCCACTCGATGAAGATTTCGACGTCGTAGAACATTTGAGTGAAGATGAAGTTGACACCAGCCTCAATCTTCTCCTTGAGGCATTTCATTTCGAATGCTAGTTCGTCAGGAGGAAGCAACATGTGTTGGGGGAATCCCGCGACGGCAATATCAAAGTAGTCTCCGTAAATCCGCCGTATGTGTTTGACCAGGTCGATTCCATGGACGAAACCATCTTCAACGGCTTCCCACTCGTCCTTGCCCTGAGGTGGATCACCTCTGAGGGCCAATACATTGCGGCAGCCATGTTGCTTGGCTTCCTAGAAAAGGTTGACGCCGAGTTAAGAAACTATGAACAGGAGTTAGGGAACCTGGCACGCACTCTCAATGCAATGTCGACTTTTTCTTTCGGCATGTTCGTGCATGTGAGATGCATGCATGTCTCGACGCCAATCATGCTCTGGCACGTCTTCACCATCTCTGAAGTCAAGTCCGATGTCCGTCCGCCGGCATTCCTGGCACGCGACTCAGCCACTATTACAGGATAATGGGGAGAGATCGAACCATGTAATGTCTATGAATTCAGGACCAAGAGCTCTCATGCGCTCTATACGGTCCAGCAGATTTTGGAGACCCTGGTAAAGTCTGGGTAAGTAGGAATTCAGCATTTGAGCATACGCGCACGTTACCTGGGCCGTTCTTGGTGGAAAATACTCAAAGGACCACCAGACCTTACCCTCTTTGGTCGACTGCTGGATTTTTTGGCTAATCTTCATGGCGAAACGGCAAACGAGAGCAAGAAAGAAAGAGAGTGGGTCGAACAATTTCGCTACAGAGCTTTATATGATCGGACGATATACCCAAATCCGGGGACCACGTTTACCTGGGGTCATCACTACTTGCTTACTTCTCTCTCCATCACCACCACCTTCCCTCGCCCTCGATGCGTGTTTCTTGACACAAAATATAGCCTTGCGGCAGAACAGTCGTCTCAGGGAGGCCATGGTCTTGTTTGGGGCCGCGCCACGACGTCCTTGAAGCCAATCCAGAAACCTGCAGGGAACGGTGCCCACATCGCGGCCCACAACGTACTCAATTGTCGCAATTCCTGGACTGGCTACGTGAGATATCCCTAAATGCTCCCGGTGACCTCTCTGCGTCGGCCCTTGACGGCACGCTCATACCCATTCGAAGGAGATCTGGAACTCGGACGAAAACTCCCATGATGCGTCAATATGAAATCCTGGCATGCAGTCAACCTCGATGCGTGATGACTGGAGGCTGCTATTTTACTCCACCAATGACTGAAGGTTCTCGGGATTTTTGGTCCGTTATCGGCCCCCCAGGGTGATGACTTCTACAGCATCCTTGTCCCCTTCAGGCTGATATAGACTGGATAGAAGCACACTCGACTATTTACTCAAAGACCAGACTTGTTCAATCTGATGCGTTCTCCCTTTGCCTTCGCCGGTGGCTTTGGTCTGACGGCATCGCTGTTTACCTGTGCCCTGAGTGGCTGAATTGAGCCCAAAACTCAACCAGCGTTAAAACAAAGGACGGGGGATTCATGCCGCCGTACCTTTTCTTAGAGCTTTCGGGCGAGGCTAGAAGTACCACGTTGCTTTGCAGGATGTTGGTTTATAACCCTCGAAGTGTCGCAATCATAATCCTCTGTCAGACCCCCTCCATTAATTTTTCTACATCGGCACGAACGACCACGACCATCATGATAATCGACGCGTTTCTGTGGATTTCTTTACTCTCGCTACTAACCTCGACCGTCTCTCTTCCTATCCCATATGAATCCAATGCTCAGCGACTTGCGCGCGGACTTCCCCCGTTGCCTCCAGTATTTAAACGAACACTCCCCGGATATACACCCCAATGGAACCCCACCCCAGTGTACAGTGAGTGTCAACAATATCCCGTATCAATTAATCAAGCTCACCATCTCCAGAGGGCCGACGGGCTGCTGCTCCGAGCCCTTCTCCATCTCTCCCACTTGTACCGAGGTATTTCGCTCAGCCCAGTACATCTACGCCCCCCTAACCGCATGTTTGAAGCCTCGAAGGGCGACTAGAAGTTCGAGGCGTAGACGATAAACGGGTCGGATTCATAGGCCGTCCTTCTGCATCAGAGCCAGTGTGGGTGATATATTTGATAACACATGTCTTTGTTTCTTCTAGTTAATGTTTCGACATATAGTGGAGGGATCAATACAGGTGCCGGTGAAGACCTACACGTGGAGTTCACACCGAAGTCAACTCCCTTCGACATCATTGCCACGGTATGTCAATCCTTGGCCCTTTCCATTTCAAAGCTGACCAAAGCATACCTTCGATTTTCATCATGCCTATTTCTATTCATCTTCGGTCTTCTAGAACGAAGGCCTTCTTCCAAATTTCTTGGGAGCAGACGGCGCGGAGGATATCGATGTCGATTTGTCTAGGTATGGAGATATTGGAAATAATCCCCGATCAGATGAGCTTACGACGTCTACAGCTCCATAGAACTGTCTAACGTCGACCAAGGGACCCAATCGTCGGTGTGGCTTTTTGATAGCGCAACTCAAGAACTTACAGGTATTTAATTTCCGTGACATGTCCAAATCGCCTCTTCACAGCGGTGCTTCGTTTTCGTAGCACAAGTCACCAATTCCGATGGTTCAACCCCCGAGACAAGTATCGGTTACAGCAGCGCCGTCAACAAGCTCTTTTTCTTGGGTGACCTCGACGCTTACAATGCCGAAAATACCGAAGTCCCGGCGTCTAAAGTGGTGAGTCTTCCATATCTTGCTGTTTCTATCACATATAACATATACGTACCTTCCCACCAACCTTTTAGCGGCTTTTCCTGGTTTGATGATTGGGGATCTATTATCGATAATCGACCCACGGACCTTTCTTCCTTCCTCCTCTCTATCCGAGTCGGACTTTCATTAGACTTCGACATTTCTTCCCCGCTGTGTCAACACTGTTACGCGTTGCTGTTGGACTTGTTACGATGAAACCAAAACCAAATTCTGCTATAAGCACACTTCTACTCTCGTATATTCTCTGTGCTTAGTTTGTATGGACAGGCTCTACATATATAGCCAAAGTGTATCTAAAGCTACAAAACAAATACATTACTCGGGGAATGCCTGAGACCTTACGTCCCGAATCCAGGACGCAGCGGCGTCGGGGAACTATTTTATCAGCGTCGAGTCAGTGTGTTAAAAATAACATGTTCAGGTACTGATTACTACTTACTTCCCAAACCATAACACCTGCATCTGTGATGTAGAAATGGAACGTAAGTGCCAGAATACTTCGTATAGGCAATGGTGATCGAACGCACTCCAACCACGGCCCTTCGCCTGTTGCAGACAGCCGGCTAATGTTGCAGTAGACATAAAGCCGTTGCTGGCATCGCCTGTTGTTGCTGGCTTTCCGATTACTAACTTCGAAAGAGGGATACCAGAGGCAGCGATTTGGAACAATGCAGAGTTCGGCCAGGTGCTAGATGAAGTCGAAAGAAGGCCGTCACATGTGGTGTACTCGCTAGTTCCCTCTGAAATTGTGTCAAACTATCATCAAGGTCGGAGGAGAGACAAGACGTACGGTTGTAGAACTATTTCAAAAGGAATAGGCTATATCAGTACGTATGTCATTCCCATTTAGTTCCGGGGCGTACCTGGACATTGTACCAGTCAATCAAATTGCCCACTTGCTGATCGACCGTCAAATATGCGCCCCCGCCAAAGCGACCGGGGGAGAACCTATAGTACAGTCAGACCCTCAGAGGTAGGTTGCACTGCTTCAACATTACCAAGGTGCAACGGCTACATATCATCTCCATCAGAGGTTCCGATAACCTGGATAGTTTTGTCACTTACGCGCATGGGTGAGAATGAACGTTCCCTGGGGAAGTTGTGTCCTCAGCTGCCGAGTGAAGCTGGCAAGCCAAGCCTCCGCTTTTCCATCACCAGCATTAATAGCGTTGAAGTCCTAAATTATATCAATATCAGTATCGTCTTCACAATTAATGCGCAGAACAACTGACTTCATAGTCAACGTCGATACCATCGAGATCGAACTCCTTTACCCAAGCAGCCATAGTATTGGCAGTAGATATTGGGTCGGCTCCGGTGGAAGTAGGAGCATCGGTCGCTCCAAATACAGAAACAATAAGCTTGATCCCTGCTGCTGCATATTCAGCTTTAACGGAAGCCCGTTCAGCAGCGCTGAGCCAGGTCCATTCAATCGCCTTGTCAAACGCCCCTTCTATCAAGAGGAACGAAAGGGCGCTGGATGCGACATGTGAGAACGCATGTAGTAGGTACAGGGAGGAAGCGTAGCACTCACAAGACATTGTACCCCTGTCACATAGGAGAAGCCCTTAGTTACACCCCTAGCCACCAATTTTGCCTAAGAAAACTCACAGTAACTTGTGCAACGGGTGGCGGGCCTGTCAGACCCGAGACAAATTTGTCGCTGTAGATGACAAAGTGCTGTAGAATATTTTAGCCCTTTCGTACTCCTCAGTTCGCGTCAAGATGCCTACGGGTGCACTAGGGGTAGCGCGAGCCAATATTTCGCGTGCTTTAGGGCTGAGGTCTGCCGAGGTGGCATTGGAGGTGGGAGCGGAGGAAACAAGGGACAAGGAGGTAAGAGCGATTAAACTTATGGCCAGGCGAAAGATATTGAGAGCGACCATGACCAGAATATTGGACGGGTAGCAGTGAAGGCTCAGCGGGAGGCTGGAGGCTTTCTCTGTGCTAAACAAGTTATCGTCGCTTCGCTTTATATCAGCCTTCGGCAATGGAAGCATATTTTGTTGGGTAGCGGATAGTATTTCTTTGCTTCGTATGGTCAGGAGAGGGAAGCCGTAGGTTTCGTATGGTGCTAGGTCATTCATGGGAGAAATTTGAGATCAACTTAAGTCAGAGTGTGGCCATTCCCTCTGTGCTTAACGAAAGTAGCGAAATCGTGGTGAGGCAATCGTTTGAGAAGAGGCGAGTGACATATGGCGACTCCGCTTCAGAGATATACCGGAACTGCTATGCACAATACCTCCTGGACTTCAATCTTCCCTGTATACTGAGAAGCACATATCGGCATATATTCCATTTGATTCAGGTCGGATGCATGACCTAATGTGAATGATTGAGTATGTGAGCCGCAGTGAGTGATTGCTAGCCTCGTGGAAGGGTAGTAACGAACCTACCTGGTTTATGGTGCCGTGTCCCGAAGAACCAATATAGATTCATTTTTATGGAAGTCTTTGTCGTATCGCACAAGACACACTCTGACTGGGTGCGGCAGCCGTTCTTGGATGGGAATGATATTTCGCACGACCAAGTCATCACTCCACAACCATGCATTCAGCTGGATGAGCTGGCAGTGACCGTTTAAAGTTGACCAAAGGCTCAGCCTAGTTACCGAAGTTTCTTTCCCAAAAATTCGGCCCGTGAGTAGAATGAGCATCTATGCCTAGCGATGTGATAAAACGGGAGTAATTCCCAAAGTAGATTACCCCTATGCGAGTGGTAGATTACACTGGGAACGCCTTCGATCTTACTGTTCGGATCCATGAGGCATTGGCGTTGGGGAACTACGTGGCGAGTACTGGATAAGTAGTAAAAGGGTGAGGGAACGGTTCACTTACTTCCCACACCATAACGCCCGCGCCTAGAGAAACAAACGGGGAACAAGCAAAGCGTTAGATATGTTGCTTATCCGAAGGAGTAGCAAGTGACGAAACTTACCCCATCCTAGTCTTTTAGCTTCTTGAGCACAGGTAGCTAATTCTGAAGTTGACATGAAGCCGTTGCTTGCATCGTCGGAGGTGGCTGGCTTCCCGATCACTAGCTTGGAAAAGGGAATACCAGATGAGGCAATTTGGAATAACGCCGATTTGGGCCATGTCTTGGATGATGTGAACAGTAGGCCCTCGCAAGTGGTGTACTCAGTGTCACCCTCTGTGGGCTAGGTAAGTTGTCAAGAGTCGCTACACCATGCTGACCGTACGTACGGTTGTAGAACTGGATACATAGGAGAAATTAGTCTGAGGGTAAGCTGAAGATAGAGGCGTACAGACCTGGAGATTGTACCAGTCTATGAGATGGCCAACAGCTTTGTTAATGGTCACGTATGCGCCACCACCAAATTTGTTGGGGGAGAACCTGTCAGAGAGGTCATCAATCGAGCAAAATACATGCAATTTCAAATGAGTACCAAGGCGCCACAGCTAAAGGTGTTCTGAGCTGGTATCAATCAAAGCAAAAGACTGGGTACATACGAGCATGTGTGAGGATGAATTTGCCTTGAGGTAGCCTTACTCGAAGTTGACGAGTAAAACTAATCACCCAAGCTTCAGCTTCTCCATCCCCTGCATTTACCGCATCGAAGTCCTAAATGACTTATATCAATACGCGCGCCCCGTCGACAAGGGCAAGACGAACCTCGTAGTCTACATCGATGCCATCGAGGTCAAATTCCTTTACCCAATCTGCCATTTCATTAGCGGTTTTTACAGGGTCGGCACCATTAGTGGTAGGTGCGTCGGTCGCTCCAAATACTGAGACGATGAGCTTGATTCCCGCTGCAGCGTATTCAGCCTTGACCCTAGCTCGTTGCGCGGCGCTCAGTCGGGTCCACTCTTTTGCCTTGTCGAATGCACCATCGACGAGCAGGAATGCGAGGGCACTACCATTGCGAGATTAGTGGCCACCATATTCATGAGTGAATCACCCAGCTACCACTCACAAGACATTAAACCCCTGTCAGGGAGAGGGGATTCAATTCACCCCTGACACTAAACAACACAAACGACTTACCGCAATCTCTGATACCGGTGGTGGTCCCAGCTCTCCAGAAACTGGCTGGTCGCTGTATATTAGGAAGTGCTGGTATACTTGTTAACAGCACGTTGTGTCCATTTGAATAAACTACTCACAGGAGGGGAAGGAACAGCCCGAGACAAAATATCGCGAGCTTCGGTGCTGAGGTCGAGAGAAGTAAGATTTGAAGCTGGGGCAGAAGTGACAAACGGGAGAGCAGCAAGGCCAAGAAATGCTACTACGATACGTGAGAGAGCGAAGAGCATCATGAATAGAGCTTTGCCTGTGCGTAGCGAACTGTGACGATCTTTGCCTTTATACCAGCCCCCAAAGATACGTTATTTCCGTCTCACCAATACATTGCGTGGGTTGCTGTAGGTCCCCGCTTCGCTAACACACAGAGAACCTGCACGCTGAGGACGGCGCCAGGTCATTCGCGGCAATTTGGAACAAGCAGAATGAACAGTAGAACGCGACTATGCCCTCTAACGAAGTCGAAGAGAAGCCGAGTGTCGTATGACACCGAGTCAGAGGATGTCGAAATCAAATGGCCCATGACGGCGCCTCGTCGAAATCACTGTTCGTCTTGATGAAGATTATAAGTTTAGATTGAAACCATATGCCTACAGACCCCTAAAGTTCAGTATGTGGGTAAAATCATGGTTGGCTGGCAACGAACGGAAACTTATGGAACTTATAGAACCACTTGCACTGATGAACGATCCGAAAGAGCCGACGTGGCCAGCGGAAGGCTTGTGGTCTCTCATGCAGTTGGATTCTGCGAAAGAGGAAGATTCTTCTGGAGACTTTCGCACGGCAGAGTCCGATAGACGATACGAGTCTTCCTTGGAGAACTTACTGCAGAGGATCCCAGGCGGTTATCTCGAAGGCCGTGTATATTCCCAATAAAAATACATCCGTTAGTTTACGCGCCCAATTTACACAATACCGCGAGGAGAGAAGCATATTGATTGATAAGAAATGATGATGAGCGTTAGAAGGGCCACGATGAAGCTCTGACCGTCTTGAACCACGAAGACGTGGCATGGGGATACTGCGATAAGAAGCGAAATGAGCAAGCAAGCCCTTTTCGTTGAAGGATAAACTGAATTACCTGCCAAACCATAACCCCTCCGTCTAGAAAGTACAAATGAGAAACCGTATACAAGATGATAAGCGAATAGGGCTTACTCCATCCTTGATTCTTGGCCTGAGACAGACAGCCTGCCAAAGTAGATGTTGACATGAAGCCATTGTTCGCGTCCCCGGCGGCGGCGGGCTTTCCGATGACGATCTTGGAAAGAGGGATCCCTGATGAAGCGATCTCGAAAACAGACGACTTGGGCCAAGTGCTGGAGGATGTGCTAAGCAGATTGTTGCAGGTGGTGTATTCGCTGGTTCCCTCTGAATCGTTCGGAAGTTAAAAGACATTATAATTGATATCAATGAATAGTGCATACGGTTATAGAACTGAACGTTATACTAGGAGAATAATCAGTCGATGTGCTTGAATCAAAGCGCGATGAATGTGCCTTACCCAATCTATCAAGCTACCGACGTTCTTGTTGACCGTCAAGTATGCACCCCCTCCGAATTTATTGGGCGAGAACCTGAAGGGTGATGTTTAGGATCTAAAGCAGGCTCAATGATTGCAACGCTCACCAAGGTGCGACGGCTAAAGAGATAAAATTATTTGGCTGACAATGTGAAAGAATACGGGTAACTACTCACGAGCGTGAGTCAAGATGTATGTTCCTTGAGGAAGTTGAACCCTGAGTTGCTTCGTGAAGCTTGTGAGCCACGCCTCGGCTTTGCCGTCTCCTGCATTGATGGCGTTGAAGTCCTGTATCGCCACAAATTGTTCAGATGGAATGAAGAACTCAACCGGGGAACAAACCTCATAGTCTACATCAATACCATCCAAACCATACTGTTTGACCCAGGCAGCCATGGTGTTGGCGGTGGCAACGGGATCGAGACCAACGGAAGTCGGAGCATCCGTAGCTCCAAAAGCCGAAACCATAAGCTTGATGCCAGCGGCAGCATATTCGGCCTTGATCGAGCTTCGCTGAGAAGCGGCGAGCGATTGCCATGCCTGGGCTTGATCCCAAGCACCCACGGTCAACAGGAACGACAGAATACTAGAAACGCCGTCATTTGCATAAGTAACCGAGCGGAACGGGTGATCTATTCGGCAGGACATACAATGTGTTCACACCCTGCGAGGAAATTCGTGTCAGCCACGCAATCATAGATAGATGTGTTGAAACGCGAGAACTCACCGCAAGCTGAGAACTAGTGGGGGGCCTTGTTTGTCCTGAAACCCACATATCCGAGTAAAGCACGAAATGCGGAGCAGCGGGAGTGGCGCGAGCAAGAATGCTCCGAGCTTCCGGGCTCATCCCGTCGAAACGATCGGTCTCGTTCACCGGAGCTGCGCTCACAGCAGCGAACAGAGACATAGCGCGAATCGCGATCAACAGGGAGGAGAGGGCGAAAATGAACATCTTGACGAGGGAAGAGGGATAAGGATAAGCAAGCTGCGAGGCTGTCGGGTGTCCTTCTCCTGTGGAGGCTGACCGTTGCTCAGACTTGATCTGAATTTATACAATTTCATCCTGGCCAGCCACCTTCAGTCCAACAGAGTGTGTACGACAATTAGCCGCGATGCATGCGGATTCTCGAGGTTCTCAAGTGGCTTCGCTTCAGAGAAAGAGGTTTATGGTCGATAAGAGAATGTCTATCGGCGGGTTGAGCGGATAAACTGCAACATAGTCGAATGCCGACATACAAACCACCTGCCTCAGAGCACACGAGCAATGCCTGCATTTGTCGTTTGCAACACAAGATAGACGACCAGTGCCTCTGAAGGGGTCGACAGTAATGCCGTATGGTATGGGAAAGAATACGCCTGTCCTCGGGGAGAGCTTGGTCGATTCAGCATCTAATTCGTCGTATCACCGAGCAGTCCGCGTGAATTTGCCCACTAAGGCCAGCCACCCAGACAGCAGATAAAGTCCAGAGCAGAGCGTACAGGAGCCTATCAAGACAATAGGTGTTCTGAAAATTCCTTCGGAATGGCCGGCTATGGCAAATGCATCGTAGAAAGCTTTCGTAGATGGCTTAATGGGCGACACGGCAATAAGCCCAGAGACGACTCAAAGAGTTGTTATCTCCATTGACTTGCCACGTCAACAGGCAGTACATGAGGTCGTTTAGACGTTGAGAACCAGGATGTCAAGGCAAGAGGCTCAAGGAGGTACCGGGGCGCATGGTTGCGAAGCAAACATTGTCGTCGTATCAAGTCCAGTTCTCCAGAGAAACTTGGCGGTTGGCCAGCGTATCCAAGTTGAATGAAAGGGAAATACATAACCGGTCTCGGGTCGGTCAGCAACGAGCCACCTGGCAGCTCCTGATTGCTCCTGGCGAGTCCTTCGAAAGAAGCGCTTCATGATGAGGCAGCGGTGTACATCCTACGTTATCTAGAAAGCCGATATACCGAGAGCCGAGCGATATGCACACCACCGGGATTCGATATTTAAAGCTAAATCCGTGCTGATGAAGGGGTTTTCAAGAGGCGGTTCTGATATCGATAGTCAAAGTTAGAGCCAGGCCAGATACCCGTTCCTGCGTTAGTAATCGTAGCATCGAAGAAGCTCGCATTGGACCTTGATGTGGCGGTTACGAAAGTTCTTCAGGATTCTGTTAGCAAGTAGCCTGGTGAGCACAGCTGAACCAAAGCTATCGTGGTATTTTCGTAGGTCTACAACAGAACTCACCAACCTGGCAGCTGCCAAGCATATGTGCACATGACCGACAGCGAGGGGAACCTGAGAGCCTATGATAACTGGGTAAATCGTAAATGATCGTAACGGTATATCGATGGCTTGTGGTTCACGATAAGGTACGTATCGTGTCTAAAGCGGGATAGATGTGTAGTATAAGGATAGAATATGTGATATAAAGTACAAGTGGTATCGGATGAGGGTCAACGATCCAACCGTTGGTAGGCCTCAAGAAAGATTGACGCGGAGACCTTCCACGGCATGCCACCGGCCAGGCGTGCCAGGCTTCCTCTTCCCATCCGGGCTGCGCTCATATTCCCTACAAAACACTCTTCCAATCAAAGGTCTTGCATCGATCTCGCCAGCCTTCGCCTGGGACGAATACGCTCGAATGGTGCCTTGGTCCACTGGCAGACCCCGAATGGTCTCGGTATTGTCGTCCGAGTGCGGCGCTGCAGATGCAACCTTGCTAAGGGCATCCGAGAGCTGCTGAACAGGAATGCAAATGGTTTCCTCGTCGGAGTCGGTATGCTGATCGCTTTCGCTAGGCTTGAAATAGTGAACGATACTGTTTGCAGAGGGATCCGAAGAAGAGACGTCGTGACAGGGAGTCGGTGGGGCTGAGAGAATAGACTGAGATTCTGAAAATGTCTGGCTGAGTGGCGAGTGGCCTGAGGAGGGCAGTTGGGTTCGGTATCGCCAGCGCGCTGAAGAGACTCGGATCGTGTCGTCATGGGAGAACGTATTTCCCTCGGATCCGGTTCGCTGTCTGGGGTCTTTGATGGGCCCAAAGTCGGCCGCCACATCAGATTTAGTGCATGCCGAAGGGAAGGAGTGTAGTGATAGAGTTGGAACGGACGCGGTGTTGAGTCGACTGAGAGGCGTCGGCCGCTGACATCCACAATAAACCTCCTGATGTGAGTACGCGAGAACCTAAACATACCTGTCTCCGGAACCGAGTCCATTTGATGCCGTCTAGATCGCTGAACTCCGTCTTGACGGACGACAACGTTTTGACTAGGTTCTCGTGCTCGGACTGTGGGAAGTCAGTGTCCGTTACCAACAACGACGACAGGATTACAACAACGGGAGTTGTATGTAATGCTCACCCTGTCCATGAGCTTTTGTAGTGCCTCGATTTCCTCGAGCTTCTGTTCCTTCTCGATTTCAATCTGACGTAGCTTGCGAAATTCGGCACGCGACGAGTCTGATATCAGCCGGGCGCGGCTGGCTTTCTTCTGCGCGGCGGGAACATGGGCGGCCAACATACTTCAAGGCTATGCAATGGGCAGCGGGCGTGTGGCGCGGTTCTCGTGGCGCGGTGCGATGAATAGAGAGAGTGGAGAGCAGCTACTGAACGATTCCAAAGTAAAGCAATGCGATAGATAAAAGGGAGATGTGGTGCAAACGAAAGCAAGATCAAGGAAAGCAGAGAGTCGATAGCGAGAAGGAAAACAAGAAACGGGAAATTTATAAGGAAGGTAATGGATGGGGGATAGGAGACGGTGAAGGGGCCACAACGTTAGCCACTGCAAGCCACCACGGCCACGTGCTGCTCCCGCCATTTCCCGCGCTCCTCCAAGTTCCCGCCACGCGCCAGACCGCCTACCCCGTCGGAACCGTGGATTGACCGTGGCGCGTCCCAGAGCTACAGGGCGACATCAAGGGATAAGCCTTGTTTCAATGCCTGGATGCTGCGTTGATAAATCTTCCATCCTTGATTGTTGTTTTATCAAAGGGTTCTCACCGATTTTTGCTGTTCTGGCACTGGATCGATCCTGGAACCGCTGTCACCTGTGGTCTCGCTTAATATCTATCTTCTAGTCAACCTGCTTCTAGCTTCCTGTCTCGCCAGGAGCACTCTGTTCTCTGTACGCTGTCGAACGTCGGCGCAGGGCACGGACGATCATTAGTAATTACTAGTAGATGCGTTGGTGCGCTTGCCAATTCATTCATTCTTGACATAAATATGTGGCTGACCACTCTTGCTGCCAGCACAAGGCTTGGGTGCTACTAACTGGATGTTTGAACGCGCTTGACTGCTATGATAGAAGCATGGATGGAAGCGAGCGCCTGATCTATGACGCACAACGAAGGCGGTTCCATATGATGGACTTGTCTACTATAGCGGCTGCTAACTGGGCGCTCACGCCGACAGCATCCATGTCTCGCGCTTGTGCATCGGTTGCCAAAGCCCTCCTTGACGGAATAGATTTACTGCAGGATGGGAACACGCCCAATAGCACATCCCTCCTCTGTCATCTGCACTAGAACCCCCATCGCAGTGAGAGTTCGTATATAAGCCACGACGTACAGATATCAAATAACGGCAGCTCACTCTCCTTCATTCTACTCCAAAAATGACCTCCGCACGCGTTCTCTGCCTCTTCGCATTGCTCGTTGCTATCACCGCTGATGCAAACTGCCACAATCATGCAGCTCCCCCCGTCATTCCTAAGGTGGCTGTCGCCGAGCCGGAGGTGAATCAGGCATCAGAGTCAACTGCTACAGAGAACTTCGCGAGTGCGCCACCACAAAGTTGTGCTGCCGATGCTGTCCAATTCATTCTGCCGGTGCGATTATACTACGTTTCGACGCTAATCAACAGCTTGATGAATTGGCGTTTAGGCTGATCCATCCATGACACTGAACTGCTGCGCAGCGCCTCAGAAGGTCACTTGGCTTGACGAAGCTACCAAAATCGGACAGGTATGTTCCAAATCTCCTTATCCACACTTTAGCTCACGCTCGACACCACTTGCAGTGCTGCGACGCTGATAAATCCTGGTCCGGAGACAAGACCACTGGCATCGGAGGGTGCTGCGACGAAGACAAGCATTGGTCGCAAGATGAAGCTTCGGGCTTGGGAAAGTGTTGTGCGCCGGGTCATGAGTTCGCGGGGGATAAAGCAAGGGGTGTTGGATCGTGCTGCCCGAATGGCTACCGCTGGAGTGCTGGCCGATGCAAGCGCGTACCGCAGGGCCAGGCTGCGCCTCAGCTTCGCAACCAGGCTTCTGCAGGTGAACTCTGACTTGATGTCACCAGCAGTGACCGTTGTTGATCATTAACCAGGCCTGTAATATATGAGCCACCTAAAGCGTATATCCTATCACTAATAAAAGGCTCGTTCATTTAATCACCAATCCACTTGAACCTTGCAATGCTCCCTACATTACTCCAGCTTTTGTTCTCGTACCTTGGGAACAGGAATACGTTTCTAAACTGCACTGCGGTATCTCCGAGACTTACAGGTGATCACAGACAGCCTCTCTTCGAGAGTACGTTGAATATCAACGCATCACAAGGTCGGGCTAAAGGCGAGTCGTTAAACAGCGAGTTGAACCCAAAGTCTGGGCGCGTTGTACATGCCTCTCCCAGAAGTCGGAGGGAAAGGCTTCCGAACGTGCGACTCGTGCAGGTTATGGTTTTAGCATAGGCTGACCTCCTCGACATCCGATCGGCGTGGTTGGATTCCCGCCGAGACATATAAATACCTTACCACCTCACCATCCTCCCTTAGCTGCTGTCGCAGGTGGGGTTCTTCCTTACCACCACCCCATCGCACGTATGCGTACTGGCCCCGCCCCTCCCACCTCGCCTGTGTTCTCCTTGCCGCGTTCATCGCGCTGATGTGGGTGTTTGCTCTTCAGTGAGGATGGCCGAACGTCATGATTAGGTGGGGTGGTCTTGATTACCATCTCGCATTGGGCCAATCTTCTCTCTTGGGACGTCGATGATCCACATGGGGCGGGCTCCCTACTCGGTACGTCCAACGCATTCCCGGCTTTAGGGATAAATGGCTGAGTCGTGGTCTAGGCTTTATGAAAGTGAGGTTGTCCATCGCCCAATCGCGGTTTAACCGACACGTCTTTTTTCCTTGTTGCTATCTGACTGTAAGTGTTCCTTCACATGGCGTTAACTGACTCCGGGACTCTGGACAGATTCACCGGAACCATTGATATACTCGATGGTGAGTACATTTGCCAGTTAGACAAGCAGGGACTCACCAGGATGCCGGAAGAGGACTGTCCAGATGAAGGATGCTAACGGCGCGAAGAACCATAGCACAGTCATGGAATACAGCGTTGCTCACGGTGACCTAGTATCCTTCTGCTTCCTCAGCTTGCGTCTTCCCCGGGTCGACTGTCGTTAACTCGCATCATCTCACGAAAGGAACAAAGGGATCCCTACCATGTTGACGGCCAAGTCAACGTGCTGTTGGCTGGACTGGTTGAGTTCGACGTTTGTTTTCATGGGTGAAGAGAGCGATGCGTCACGAAGTGTGGCGTCTGCTCCAGTCGAAGACACAGTGTCGCCTTGGGCATGCTGAATTCCCTGCGTCGCTGCCTTCGGGCCCGTCAGAGCCAGAACACGAGTATACGTCGATTCGGGTGCAATGTATGACGGGGGCTGCACGCTGTTTTGCCAAGAGACTCCATACTCGGACTCTGGTATCTCGCGGCCCAAGAGGGCAGCAGGCTGTTGGATTACTCGGTGGTGAGTACATTTCCTAAGGTGACTTACTAATACCGTGATGGAATGGCTTGCGTAGGAGGGTTTTTTTCATAGTAGTCACTCCTGTAAAATACTATGGCTGGAATCATAACTTGTAGAACATTTCCCTTGTAAGTAGTTACCTTGACAAGTTGCGAAGATCGTCGACCGAGGTCAAACCGAGATGTAAAAGAAACGTGATCAGTCGCTTAGGTAATCGAAGTCGTGGCATGCGAAGTTGAATCCAGGGAAGCGGAAATTCGTTGGCGTGTAATTGCCAGGCTTTCTTTTCTTCCAACACTCACCATCCTCTCTTCTCACTCATGTCAGGCTCCAGCGCGGGCAGAAGTCAACCTCGCCTCAGGCAGACGCACAAATCACCGCTCGCAGGCTCAAGTGGTGTTGATTACGACCAAGAGGACGAGCATGTCACTTCAATTTACCAAAGAGCGGTGCGTCAGATGCTTTTGTGCCCATGCGGTTCCCCAGGACTCACGGGGATGCTTGCTCTCAGGAGGATCGAAGTCATCTCGAACAACTCTTGTCGACGCAGAAAGCCAGTGTTGCCGTAGTTTCAATATTGACGCTTCTGGCATTTGCTCTTCGCTTCTACAAAATCAACCATCCAGACCAAGTTGTGTACGTGTCGTGGTTCCTTAATTCTCTTAACACCTCCGATATTAACAATGCTGCGCGCCCATAGCTTTGACGAAGTCCACTTTGGCAAATTCACATCATATTATCTTCGACGAGAATACTACTTCGATGTTCATCCACCTTTTGCCAAGATGCTTTTCGCACTGGCAGGTTGGTTTGTTGGCTTTGACGGGAACTTCCTATTCGAGAACATTGGCGACAGCTACACAGCAAATCACATCCCATACGTTGGTCTACGCGCGCTCCCGGCTATCCTGGGCAGTTTGACAATCCCCGTGGTTTATGCAATCATGAAAGAGAGTGGTTATTCGACCGTTATTGCCGCATTTTCAGCTATCCTTATTCTATTTGGTGCGTACCCTCCCCGATCAGCTCTCACCGCCTTTGTTGAACCGTTGAACCATTTGCAGATAACGCTCATGTGACACAATCGCGTCTCATACTTTTAGACGCGACGCTTATATTCTTCATGTCCCTGACGATCTACGCGTATGTTCGGTTTAGAAAGCTACGATACTTGTGAGTCCGCATCCCCGTATAGTGCATCCCCTTAGGCTAACCCTACTTCAGGGAATTCACTACCGAGTGGTGGGGATGGTTGATCGCTACCGGTGTCTTCATGGCTTGCACATGGGCTTCTAAAGTCAACGGAATCTTAACTGTTGCTGCCATTGGCTGTGCTGTGCTGATTGATCTTTGGGACATCCTCGACTACCGCAAGGGATACACCATGGTAAGTACCTTGGATCTTGAGTTCGAGTAAAGGTTGATTATTCCTCGTTCAGGATCATTTCGCAAAGCACTTCTTTGCCAGAGCCATCGGTCTTATTGTCGTCCCCCTCATCGTCTATCTGTCATTCTTTTGGATTCATTTTGCCATCCTCACTCACTCCGGCCCTGGAGATACCTTCATGAGCCCCGCCTTCCAGGAGACATTACTCGGAAACGAAATGTTGCTCAACAGCCATGGTGAGTTGTCTGTGTCATATCCAGTGGTGGTCGCTGACGTTCTTGATATGGGCAGAAATACATTACTACGATGCTTTGACCATCCGTCACAAAGACACCAAGGTGTTCTTGCACTCCCACCCAGATAGGTATCCCTTGAAGTACGACGACGGCCGCATCAGTTCGCAAGGTCAACAAGTGACTGGTTACGGTCATAACGATACCAACAACCACTGGCAGGTCATCCCCACTAAGGCCCTTCCTGAGAAGGGACGCGGAAGAATTGTGCGCCACAACGACGTTGTTCGCCTCCTCCATGTCAACACCCAGACCCACCTCCTCACACACGATGTTGCTTCTCCTCTCATGCCAACAAACCAAGAATTCACCACTTGGCCTAAGGATGATCACTCCCGGTATAATGATACGCTCTTCTATATTCAGTTATCAGACGGTCGGGATGGTGAGGCTTGGAAGAGCAAGTCTGGCCACTTCAGATTGGTTCATGGATCGACCAAGGTGTCAATGTGGACCCACCCGAAGCAGCTCCCTGACTGGGCGTACAAGCAACAGGAAATCAACGGTAACAAGAACCCTACTGAGAAGTCCGCTGTCTGGTTTGTAGATGAGATCGTATCATCTGAAGGTGAAGATAGCTGCTTAATGGAAAGTAATAAACGCTGACCTTGAATTCATTCAGACGAAGAAGAGGAATCGCAGCAAACGGAGGTTGTCCCACCCAAGCAGCCCAAGTCGATGTTCTTCCTCAAAAAGTTCGCTGAATTGCAACTCTTGATGATGCAACATAATGCTGGTCTCACTGCATCGCATCCTTATGCGTCCGGACCCATTAACTGGCCGTTCTTGATCAGCGGTATCAGCTTCTGGACGGAGAGCGAATCCCAGAAGCAGATCTACCTCATCGGTAATTTGATCGGATGGTGGGCGTGTGTCGTAGCACTTTCTAGTTATGTTGGTATCCTCGGTGCAGACTTGTTGGCCAGGCGTCGTGATACATATCCTCTCACTGATGGTACGTATTCTGCTTTGGGTTTACTCTGATGATTGCTCATCGCTTCCGATCCTGCCACAGCCGTACGCAATCGCCTATGGAACTCGGCCGGTTTCTTCCTCCTCATTTGGGGTGTCCACTACGTTCCGTTCTTTGTGATGAATCGTCAACTGTTCATCCATCATTACCTCCCCTCGCACTTAGCCTCCGCTCTAGTCGCCGGCGCGGTCTTGAACTTCGTTCTCTCGGAAACAATCAACTACCCCGCATCTATTGCTGGCCCACAAACACGGAGACGGCCCTCGCAATACGCGGATTTGGGAGCTAAGGGACCTGTTGTGGTCGCTGTTTTCGCTCTTCTGATGTTCGCTATGTTTGTTTACATCGCACCATTGACGTACGGCACTCCTGGGTAAGCACCATCGAACCGTCCTACTTGTACATGCCTGTCTGACGTCTAATTTCAATAGTCTTACTGGTGATGAGGTGAATAGCAAGAGGTTGCTTTCATCCTGGACGCTGCATTTCGCAGCCAAAAAGACAGCTGAAGTGGTTTAGCGAGAGAGCTAATTAGTAGTATACGGGTTGTCGTGGATTCGTAATATTCTGTATATACCGTTATGCTATCTCTTTCCCCTGGATATTGTGGCCACTATCGCATTTATCGTAGCGACGGTGGTAGAATGACGCCAGGTCCGAGTACCATATATGGATAGTCCTTATTGGCCTGGGTGGACCGCTTCTTCAACCGTAACGACCACCATGTTCAATTCCCCGAGGCCTGCCCAACGATATGCGGGCGCGACTTCAGGAAATTTCGGCGGGAGCTTTGTAGATGATAATCCGCTGGCCTCCTCTGTATACGACGGTCTTGACCCGTGGAGTGCTGCACCGAGCCCATCCCCTCCGCCAATACCGCCCGCAGCTTCAAATACGGTGTTCAGCTCAGTAATAGGTCAGTTTCTAGGTCAGGTGCTCATGTATGCTCGTTTGCTGAAGGAATTGCATGGGTTAGCGGATGCCACCGTTCCGTCTATCTACAATAAGGCCTTCACCGCTGTGGACCCAGATGGTATCGGAGAGACGTCGGTTAATGCGTTGTCGCGCGTATTAGGGACCTCGTCGCTTCCAGCTGCGACAATTGATAAGGTGCGTTTCATTGATTTCCATCAGTGCCGATAATAATCATGTAATTCGGTATAGATCGTGAATCTGGTCAGTTCACGGCCTCGAGTCTCTAAACTTGAGTTCTTTGTCGCGCTGGCTTTAGTTGCATTAGCTCAGTCGGGAAAGGGTGAGTACTTTGTGTTTGTGCCTTGTTCTACGCGCTGGACATTACTGGTGGACAGATGTAAGCATCGAACAAGTCGCAGCATTGTCATCCCGAAACGACCTCCCCGAGCCCAAACTCGACCTCAGTTCGCTCGTGCCGTCAGTCTCGACATTTCAACCCCCACCCCCTCCGACGTACCGGCAAAATACTACCTCTACTGTAGCTGCCCCTGGCCGTTCACCTGGAGGCATCACCGATGACCCATGGGCGACTGGCACTAGCAATGTGCGCTTCGGAGGCGGACTGGGGACCACACCAAGCGGTAGCGGTTTTGACGGCGCACGAGGAAGTCTGGCGAATGGTGCACCGTCGAGTTTAGCTGGAACCGGCCTGCCGAAAGAGTGGTGGAAGAGGCAGGAAACCGTTCGCATCACCATCCTAGGCCAGCAAGGATTTATCCTAAACCGATATACGGTGTATGAAATCAGCACCGATGTGAGTATTCTCGCTTCAGCCTCAAGGCTGTATTCTCAAAAGTTGACCAACTCATCAGAGGGGTAACCCAGTAACAAGACGATATTCTGAATTTGTATTCCTATGGGAATGTTTGACGAGGCGGTATCCGTTCCGTCTGTTCCCAGCGTTACCTCCAAAGCGCATAGGCTGTAAGTTCAGGCATACGTAACAATATCGCTAAATTTTTACTTTGATTCAGCCGATGAATATTTCCTTGAGCAACGACGGTATGTGCGCCTGATGAATATTGAGGCAGAACTGATTTCAAGCTATCTCATAGGCGTGGCTTAAATCGCGCACTAAACTTCGTTATGTCAGTACATTCTCGGAATACAAGTCTGATGGCCCTTATTTACGCATCTGCTAGAAATCACCCAGTCATCAAGGAGGATGGCTTATTGGCAGTTTTCCTTACTGAACCCTCTTTTGAAACATGGCGAAAGCACACATCCGTATCTTTGGACGAAGAATCTGCCAGCAAGCGAGTCGATCGTCTTGAAGAAATGACCATACCAAGCGACTTGGAAGACAAATTGGCGTACGTCTTACTCCTCTGTAGTAAACATATATGCTCATTGCAAACTATAGCATCGTTAGGAATAAGATTCCAGCATTAATTGAACAATGGCAGCGCATATGTATACTTGCTGAACGGATTATCAAGAGACGGGAAGCAGCAGCGGTACGAATCCCATTTTTTCCTATTGGCATTGCCAGAGGAGACGCTCATGTTAATGCGGATTCCTCCTTCGGCGTCCCTCGTCTATTCAACTCTCTTGCTTCACCTCAACTGGACTCCTCCGTCGCTTCTGTCGCTTCCCTGCCTGGCTCTCCTCGTATCGATTCCTCCATCTACGGTGGCCATGGTGCCATGCCCAACTCCATGTACATATCCACCGCCAATATCAATACCTCTGGCACGCAACAACAGGGGGATTTATCTAGGTTGACTAACACGTTGCGGGCTGTGACCGAAGTCATGGAGCATTCGTGGAGAGGAGAGGAAGATGAACTTTCATCTGGGGTGCGCCAGGGGTTAGGTCAAGTTGCGATGCACTGTTCAGTGCAGGCCGAGATTGCCGAGCTTAGAGTGCGTCGACCAATTTGCTATTGACGGCCTGCTCATTTCTCCCCCCCGATGACTAGACACGGACGCTTTTCGACACAACATTGGAGTCTTTGAAGGTGATATTTTATCACGCTTGAATGGGAGTGGATGATTTCTGACCCCTTATAGTCGCAACGTGATCTATACATTGCTATGCGCGATCTTTTCGTGCGACAAGACCGGTTGTCGATAGACCAAGTGGACAGGCTAAAAAAACGAGTGGAGACAACATCCGTCCGATTGGATGGCATCAAGTCTGCGCAGAAGGAGGGGTGGCAAGAGGAGGCCGAAAAACTGGTTTCCGCCATCGAGAGGGACCAGGCGACCATCGCCGCTCAGTTAGCGAGGAGAATATTCATCCGAGCGTGGTACGTACTTTAATTCGTTCTAGCGGTGAGTGATTATACTAATGATGTCGTGTAGCATGTGGCACGAACTTCGAGTGGTATTCCACAATAGGGAGAACACAATGTTGACCGTGACGGCGCAGGCTTTTGCGAGGGAGGAGCATGCATTCGCCGAGAGGGTCGTCGACAATTGGGCGTCTATGATAGATGGTATAGAGAACATGCCATATGAGTGAACGATACCGTCTCGAGTAATTCAATCTTCTCCCCTTCTTGGTGCCTAATTCTGTACTTCCAATCCCTTGAATCCGCGCAACTTGCTTCCATCACGCCCTCTCACGAACTATTTTTCTTGGACCATCTTCCTCGCATATCGATACCAGCTTCTAATCCTTGCTATGTGCTCCGCTCGGAATTGTGCTACGAACATTCATTTATTTTATTCATGATTCATGTCCCCACATACTCTATCAACCTCTCAGTCCCTACCCCAGCAAAAGTCCCCCGGAAGAACATAACCCATAGCAACAACTAGAGACAGTATTAAGTCTCAGTCAGTTATTTGCACCTTGATCGCGCCTTGCGACGGGTCAGCTGCGACATGGAAAGCGGAAACTGCGTCTTCGAGCTTGAACCGATGGGTAACCAAGGGCTTGAGGTTGATCAATCCACCAGCAACGAGACGAATTGCTTTAGGGTACTAGAGAGTTGAACACAAACGCGGGAATTAATGTATGGCTACCATAGTCGTACGAGCATAGCGTACCTGGTTTGCGTATCGGTATTGAAGACTGAGGTCAATCTCGTTGGCACTTAGATGCATGAAAGGGAACTATCCTCAGAGGTTAGCATCATGGCTCTTAAGGCGCAGCGCGTCACATACCGTAAGCTCGCTCTTCCCAACGCCGATGATGAACACCTTGCCACCAAACTTCACCGACTACAATGCTTCTTTGTCAGCATTCGGACCTGCCGTTGAGGTTCATTTCCACTTACGTAGATAGCTGTGTGGATACTACTCTCCACACCAGTACACTCTAAAGCAAGTTTAACATTTCCGTCGGCTACTGCTTTGATCTTCTCAGCCTGTTCCTTCGGTCCTAGACCACGCTCGATGAGGACGGTACGAACGCCTGGCACCATGGATTTAGCAAAGTCCAGACGTGATTGGAAGAGGTCAGTGATGACAATTGGTTCTGCACCGGCTGCACGAGCAGATAGGAGGGATACCAGCCCGATGGGTCCTGCACCACTGATGATCCAATTCAGAATATAGTAGTACAAGGGCGGATGGAGAAGATATACGTACCAGATGAGGACTGGGTCGCCTAGACGCAGGTCTGAACGCTCAATCCCGGCCAGCGCGACTGCGAGTGGTTCGCACAAGGCTCCCTCTTCGAAAGACACGTTATCCGGAAGCCGATGTAACCACTGGGCTGGGTGGAGATGAAATCGGGTGAGAGTTCCTAATCAAAGACAAATGAGCACGTAAGCCATATTTATACGAAATTACTAGAGACTGACCATGGAACGGAGGCGTAGAGAAGAAGACCACATCAGGACAGGCGTTGTATCTTCCGGTGCGACAGAATTCACAGGACGGTTGAGAACACGGAACGCCAGCCTCGATCGCGACTCGATCGCCAACCTTCCATTGCGTAACGCCCTCGCCTACTTCGAGGACCTCACCGGCGGATTCATGGCCAGACCCACACTGACACGGTTAAGCTTCTATGATCGCAGTAAGAAACAAGCGGAATAACTCACTTCGTCCGTCACGATCATTGAGTCGCCAATTCTGCCATGCTTCCAAAAGTGAACATCACTCCTGTAATGGAATTATGAATGAGCGCTTTGACTTGGTTTGGACCGAGTTGCACGTACCCACAGATCCCCGTTGCTCTTACGTGCACTAGCACTTGCCCAGGGCCTGGCTTCAAGCGCGGTTTCTGTACAAGATGAACTTCGTGTTTGGGGTTGTAGAAAGCCGCGATATTAGCATCCGGAGCAGGCTTCTCCCCCTCCGCGAGAACTCTAAAGTCCGGGTGGTCGAGGATCTTGCGGGGATCGTACTCTTGAATGAAGGCCATAGGGGAATTTACCTAAGTGAGGGTGCACCGGGAGCTCTTTATCTGACTCCATTCTCGCTTGGGAAATATAAATGTCAGCTTGGTTCCGTCCAGACGAGTGACCTCAGAAAAGGCCCGTAGCTGCCGTTCGCCATACGCGGGCCTGTCGGGCCGGGCCCACTCTACCACCAGGATGGGAATAGGAGCTTTGGTGTGGAACGATAAAAATACAAACTCGTATTTCGTTTACAAGGGAGCGACTCTGAAACGAACGATGAAACGAGTACTTTGTGTTGGGATTTGTTGGGACTGCTACGACTTGTAGCGCCTGACTATTCCATCATCGCCTGCATACCATATCTCATCACCTACTGACCGCAGACATCTGACTCCATCACAATGGATGCCGATCAGTTCTTTAGCAACGCTGACTTCTGCGTCATCGCTAACAGACGCAATGAAGGGCAGACCATCGGATGTGGCAATAGCAAGCTCGATTGATGAGCCACCTGTTCAATGCCACGATAAACGACGGAATTATTGGTAACATTGGCATATTCACCTTGACCGTCACTATTCGATGATGAAAAACATATGTCCTCGATGGAGGCGTTGTTTCTCGTGAATGACACCAGTGGAGCCGAGCCTCCGCTGAGTCCGCTTCGCACGTCATATACGTCCACCACTCCGCGAGATGATCCAGTTGCAACCAAGCGGTGGGACGCCGAATAGCTAATCGTTTGTAACGCCGCTGACGAGCGTTGCGACTGGAATACACAGCGCTTGGAACCGACATCGAAGCATTCGAATGTGCCGTTTTGCAAAGAGGAGAATACTAGCTTGTCCTGCGTCTCAACTTCACGTTCGTCGACCCCACCAGCAGCCCCGTTGATAGAAGGGGTCCCATCAGTTCTGGGAGCAGAACCAAAGGCTACTCCATTGCGCTCTCCTAATGACATGCCTAAGATCGGACCGCGAGCAGACGATAGAGAGCGAATGGTCTGGCCACTGCCGACGTCCCACAAGCGGATTGTGCCGTCAAGAGAAGAACTCAACACATTACGACCCCGAGCAATGATAGCCGTATTAGAAATTGCCCGTGTGTGTCCAGAAAGCGAGCGGGCTGGCTGAAGGCGAGTCGGGGTCGAGGAAGAGGACGAAGGAAGCTCAGCAGGCAAAATATGAAGTGTAAAGTCCGCGCCTCCAGACAGCAGCACCTTCGACGATGGGAAGAATTGCAGAGAGGTAACGCTACTGAGATGAGCCCGCGAGCTGGTATAAGGCGAGGCAGAGATTGGCTGTGTTGTAGATCGCGTTTCAGGAAGTATTGGATAAATTCCGACCGTTCCATCGAGGAATCCAGTGGCGAATTGTGTCTTATCGCGTGACACGTCGAAGGTGGTTATCCGTTGAGGCTATTGGGCGACCGTTACTAACTGGTCCTACATATACTTGCGGTAGTCCAGACGTACCCTTTCTGGATTGGATTTCTGAGGATCGGCATACTCTTGATACGGTACCGCAATAGGCGCATCGTGAATAGAGAGTGCAGGGCACGATATCGCGTATTTGGGGTTCTACTTCATTCCAATAACTGAGAATCATCATTCATTCCCATCGAAAGATTTGCCCACTCACTGTGTAACCAGGGCCCGTAACCTCTTTCATCTCGACGCCATCCTGACCGGAGAGAGTCACCTTTTCCCTGGCAGAGTCCTTCTCATCCAGTTCGACCTTTACCTTCCCATGAACGGATGGTTCTCCGGATTTATAACATGAGACCCAGAAAGTGTCGCCAGGGGTCACTCCCGAGCGCGTCTCAGTGATTATCGTCGCGAATTCCGGATGGATGGTGGAGATTGGGAGAATTCGTGGTCTGCTTTCTGCCATCATTTCTGAAACTGAAAGACGCTCTCTCAAGTTGAGAACGATCTTCGATCACTGAACGAACTCCCCACCCCTATTCCCATCTAGTTGGGGCACGGTGTATATCATAGTCTAAGAGATACATGAGAGGCGGCTACATATCCTACTACTCTTTGCTCAGTGTACGCTGCTGGCTCATGCCAGCCACGACTTGCTCCAAAAGCCTTTCTATCCGCTGCTGCCTCTCCTCAATCTTCTCCAATCTCGAAAACACTTGCGACGACGTGTTCCCCATATCATCACCCTCATCCTTCTTCATTTGAGAAGCTGTCTCTTCCAGTTGGCTGGGACTCTCCGACATAGGGTGTTCATGGTCCGTACTGGCACTCCCACTTGTACCAGGGAACTTCCGCATGCCTGTAGCGTGCGTCTGAGCGTGGCTGAAGTCGTGCCCAGTAGGCCTACGCGCAATGGACGACAACCTCCGGCGACTGGCTGGGCCATAGCTGATCTGGGGTATAGGAAGAACTACGTGCGGCTGGTGTGCTTGTCCGTCTTCTGTGCATGTCTCTGATTCTTCTGGAATGCTGTCATCCACTATCAATGGCTGGAATAGCTGCGCCAGCGGGCTAACAGCGTGTGCAGCGTTGTGCGCTGCATCGCTGAGCAAGGATGCTACGCGGGTTCTGGGTGCATCCCGGGCAGGACCAGTGTGTTGCCGGTTGGCAGACGGCGGACTGGGGAGCTTGGTCCCCCGCTTAGTCGGTGACAGACGTCTGTCTCGAGGACCCTCAACGGGAGACATGGGGTAGTCGCTGGTATCAAGTGCACTTTCTGACGCTTCTTCCTCAATTTCGAAGATCTAAGAAGGATATTACTACGGTCGCCTCAAGGGACGTAGCAATGCTTACAGCGTCAATATCTGCATCAGCACCAGCCAGACCATCGAAGAAGGCTAGAATTGTTCATCAGATCCACTATGCAAGTGACACCGAGCCGTAGGACTTACTCAGACGCTTGAACTGGCGTGGAAGTGTATCGATAGCTTTCTCAGCAATTGCAGAGAATGTGCTATAAAACCCAATCGTATGGTTCTTCTTGGCCTGCCGTTCATATACCGCAATACCAAGTAGTATAGGGAAACTCGTCAACCTGTCAACGTATCATTTAGCACTTATCATTTTCGGACAAATCGGCTTCAAGCTTCATGACCATGGGAGGAAGGAAGGAAGGATCGCTCACCTAATCATAAAGACGTTGACTTTGTGGAACCACCGTGGACTCAAAATATAGCTCATAGGCAACATTACGAAGAGGGCGAACAGGTTTATGGGTGGTTGATACGAGAAGAGGGAGTCTGCTTTGACGCTACGATGAAGGAGATGAGCAGCTAAAGGAGTGCAAATTCACGGTATAGCGTACCCTTCGATAGTAGATACGGCTTTGCGGAACATGGCCTGTCAGAGGTCAATAGACAAAACTTTCGCAAGGAAGACAACTACTAACCTCAGCTGCCGCATCCTCGTTGATGGTTGAAAATGTGTGAGATAAGATCTGCAACCGAGTGAATTCCCTTTCTCTACTTAATGATGTTCGATGCTTACGGATACAAGGACTGAAACGACAATTCAGCGTTCCTTTCCTTATATCAACGCGAAGAGAAGAAGCTCACCAGTGAGAAGTAATGTATTGCTCAGGCAAGCATAGGTTACCATAAGGACTGGGCCGAAGATCGGGTGGAATGTCGCTATTGTCGCAACGTCAGCATCTCATCCAGATATCATAGGGGGAGTAGCTCGCACTTGCTCTGTCGAATCCGGTCGCATCCAGCCCAAAAAATAAATCAAGCATCCACCAAGCTATATGCCTGGTCTAAGTCAATAAATGATCTTAGACTATAGCTGATGGGGTACTGACCCGACACTATACCTACGAGATGGTAAATCAAAAAGTCCTGCAAATTGAACGTTGGAACTTACTGTGCTTGATTTCGACTCAACCTATGCGAGGGCAAGGTAGGTATGTGATTAGATCTTCAGTGATGCCAAAGAAGACGGAGAAGATGAACGTACGTCCACAGGGCATACAAGAAGCCACAAAAGCAGAACGCAGCGATACACATAAGTACCACGAATTGCACCATCATAGCACGAAGGGAGAGAACCATGAGATTGTCGCGGAGTGTTACGAAAGCCAGCCTATGCGTCGGTTGACGTGTTAGTGATTGAGATTGGACCGTTAGGAGAGACTTACCGAGGGAACATCAAACAAGCGATAATGGCAAGGCAATCAATCCCCAGGGTACGAGCCCACAGCACTGTTCCGTTCTTGGTCAAAATATGACACACAGTTTTGTTCAGACTCTGGCTTACCATCGTGGTACATTCCGTAAAGACGCAGGAAGCCATAAATCCAGAACGTTGTTACTATTCAGCAATTAAACTCACGGATTATTAGCGGGGATGTATGAGCTCACCAAATGCAAGGTCGAAGCCATTCTATCCGACAAGTGTCAGCGCGCGCAGATCGGGGAAGAGCATGTAAACTCACCCAAGTGCCCTTAAAGTACACTTTTGCGGTATTAAAGTAACAATAAGTCTTAAACAAGCTATTTCTCACCTTTGATGCCGTGCTCTTGCATGGCAGCCACTTTCTCCAGAGTGAATCCCAGGGCGTAAATCATGAATACAAATTCCGACACATTGATCGTATCCCGTTCGTTGAACTCTATGGCTATCACGAATAGGATGAACAATCCAAGGAAACTTCCCGAAGTCAACATCAATTGTCAAGATAACAGAAGGTAGCACGTACTTCATGTACTCGAGCACCGAGCGGATTGCTGGTACTTTCAATCTTGAAGTTGAAGAAAACTGCTCAGTAATGACGTCATGAGTGATATTTAGACTGCATACCGATAGTGGTCGAGCAGCGGTGCTTTGTGAGGGTCGTAGAAGTGGATGGGAGTTCGTTTGTAAGTCTGGAGAATGTGAGTACACAAATTTTGCACTCGAAATCGAGGAACTTGCATCAGAGAGGATTGAGTGGCTACTCTGTGCTTGGTAGACACATTTGCCCCTAGAAACCAACAATTCGATATTGAGATAGTACAGGACGTCGTGTAGACACGCACGACCAGATCCCGTCGATGACCTTCTGGCAAGAAGAACTCTTGATGAATCGCTTGGCCTTGCTAATGATGGCCATCTCAATGGCATTTCCGACCCTTTCCTCCAAGTCGTCGCTGCGTTCAGCCTTCGCACGTTCTATCAAGTCGGGCTCAGCACCGGAATAAACAGACCAGCTAGTTGTTGCAGTCATAGTAAGTCTCAGCATGTCATTGGCATTTTCACGCATGATTCGGATGGCGAGAATCTATGACAGCCATATGAGAATAGGTTCACAGAGCATAGTCAAAGTGTGCAGTTACCTCGCAAAGTGTTGCTCTAGACTTCGAAAGTGTGGCAGTAGCGAGATTGCGATCTCGGACAAAATGCACACGGTTGAGCAGAAAACAGAAGACGACTGAGAAGTTTCCGTCCTGTTGTATCGCGACATACTTGTCGACGAGTGGCCGGATGAGTGTATATGTGAGATCAGGTGCTGTAAGCTGCCAAGCCAGTCAATTCCATAACTGTGAGCGCAATAGAGGCACCAACAGCTTCGTATGTCAAAGGTGTGTCGATGAAGTGCTTTGGGGACAACTTGTCAACGACGAGGGCATCTTCAGCTCAAGTTACGCTCACAATAACATCCTTTCCAATAGAAATGTCAGAGATGGGCTATGTAACGCGTCTTTGGCCACACACCGCTCTAATCATGTGGATTAACGGGTACACCTCGGTGGCCTCTACTTCCTCTCTGTCGCACTTCTAAGTATGGAAACGACCACAAGAGACTCGACATACGGTGAAAGCAAAGGCCTGAGCTCGCTCTGGGATTCCGATAAACTTGAATTCATGGTGGAGTTTGCATCACGTCGGAAATTGGCCTGATATGGTGATGGCGTATGTTAAAGGGTCGTAAGCGCCCATACCAAGGAAAGTCGGCGCGTGTCGCGTCAAATGCCACTGCGGCGCTTGTTCTTCTTCCTCGCTGTCGACGACGTCCTCCACTTCACCATCGACAACGATGCAGTCGGGCCCCAGAGTCCCCAACCAGCCCCCGGTCAAGATCTACAATGCAGTCTACTCGTCGGTACAGGTAAGGCGCCTCTATCAATTATTCTGAAACCGCCTCACCAGGTCGCGTCACAACCAGGTCTACGAATGCATGGTCCGGGGAATTGCAGTGATGCGTAGGCGAAACGATTCCTACGTGAATGCCACCCAAATTCTGAAAGTCGCGGGCGTCGACAAAGGGCGCAGAACGAAGATTCTCGAGAAGGAAATACTCCCAGGCAAGCACGAAATCGTCCAAGGTGGCTACGGCAAGTACCAAGGGACCTGGTACGCGTTGATGACCGGGTCAAATGCACCGCGCTGACCACAAGGTTATCAGGATCCCCCTGGAACGGGGGAGAGACATTGCGTTGCAATACGGTGTAGCGCCACTCCTATCACCTCTGTTCGATTTCACACCGAGCACAAATTCACTCAACTCTCTAAGTTCACTCGGCGTCGGCGGCGGAGCAGGGTCAGCATCACCGCGTCCCCTCTCCGCGTCTTCTTCCTTCTCTAGCATCGGTGCCCAGGGGGGATACCTCAACAACGTCCCTTCCACTCTTGCGCCGCCCCCGATTATGCCGGGCTCCGCCTTGCGCCTGCTGAACCAAGGCCGAGCGCAAGGTCTCTTTACGCCGTCTACATCAGGCATCAATGCAGCGCGTTCCTTCCACAACTTCTCGCACCCCCCTCCATCGCAGACTCCCCCACCGCCCACAAACTCTCTAAAGCGAAATCGCTCCGACACCGATGTGGAGAGCATGCACGTCAAATCTGCATCCCAACCACCTACCCTGGAACCTCCACCCGAAATAGTCATGTCAGACGCCTCTCGACCTTCCTCTGCCCCCGCTCAAGCCAACGGGGACACCGACGGACCATCCCCGACGAAACGCGCTCGAACCGATGCGACAATCCCGGCCGCTCAGCAACCTCTCCCTCTATCGTGGCAAGTCCCTATACGAGACCGTGCGCTCACGCCCGTCGACCACTCAACACCACAACCGACTTCGAACGGTAACTCGCTTCCTACGAACGGCAAAGCTTCTGTGTCAAGTCCGACCCTAGAGGTCTACGACACGCGCTTCTCAACTAAACCTTATATTCCACGTAACATGCACCCCACTGCTCCACTGAAAGACAACCGACGCATTGCTGTGGTCAACTCGCTCTATCAAAGGGACGATCCAACAGAAATCATTCGTCTCCTCGAACAGGTGACCCCAGATACGCCTGGTTTGAATGTCGATCTTGATGTCATTCTTGATGAACACGGGCATACAGCGCTCCATCTCGCGGCGAGCCTGGCCCGTCTAGAGGTGGTTCAGAGACTCATCTCTGCAGGCGCCGATATACACAGAGGCAACCACCTAGGAGAGACCCCATTGATCCGCGCGTGCCTTGCAACACATAACTCTGACCAACAAACCTTCGACCGCATAGTCGCGGAATTGCACGCTTCCATTCGAACCCTGGACACTTCAAAGAAGTCCGTTGTACATCACATTGTCTCTGTCGCGGGAGTCAAAGGACGGGCCATCGCTGCCCGATATTATCTAGATCAAATTTTCTATTGGATAGCTAATCACCAAGGTGGTGATTTCCGATCGCTGGTTGACTTGCAAGACGAACACGGCGATACTGCATTGAACATTGCCGCTCGCGTAGGCAGCCGAGGGCTCGTACGCACTCTCTTGGACGTCGGTGCCAACCGAAGTTTAACAAACAAATTGGGATTACGACCAGGTGACTTTGGTGTTGAGACTGAGGTCGGTTCTTAATCCCGCGATGCTATTTTTGACGCGTTATATTGATATGCATATAAATAGGAACTGAATGCTGGCCCACGCGCGGATGATATATTGAATTCTCTACGCTCAGGCCCGTCTGCGCCAGTGCAGAAAAGCCGAGATGTAATTGCAGGTGAACGCTTCGGTTAATGCATTCTTGTTCAGCCTAACGCCCTGCTTTCAGATATGACTACAATGATTCAAGGCCTCAGCGCCGAATTCCAAGGCGAGATCAAAGCTAAACAAGACGCCCTCGATGTCACCACCGTCCACCTCCGCGCGGCAACCCGTGAACTCTCTGAACAACGCAAACACATGCAGCACTGGCAGAGTCGGTTGGGAGAGTTATCCCAGGTTACTCAACGCATTCGCAACGTCGAGAAAGCCACGGCGGACGAGGATAATTTCGATTGGACTGGACGCACGGATATCAATGGGGAAGATGCAAGGGCGACGGCTGGTCCGTCCTTCCAATGGCGCGGACCAGGATCGACTATGATTGGACACGGGAGCGCGTTGGAGGTACCCTTCAACGTAGATCCGGAACCTCCTGTGCCGACGACTGATTCTGTGGCCAACTTGATTCGGCTGAGAAGGATGAAACTATGGCACGCAAGAGTGGAGGATATGATGCTGGCTAGGCTGAAGGGCCTGCAAGGTGCAAGTGCGGAGAAGGAGTTCATGTGCAAGAAGATAGTTGCCCTATGTACGGGGATACCAGTGGACAAAGTAGAAAGTGTGAGTACAAACCTTGCCATTACCTTGCCCCCTTCATGTTTTGGGGCTGATTTGGTCGCTTCCAACTAGATGCTTGAAAATCTCGTAGTAGCCTTGGAAAGTGAATCATCCATGTCCGATATCGGGCGTATATCCGGTTTTATGCAGAAAGTATGTCTCCGCCTTCTCACTTCGTCACGACCACTCAGCCATATCTTCCCTCACTTTCCCAGGTTCGCGATGGGATAATTTAGTTGCTTATTACATTGGACGTGGACGCGTTGTATCCATAGGATTGTACACACTCACATTGCTCTCCATCCTCTGGCAATTGTAACTGGTTCTCTCTCATCGTGTTATTCGTTAATATTAACAGATATGTATTTCCCATCACGCATAAATATGCATCGTGCATCAGAAACCCAAACGGCCGCGAATGTACGTACTCACAGGATATCTTCCGGCGCGAAGAGCTGGAAGTTCCTGTTGTACGTCCCCGAAGCAAGAAGCTTCGCGTCACGAGACAAGTCCACCGACATCACCTTTCCTGCATCGGTCGACAACGTCCGAAGAAGTTGCCAATCGTCTGCGCTCCATATCTTGACGAACCCGTCATATCCCGCACTAGCGAAATAGAGACCGGAACGATATTTCCATTCTTCCTCCAGGTCTCGTTCTGTTGTTTTGTCGTTGGTGATATCCTCATTGCCATCACCATCAGGGTTTGCCTTCTCCTTCTCCGTCCCCTCCATCGTTACTTCCGGCGCTGCGGCAATTGAAGTAACAGTGGATTTGAAGGAGACGTCGTCACCATAGAAGAACCGCACGTCGGCAACGTTAGAGGTATGGGCTGGGATCGTGTATAGTGCTCGTATGGAACGCATGTCCCATATTCGGATGGTATCATCTCCTGAACCTGTGGCGATTTGGTACCTGCATAGTAAACAAAAGGAACATGGTGAGCACGCGTGCGGAATGGGAGGAACATCCGAACCCATTGGGGGAGAAAGCTATGGAATAGATTGCTTGGACGTGGCCATCGAGTACCATGGCTGTACGACCCGTCCGTAGGTCCCATACACGTCCGATTGCATCTAGGCCTCTATTATCATCGTCAATATAGTGCATTGGAATGTAAATGAAACTGTGAAAGACGCACCCCGAAGCCACCAAAGCGCCATCATTTTGAAACTCGACAGAGTACACTTCTTTGGAATGTCCTTCCTGGAGGAGTAGCTCCTTCGAAGAGGCAACATCCCATAGGCGCCACGAGGTATCGAAACTTGCACTAGCAACGTACTCCCCTGAGGGGTGGAATGCAACTCTGCAGACACGATCCTTGTGGCCTTTCAATACAGAAAGCGGTGTTTCACTACAATCAAGAGCAAGAGAGGTTCTCAGGTTAACCAGTTCTCGGGTAAAGATCGCACAAGCTTGCTTGTCAACTGGGAAGCTCACCTATTCAGCGACCAAAAATTCAGATTACAATCTCCGGCGCCACTTACAAGGTTCACTGCGTCTGGGTTCTGGGATAGTGTCGCTTGTGGATGCCATGCTACTCCACCAACGCGGTCACCGTGTCCTTAAATAGTGCCCTGATTAGTATTAGACATCACGGGGCGAACAAGAATCTTACCACGCAAGACTTTAGTATTTACACAGGATGGTACTGACCATATTTTCACCGTTCCAGACCAACTGCCCGTAGCCAGGAACTCGCTATTCGGCGAAAATCGTACTTGAGAGATAGGTCGTTCGTCACCAATTTGTGAACCCAAGTTTCCGAATTTCTGCATGTCCTCGTGTGTTCAACCATTGGTCATGACATCACACACACATACGCACCTTGACTTCCGCAAAAATCTTTTTCCTGATGTCGATTATACGCTTCAGAGGCATTTTACAATCTATTCGCTGTTGGGCGACGCGCTTTTGAGCTCTGAATGGGAGGGGGAGCAGAAGAAATACAGTAAGCACCTTGAAAGAGATGTTCATACCCTAGAAAATGTCCAACCTAGGTAGGGAATACTCGGCCAGGTGTCGACGTGCTTCGAGGAGTTCCATTGACCCAGGGGTATAGAATTCTTCTTCCTATACGACATTGTGTCACTATCAATCCGATACCGATTCGCGTGGGGGTGCGCACCTCGTCTGAACTTTCTGACGATGAATCGTCGTCGACGGCCATAGCATCATCTCCCCGTGCAGCATTGATTTGCGAGAGCACATAGATGAGACGATCGCGTCGGTCGGCAGCCTGGCGAGATGTTCCGTATTTTCAGGTGCATGCCCACAATTAAAGCACAAATCAACGTACGCGCTCTCCGAACAGCGTAATGGGTTCTCCAATTTCTCGCAATCGGGCCTTTACACGGTTATCGTCGGTCGGTACAGCCAATGTTCTTGCCTTCTTCTTTCGTTCAAGCTCGTCGAGGATGACCTTGTTCTCTTGCCTGGCGCGCTCGCTACCAAGATAGTTGCCATCGTCAATCAGGTTGTCTAGTGTCAGTTCCGACATCTTGGGTAGCGTGCACCGAAGCGCGTCAACGTTTGGAAATGCGACACTGCTTAGCGCCCATGGACGAAACTTCATGGCATTCCCACGTTTACAAGCCACGCTTCGAACAACGAACCCATAAAGCAGCAATAAAGAAGAATAAGTAACGACATCGCAGGCCTACTTCTTCTGGGATCGGCTCACTACGTCCTCTTCACAGAGCCTATACACCGACACCAACCCTTCGTAGATCTGTGTAACCTCGTCCCTAGGCTCAGCAACACAAGTCATTCCAGGCATCTCCCCGCCCGTCATTGCTTCGAACGTCCCCTTGCCACCGTTGATCTGCTTCCACCACGCGTACTTTGCCAACATCGCACCCCCTAGCCCAGCTGCCTCCTTTGTCGCGGATACGTACGCTTTCATGCCGAAGAGGTCCGCGGCGAGTTGCCGAATGGTCTGATTAGCGGAGGATCCCCCAGTCAGAACGAGACGTTTGAGGTGAGGCGCATGCTCCGGCAAGATGGCCTCCACTCTTGAGAGTATTGAGAGAAACTGTGATTCAAGTATGGCACGGGGATGCGCATTGTCGGGCAGACTCTCGACCAGTGCGGGGGTTGCCCCATCGACGTTGTAGAAAAATTCCCCTACCACGCCAGGGGGTATGATTTCCGGGAGCGGAAAGTAGAAGCCCAGCAAACCGTTATTTCCAACGGGTGCTTGCTCCAGAAGAGTGTTAAATTTCCCCCAATCGTTGTCAGCGTAGCGATCACGTATTTGTTCTCTAGCCAGAGCACCGTTCTTATAACACAGCATCGCAATCTGCGCGTCCAGGTTGGTCGGGTGAGATAGTAAGTGTGAAGTGGTAAACCGCTTAGGAGGCGTGTCTGCGGGCGGGATGGAGAGCAAGAACGTCGTAGATGTCCCAAGCGAGAGTAACGCATCTCCCGGGGCCGAGAGAGAGACAACAGTGGCGGGATTGTCTCCAGTGAATGGAGCGACAATGCAATCTGTGTTTTGTGTAGTCGTCTTTGACGACAAATAGCTTATTCACCCACCTGGCTGAAACCCCCATCTCTCGACCCACCACTTGTGCACCTTACCCAAGTTTGATCCTCCAGACACGGGTTCAGGTCCTATTTTGGACCGTAGGGCAGACCCTCCACAGGCTTCCAATAGTCTATCGTCCCATTTGCATGTTAAGACATTCATCAGGTTCATCCCACTCGCATCAGATACTTCTATTGGAGCGACAGAACCCAAGAATAAGGACGGGATGAACGATGAAACCAAAGATATACGGCTCGTGGCCGCATAAACCTCTGGCTTGGTTTGGTGTATCTGCTCGGGGTAAGTTATATGAGACTGAGAAGTATTAGGGACGGAGGAACCTTGGCGATTTGGGTCCCCGTAAAGCGTTCGTAGGCTCTGCTGCCGGTGAGGTCGGCAAGGGCCTGTGGGCCGCCAATACTTTCTTCCAGCTCCAAGCATTGCTTCGTGGTAGAAGAGTCCTGCCATATCGGCGAGTTCATCAGTGAAAACGCCGTCGGTGATAGCTGTTCGAGCAACGTTCGTGAAGGATCCAGAGATGATAGACGAGACTCCGCGTCTTTTGACCAGAACACTGAGCCGTGTTGCTACAAGCTGTCAGCAAGAACCCTTGGCAATTATTGTAGCCACATACCTGGCCAGCACCGGAGACAGCAACGATAGCAGCGAAGTCCACGCTCGCCTCTTTCATCCGCGCCAAAAGCAGATCCATCGCGTCTACCCACATCTCAACCGGAGATGTGACTTCACCCTCATCTGGGCCTTTGATAGCTCCGTTCTCTGTGCCGTATTGTGGCAGATCCCTGGCGAAATTTACCGCAGACTCGTGTACGATATCGAGATCCTGGGTGATAACGACTGCCTTGAGTTGTTGAGTGGAGAGGTCCAGGCCAAGGAAGAGTGGTTGCGACGATGTTTCAGCCATATCTGTGCGGGGGGAGGGGGATTCCAGGAAATGGCAACTTGATCAGTGGTACTTTATCAAGCTTCATCCAAACGGCCCGAAAGATCGCTCGGGAAATCCTGGGGGAAATGACTGGCAAGGCTGAGTCAGCATCTGTAGCTACCAATAGGCTACGGTGGTTCTCTAGTGGACGTTTTTATGTTCCATATACTTGCAGTAGAAGTGAACCAGATAGCGGTCGTGGTAGAAGTTCGACCATTGAGGCGCCTGTGATCGGAGATGCAGTTACAGGGGTGCCCCTCGATCCCTCCCCCTATTCTTTCCCCCCGCCATTAGAGCGAACGAAAGTGCGAGGGAAGCACAGGAAATTCAGAATATCTTAACAGCACCTACTGCGTCGTTACACATTTTCTGAATCATCTGATAATCCATTGTGACTGCAAAACCTCGATCGAAAATAAGATACAGCTAGTCTCAAGTGTACAAATTGCAATCCAAGTAATCCAGGCCCAACACACTATGGAGACCCGCCTTCTAGGGTGAAATTACCGTCCATAGGACTAGACCACGAGGAATGCTGTGATAGTTGACTAGAGGGCTCCCTTGTACCTCTTCGCTCGGATTTCAAATGATTTGGTTTTGATTACTCAAACGGAACGTTTCTAGCGATATGAAACTGCGTCCCGTTGGTCGCAATTTCCCTTAGGTCTGTCGGTAGGATTTCGTCGCTGTGGTATTTGACTCCTTGATTCATTGATGACTAGGCGTTGTGTATGTTAGGCTCAATCAAGGGCTGGAACCCCGATACTTTCGGATGCCAGAGGCTTTAGGCATTGTTTGAAATTACGGTTGATGTTAGGCTTTCAGTTCAAACCTGGAAGTAAACCTTGTTACCCCGCTCACGTGGTCTGGAATCCCTTCCCCTTTCTCCACCCCTACCAAACGAACACAGCACTTGGAGCCACATGAAATGTCGACAAATAATATGTATAGGCTTGTTTTCAAAACTGGAAAGATCTCCCTCCAAAATTCGGGTAATAAATGCACGAGATGGCACAAAGAAGTCAGAGCGCAATTGTACCTCCGTCTACCCTAGAAAGTACGTTTACACCATATATATGCGCCTCTATTTGCGCTAAAAGAATGTGCACATGGCAGCCTACTGACTTCATTGATTTCCTACCGCCACACTGAAAGTATCGTGCATCTACCTGGGAGACCTCGAGGCAAGGCCCCATCAAGTACTGTAACCCGACCAATACCGCTTAGGATCTCATGGGAAACCAGCTAAAGGGCCATCAAGGCAAGTTGTTCTATTCTACCCTCAAGACCCTAAACAACTGATCATCCGCTGTGAATTTAGGCACTTTGTTGGAGAGGATGTTGGTCATGTTACGCTCGTCGGATTCAAGAGGTCTATCTATACAGGCCTTTCCCACTCAGCGAATTCCTTCATTAAATTACCGCGAGGGATGCATATGCGCCGAGTCGCCTTAGGGAGAGTTAATAGAGCCAAACTCGTGTTATTCTTTTGCCGCGTCGCTCTCTACGAACACTAAAAGTTACTTTCTAGATTGCCCTTGCCCGCCGAGCTAGTCGTTGGAGCCTCTTTGACCAAGTCAAATAAAGCACCACGAGCGCTCGGTGAATAGAGATCAGATCAAGTCGCACGGGACATGGATCATATGCTCAAACCTTGGCCAGCATGTACTCCTCCCCGACTCGGCTACTTCAAACATGACGCACCCTGGGTGCTTCTTGCTGGTGGCGTTGCCTTGTGTGATCAATGCTGCTTCGGTGCACGCGGCAACATTTACCGCTGCAGGCGCCAAGTAATCCGTTCAATGGGGACCGGAAACGATGCGTGGGTCGAGGAGAACGGCATGGAATCTCGGGCCAGCGGGTTGTGTGCTGTTGTGTGCATCTCAGCCAAGGTTGACATCATGCAGGTACCGATCGCTTCCCAGGGTCCAAGGCAAATGCCTGGGCTGCCGCTCGTTTGTTTTTCGGCACTGTGAATGTCTCTCAGAGTCCATGCCCAGCTGGCTTTTCGAACATGGGCACTCGTCGTCGGCTAGCACTCAGGCGGCAGCGATGACCCCCTCGACGCTCCCCGTCGTTGATTTCGTCGACGACAAGCATATCCATCACCCGGCCACCCCTCCGAACAATAGCAAAATTCAGTTGCCTCCCCCCGTTCTGCAAAAGCCTCGCTCATATCTCTCGCGAACGAATTACGGCTACTTACGAGCTCTCAAGTCTTTTTGGGCGAGGACGAGAGGTCCTTCGAATCCACAGTACCCCCCGTCTATGGTCGCATCGGTAAATGATAGCCTTCAGGAGAGTCACTTCGAGCCATTTCAGCTGGATTCCGATGGTGGCAACCAGGAGGTCGACGAAATTGTTGTCGATCAACCATGGTCGGATACTTACGAACCCATTGTCTCGCTCCCGAAAGACACTGCCGGCGACGTTGCTGAACCAATCGTGACCAAACGCCGTCCTACAAGCTTACTGGGGAGGACTTTGCGATGGATGATGGAGCGGTATCGGGATTTTTTCAGTTCGAGATTTGATGATGTGGAAATGGAGCGACGGTTCTCGGAGGAAAATTGGGATTCACAAAGGGTGAGCATGGACAGGTAGCGGTACGCCTGACCTCGCTGAATGATAGGCAGCGCCCCGCATTCTGGTCGGCCATATTCATGATCATCAATTGGGTACTTGGGTGCGCGTTTATTGTGCAGCCTATGGTGCTGGCGGACAAGATATTCTACTTTCTGGTATGTCCTTAGGGTATTGTTCAAAGCGCACTAATAATGGTGTCTGCAGTTCGGACCACTGCTCTCCATTCCTTTGATATGGATGATAATGATCGGCTTCCCGCTCAAGCATCCCATCACTTATCAGATTTTCCTGTGTGCATCTATATGGTCCTGGTGCGCATAAGCTCCGTGGCGTTATCGACGCGTTCTGACACGAACTTGACATCTGCAGGAGTTTCTATCAAGTCCTTTTCTCGTGCGTATTTATCCTCGTGTTAGTGGCCATCCGCAGCATTTCTCACCAACTAATAGATTCCTTTGCGGTTACTACGGTGTCCCTCAAGGATCATTCTCATGTGGCACGAGGGATTTCCTAACGATATTCTAGTACGTTCTGTTGGTGTATGTTCCCTGGGTTTCCCATCTGATGATAACAATGAACTGCGCAGCTATACATCAGCCCTTCAAACAGTGGCACTCTTCGGCCTCGGACTGAAGCGATTTCCAGCCGCCCTTGGTGCACTGATTTTTTTCGTCGTGTAAGACTTCGAATCTAGACTCACGATGTCACAGCCCTATTAACATCCTGGAACGCAGGTCCAGCGGCATGATTCTCAATTTCAAGATCAGTTGGATCCGAAGTGCGTCGTCAGCTTGACTGCCCAAGCCTAGTAACTGACCAATCGGAAAGACTCCATCAATTTTGCGGTCTATGAAGCGGCGCTCATCTATATGCACTGGCAGCGAGAACATGTAGGTGGCACATCATCTTCTCCGCCGATGAGCCCGAATTAATTATGTTTGTCAAGCACGAACGTCGGCTGTTCACCTTGCGTCAACAAGTCAAGCTTCAATACAAGGTGCAGAGATTTCACCGATTACATACATTGCGATCATTCAACGTCATTTTTTCGTTCCAAGGAAACTCAAAGGGCCCAGATGAACGAACGGCGAGAAGCCGATTCCAAACGCAGACTAACCTCGTGAGTAGGCTTTTCTCGTTGTTCTGATGGACCCGGTCCTAATCTTCCTCCGAAATTCCCTAGATATGTATTCCATGATAAGTCGATTTTTCGGTCTCGCTCTGTGACCTGAAAATTAACTCGCGGTTCTTCTCCTTTACAGGTCCGCGTTCCTTTGAATACAGCATGTAAGGTTTTGTTTTTTGTGTCTAGCGAATAAGATGTTAATTGAGTTTACAGTGTTGGCCGTTCAAAACATGGAAGCCTCTGGTGCAATCACGAAGCGTTTCGAGATTGAGTTTAACGCCCTGGAAGGCAGTTTATCGATGATGAGCAAGGGTAAGATGCTTCGCTACTCAGTCGCTCCTCACCCTCCTAATCAGTGGATGACAGTTCTTAATGATGTCCTTGATTTGTACGTTTTAACTTTCACGGACTCAATTACACCGGGCCGGCTGTCTAACACAAGGTTCGCAGCAATCGGATGGATAGTGGCAAGTTCGAGTCCTCGTTTCGACCTTACCCTTTACATCAAGTCATGCGGTCTCTATTTGTCCCTCTGCAACTCGCGGCGAATGCGCGTCACCTGCAATTCGAGACTAGTTTGGATCCGCGAATCGATACGGTACGGTCTTTTCCTTTTTGATGTACGTGTATGAACCGGACTCATATATTATGTTACCGCTAGGTTGCACGGAGGGAAGCGTATCGGGCCATGGGCAGGAGCCAAGAAGAAATCAAGCAGCTTCTGGAGGAAGATACCGAGGCTGCCGGCATGGTTGTTGGTGACGAGACTCGTTTACGGCAAATTGTGACTAACTTAGCGAGGTGGGTATACTTGCTCCCTTTCGTGTCACCACAAGTCCAATTCTCTCCACTTCAGTAATGCTTGCAAGTTCACACCAGCTGGCGGGCGGCTCGGCATCAAAACACGACTGATATTCCCTCCGCCCGATGAACATGCTGGAGACTCGGGCGACCGGTCTCCTAGTAATCGACGATCTACTGAAACCAACCGTTCGTCGAGTTTGGCGAGCCGTATCGTCGTTCGCATAGAGGTGTCTGATACAGGTGAGCAGTTTTTACCTCACGTCAATGCTGAGCTGATGCAAGAGGTTAGGCTGGGGTATCAGAGCCAAGGATATGGCAGACGCTAGATTATTCTGTAGGTGTATCAATCCATTAAATCAGTCGACATCCCTAACCGCTGAATAGCTGCGTTCACTCAGACCGAGCAAGGTCGACAACAGGGTAAGTAGACTCAAACCCTCCTGTTTTCTCAGGCTAATGCAGTCGTCCATATCACCAGGCGGCAAAGGTACTGGACTAGGCCTTGCTCTAGTACGTCAGATCGTTAATCTCAGCGGCGGCCGGCTCGGTGTCAAGTCCAAGGTCGGCGAGGGATCGACATTCTGGGTCGAGCTGCGTAAGTCAATTCACCTTCACGTTATACATTATAATTAACCCACCAATCACAATACGTGTCGTCATTTGTAGCTCTTGGAGTGGGTGCGGAGACGCTCGAGTTGTCTTCCTTGCCTCCAGTCCCGAGTCTGACAGGCTGTGGGCGTCAGACTCACAGGGTTAGCAAGGTGTACGACTTTGTCGAAGATGGCACAAATTGCTTTCGGGATTCGGCAAGCGTTCTGTCGGGCGGGGAAGGTGGAGGTCCGTCGGCAAGACGCTCCTTGCATAGCATAATGGATCAAGGTATGTATTTACTTCTTGACTTCTATGAATTGAACCTTGTTGACGAATGGAGTAGTAGGCCGTGTGGAGCTTAGTTTGAGCAGCTACAACCCAAGTTCTTTGCTCCACAAACCTAGTGATCCATCTCCGTCCTCCGAAGACGATGCTGGCAGTGACGTTGAGCTTCCAATTCCCGCTGCGATCGATGTCAGCAGAACATCTTTCCAACATTCACCGTCTGTACAAGACATTTCACCCGAAGCAACTAAGATCATTCAAGAAGCTGCATCATTCATACCCGACCCACCGTCTCTCACTCTTATTCCTCCCACTCCCGATCCTGCTAACAGCACTCCCCCTACGCCAACATTTTCCGGGCTTTCGGTCCTCGTTGTCGATGATGATTCAATTACTCGCATGTTAATGAGGCGTATGCTATCGCGCATAGGATGCACAGTCGAAACCGCTGAAAACGGGGAAGCTGCTTTGGCGATGATCCTACGGTCTCAATATTCCGGGGATGCCCCAGAGAACCCAGAGGACGAGACGTCGAACGGCCCCTACGATGTTGTCTTCATGGATAATCAAATGCCTGTGATGTCTGGGTTGACTGCCGTGGCTAAACTGCGAGCGTTGAGCAGGCATGACTTCATCGTTGGCGTCACTGGGAACGCACTTCTCACCGACCAACATGTAAGTCCTCACGTTGAAACATAACCTTGTGCCGCTGCTGAAGCTTGTTCTCGTCCAGGAATACCTGGAAGCCGGTGTAGACAAGTAAGTCGACATGATCGTTTGCAGTCGCTCCTGGAATACTGATTACATGTTGCCACTTACAGAGTCCTCACGAAACCCGTCCTTGAAAAAAGTCTCAAGGAGATGCTCTCCCTGGCACTTGGCCGTTCGGATACTTCTAGGCCCCATGAAAAGCCGCCATGACATTGGTGCTGTCGTGACATCGACGTCCTACGCACTCCCCGTGCATCCACAGTTCGCATCTCTTAATCATCTTACTATTATATATATCCTTGCATCTACTGATCATATACATCACATACTTGCCCATTGTATCATAGACATCCTTCCAATCGCAATTAGATAGACCTAGCATTAATCAATGATATTGATCACCGTTTGGCTCTGCATATACATTCTTGGGTTGACGGGAGCCTGATGGAACGATTGGGGCACTCGGTGCGGATGATCTGGGGCAGCCCGTGGAGCCTGAGTTCACGGAGGGCACCCGAATGAATGATCGGTTGCTCGGAGGCTGCTTGCGCTGGAGGATGTCTCCTCAAAAGCTTTGTTGAATTCCATTGACAAATACTCAAGGTGGGGAGCAGATCCAATGCATTGAGAGGCGCGGCGCAATCGTGTAGGTGAAGTTACTTAAGACACACGGTGGAAAGCAGGAGCTCGATCAATCCCCTGAGCGGCCAGGAGTCCGCAACGCGGTTGCGATCGTCAAGACGTAGCGCGCGCAAATTCGTAAATCGCTTGAGGCAGTCTGGGATCCACTCTGGAGCTTGCATGTGGGAGGGTTGAACACTCAAGGACAGGACCAGTTGCAGAGTGTATCTGCAGAGATGGGGAGATGTGAAGCGCAGGAAGGAGAGCGGCGAGTAAAACGATTCCTGGTCCCCTTCAACGAGAATCGTGCCAAAGATGTGAAGCCGACATAGACGATTCCAACCAGGTCTGGAATGTATATCGGTCGCAGGAAGAAGGGATCATCATAGCCCCGACTAATCAGGTACTCTTGGGAGAGGCAAGCAACAATATGGCAGACAAGCTCGATGGGGAGCTCGATGGCAACCTGCATGTCACACTAGCACCTAACTTGTATCTGAGTCATAATCCGTTACAATCAGAGTGGATCTACTTACCTGTAGATAGTGGTCCTTTGTTAGACTGAGAGCTGTTATGGGCCCTGGCATGGAGAGTGAAGAGGTTATGCAGTCTAGATGAGATGCTCCTGACAAAAAATAGAAGCAGAGTAGAAGTACATTCTCCAACAACGAAAGCAATATGTATACATTGAACTGACATTCCATGCATTTCCTTAGCCTGGAAATATAGTAAAGAGCAATAACCATTGACAAATTAATTCCTATTCTCTCAACACCAGTTGACACTGGCACTGTACTCGCCAGACTCCCCGCCAGCAAGCCGCGATAGAGTACGCATGATCCCGTGGAGGGGCGGATGGGGGTTAGTGTAGTATGGACCGCTTGAACGTGAAGCTATGATAATGACAACGATCAGTGACAAGTTGGCGAGTGATCAGCAGGACACATTGCAGCACGAGGAGGGGTAGAGACATACTTGAGGAATGCCAAATCCTTCTCCGCGCCCACCGCCTCGACCTTCTCTAGCGCGTTCGGCAAGTTGCCCAGATCGTCCGTCGGGAAGTACGACGTATCCGTAATAGATTGAAGCCGGGGGACGAAGGGTGGCTCGATCATTCTCAGAGAGTTCCAGTCGGCGCCGTAGAAGAAGGGGTGCACTTTGAGCTGGTTGACATTGAGGCGCTTCTCGGCCCAGTTCATCAAACTATCAATTCAACAATTTAGCGACCGTTGTTTCTGAGCAGAGATCGCGAGGGAATGAGTTGACCTTCGTATAAGGTCCTCGCCCTCTCTCGAGATATACACCTCCTCAGGAAAGTACAGATAATTCGGCCAGTCGATTATCTTTTTATACGTATCGCCGGGGTTGTCTGAGCAGAACGGGGCGTACCCGACGAGGCATTCGAAGAAAATCGCGCCAAGGGACCACCAGTCGCATTCCTTGCCGTAACCCTTCATCAGGAACACCTCGGGCGCGATCTATTCGTGTGGGCATGTCGGCGTGAGCGGGGAAGGTGAATTCATCTTAAACAAAAATGGGGCAAAAAATGGAAAGACACCACGTACATAGTCAGGCGTCCCAACGGTTGAATATGCCTTTCAATAGACAAACGACGATTCATTTTCAAATGCATACGGTTAATGTGGAAGAGGACGCACCAACTTCCGCCTATTCGCTTTCCATGTGCTGATTTGCTCGCGGCTGATCGTCAGGTTGATGGGGTTGACCTGAACGCTATTCCGTGCGTTGTCGCGCGTCTTCTCCTGCTCGAGGAAGCGCTTGTAGACCTCGCCGTCAGAGGCTTTGTGCAGCCCCGTAGATAGACCGAAATCGGAGAGTTTTAAGTGTCCGTTTTTGTCTATGAGGACGTTATCGGGCTTGATATCACTGTTAACGGTGAGGGAACGATGCCAAACGGATTGAATAAGGTGCACGCACCGATGTATGTATCCGAGATTGTGCACGGCCTCGATGGCCAGTATACACTCTGCCATATAGAATCTTGTCACATCTTCCGAGAACACGTCGTATTTCATTAACATGGTCATAAGATCCCCGCCGGGGAGGAATTCCATGATGAGGTAGAGGTACAGCGGGTCTTGGAAGGAGTAGAACAGTTGCACGACCCACGGCGACGTCGACTCGGCGAGCACGTCTCGCTCGGCGCGTACGTGTGCCAACTAGAGTGAGGTTATTAGAACTTGAGATGAGAGAGAGAGCGGGAGTCGCACCTGATCTCGTTTCAACATCTCTGCCTTCTGCAGGGATTTCATAGCATATACCTTGCCCGTGTCGACTTTCTGCACCAATCGTACCTAATAGTATCGCCCATGGCAGTAAGATCAGTGGCCTAGGGTGTCTAGAACGAAGGTATGTACTTCGCCAAAAGCACCCTTCCCGATGACCTTGACCGTGTTGAAATCGGAGAGCTTGATCTTCGTCCTACGCAGGCGCAGATGCTGCGACTCCTGCTGGCTGAACCGCCTGATCTCGCGGTCCTTCGCATCTTTCGACATCGGCTGCGACAGCTTGCTCGTCTCCAGCTCAATGCGCCTGGCGTTCCGCTCAATGGCAGCATCGACAGCAACCCTATAGTATGACTCGAGCTTGAGCTTCGCGGCGGTCGATCTCGCTACGGCATCGGAGGAGAAGCCAGAGGTGGAGCGTTCGAAGTAGACGTAGTCTTCTGCGGGCTGCTGGTGCTGGAGATTATCTGGTATGGATACGGGGGCAAAGTGCGGCTGCTGTTGCTGGTGGTGCATGGTAGTGTGCCCTGCGCTCGAGGGCCCCGGCGACGGTTGGCGGTACATGATGGTCAGGAAGAAAGAAGGGACTAGGTGAGTCGACTACCTTTGAGAGAACAAGGCCAAGATTCGATCGTGAAGCCAGTCAAAAGTTTTGGCTGCAACACGCTGCTTTCATATATGCCCATCAAATGCGGTAACAGTTACTATACAACTCCATCGGCTAATTCATCACATGGAAATCGGCCGTACATCACAGAACACGTTCATGGAACTCATTTCAACTCAGTGGCTAGGCCACATTTCAGCGTCCATGGCTGATTCTTCGTTCTTCTTCAACAGTGATGCCTGCTCATACGTCCAAACTTCCAACATTCACGTCAGAGTCTAGAGTTGTATGTACATGATGGGAACAGATGGGAAGATGAGGTTTCCAACGAAACGCGGAACCAATTGCGGCATATAGGTACTACATCGCCAAAATCTTCGTAAATCGCGACAGATTGCGACCAGGGCCGAGTGAATTCTGTCTTATTCAAGTCGATCGCTAACGCCTACAAGGTAGAGACCAATGAAGACGGAGTGCGCCCCTATGCCTGAGGGCCAACGCCCTACGATGTGAGCGCGTCTTCAGCGCAGGTGCCAGCCTCGCGAGCGGCGCGCTAGCGAATGGGGATCGGCTGCGAGAATAAGGCAAGGGGGATGAAGTGAAGAGGAGGTACGATACGACGAAACGACTTGATTCAATATACAACATACCTAGGCTTGCGCAGCGCAGAGTCAGTACTAGTGTTGTTGGACAGACCTGCAACAAATTAGTTTAACATACCTTTCATTTGGAACCTCGTTTGGGTTCAAATTCACCGACGCGATCTGGGCAGGAGATAGGAAGATAATAAGCGTGATACAGTCAGGGCAAGGTGCCGGAGCGTGTCGCCTATGGTCGCGACGACTACGACCAAGATAGATCTCCTCATCGCGAATTCCAGCGGCCGCCTACGGACCGAACCAGTCTTCCGGACGGGCTCCTGACGCCAGACAATTCGCGAGGATGACACTCTGAGTATGCTGTGCCTTCCCCGGTGTTGTTGAGAGAGTGTCCCGCCTACTCAGCTAAGTTCAGAGTGGCTCCATTGGATTGCGAACCGCGAACCGACTCGACGGTGGGCGATCGCAACGCCACGGTTCATCCCAGGGTACTAAAACGCGAGTTCGACGCGCACTTCAAGGCGCTCGGTCACTACTGTCCTCAATATTTTGGTTTGACATAAGTTTGTGAGGATCTTGTTTTCACGAGATCATGGGTACGTGTGACTGCGACTAATAATGAACCTTAGCAACTTATACCGCGAGTAGATGAGATGTCAGACGCCTACCTGCGTCAAGTTTTCCCCAGAGCATGGCGGATTGGGTCCAAGTAGAGTCCATGCAGTTTACACGCGATCAGTGGCCGATACTCACGTGACACAGGGTGGACACCACGCGAAATGTTTTCCTTCACGTCCTTCATTCCGTCAAGAATCAAGGCATACGATATTGGGATTTCCGATTCACTGGACCGCTGCCAGTGAATGACCCAACGTGCAGTCCGTCTGACCTCCACTTGGCTTCCACTCTTCAATCGTCGCAGCACGGTCTTGTTAGAAGCCAATATATCTCCTTGGAACTCCCGGCCGTTCACTTATTCCGTATTGTCGAAATATACCATGGCCGAAGACGACGTGCAACGACCTACCAAGAGGTCTAAAATAGAGCATGGATCGTCTCCCACCGCAATGACCAATGATGATGTTATGCAAAACGACGACACTGCCATGACGGGAGAGCCTGAAGCATCAAGCTCAAGCGCTGTTGCTGTCGAACACGCCCCAGCCGGGCAACCGGGGAAAAAAAAGAGACGGGACGCGTCTGGGTGGGCCAAATCTAGGCGAGGGAAGGAGTCAGACAAGAAGAACGTCGGGCGCAAGCGGCGCGGGACGCGCAACGATGAGACCAGCGCGGAAGGTGCTGAAGGTGCGGGTGAAGGCAGATCCGCGGCCCCGAAGGGCCCTCGATACCCCAAACGACAATGCGCGCTCCTGCTCAGCTTCTGTGGCACCGGTTGTAGTGGGATGCAGATGTACGATCACTTTGTTTACTACTCGGAATACAATCAAGTTGATTGGTGCCTCCTCGTACTAGTCAACCGAATGCGCGGACGATTGAGGGTGTTCTGTTCGATGCGCTCGTAAAAGCCGGCGCTGTTTCTGAAGACAACGCTGACGACCCCGTCAAGGTCAATCTCGCGAGAGCAGCGAGAACGGATGCCGGTGTCCACGCAGCAGGGAACGTCGTCAGCTTGAAGATGATCACCTCTAGACCTGACGTTCCTGACATCCTTGCCCGCGTCAACGAGGAATTACCTCCAGAAATTCGGCTCTGGGGATATGTCAGTTTCCTCCGTTCAAATAGTACATGGCCTCGTCGTAACTAACACACACACCCCGCAGGTACGAGTGCAAAATTCGTTTAACCCAAGGACGTGGGTACCGCGTTCCTCCTCATCCTACGCTGTAAGTGTTGCGCAACGAGTCTAATCCACTGTGTTTAGGCTGTGCGACAGTCGGAAATACACTTATTTCTTCCCGTCGTACCTACTCATCCCTCCCCGACCCGGGAGCAACCTCATGCGCTCTCTCCAAAGATACGCGGAAGATGCGAATCCGGATACTGTTACCACCACCGCCTCTTCCATGACTTCTACGCACCCATTCTGGGAAGGAGTAGACCTCGCTACGGAGTCGCTGCAGGATACGCTGACGCGCAAACGTCTCTGGCGCGTCCCGAGTGAACAGGTACACGAGTTGCGTAGCATCGTGACCAAGTACCTCGGGACGCATAATTTCCATAACTTTACGGTTGGTAAGGAGGTCAATGAAAGAAGTAATTTTCGGCATATGAAAGCCATCGAAGTCAGAATCAACATTCTCATCTGAGTCTAATGTAAAGCGAATGCTGACATTGATGTATGATAGATTGCTGAGCCGGCAGTATACGGGGAGACGGAATGGATTAGCGTCCTGTTCCACGGTCAGAGTTTTATGTTGCATCAGGTCAGTCGCTTGAGTCTATCAACGTCCAGGGGTACTCATCTATCCATAGATAGTAAGTTTTACGATTATGCGCCACCATTGGTAGATGCTCAACAATCACCAGCGTAAGATGATGGCAGCTCTCGTCCTCTCCTGCCGCACAGGTGCCCCCGCCAGCATCATCGACGAGCTGTACGGGAATCAAAGCGTCCTGATACCCAAAATGCCGTCGCTCGGCCTCCTCCTCGAATACCCCATCTTCGAAACATATAACAGCAAAGTTAGTAATGAGATCAACAAGAACCTCGACCCGTCGCACGAGGGCTACCGCCCGCCCATAGACTTCGAGTTGTACAAAGAGCAGATAGCACGCTTCAAGCAGACGCACATCTACGATAATATGCGCAAGATCGAGGATCAGTTCGGGATGTACGTTCAGGCTCTGCTCAATGATATATGGTGACTGATGTTGATGCAGATTTGACGCGTGGATAAGATCGGTGGATAAATATGGCGGTGATGATTTGCTCTATCTGAACCACCAGGGTATCATACCTCCAGAGTCGGTGGTGGCCAAGGGGAGGCGAAGAGAGAATCCGTTTAAGGAGCAAAAACGCTTCGATGCCACAGCATTCCCTTCAGATAGTAAGGATGGCTCCGCTGAGGCGTTTATTAAAGAGGGGGAGGAGAGTGGAGTGGAAGAAGATGGTGTCGATGAGGTTGGGCAGCAGCTCTCAGACGCAGAATGTTAAGTTATGCCAGTGTATCAATTGTATAGGCGTATATATGTGCAGTGCGGGTTATACAACAAACTGACAGTAGTGCGTAGATCATGTCTGGAACTTCCTCATCGTCTGTATTTCGTCCAACAGGGCCTGCAGACGATCGTCCTCTATTTTCATGAGACTGTGAGGAGATTCAGCAACCCAATTGCTGTGCAACGAAGAAGAGACTCGCCTAGGAATGATACTCTTCGCTTCTTCAGCATCGGCTGGACACAGATTCGCTATTTGCGCTGTCTCAAACTGTGTTAACGCTGGTTCCCTTCGTAACGTTCTTTTGAAACAAGTCAGCTTCTGTAAACGGTACAAATAAGATCCACAGCTCACTCTCGAACAGCGCTAGCAGAGTCTGTGGTGCTAAACTTCGTGAACGTCTTCACATAGTCAAGGGTCTTATTATACACCCTATATGTATACGTGGATCGGCACACCGAACTCAGTGATCTGAGGGAGGACAGTCCTCACGGTGTATCAGGCGCGTCCTTGTCGCGATTCTCCAGCAGGTACTTGACCTCAGAAATCAGCAAGCAACCGGCATTGTTGAATTCTGAAGGGGTAAGGGGAAATGAGCACGGGCGTTATTGTGACTTTGTAATATATTGACCTGGTCCAAGCTTCAGCGCAGAGGCATCTTCCTCTTCAGCCTGTGGTCTGTGTCGCAGTCTCGTTGTCATTATGATTTTGAGGAAAGAGTGGCGGCGCTTGCCAAGATGGGGGACCTAACCTTACCCTGGATTACCTAAGCCTCAAGCTCGTCTGCTACCACAGTGACGGAGCTACTCTAGAGCAAACCTCCACGTACAGTGACGACTGTCGTAGGAATCCAGGACATCTACGGCCGAAGGACACTCGACGGCGCCCACATTACTAGACACTGGCATCGTTTTGGTCGCTTGGTCCGACCAAGTCTAGAAGTGACCCGCGTGGAGGTGAAAGCAACGGCACCGACGCAGACGACGAATTTGAGATGGTGCAAACTTATGGAGTGGTGGCGGACGGAAATGCACAGGAGCCCGCTGAATATGTGCATGGAACAGGTCATGGAGAGTCGGAGTCGAGCGCGTTGCTGGGCGAGAGTGCAACCGGGACGAAACCCGTACCCCACGAAGGACACGCGACGATAGGAAGTTGTGTTAGCAACTTAGCGAATACAATCATCGGTAGCGGTATGAGGAACTCGACTTTATGTTGTCTTCATTATGCTGATGCTATTCGGTTATAGGAATGCTCACATTTCCTATGGTATGTGCTATGCAACCTTAGCCGTGGTCCTTTATGAATGCCACACCTTTGACAGGCCATGGCGTCGGCAGGTATACTACCGGGAATCATTACCTGCCTGTTCTCTGGTTCCGTCGCGGTGTTTGGGCTGTATCTCTTGTCTCTGTGTGCGACGAAAACACCGCACAGACGGGCATCATTCTTCGCAGTGGCCCAACTCACTTTCCCGAAAGCCGCGGTGTTCTTTGACGCCGCCATCGCCATCAAGTGCTTTGGTGTGTCCATCAGGTATGCAATGCCTGAACGCCCCGCTATTGTGTACTTTATAACCTATTTCTACCGCCGGCAGCTACTTGATCATTGTGAAGGGTCTAATGCCCAGCGTTGTCGCCTCGATATTCCATGACCTAACCTCCGCGGAGACTAATCCCCCGGAATGGGCGTTATCTGGCCGATTTTGGATAACCATCTTTATGCTTGTGTTGGTCCCACTGTGCTTCTTGAGACGGTTAGACAGCCTTAGACATACGAGTTATGTGGCTTTATTCTCTATTAGTGCGTCTCAGTCCGTTCATTCATCGAGGATATACCCACTAAGCATTACATACACAGGTTACCTTATCATCATCGTCATCTCGTGCTACTTCTTTCCCCCCAAGGGTTCCACTGAGCGCGGCGAAGTCCATCTCATCCATTTCACACCTAATTTCGTCTCGACATTCCCCGTCCAAGTATTCGCATTTACTTGCGCTCAGAACGTAAGAAAATGCTGCCGTTTCGGGACATCTGACTCATTCCTACCTATCACTGCGTACAGCTCTTCCCCATTTACAACGAAATCGCCAGTAACTCCCAACGGCGGATGAATATCGTTATTGGGGCTTCCATTGGTTCGGCAACGTTGACATACGAGATCATTGCTGTTTTTGGCTACCTCACATTTGGGTCCAAGGTCGGCCATGCATCCTGTCCCTATTTTTCACGGAGTGAGCTGAAAATTGACGGGTGTCCTTGTAGGTTGGTGCGAACATCATTCAGATGTATCCGTCTACATCGCTCTTTATTGCCTTCGGTCAACTGGCGATTGTCATTATGGTGCTATTCTCGTACCCGCTGCAGGTCCACCCATGCCGCAACTGCCTCGACAAGGTCTTCCATGCAGGCGTCCCCCCGCCCGCCAAACTCTCAGACGAGGATGATGAGGACGAGAACATCGACGAACTTCCCAGCGCTGACATGACGCCCATGAAACACACCCTCCTCACAGCCGCGATAATAGCCAGCGGCTTCATGATAGCATATTTTGTAGATGATCTTAAAATGGGTGGGCAGCATATTCATTGGCAACTGCTCGCTGTATACTGACGATCGGTGAAGTGCTGTCTTTCGTTGGATCTACGGGATCTACCACGATCTCATTCATACTGCCTGGTCTGTTCTATTGGAAGGTACGCCTGAGAAGACTTCCACACTGGCAATTGCTACTAATATCACCATTCATTTCAGCTTACAAGGAACGACCCCTCGAGCAAATTCCTTAATCGGGCAGCTCTCGGTCTTTCGCTGTACGGTGCCTTTATATTTGTGTTCTGGTAAGCCTGTCCGCAGCCGCTGCACTCCACCACGTCCGTGGCTAACAAGGTTTGTATTAGCCTGAGTTTCAATATCTACCAAGTGGTGTACCCCTCGCCCGAGGGCACTGCAGGCCATTGAATAATACAATACCAAGAATTCTTATAACCAATGGGTGTTATGGGGTTTAATGCCCTATTCCGGGTCTTTGCAGAGGCTATGAGAGGCCTGTTGGAATGTACGATTTAACAGTCGAGTCTCCTGAGGCTCGAAGACGGTCACTCTTCTGGCATTGCGGGGAATTGAACCGTCACCGGAGTGGGAAGGGAATCCCCTTCGAGTGTCCTAGGGGCCTGAATGTCTCTTCTTTTGTAGATTACGCAATAATACAGCTTCCACAGCGGCGGGTACCGTCCTAAGGACACTGATATGGCAAATCAAGTTGGCGAGACTTTTGCGCTCAATTCGGACCTTATACAGTTCATATTGAGCTTGAGATTCCTGCAAGAGAGTGCCTCAAAGGGGATTTGCTAGGAGATATTAGGGGTATCAAGTGAAGAAATGGTTCCTGCCGCATCAGAGATCACGATGAACCGACGATGAACTTACATATCTGATGCTACACTCACACTCATGCCTCACGGCTTCAGATTTCTTTCATATACCACTTATTTATGAATTGCTGGAGTGCTGTGCGAACCCCAGACTGAAAGCTTTTTGTCGCGCCGTCCCAGCACAGATCGAGTTAGCCCGGCGGGCCAGTCTTGTCGTTTCGAGGATAACGATTGAAAATATCGTACTCGAAAGGAAGGATCGACTCCATATATTGCGCGTATGGCCGCTGAAATCCCTGTGGGATCAAAGTAATGGCCTGCCGCCAACTTTCCTTCTATTCAAGTCAAGTAGATAGTTAAATGGCCATGGCAACATATATGGCGTCTCAACCCAATCAGTACTTGGCGTAGAGATGAACACCCTTTCAGATATAAAGCAAGGCCCTCTAGTCGCGATAAATGGTCTCTCGCCTTCCCCGAACATTCAGCTCAATCTCACGCTGGAGTGTGTGCCGAAGGACGACAGTCAGGGGTAGCAGTTACTCAGGCCCTTCTCATTTGAGTAGGTCGACACGGCACGGTACGGACCCTCCCACAGAGCCAGATAAAGCGTCGCCACTCCGGAGTGCAGTAGGATTCACGAGAACGGTCAGGGGGATACCTACAGGGGCCTCTGAACGTTACCGACCGCAAGTTCACAGGCTGCAATGACGGGCAGGGTAGAGTGGGAGATGGCGCTTAAGATCTTGGGAGATCAGCTAGGCCCAAGCTCGGGCGCAAACTGTATCTCAACGGTACCCACAGTTGGACTGCGCGTTAGAAGAAGGATTGAAGTCAATTCAATCGACCCGTAGTCGGTCGTCACAGATCCACAGCGCAGCGGATGATGCCGTACATAACTGCGTGCGCGTGCTATAGACCTAATAACGTTAACATTCTTGGAAGTATCTTGGTCGAGTATAAGTCCTGTCGGTTACCTTGCATGATTCTCCTCAACCTGTTCGACGTGAATGATAACCTTTTTCTTGCCGCAGATACTACTCGTCTATGTGGGATAACTCAACCTTGCCAAGGATCTCATGTACTAATCCACTCAGATAGCACATAGCACGAATAGCAAACTGGGTGTGTCCCAGATAATGCAGACAGGAAACACCGCATCCGGTCCCGATTCCACAGTTTATTGTATCGTATAATCGAAAGATCGGATACAATTGCGCAATATGTATATAGGGAGGGCTTTTGAATTTTTATCGAATCCAAGTTTAGTGAGCCGGATTTTGCGAGGCCGGTGCATACTGCATCGTAAAAGTCTTCGGACGCCCTAAAACATAGGATTCGAGGCATTGTGTGTACCACACAGACTACTCTATAGACAAAGTAACGCGCCGGGGATAATCATAGTCGGTACGGAGATCTGGACGATTGTGGCCGCACTGGAAAAGGGAGCGTATATTCCCACGATCCGTTCATAAGTGCCCTCCCTTCTCTCTTTCATTTCGTCCCCTTCGTCCTTATCCAGATGCCCTGAATGCCTCGACGCCTTCTCCAATTCTGACATACAAATTCAAGATTCACGCCGCCTCAACTTTCACGACATTATTGTCCAGTTTCACCCAATTTCGCCCACTGTAGACCCAAGACTTTACAAAAATGTCCCTTCTCGGTATGTCATGGCTGTACGACCTCTCCTCGACGCAATGTGCGGCGTGGGGTCACATCCAGCGTGCTGAAAGACCTCCAGATAAAGCCATGCGCCTCACGTCGTCGGATGGCATTCTACCAGCATCATCAATGCCGAGCTCTCGTCACTCATCGCCATCCCTAACGCCAGTCGTCGACGGCGCGATGACTTCAGGCGCAGTGGGCCCAGCAGCCTCAGTGCCGAATATTTTGATGTTGGCGAAGAACCCATCATCAAACACAGGAAGCGTAGCGACCAATTCTACAAGCAGGCGCTCGCCCTCGACGGTGTCGTCTGACAAGCCTTCTCTGTCGCCTTCGTTGTCCGGCGATCTCGACGGCACTGGTGGTTCATCAGCACAGGCAGTAACTGATGTTGATCCGCAAATTCTTGAGGCGCTCAAAAGCAAGGACCGTCTTTACGTGCTTAAGCTGGGTGAACTCATGGAGGGTCTCATAAACGATCGGCGGTGAGTTTCCCCTTCCCCCGCACTTTTCTTCCCTTTTGCGCGCCTTTTATTGGGGCATCAGCGTCGGCGCAATAACTGCCACGATATGCGCATGCTTCCATCAATATGTCGCAATGGAGCTAACTCAAGATTTAGACAACGAATCGACCTCACTCCCTCGACCACCTACCAAAGACTTTTGGTCCACCGCTGCTCAGCATACTATGGACTACGGCCAGAGAACGACCCAACGACGAAGGGGATATCTGTGACATACGTCGTTGAAAGCCAAATGTAGGTATCCTGTCCTCTTCATCGTCCTTGCATTTACACCGCCAATGATACTCCGTCTTTCTCGCTTTGACTAGCCCTTCGCGTCGAATTTGCGATCTCGTTCCAGCTGAAAACAAGTTTCAGCCAGCATTCAAGATCATGGCTCGCCACACTGGCGATCGAAAATCGAAGCCCAACTCCCAAGCAGGCTCCGTAACCGGCGAAGATAATGATTCGTCCGATATTGAACCATCTGAGGCGGGGAGCCTTGGCGGGCGCAGCAACGCCACTGGTAATAGTGGTGCTATGAATAAAAGGCGCACCATCGAAGAACGTGAGGCTGCTTACAACGAGGCTCGCTCAAGAATCTTCATGGGTTTTGAAGAGAAAGAAAAGGATAAGGATATCAGCGCTAGCTCCTCTACGGCTAGCTTGGTTTCTGGATCTGGATCGGCCAGTGGCGGTGCAAGGAGTGTTAGCGAAGTGGACGGGGATGAGATGCTCGACTCGCCAGTTACTGAGAGCGAACGCTCAGTTCCAGTGGTAAAGGATAAACAACGGCGAACCAGCTCTAAGCGGGGCTCCGGCAATAACTCTACCACTTCCTCTTCAAGATCTATTCGATCTTCTGCACCTCAGTTTCTGGGAAGCGGCCCTAGTAGTTCAAGAGAGTCCCGGGCTCCTTCACCTTCCATGGCATTCGGGGTTCACTATGACCCAACTGCCATGGTGTCTCCTCCTTACGAAACCCCGTACCATAGCCCGTATTCTGGCACTAGTCCTGGCTCTGAGTATCCGCCACATCCATATTCATATCACCCTAGCTATCCGCCACCCCCAAATCAAACGCAACCATACTACGCTCCCTACCCCCAATACTATCCGCCTTACCCGTACCCTCCTCCCCACAATCATACTTCTGAATCCGCCGCTCAAACTACCCCAAATGGCGAATTTTACGCTCCCCACCCTTCAGTCCCTCCTCCAATAACTTATGGCCATCCTCCATATGGCTGGCCTCCAAATATGCCCCCTCCTCCCGGCCAGATGCAGCCACCGATGCCTCCTCCCCCGCCCCCGCATCACATGCATCAGGCTCAGTCGCCCCAACACGGGCCAAATCCTCTCCCTCCTTACCCACAGCCTCCCAATCCACAAAATGATCAGCATGCTCAATACCAGGCACCAAGCCCACCCAATACATACGGCTATATGCAGCCGCCTTACCCTTACCCTAGCCAGTATTATCCCCCGCCCCAGCATCCACTGCCGCAAAATGCACATCAGCCTATGTATGCTGGTCCAAGGCCAATGAACGGCGTGGAGCCTAACATGACGGATCGAGTCACCAACGGCCAATCAAATCCATACATCCCTGGTAACATGGGCGGGAACTCAACCAATGGTTCTGTGAGCCATTCGCGAGCATCCTCACGAAGCAGCATGAGCTCAGGTCCTGTCAACGGCAACAAAGGCCGTGGGCAATCTATCCCTCCTCTAACGCGTGGTCCTTGGAGCTATGGACCTGGGGTCTCTGGATACCAGCAATATACGAACAACGTCTCTAACGACGCAGTCGGACCAAGGTTGACCAACCGACGAATGTCGGGCAACAGCATGTCAAGTTCTGGGTATGGTTCGCGTTCATCAGTTGGTGACGAAGCTTCATCGACGGCTGTAAGTCCTCTGTGTAGCTTCGAACGTCCATGTTTTGACCTTTCCATAGTCATCCTCTACTTCGTCTTCGTCGCGACGAACATACACGTCTACTTCATCTCAGCATCCGTTGCCCGCTCGCCCCGATTGGGCTGTAGGGCTAAAACCACAACCTACACTCGCCTCGCACGCAAGGCACCACGACCATGGAAATAACCGGAAGGTGTCACCGATTTCGCCACCACGAAGCCAATCCTCCAATGGCAATGGCAGACCGCACCAGCAACCCGTGCTAGAATCTACTGATTTTCCGCCGTTGTCTAATTCCGAACGGGAGACTCGAGCCCCGACAGTGGCTGGCGCGTGGACCAATTCTTCGGTCATCAGATCTGCTGTCAGCCCTCCTAAGGGCTCTCCGGCTAATCAAGGAGGACCAGCACTGGTTAATCATATGTCACCTCCCAACAACATTGATGGTCACGACATGAACTTCAGATTAGAAGATACTGATCGTGGATTCGAACGACCACCTCCCAAAGGATCCGCCGAACTGTTCAACCCCAAGCTGCCTAGAAAATCGCAGACACCCAGCAGCCTCCAGGACGAACGGTCACAAGTTAAGAACGACCACGAGTCTTTGCTGGCTAGCCAGACGGCAGGCCTGTCGCTCACTGAGTGGGTTGAAAATGTGGAGCCTACTCCTCCGAGCAGCTAAGCTGCCTGAACTTCGTTCGCCGCTCCACCTTCTTTACATGTTCATTCGTCTTGCCGTCTAGTATTTTAGTTATCACCCTTGTTGACGAGGGGGTTGTAGGTGCGATAAGGGTTATAGTAAAGTTGATACGCAATGTTGTGCTTTCAGTATACTACCAAATAGATATTATCCAGATGTTCCTCTAGCCACACGCAATTAATTCCATCTTAACTTATGTTCTGAGAGCTCGGAGGTTCGCAGAGAAATCAACTGGTATACTATCAATACAAAATATTTGATTTACTACGCTACTTAATTAATGGAATGGAAAAGGCACAAGAGATAGAAGGGACACTACTAAGTCCACTGCTCTTTTCGATAGTCATCTCCTCGGTAATCACCACGGTGACGCCTTGGCCATCCGGAATCTGAAGGTCTTCTGGTGAACTCATCATCGTCTCTACGGGCACGACCCCGTCCTCGACTCCTTCCCCGACCTCCACGGTCTCCCCGATTCCCTCTGTCAGCGGAGTCGCGTCGATCACCCCCGTAAGGGCGGTCGTTGTGATTACCGCGTATGTCATTATAAGGTGGGAAAGGTGGAGGTGGTCCTCCACCCTGCGAAAACGTTGGCACATTGTTCCCCCAGTGTGCGGGTGGCGCGGGTGGGGCAGCAGGCGGTGGTGGAGGCACTATGTCGGTCACAACTGGAATCGGAACGGCGGACCCAGAAGTGAGTGTCCTGAGCATCATTTGGATTTGCTCGGGTGTCAACGAAGCCACCTCCGCGGCTAGGACAGCGGGTTCGATTTGAGGCACGATTTGAGGCGCGACTGGGGGGAAAGGAGGAGTTGGGATAGCAGGGGAATGAATGGATGGGGCAGTGGAGGGTCCTTCGTGCACTGTTTGCGGTCGAGCGATGAAGGTGTTGATTGGAGGGGCAAGTTTGCCCTTTTGAAGTATCCATATACCAATAAGACAGTTGGTCGTTCGAACTTTCGGTAGCTTCAAGTCGTCCAAAAGTTCGATGTATTCTGGTAAGGGTTCAGTCGAGAGCAAAGGAATAATATACAGCTCGCGGCCGGGATGGTGATCCTTTGGTCGATGCCCCCACGGAAATATTAGGCCGTGGCGCCTGAGTGGTCAAGTTAGTTGATCACTCATCATACATAGAAGGATCTGAGAACATACCCTTTACCAATGAGGAAGTCAGAGATGATTTGCAAAGGAGCGGTATCTTGTTCTGTAGCCGGAGAGAAGGCCGCGGAAATGAGCTCTTTGCTTGCATTCATGCGCATCTGCAGTAGATACTCTGCGGACTTGTCTACAGGGACTCGGCCTTCGATTCTGAGGATGTCTGACGGAAACAGTGTTTTCCAAAGTAGGGACTCTGGTACCAGAGTTCGACCACCAACTTGACGAGCTACTACCGGCGTTTCTTGAGGTATTGTCGAATCAAGTGGCATGCTAATCTGAAATAATGTAATGCTTCAGAACCCGAAAGTGAACTACACAGGATAACGGAGTCTTACCTTCCCGGACCAAACCGGAGGCAGCGAATCCAAGTTGTACGAGGGTGGGTCGGCTACGGCGGGCGTCTCGGGAGTGGGCTCTTCCAAGAACATATCGAAGTCCTGGTCTTCCGCGACAGGTTCCGAATCGGGTGTGCTCTTTGCGCGCGCATATATCGAAGAATAATGTGCAGGAGGCGAGCCCGGGGGAGTGGTACTTGGTTGATCGGAGGCAGTAGACGTAGGAGCGGTCCATATAGCATTCAGGTCGAACGATGCTTGGTGAAGCGTGTCTGCTTTGGGTGCATTGGGGGAGAAGGGGGAAATACCAGTGGTGGGAACGGTAGGCGATTCGGTGGTGTGAGGGTCTAACTGAGATACGTCTGTCTCAGCGGACGAGGGTGGTGGTTCGTTCGTTGCGACCTGTAGGTCGTCGTCGATATTGATCAGATCTGCGAGGTTCAGCTCTGGTTCCAAAGGATAGAGGTTTGTGTCCGAAGCAGATATAGGAGTCTGATCTAATGGGGACGTGGTCGAGGAGACATGGCTAGGCAGAGGCGGAGGAGCACCCCATCTCGCGGGGGACTGTCCAGTTGCACTCAGAGGCGATTCGGGGGGTACAGACACGGACTGCGTTCGCTGACGCTGGCTACGTAAACGCGCAAGCCTTTCCCTTTCGATTCTCTCCTCCTCTTCCACCTGACGCTCGCGCTCGCGTTCAAGTTCTCGCGTACTCGTCAACAAACCATTCTCATCTTCAATATCCTGGAAACCCTTATGCGTTATCTTCGCACGGGGCACGGTTGCTTTCTGCAAGATCGAATGCTCCAGCGCTTCCTGCTCCAGCTGCTTGATAGATTGCTTTGTCTCCTCGTTCGCTAAATCAGTGGAGGACATCATAGATATCTCTTTGGGAGTGATTTGAGCAGAAGCTATGCGTTTGTGGATCACGACACGGTCATCTTTGCCTAAATTAAATTGAAGCATGCGGAACCGATCCCTACAAAGGAATGTCAGTATCAAGAAATAAAACACTGTCAGTTCGCTAGAGGGGACATACTTGTACTTTGCCCCAGCGTGAGGCCTTCCAGCCTTGTCAGGCTCAGAGTATATATCAAAAACACATTGCTCCAGCCCAGTAGAAAACTCTTTCGCTGCTTCCTCCAGTCTGCGTTTGTCATCGTCCGTCAATTCCTCCTGCTGTTTCTCCACAGCCACACCTTCGACATGCAAGTGAGGATACTTAAGGAAGACCTTGGAAAACAACTCGGCAAGTTTGCCTAGACAGTACTTCCTGGTGGGATCCTCTTCCGCTGGCGCTTCGGACTCGCTTTTCTTTCTTTTCGGTACAGGCTCTCGGATGGTCGTCCGCTTGCGCTTGAGACTAGGCGAGCCGCCTTGACGCGACAAACGACGCCTCCCAGGTCGTTCGTCCTGAGACATGCCATCGGATTCTTCAGACGAAGATTGCCGAGCAATACGGCGCTGAAAGTATCAGGATAATCAGTGAGACAGTTGCGATCCATCTTGCATGACAACACACCTTTCCTTTCATCGTACTCCTCGCAGCCTCTGACACATAGTCATCTTCGCTATCTGCGTCCCCCTCCGACTCAGAGCTCGGTATGGCAACGTGATTGCTCTCCGTCGCCCCATTCCTCCGATCACCATTCGTTTGAGGGGGTTTGTTTTGTCGTTTGGGAATTGTTATAGTGGGCTTGACTTCTTCCACTGCTTCGGCACCTTCCCAGTCCACTAAGCAAGAAAGTCAACAGTCAGCCGATACGTTCGGGAAAGAAAAGGGGGGCATCAAGAAATAAAGTAAAGCACCATCTCCGTAACGGCATGCACAGTATCGCAAACTACAGATCGTACACGATCTACAACTACGTTGACCATAGCGCCAGCGGCAACAACTTGAAGCCACGCTTGGGCGTGCTGCGCATGCACCTCACTCAAAATAGAGAAAATACTCAGGAGTAGGTGCGCCGTACCGAATGTGCATGCATGTACAGCGACGTAATGAAAGGCGCACACGAGCGTAATTTATACGTAATGCGATACGGAGGGACGACTTTATAGTACAGAGGGTAATGCAGAGCAGAAAAAACTCACTTATAGTACGTTCACTGGTTTTTTCAGTACATGGTGGGCAGATGTATATACCTGTAAAGATCAAATGAGTCAGACGGCCTTGTAATCGGTGTCATCAGTACTCACGGATGTCCTCAGCGTCGTTCTCGCTTAGCTGGATACATGTGAAGTGATACCTGAGTTGAGGATAAGGTAATCAGTGGTGGCCCTCTGTTCAAAGGCAACGTACACACCATTCACCGCAACGCGAACATTCTATCATTGGGGTTCCATCATCTTGGCCTCTGCAGGTACAGATCGCCTTGCCCTTGCCCTTCGCCTTACCATTGGTCTGAAGCTTGCGTTTTACGTTCCTTCCAGCAGCACTCAGGCCGTTTTCACGATCTGCGACATCCTTGCTGTGGTTTTCCTTCTCTTCAGAGTCATGTTTTTGAATCCCACGCCCCTCTTCTGTTACCAGAGCTTCAGTGGGCGCTGCTACCTGATTTCTTCGAGATCTGGGAGGGGGCTGTGGTGTGGGTACGTGCGATGCTGCTGTCGCCGACCGGGTTCGGGCGCGGGTGCTCATTTCGAGAGACTTGAAGGATCGATGGAAACAAGATGGGAGTGAGAAAGTCGCGTGCGGCGGCGATCCCGCCTTTTGTATGTACATATTTGCAACGAGCGCTCACACATAGGGGCTAAAGATACTTCCCGGTTGAAGAAGGCTTCATTCGGCTTAAGAACAACACTCAAGAACAACGATAGGATTCACTGTCCTTTGTAGCTGTACAGATATATTAGTATACAATGTCGCTTAGTACGTACTAAGATATCTCACATATATGTAGCCAATGGCACTTCAAGCTCGAAGTGGTCGATGTACTACATGACTACCGGCGAGCATCAAAGGGCCCGATGGCTGGGGGGATAAGTACCAGCACATGTGCTACATCTACGTCCCGACACCAACGGGAACGTTCGATGGTCCTCTCGGACCTGTAGACATTTTTGGTGTTAACTGTTCTAGGAGCACCTCTCGAAGTCACGTGCAAGTCGCCACGTTCGTCGCGATCGAAACTTTCGCGCTCTTCCGCCGCTCACCGCTCGTACCCCATCCCGCTCGACCCCGATTCCCTTGAGGCTGCGTCGCGTCGCGTCAATTGATTCCGGACAGGAGCCACGGAAATCGTGGGCCGCACTTGCTCGCTTGGGCTTTGTCTGTTGGCGGGGCTGCTCAGATCGAGGTCGAGGACTGAATCGGTTGTGTTGCTTATTATCTTCGGCCTCCGTTTACAGCCAAGATGCTCCAGGCCCTGATGTCGGACATGTTACTACCGGAGAAATTCAAGAATAATCTCTCCCGCCACTCGAAGGACCTGGTTCTCTACGCCTTTAATCGCCCTTGACGAATGGAAGTCCAGCGAAGTGCCGCTTTATCAACGGGGAACAACAGCACCGGCTGATACTATTGACGCGGTGGCAAGGTTTGACACTGACGAACGAATGCCATTTTGACATGCATACCCATGTCTTTCAGGTCTTGGGAACCGACTATCGCACCATATGGTTCGTCCTGTGCTTCTTTCCCCCTATCACAATAGTTGTCGTTCATCTCGACCCCCCTTGTTCGGAACGCGGCCTGGGTTAAACTTGTCTACGCAAGTTTCCGCCCCAGGATAAGGGTGAGTTATCTTTGATTTGTCATTGCCAGCACTGACTTACTGACATTGATCAGAGCACAAATTAGCTACTCGTTATACGATGTCTCATAAACTATTGCGATGCTACGGGCCCGGCTACCGATATCAAAGTTGGCCCGCCTTTGCATCGCCGTCGGGTTTCACAAGGTGCCTGTTCCAAATTGGCCTTGAATGATCGTTGTGACTCCCCTTGGCTGGAGTGATATTGGCGCAACTACATCATTATTGACGAGTCCTCGGCACTCGTCATCATGCAGATGCACCGGCGGCATCAATTGCCCACGCCAGAGGTACGGTCTGGTACAGTGGTACTGGCCGCTTGCGACATTCGGTCGTTTCGGTCTATTAGGCGAATATAGGATCCGCCGAAGACAGTTACGTTCAACGGTACGAGGAGCTCGATGTGCAGGCCGGACATATGTACTTCCAAAGGAGACTGTGCATGCCGGTCCGTGGTACCGCCTTGATGGAGATGAATGATGGATGCCTCACCTTTTGAGATAAGGCGGGGCAGTTGCGATAAGTGCGTGGTCTCTCATATAAGCTCTGAATTCGGTTGATCTTGTCGATGGTTTCCGCAAGACGAGGTCAGAGGAGAGCCGCTCGTTCGCTCCTACGGTGATGGGTACGTTTGAAATTATTATAAGAATATACACATTTTACCCAGCGTAATATTGCAGCGCAGCGCGCCTGAGCACGACTCGGGGATCTGTGAGAGGATTTACAGCCAAGCGAGAAACGAGGATGGGATTTATCCAAACCTCCGGGATTTGATATCATACATCATGTCCGATTGGGGCATCTATATCTGGATCGTGGGGGAATGAGATACTGAAATGGGGCGCGTTCGTCGAGCGGGGGGTACACGTGATGGCGTCTGCGTCCGTCAGCCATTGGACGGGGGCAAAGTTGCTTTATGGGGGCGTCTTTGGCTTGCGTGCAGGTAAGGGTATTGCTCTGAATGGTCATCTTCCCGGAGATCACTGATTCAGTCTTAACAGGCAGAGCTAGGGATAACGAGACTGACCTGTGGCGTTAATAATGGGCGAGGCAATCGGGTCGGCGTAAATGGATCCGTGTGGCCTGGTGGTCGCGATATGATCCAGAGGGTCTCATGTCTCGAAGTTCGTGGAGCGAGTCGCAGTGGGGCAGGCGAGGATGTCTGGGACAGGGGACAAGATGGAAGCCTCTTAGGGCCCGGTCTGCTCGTCGAGATGTTAGTCCCTACCTGCCAAATTTGGCTCCCACGGTTGGACCAAACCTGGCCCAAACCTACTCCAAACCGACAGTTTGGTCTGCTGTACCAGGGGGTTTGCGGGTGGGTTAGGACCTTCCTGTCACATTATTATGTCAGCGTTAATATACCTGGTGGCACCTTGTATCAACTGCATTATCTATTCCCTCCAATAAACAGTACTACAGCTTGTGGTGTTTATTTATTAATGAATGTTAGTGGTGAGATAGCAGGACGAAGAAGTGAAAAAAGGACAATCCGTGGCTCGAACCCGCAACCTTTCCGTGCTAAAAAGTAGTACTCAAGCGCGCAAACCGCTAAACCAACGTACCACATGTTAAACTCTTTTGGACTAGTATATCACCTACTGAGCCGGGATACTTCAGGTCGCCGACAAGAAATACAAGAAATACCGAAAGCAGAAGTTTGCATGTATTTACTTTGTATCTATTGCCGCTTTCCCACCATGATGTCTGTGACTTATTTGTGACGATTCCCAAGCGCCCTGAGCAGACTCCAGCGCTAGGTTTTGTCAAGTTCAATCTCCGCCAACCCCAGGCCCGAGGGACTGACATCTCGACGAGCAGACCGGGCCCTTATGGAGTTGGAGAATCAAAGTGGTTTCGCGGTGGCCATATCTCTGTGTTGTTGCGGAGCTGGGAGACCTTGTGATAGCCAACTGCCAGATTGGACAAACTCGGAACTTCGGTCGGTAATTGCAGTGTGTGTGATATGTCGGCATGGGATTGATGCAGAGATGAAGCGTCATGGTCGACGGCATTCCAGGAGTAAAAATGAGACTTTTATCTGCAGAGAAAGAATTCTGACAGGAATCAGGAATACTGTTGGCAGGCAGAGTCAGCGGTGGACGGGCGCCTATTTGACTCAGGGTACAGTCCGGAGGTTCGAGCTGGTGCAGCACGGCTGTCTCTCTTTAACCCTCTCCTCCTCCTCGTCCCCATCTCCGCCCCCGACCGCTTCCACCTTTTCCGCTCGTCCTTATCCGGCCAGCTCAGCTGCTGGCCAGCATCCGACAGGTCAGTGTCCGTTCCCCAGTTTCCCCCTTCTAGACCGGCAATATGGCTCTGAGATTCTTCTCAGCTTCTGCGATCCGAATCGTAGCTCGATATTCTTTTCTCATGTATCTGCCTTTCTAGATAGTCCCGTATCAAATTGAAGCGGCCTTGATTTGATTTCTTCTTCAACCCTTGCCTCGACGCCCTGACGCCAGCTTCGACGAGGCCGCCCTCGCAACAATATCACATTAAACATATCGTGCATGCCTGAGAATATTACATGGCTGCTGCTGCTGTCGTTCATTCCAGCGTGTCAGTTTCCACTCCTTTCCACATGCCCTCTCATCAGCGCGTAGCCAACCCAAAGCCTCTGCAACCTCAAGCTTCGTCCTCTCGTTCTCCACAACCCCCGGTGACTTCAAGCACGCCGAGCACATCAGACGCCTCATCAAAGCCATTTCAGCGAATCAGATCATCGTTGGAGCACAGCATACGGACCGCAACGCGGTCGAAAAAGTCAAGCTCGACATTACCCCCAACCGATGATTTTGCGACGTTGACCCCCAAGACTAGCAAAGGCAAGGAGAAGGAAACAGCCGATGATAGCACCACGAAGGGCAAGGAGAAGGACAAGGAGAAGTCGAGGGTGCTGAGAAGACTAGAGTCCAAGGTCACTTTCCGAAGACATGGTCGGGATTCACCTTCTAGTCCTTCCCCCGTCCCGCCCTCTCCCGCCCCCATCCCGTTCGCTGCGAAGGTGAAGCGTGGAGGTAAAGACGCAGAGCACGACGAAGATCTGGTGCGTATGGCGGGGTTCACCAGTTTCATGACCCCCTCCCTCCGTCAGGCTTCGATGTCCTCGCCCGCCTTACACCTGTCTTCGCAGGCATTACCTTCGCCTAATTCCCAGCCCGCCGTTGCTGCATCCTCCTCCACACCCCTCGCTGCTCTTGTATCCCCTGGAAAAGATCGATCACGTCGCACCAGCCTACAACCAGCAACAGTCAAGGCGAAGGAAATCAGTGCACCCGTCCCGCTGGCGCCTAAACGGGATCCTTCTCGCACGCGAAGCAGTGGAACAGTAGCCATGCCGTCCACGCAGTCGTCATCGACAGCAATTCGGGACACGGTCCCATCATCATCAACACCATCGTCCCCACGAATGCACAGATCATCAAAGTCAACCCCCGCTGCGCTTCCCACATCCATATCTACGACCTCCCTGCACGATTCTGGGCACCGCAATGGCGTCCTAGATTTAGACACCCCTCCGGGACGAGGATCCAGAGATCTCCATTCGCCATCCGCCGCTCCTGCGGCGACCTCGAGCTCTCGTAATGCCCAACTTTCCCGTTCCAAGTCTGCGGCGAAGAGCTCATCTTACCTTCCGCTTGGTAACCCTCCCCCTTCCCCATCCCCCACACCACGATCGTCGACACCTACTCGAGCACGGTCACCCTCGGCTACACGTACCGGCACGAGAGTAATAACACCTAATTCTCCACGACTCACCTCTCCTTCAGCGACTCACCTTCCGTCTACCCCTCCACCAAAAACCCGCCGTCCTTCAATGGATGCCCCACGCCCATTAATGTCAACACCCGAAGATCGTACCACTTCTCCTACATCGACCCCTCGACGCTCCTCACTCAATGCATCGCCTTCACATGACCGATCTCAATCCCCAGCCGCACGGCCTCGAGCCACATCACCCATCCAGCGTCCTTATGCACAGAACAGACATTTTAATATAAGTACCACGTCACTTGGACCTCCTCCAGATCCAGAGCATAGTGAAGCTATCCGGACCGCCGTTAACATGCTGTCTCGACAGCTCGCCAAAGGACCGTGGGTTGTGGGACGGAATAATGATAATGCTGCTAGAGATTGGGATGAGGTAGAGTTCAGAACGAGAAATTTGCTTCGATTGGAAAAGGTATGGGGGAAGGGAGCAGGTGGTACGGGTAGTCAAGTTAGTTTGAGTCTTCAAGCCGGTGCAGGGATAGGTTCAGGCGGCGAGGAGAGATTGAGAAGGGTGTTCTGTGAAGCATTGAGGGATGGTTACGTGTTATGCCAGTATGTCGCCGTCTCCATTTTCTACTCCCACCATTCTATTGTCCCCTACCCGCTCCTCTCCATTCTTCATTTGTTGATATCCGCGAACCCCGATATCCATCTGGTACTGACTGTGCGGGTGGCTACAGGCTCATGAACAAACTCCGATCAAGCTCAGTGGTTAGGCCGGATCCTCGTGAAGATGGTTTCGTGCGCACGGCCAATGTTACGAAGTTTCTTGCTGCGTGTTCGTCGTATGGTTTGGCTTCCGAGGATCTGTTTCAACGAGATGACCTGATTGAAGCGTCGAGCGAGTCTCTTGCGCGGGTGGCGAACACGATCCTTGCGCTCATCAAGTACTCCGAGTCCCCTCAGTCGTTGGATCGATCGAAAATCCTTACAGGCTCCGGTATGAAACAACGCATGGGCAGCACCCCGGCAAATGGCTTAGGCAACGGCGGGCCGTATGGCAGCGTTTCCCGAGCGGCAGCTTCGACGCCAAACCTGAGTCTAGCGCAACGGTCCACTTCTCCTACCAGCCAGAACCCCCCGCCGTCGCCCGTGACGGCTAGGAAAAGGTATAGCCCCCCTGCAGGATTGCCCCCAGTGCGTTCGGACAGTCCCAGCGAGAGTTCTGGACAGTCGAGTGGCGGGAAGACTGAGCAAGCTCGGAAACGAGGAGAACACAAAGCGGAAGGAAGAGAGCGAGAGAAAGCCGAAGGCAGGAATGATGTCCACCGCAGTCGGACCAACTATCAAGATGCGCCGATGACTCCGCCAAAGGATGGTTTCCAGCTTGCGACGCCACTTGCGACGCCTCCTTCGAGACCCCCTCTCCGGCCGCTGCGATCCCCAAGGCGTACAACCCGGGAGGAGGAGGAAGATCTGGGAATGTTCAATTTGGGGCTGAGCTCCGGGGATACCAGAGATCTGTCGAGCTCACCCCATACAGGTCGGTTGTCGGTTGCAGACTCCACGCGCGCATCTCTGGGAGACTACTCTCTTCGCGAATCTATTGCAGATTCCGTGTTCACGACGACCTCAACCAATGTCTCGTCGTCGCATGCCTACAGCATGGGCGTCCCCATCAATGGTGTTGCAAGTAGCACGGGCGCTGTGTACGGCGATCGAAGCAGCGCTGGCATGCGTCAATCGGTGGCATCTAGCGCCATGACGGATACGACGGGATACTCTAGTTTGCTGGATGCGGGTCTCGGGGGGAGACCGCACAGCAATAGTAGTGGGTATAACAAGTTTGGTACCATTCGGACAATAACCACTGAAGCGACCTCGGAAGCTCCCTCCTTTGGGCGCGAAGAGGGCAGCGCCATCGCTGCGTCCTTGTTCTACGGTGAAGAGCTTTCAAGAAAGCGCACACCAAGATCGAGCGATGGCCCGGTAGTAGACTTGTCGAGGGTTGCGGAGGAGACCGACGATAGCGAGGCGAGTACGAAGGGCGGTAAACGACTCAGTCGTGAGCGAGACAAAGGCAGGGATGATAAGGGGAAGGCGAAAGGTAAAGAGACATATACCGAAGCTGAAGATCGCGTCGAAAAGGCTCCTGCGCTGCGGCTTGGCAAAGGAAAGTGGCCTGACGATTTCCTTGAAGCACTTCAAGCCCACAATAATAGCCAAAGCTCTCGTCCTATCCCCCTTAAGTCCCCTTCGCCTGATGAAGACGAAGGATCATATCCTTCCTCACCGCTTTCTATCTCACCGCCGAGGAAGCTAGCTGTCATTGGCGCTACTCGGCGTAACGAAAGTCTCGAATCCATTCCTCAATTTCCGCGGCGTCCCACTCACCGAGCTCGACATAGCGTCGATTCACCAGCCTTACTACCCAAAGAAGGCATCCTCCGTCGCGATGTCAGTCCAGATAGTATCCCGTCGAGTAGAGTTATGATCAGAAGGAACAGCTCGAAACCTGGATCGCGAAGTGGTGTCTACCTTCCCCGTAATCTTTCGGATGACCGTCGTAACTCAGGTGACAGTGACTCCCTAGTGCCATTTCCGCGCACCGTTTCGGGGGAACACGGGTCTGCGTCGCCCGCTCCGCGACCAGCGACCGATGATCCGCTGCTCGAACGACCCCGGCTTGTTAGAGGTAGATTTCAGAGCGAGATCCAAGGCGAATCGTCCAGGAAGCGCCGACCAAACTCCTACGATGATTTGGGCGCGAAACCCCAACGCTCGAGATTCGAGAGCATGGTCAACCTCGGTGTAGCATCCAACAATCCCAGTGCTAGCGATTTAATATCTCGTGATTCTATGGATGGTAGCGCGGTCCGCAGGCCACTCATAATCAGAGAGGAAGGCAAACTTCCTACCCATTTCGTGAGTAACCCCACCCATTTGCCTTCTATTAATCCACCCCTGAGTGTTTTACTTTCGCCTAGCAACTTGGCAATTGCATCGGGCGTGGCCAGTTTGGATCGGTGTACCGCGCACTTAACTTGAACACAGGGCAGATGGTCGCGGTGAAACGCATCAGGTTAGAGGGGCTCAAGGAAAACGAAGTGACGCAACTTATGAGGGAGGTTGATCTGGTGAAAAGCCTTTCCCACCCGAGCATCGTTAAGTATGAGGGTATGGCAAGAGACGAAGATACCCTGAGCATCGTTCTCGAGTAAGTTCTCACTAGGCTGTATAAAACCCGTCTTATTAGCTAATGATGACTATCTATAGGTACGCTGAGAGCGGCTCTTTGGTCCAGACCCTCAAAGCCTTCGGAAAGCTTAACGAAAGTCTGGTGGCGGGCTACGTGGTTAAGATCCTGGAAGGTTTGGATTACCTCCATCAAAGTGGCGTTGTACATTGCGACCTTAAAGCGGCCAACATCCTTACCACGAAGACAGGCAATGTCAAACTCGCTGATTTCGGCGTTTCGTTGAACATGCGGGCAATGGAGCGCGAGATGACTGACGTAGCTGGCACGCCCAATTGGATGGCTCCAGAAGTCATCGAGCTCAAGGGTGCTTCACCGAAATCAGACATTTGGTCGTTGGGATGTACCGTAATCGAATTGTTGACAGGGAGGCCACCGTATGCGGAGATGGAAAACAGCATGTCAGGTATGCCTTTCGCTTCTTTACGCCTTCGTCTGTCGGTTTACCCCCCATCCGTAGTCATGTTCCGGATCGTGGAAGACGCGATGCCTCCGCTACCCGAGGGATGCTCCCCGATCTGTGAAGATTTCCTGAAGTTGTGCTTCAATAAGGATCCAGAAAAGCGCCCGGGCGCTGAGATGCTTTGCGAGCACCCTTGGCTGCAGCAAAACTATGCAGCCTTGAAGGTATGAAACTTTTGCATGTACTTACGACGCGTACTGACTGCTTCATCAAGGATCTACGTCCACAAGATAGCATACCGTTCCTGCGTCGCGTCAGCCAAGACATGCAATCCAGATCCGATGCCCTAAGATACCTGGCGAACCTTGACTCGTCAGACGCTCCTGTCTCCGAGAATCTGCAAAGGTCAGATGATGGCAGCAGCGCCAGCCCTGTTCTAGGGCGAAGGACTTCCCATTCCTCTGTTCGACCTTCCCTTCTCAGCGATAACGAGATATCTCCTCGTGAGCACACCTTCGTGAAGACCACCTTCAGTAAACGTGAGGTTACGTTGAATTGATCTCACGACTGAACTAAATCAATCCCGTTGTAGCGATGGTATGCCGTGTTTGCTTACAGAATGTCAAGAAGAGCGCCGTTCTATGTGCTCAGTGCAGTCTCATCGCCCATTCGAAGTGTGCACCAAATGCACCCCCTACTTGCGATCTACGCGCACAATTGCTTCTGTATGCGCATTACGCCGAAAAGGGAAACCCTGCTAGTGTCTATTCGAATCCAGTAGATATATCCAACGATGGCTACCCCGCTGGTCCCGCGTCGGATGTCCCTTACGTTGCCCATTCTCCTCGCACCAGCATTGACATTGCGACACCTCCTCAATCGCCGCCTGCGTCTTCACACAACGGAACTCCACATCCTCCCACCGCTTTCAAATTCATGTCGGCCTTCAAGCGTTCACGCTCGAGCTTGACTCCGGAACCTCCTGGTCCTCCTCCGACAGCAACCTCGTTGGCAGTACCCCGCGATGACCGGCTTGCACGAAGCAGGTCTGGCATATCTCGCAAGGATCGCAAAGAGCGTCCGCAATCTTTGTCAAGTATGAGCACCAATGCCAATTCAAGCCTTAGGAGCGCCGCGACCGCCGCTGAGAGCTTCAACAGTAGGCATAGTCGCCACGAGGCCACTCGATCGTTGGTGTCTGGTGAGGACTCTGTTGACGACGAAACACGTGGAAGTCGGTTCTCGGGCTCGCGGTTTACAACGTTCTCTGCTCCGTCCCAAGCAGAAGAGGAGCCTCCAGCGAGCATGCCGGGCGACATGGTTCCAGACAGCCGCAAGGGCAAGAAACATACCAAGGACAAGTCATCCGGGAACTGCATCGTGCAGTGATCTTCCTTTCATCGTCTTTCGTTTCATTTTGTTTATTTCTTATACGTATTACATTTTGTTATCATCAGGGGACGTTTAATACCTCAGGCATCTACAACTCTGCAACCACATGTATCATTTGTACTTTAGCTGTTCATGCAACTCACCACGGATCATCAGTACTGTTTACCATTCTCTATCTCTAATAACTCGGATGTCTTACGTTAGCTTAGCTACGTAGTATATGCACTGCTCAATTTAAGAGCTAAATACACGATTATAAAGAGAACGACGACGGGCGGCACCCCGCTTGAGTCTGGGGACGTATCCGTAACGCTGCTTGTGCCTTGTTCTTGGGCGTTACTTCAGTACTTCCAAGTTGACCGAAGTCAATCAAGTGAATATCGTGGCTCCTAAAGCTTAAAGTCAGATGTGCCATGGTCGCTAGAAGGCATGAGGCCCTAACCCCCAATTTGGCCTTTCATGCTGGCAGTCCATGCAGTCGTGCACGAGGACAAAGGTCGTCGTACTTCAGACGCTTTCCTGACTTATCTAAGGAAAGAACGTTCCAATGCTGGTATATCATCAAGTGCTAACTAGACTGTACGACTATGAATCTACACTAGCGCAAAGATCCTCGTAGCGAATCATACCCAGATTTGAGGGAAGTGCGAACAAGCGTCCAAGGATAGACAAACAATTGCTTAAACGCTGCTTGGATCTTGCTGCTACCACGAGGAGTCGCTTTGGGCTCTATTGTGACAGCTGAAGTCTCTTCCGGAGCCTTGGGGATCATGGACTCCAGTATGCTGACAATTTCAGCGGCGTCGGGTCGGTTCTCAGGGAACGTGTCCCAAGCCCTCTCCACGAGGACCCGAAGGGTCTCGTTGGATTGAAGGAATCCAGAGAGGGGTGGCCGCCCCCCCTCCATCACAATCTTGACGGCACCATCGTCGATGCGGACAAGCGGGTGTGTCCCTTCTTCATCGGTCACCAGTTGACCAAATGGAGGGAGTCCAGTGTAAACCTGTCCAAACGGTCAGTCGGCCGATTACAGAAGTAGGTATGTTTCACTGACTTCCAGAATAGTCATCGCATACGCATAGATATCGGTTTCCTTAGTGCGACCTGTAGGAGGACCGTATGTCTCTTCGTGTCTCCGGGTGTACATGATTTCCGGGGCCATCCAGCGAGCCATACCAACTGGCCTCGCAAATACATGATCGGGGAGGTCTGCGGGGGTAGATAATGCTAAGCCATAGTCACAGAGCACAGCATGCCCATTGTCATCAACAAATATGCTAGCCTGAATACTTAATATCGCTCAGAGGAGGGAAAATGTATCAGTGCTTACACCTCGAACGTCACCATGTATTATTGGCGGGGTGAAGCCATGTAAGTATTCCAATCCCCTAGCGACTTCTGTTAACTAAATAACGCGTGTAAGTAAGGCGTACTCGGAGGACCATTTTCCAAGCTCACAAGAACCAGTACAGTCTGCGACCTCTCCGTTCCCTCGAGGTCGTTTTCACTGGGATATCTCTGACCTAGATAAGACAGGATATTCCCGTTGGCGTAGAATGGATAGACTAGCGCTGGCATGTAGGCTAGGTTGAACGCAACCCCATAAAAAGGTACCAAGTTTGGGTGATCAACACGACACCAGGTCCGGGAAGACTCTTCCAACATCTATAGAGAATCATTGTCTAGAAGAGAACAATACTCGGGTGGGCAGTAATAGTACCTTTTTCATTGCGTTAGCGAAGCCAGGTCCTGGCAGGGAGGGTCCGCCAATGAATATCTTGATAGCAACCTGCATGGGACATAAGACCATGCATCAAGGTCGCGCGCGACTACATACCTTCTCTCTTCTAAACCGACCTCTGCTGATCGTGCCCAAAGACAGATGCGCCATGATTCCCCGTTGGACATTACGGCGCGTAACCTTGACTAGTGCTGTGATATCCTGATAGCATCTTTTAGAAGGAGGGACATAAATCTAGTTGCGGCGCCTTAACTGAGGCTGGCTTCGCAGATGCATCGCTGTTGGTAAGCAAACGTCGCATTCGGGGGGTTGGAGCTTGGTTGGACTCATGGAGAGACAAACACAATTCATACAAAAGTGTAATTCTGGACCCATTGAGCCAAACAAGGACAAAGTCCGTGTGGACGTATCGTAGAGTCCTACTTACGATGAATTGGAAATGAGTTTCGTAGTCTTCATGTCTCTGACCCTTGTCAGTCTCTTGTGTGCTGAGATTGTTGCTTTGCATTAGGTACTATTTTATATTTATACAAGTAGTAATTACATAGATGCTTGAAAAACTTTCGTCGGAGGATTCATACAAAGAGGAAAGTACTCGGCTTTGCATGCCAAGTCCTACACTCCCTGCCTTACGCAGGGATAATAGAGGGGGTAGTAGGAGAGAGTGCTTCCAGCTGCGTCATGTATTGATGTGCATTTGGTCGGCGAATGGGGTCGGCCGCCCATCCTAGGTCAAAGATCTCCCAGAGACCTTCGGACATTTCTGAGCAGTCGCGGTACGTCTCGATATCTGGTCTTTTTCCTTCGGAAAGGAGGCGGACGATATAGGGTCCATCGAAGGGATGGAACGGAGGCCGGTTTGTGACCACCTAAAGGGCGAGAGTGAGGATAGATCTCTGGAGGCAGGAAGCACAACGCACTCGCAACAAAGTTACCGTTAAGGAATAGATGTCAGATGGCTTGGTCAATGCCACTATTTGCGTCGGGGAATTGAGAAGCTCTGGGGCAGTGTAGTGCTGGGAGGATGCCAAAGCCGTCTCAAATCCGTCCATGCCTATGATCCTAGACCGGCCAAAATCACATAGTAGGGGCCTATACTCCTCGTCCATCAGTATGTTTTCCTATGCAAGCATTTAGCATGATACGCAGTTCGCATGTACGACCGAACATACAGGTTTGATATCACCATGAACAATGTTTTGTGCGTGGATGTAGTGTATGGCACTAGCTATTTGGCATGCCTACTCAGATGTTAGTAAGCATACGAAGGAGGGAGCATGCCACTTACAAGAGGTAAACGGTGCACAAGGGGGTTATTATCCAGGTACTGCCGCAAATTGCCATGAGGGCAAAGGGGCGATATGAGGGCTGGTACGTGGCTTGTGAGCTTTTTGAGACCGGAGCAAATCCCCAACAAGGCTAAAATGTTCGGATGTTTCAAGGTACGCCAAACCAGAGTCTCTCTGTGGAGATACTGATGGACCACGTCGGGAATTAGTTAAGAAATAAATGTGTGGTGGTTAGTACATGCCTGTGCGGCCTTTGCAGCCATATTGGGGCCAGATGGTAGTTCCAGGAATTTGACAGCAACCTGGCGTCAAATGTCTATGTCAGCCTGTGATGCTACTTCTGTTCGAAGATGGGATTGCGCACCCATATTTTCTTGCCCCGGCCAATTTTGTATATCCCTCTGTACACCTTCCCAAAGCCACCCTCGTCGATGAACCCCGGCACGTATGTTACTTTTCCCTTGAGGTCCTGTGGCTACATAACAGCTCGCTGTCGCAGACGACCTCAACAGACTATCGCGACGAACCAGTTCCGTGCCCAGTCCTATGTCATAAGTGGTTGGTTGTTGTACACCACGGGGAATGGACAATCTTGCGAAGAATTGGTGCAATGTCTGGTTAATATTTTCAGTATCTCATCAACTGCAGCGGTGTCGATGACAATGTCCTACCTTTTTGTAATCCGTGCGCTGCTCCTTGGTGGTTGGGACGATCAACATCGTGATGGGTATGTCTCGGTCAACGAGGAGCTACGATGTCTGTAGACAATGTATTTTGTGGGTGCTCAAGATGGAGGTGCTGCGGTATTTCAGTACCTCCAGATTCCAGGATCCCGGCACATATAGTGTTCCTTGTACTTTCGAAGCGAGCTTGAACAAAAAGCGAACAATAGCGGTGGAGGTAAGTTGACGACGCAGACCTGTGGGTCCCATTTTTCATCCAGCCGTAATCCTCAGGCAACCACGAGGTAGGGCCATCGACAATCTGATATCGGTGCTCACAACCGGTGCAGACGTGCGGAGAAGGGACATGGCTGACTGGCAGAACTACTGAGTTTGCCCTTACATAATGCCCAACAGTGAAACGCGGCACAGTAGGTCGACGAATTCCAATCCGCCCAATTACGTTGGTCGGAAGTACTCGGCCTCTGCTCGCGGAGCTTAGAAATTGATCGCAGTTTACACTCCGATCATCGATCATTGATGTCAAAGCGGTTCTGGTTTTCATTCACAAAGTGCTTTCCTTGTAATCTTATGCCCGGGTAAGAAATTAGAATCGTATTTGGTTGCCATCTGTCACACTTCAGCCGCGCGCTCTGGTTGTGGGTCCACAAACGTGAGTACCAATTGCTTTTAAACCGTCCATCTCAGTTCGACGAGTGAATCACATCCATTGTACTCGTTACCTCTAATGTCACTGTTGAAGCTCTTCGGGAAGCAGGACGGTAGCCCGACGTTGAAAGACCGCATAAAAAATGGTGAGTTAGGCCGTTTTGCAGGACCAATTACCCTCGGAGGTCATATTTCACAACACAAGGATCAACATGCAGATCTTTTCAAGGGCACACTGAATACATCCCTCCATGGCCAAAAACAAATTCTGTGTACTTTGGAGGCTCGGTCATGTTTTTTTTCTGGCTGAACTGGCCTCTTTTCCACAATTCTGAATCATGGGAAGTTGTTAAGAGCCACACTTGCGGGGGCTTGGGATATGCGGACCCACGGGTGCGCGGTTCCATGTAGAGGTGCGGAGGGGAACGAGGAAAGCAAGGATGTACGGGCTTGGCTTCAGCTACTGGCTGCGCCTCCCACACTCTTGCGTGCCCTGTATTTCCAGAGGGAGTCCTACGCGGGTACCAAGGGTACGGGTGGAGGCGAGGGGATGCGACGGGGAAACCTCAATAGAGAGGCGAGGATGTGAGTGCGGAAAGGAACTAATATTTGAACTAAGGTAGGTAACTGTATGTACTGTACAGGAATATATACTGGGGAACACGCGGCGTCCGCGTGTTCACAAAACAATAATGAGCCCAGTCATAGTAAGTACAGTGTGCTTGAATATGTAAGGGGACACTCCTATTTTCTCCTATTCCCCCTGTCCCGCCCCCTTCCTCCTCGTTCCTTTCCCCTTTCCTTCATTCCCTTTCCTTTCCTTTTGTCCCCTTACCTTTCCGCTTCCCTTCCGTTCACTCCCTTCGCATCCGAGCCCCGTCCGGTGACTCCGAAGTCTTCCCGCACTTCGGACTTGCTCGGACGCTTCGGACTTGCTCGGACGCTTCGGACTTGCTCGGACTCGTAGATACACTTCGGGGCTCGTCCGGGCTACCTCTATCCTCCTTTCCCACTTCATTACTCCTTGTCCCCACTTCCCCAGGTCGCTGGCACGACTCCTGTACATTCCCCTTCCACTTCATTATCACATGCCCCCTCGTACCTTGTGATATTCGTTTGTACCTGTGGCTGGTGTACTATACAGTTACCCTTCATTCCTCCCACGCTACTACAGTATATACTTCGCTTCCTAGCATGGAGAATCCCCATCCTGTTCTCTTTGGATTCTCCCTCTGCTAGGTGAGCAGCTCTCTCATGTATTGTAGTTAGTCTTATTCATTTCTTTGGATTCTCCCTCTGCTAGGCCTGTGCTGTCGGCCATCTTGAGGTTGCCCTTACAGAATATGTACTTAGTCCGTAACCTGAGAAGTCCGAGTGGCCGCGTGTACACATGGTCCGAGCCCATAGCCAGGAATGCACGTGAATGCGCCCCTAGTAGCCCTTAAGGGGCTTCTTGGATGTGCCTATAACAGAAGTGTGGATTTTGCTTGCCGTAGTTGGTTTGTGCCAAGAAAGCAGCACTTTTGGTAGAGATTTGATGATTTAAGACTGTAATTTGGTGAAGGTTGTTCAACTTCCATCAACTCGAGACTTGCTGACGTGGCGCGCGCCTAATTCTCTGAGCTTATGGTGTACACACTGGGTGCATATCGATGAGAACTCATATGCGCCCTCCTAGCACTCATAGATTCTATGCATAGTACGCAAGTAATAGCTAGCCATCTACCTAGTCTAGGAATATACACTGAATCCTTGCCCTAGCACTTTGAAGCAAGCTACCGCCGGCGCAGCCCACAGATCCATATTAGCTCATTATGGTGTGCTTCATCTGTTGTATGATGAGCACAATATTCGGACAATTGTTTGAGCAGATGAAATGCTTTGTTTACCCAGGGCATAGCTGTAGTATCACTGACACCTCTGTTAGAACGGGGGGTGGTAGTGTGGTCGATACAACAAAGAAAGGAATTGTATCAGGCAAGATGAACCGGAGAGTTCCCAAATGTAGGTAATCTCTCTGGAATGAACCCCACTGACTGATGCAGTGGGCCTTGTTGAAGACGAAATTGAGAATTGTCGGGGTAAACTTTCTATTCTTCCATAATAAAGTGTAGTATTAAGGACCGTGTCAAGGGGCCTCTTGACTCATCCGTACAGGGGAGCGGGAGCACGGACGTGCGGACGAGCAGAGCACATGGGACTTGGCTTCAGCTTTGATGCTGCGCCCTCCTAGCCCTGCAGTGTTCCGATTTCGGAGAGAGCAAGGTGAGAGGCAAGCTCCACGGAGAAGCCCGCAGCAAAGACTTTAGAAGACAAGATGACGGAATAGGAACCAAGATTCAGAGTAGAGAATACATGTCTACTAGTGCTACTATAAATACTGACTAACACATGTATGTAGTGAGGCTAGTATGTAAGTACACATGTAGGTGAAACATGTAACAGGTGAATCCAAGTGCTGCATACCATGCATAGGCCGCAAGGGCGGAGCCCGAGGGACTCCGAAGGTTTGAGTATCCAAAAAGGGGCGTAGGGGGGACCCCTAAGGGGGCGTGAGGACTGGTCTATGACACGTAGGTGGGGCTCATTAATTTCTCAGGATTTATGATAATGGCTCTATATTCTCCGGATTCAATGGCCTATCAACACAATTGACATTAGAATGCATCACAAGGTCACATGATCCCCACGCACCTTGAACATCTCTGGCTTAGCATTCTCTGCCATCACTAAGATAGTGGGTAGGCCAACTTTATTCAGATCTTCGTGTTATAGGCGCATCCAGGAGGCCCCTTAGGGGCTACTGACAGGCGTTCCGGCTACAGACTCGGGCCGTGCATATACATGGCTACACGGACTTGTCACGGGTTTTTGGACTTGTACATATTCGAGCATACTGTATGTATTCCTACCGAACTCATTGCCGTTTTGTGAATGCGCAGACGCCACGTGTTCCCCAGTATATATTCCTGTACCATACATACAGTTACCTTAGTTCAAATATTAGTTCCTTTCCGCACTTGCACCCTCGCCTCTCTATTGAGGTCTCCCCATCGCATCCCCTCGCCTCCACCCGTACCCTTGGTACCCGCGTAGGACTCCCTCTGGAAATACAGGGCACGCAAGAGTGTGGGAGGCACAGCCAGTAGCTGAAGCCAAGCCCATATGTTCTCGCTCCCCTTGTTCCCCCTCCGCACCTCTACGTGGAACCGCGCACCCGTGGGTCCGCGTATCCCAAGTGTAAGGGGACACTCCTATTTTCTCCTATTCCCCTGTCCCCCTCCCTTCCTCCTCATTCCTTTCTCCCTTCCTTCACCCATGGACTCTTACATACATCCCCTTTGTCCCCTTTCCTTTCCACTTCCTTTCCACTCACTCCTTTCGCATCCGAGCTTCGTCCGGTGACTCCAAAGTCTTCCCGCACTTCGGACTCGCCTCGGACTCGCTCGGACACTTCGGACTCGCTCAGACTCGTAGATACACTTCGGGGCTCGTCCGGGCTACCTTTATCCTCCTTTCCCACTTCATTACTCCTTGTCCCCACTTCCCCAGGTCGCCGGCACGACTCCTGTACATTCCCCTTCCACTTCATTATCACATGTTTCCTTGTATGTACCTTGTGATATTTGTTCGGACCTGTGGCTGGTATACTGTACAGTTATCCTGCATTCCTCTCACACTACTACAGTATATACTTCGCTCCCTAGCATGGAGAATCCTTATCCTGTTCTCTTTGGATTCTCCCTCTGCTAGGTGAGCAGCTCTCTCATGTATTGTAGTTAGTCCTATTCATGCTTTGGATTCTCCCTCCACTAGGCTCGCGCTGTGCGGCCATCTTGAGGTTGCCCTTACAGTAGCAACCTGGACCTGGAATATACACGGACACTTGCCAAACCACTGCCATGTAATCTTGTGTATGTCTTCTATACTCCAGACACAACGTGATGGTGTTGTCATTTACTGAGTGGATGTAATTAATTATACTACATATTTCATTTACTACATTTGGCTGATTTCTACGTGGGAATCAAATTATCTTAACAAGAGAGTGACAGCCTGCCGCAAGCTTGGCAGAGGGCATGGGAACAAAAACGGTAATCTCGGTGACACATTTTGTCAGCCGCTCTATCGAGAGTTTCAAGCTCGCTTGACGATGTACTTGTTTACATTGCGCCTTAGCGCGCATCACGTGCTTGAAAAATTCTCTCGTATGAGCGGCTGGTTCTAGGAGCCTGGGAGCCTGGGTCATGTGCGCACGAGTCCGAAGAGGAAAGTGAACGGATAGGGGATAGGGGAGGAACGAATGCACGGAACGAAAGGTGCAACCCTTACAGTGCCATGGTCGCTAGAGGGCATGAGGCCCTAACCCCCAATTTGGCCTTTCATGCTGGCAGTCCCTGCAGTTGTGCACGAGGACAAAGGTTGTCGTACTTCAGACGCTTTCCTGACTTATCTAAGGAAAGAACGTTCCAATGCTGGTATATCATCAAGTGCTAACTAGACTGTACGACTATGAATCTACACTAGCGCAAAGATCCTCGTAGCGAATCATACCCAGATTTGAGGGAAGTGCGAACAAGCGTCCAAGGATAGACAAACAATTGCTTAAACGCTGCTTGGATCTTGCTGCTACCACGAGGAGTCGCTTCAGGTTCTACTGCGACGGCTGGAGCCTCCTCCGGAGCCTTGGGGATCATGGACTCCAGTATGCTGACAATTTCAGCGGCGTCGGGTCGATTCTCAGGCAACGTGTCCCAAGCCCTTTCCACGAGGCCCCGAAGGGTGTCGCTTGATTGGAGGAATCCAGACAACGGTGGACGTCCCCCTTCAAGAATAATCTTGACGGCACCGTCATCTATCCGGACGAGCGGATGTGTGCCTTCCTCATCGGTCACCAGTTGACCGAACGGTGGTCGGCCTGTATAAACCTAAGGAAATGGTCAGTTAGTGCTCATCGAGTTTCGTACGGGGGCTTCATTGACCTCAAGAATCGTCATCGCGTACGCGTATATATCCGTCTGCTTTGTAAAACCTGCAGGCGGGCCGAATACTTCTTCGGGGGCTTTTGTGCTCATAATCTCCGGAGCCATCCAACGCGCCGCACCCACGGGTCTTGCATATACGTGGTCTGGAAGTTCTGCAGGCATTGATAACCTCAAACCATAGTCAGACAGCATAGCATGACCATCGTCGTTGATGAATACGCTAGCCTGAATACTTAGCATTACTCAGATGGCTTAGAAGACGTACGATTAAGACTCACACCTCGAACATCGCCATGTATTATTGTAGGAGTATATGCATGCAAGTATTCCAGCCCCTTCGCGACCTCATACATCTGGATGGCACTCCGTTAGTATGACACCGCCTGACATCTCGAAGCTCACCAGGGTGAGTATCGTCGTTAACCTCTCTGAATCCTCGAGATTAGCTTCCCCTGGGTATCTTTGCGCGAGATACGAGAGGATATTTCCGTTGGCATAGAATGGATAGACTAGCCCTGGCATGTACGCGAGACCGAACGCGACTCCGTAGAAAGGTACAAGGTTCGGGTGGCTGACGCGACACCAGACGGGGGACGACTCTGCCAGCATCTTGAAGAAGGAGCGTCGTTATCCAACGAGTTCAAATAGTGCGCTGATCATATCAATACCTTCTTCAACGAGTCGGTGAAGGTGGGACCTGGCGAAGAAGACCCGCCATTGAATATCTTGATCGCTACCTACGGATAGGTGAGTTGACTACTCTCTGGCCTACGCTGACTGACTACATACTTTCTCTTTTCGGAAACGGCCTCTGCGTATGGTGCCCAAGGACACCTTAGCCATGATCCCGCGTCGGATTTCAAATTTAGTGATTTTGACTAGACGAGTGACATCCTGCTTTGTCTTCTGAGGATGAAGGGAAAGAAAAGAAATGCAGGTATCTTAACTGAAGGTATCGTTACAGCATCAGTGCTGGTCGCGCGCAAACGTCGCATTCGGGGGATGGAGATCATGGACGTTTGCGACCATGTTGCGAGTAACGATAACTAATGGACCCATTGTACCAAATAAAGGCCAACTTGAGACAAACAACGCGGAATCAATCGTTGCCCATTGCCTTGTATTGTTGAGTCGAATTGACTGACGAATTGCCGTCCCTTTGTGACGCACCTCGCTAAGAGTCGCTAATGCTGATTTCATTGGCGTATAAAATAATACCACTGTCCAACTACAAGCAATATGATACAAACCACCAGCGGGAAAGGTCTACGCATCGCATTCAGGGGCTACGTATCAAATCTGGGAGGAAGGGCTTCGATATCTGACATGTACTGATGTGCGGTTGGACGGAGAGATGGATCGCATGCCCATCCTCGGTCAAAGAGCTTCCAGAGCCCTCCAGTCATTTCCGAGCTTGCCTCAAAATATGGCTCCGGAAGGGGTCGCTTCCCTTCCGCAAATAGGCGGTTAATGCGGGGACCAATCTCAGGATAGAAAGGGGCCCTGTCCGTGACCACCTAGATGTGTAAGAGTGAGTAGATCGCCTGGCCACGAGCAAGAGCCTGACGCACCCGTAGCAGCGTTACTGTCAAGGAAAAGATATCCGATGGCTTGGTCAACGCTACCAGCTCGGTTCGAGCGTCGAGAAGCTCCGGCGCGGTGTAATGGTGGGAGGATGCTAACGTCGTCTCGAATCCATCTATTCCAATGACTTGGGATCTGCCAAAGTCGCACAGGAGAGCTCTGAGTTCTGCGTCAACAAGTATGTTCTCCTGGGAGAAAGTGTGCAGGTGAGTGCGGGGTATCTATTGCGAATAACAAAACGCACAGGTTTGATATCACCATGGATGATGTCCTTTGTGTGGAGATACTCCAACCCCCTGACCACTTGGCATGCCTACCGGAGGACTTAGAGAAATGAATTAATATGTAAGTGCTAAAGTACGTACAAGAGGTAGTCGCATCGTATCGGGGTTAAGGCGCAAGAAGTCTCTTAGATTTCCGTGAGGACAGTACGGGGAGATGAGGGCAGGTACGCGGCTGGTTGAATTGTTCAGCCCAGAGCAAATCCCCAGCAAGTCCAGAATATTGGGATGTTTTAAAGTACTCCAGACAAAAGTCTCTCTGTGAAGGTACTGATTCGCACATCAGAGGTTAGCTCATCGCGTATAAGACTCATTGCAAACACATGCCTGTAAGATCTTCGTGGCCATATTCTCGCTCCATGGTACTTCCAAGAATTTGACAGCAACCTAACGTCAAAGATTTGCGTCAGGTTAGGTACCACTGTTCACAAGAGATTGACGCACCAATATTTTCTTGCCCCGGCCGATTTTATATTTCCCTTTGTATACTTTTCCGAAGCCCCCTGTGCCGATATATCCTGGCTCAAATGTAATCTTGCCTTTGAGGTCCTGAGGCTAGAAACGGTAGCGCGTTAATCACGAATGCCCACAATGGTTCAATATTGCGACGGACCAATTCTTTGCCTAGTCCGACTTCATAAATCACCGGTTGTTTTATACCGCGAGGGATGGACAATTTTTCTATGAGCCGGTGTAATACCTAGAGGATATGTTCAGTTCATCATCAGTTGTAGCGGCATCGATGACATGTCCAACCTTCTTATAATATGAGCGCTGCTCTTTGGTAGTTTGGACGACTTGCATCGAGGCGGTCATGTCTCGATCAACGAGGAGCGGTGGTGTCTTCAAGACAGTGTGTTTGGTGGGTGTCCAAGATGGAAGATACTGCCGTATTTCAGTACTTCCAGGTTCCCGGACCCCAGCATTCAAGTATGTATGGTGGTCTTTGTATTTTCGAAGCGCTGGCTTGAACAAAAAGCGAACAATAGCAGTGGAGGTAAGTTGACGACAGTAGACTTGTGGGTCCCATGCAGCCGTAATCCCCAGGCAAGGTACCACTTGCACGAGGTAGGGTTCCGTCGACAATGTGGCATCTGTGCTCACCACCAGCCTTGCAGACGTGCGGCAAGGCAGAGTTTTCCCTTACATAATACCCAGCAGCAAGTACGGCCAAAACGCGGCACAGTAGGGTCGAATTCCAATCCGTTGGTCGGAAGTCCCCGGCCTCTATTCGCGGAGCTTATAATTTAAGCTTACACTCCGATCATCGATGGTCGATGTCAAAGCGGTTCTGCTTTTCATTCACAAAGTGCTTTCCTTGTAATCTTATGCCCGGGTAAGAAATTAGAATCGTGTTTGGTTGCCATCTGTCATACTTCAGCCGCGCGCTCTGGTTGTGGGTCCACCAACGTGAGTACCGAGTGCTTTTAAACCGTCCATCTCAGTTCGACGAGTGAATCACATCCATTGTACTCGTTACCTCTAATGTCACTGTCGAAGCTCTTCGGGAAGCAGGACGGTAGCCCGACGTTGAAAGACCGCATAAAAAATGGCGAGTTAGGCCGTTTTGCAGGACCAATTACCCTCGGAGGTCATATTTCACAACACAAGGATCGCCATGCAGATCTTTTCAAGGGCACACTTAATACATCCCTCTCCTCCTGGAAGGCCTCTCAACAGACGGTTAGTACCTCGGTATATCCAGAGTCCTAATTGTAACCATTCTCTGTATAGGTTATCATAAAAACATACAATGTAGACAACAACAATACCTTAGAACGGGTCATCAAAGTGTGTACTGGCTTGCTGGACTTTCGGAGAAACGGCGCTCATCGTCGATGCTCGCAGCGGATTAAGCGTGAAGCAGATCTATGGAAATCACTGAAACATCCGAATATTGCAGAGTTCCTAGGGGTTTGCTATCACAAGAGCTTTGATGCAGCTGGTATAGTCTCGCCGTGGTACTCGAATGGGACACTATCGGTGTTCCTCAAAAACAATCCGGACATTGATAAGTTGGGAATGGCGAGCGTTTTCATCTGGTCCTCCGAATATCCTGCTAATAATCTCTAGGTCTATGGGATAGCAAGCGGCCTGGATTACCTACACCGATTGACCATCGTCCACGGCGATCTAAATCCCGTTTGTCTTGACATCTACCTACTTTGCAACCGCAAGCACTCACAATGTCTTCAGGAACACAGTATCATGGTCCTTGACAACGGCCAGCCGGCTCTGGTCGATTTTGGTCGCTCGAAGAATTTGAGCAGATCAGGTTATACTACCAAAGCTTCATCAACGTCCGACTTATACAGAGCGCCGGAGCTTGTTGACGAGTATGGCATCGAGGGATCAAACTCTCCGTATACCACCCAACAAGATGTCTACTCGTTTGGGATGACAATGCTTTTTGTGGGTGTGGTCTCCGTCCTCGGGTATTCGAGTTGTGGTGCTGATAATTGAATGTTTGTAGGTGCTTTCAGGACAACTACCATTCTATACGTATGGCCCTGTGAAGCTTGGTGTGCAGCAGGCCAATGTCGGGACGCAGCTCCGTCACACCGATTACCCGGGGATCGAGGCAACACACTGGGATTTGGGGACGAGATGCTGGGCGCACATCCCCGAGGCCCGGTGCTCGTCAGCGACCATCATGGAGGTGCTCGGTGGCGTACGCACCACTGGTTAGCGCTGGGTTAGCATCGTTGAACCTGCAATCCTCCTGTACTTGCCGTTGATTTATGTATAACACAACCGTAAATAATAATTAATGGACCCACAACTTGCCCACAACGCCAAACAAAGCCATCATGGTTCTCTCTTGCACACTCCGAGTCATGTCAAAGCGGTTCCCCGTTGAATTGGATCAACTCCCTCCTCATCCCTCTGGTCGCCGGCACCATCCGTAGAAGCTGGTCGGACCACCTAGATGAAGCCAAAATGGTTGAAGAAAGCTATAGCGAAGGGACGGCGTAAGCTTGGAATCGATTCCATCGACCGTCGTACGGTTGTGAACACCATCCAGTTCGCGTTGGAAGGGCTGAGTCAAACTCTTCCTGATTCCACCGTTTTCGCTCCCCTCAAAATTGTTATCGATGGGCTGTTATTCGTTTCAACGACGCTCGAAGTAGTTATTTTCATCGAAATCATAGTATATTTCACATCCGCTGACTCGCAAACCGCTATTTAGACGGTTAAACAGACGGAGGACGAGATGAACGACTTCGTGACCCATCTCAACTCCCTACAAAGGATTGTCTCGGTTTATCGGGAAGGAGAGTTCGACGCCCCATCGGTGGACGAAGCCATGAAAGAGTTGATCCTGTAGGCATCAGCGTCTTCCCTGATCGAGTACTGAGTACTTACCTCATGCCTTCAGAGCAGTCGCAGGATCTATGAAAGAAATACAAGAAATATTGAAACAAGGCCGCGGGAAACGTGCCGTCAGCAACAGCGACAACACCCAGACACTGGCATCCCAAAATGCTCTGATCGCTCGGTCATTATCAACATTTCACGTAAGTCGCGGCATGACTTTATATTGTTTTTGCACTTACGGGACGGTAAATTAGGTCGCCTCCTCCTTTCTAATGTTACGACAGGTACGTGTATGAGGACTATTGCGTCCTGGTTGGCTAACCTATTTTTTTGCATGCAGAACGCAACGGTTTTGGCCCACTCCAGAGGGAATAGTGTGTACTTTCCTTGAAGTTCGACTGACGATATGGTTGACTTCGTGTGATAGATGCGCAAGCCGTCTTAGACAAATTGCCGGTTGCCGAAGGTGCTTTGTACGATTCCGCAGACCGAAACTTCGCACCCAAGTGCTTGGAGAACACACGGGTTTCAGTACTCGAGCGTGTAACTAAATGGATAGCTGATCCCACCGCGCCGCACCTTTTCTGGCTCAATGGGATGGCAGGGACGGGCAAATCCACCGTGGCACAGACCATCGCAGGCTTCTGTTCGGAGAGGAAATGGCTTGCGGCAACCTTCTTCTTTTCCAGAGATCGTGTCGTGCAGCACTCCGCCGAGCTGTTTTTCCCGACCCTTGCGCATCAGCTGGCACTATTCGAACCGCGGCTCATTCCGTTTCTTGAAGCATCGATGAAGACGAATTCTGCGTTACCGAGGGCGACCTTTGTTGTCCAGTTCAACAAGCTCATCGTGGAGCCGTTCGTGGAGTTTGTCAAAACCGAGCCTGCGGGCCTGGATGCTCCGATATTGGTCGTAATTGACGCTCTTGACGAGTGTAAATACGAGGAATCGACGAGGGAGCTATTACATCTGTTGCTCAACGGAGGACTCCACCAATTTCCGACCCTCAAGGTCCTTGTTACAAGCAGGCCTGAGACCTACATCTGCAGTGTATTCAAGAGGCCGATGGACGTTCCTATTCCCTATCGTAGTCTGGCCCTGCACGAAGAAGACCCAGCGACGGCTCGTCAAGATATAACTGCCTATCTTGAGCAGGGCTTGGGCAGGATTCGAAAGGATCGCTGGGAATGCTTCTCGGGTTTGAGGGCGGAAGAATCCTGGCCAACCGAAAGGATGATCAATGACCTTGTGGATCGGTCGGCTGGCCTCTTCATTTATGCCTCCACGATCTTGAAATACCTCCAGGATAACCGACAAAACCCGAAGCGGCAGATGCAACTTGTCATCGAAATGAAGGCCAAGGGAGACTCATCAAATATCTACGGATACCTCGACGAACTGTATAGTCAGATACTTAGCAAGTGCCTGAACACGCCCGATCTCCGACGCGTCATTAATGCAATCCTCTTCGCGGTACGCCCGCTGTCACTCCACGACTTGGATCTTCTCTTGCGCCTTGAACCTGGAGATGCTCGCACCGCGCTGTATGATTTGTCGTCGGTGTTTGTCGTTCCCCAAGACGACAGTCGACCAGCGAGACTCTTTCATCCGTCCTTCTATGATTTCATCACTTCGAAGTCCCGCTCTGCTGGATTTTATCTCGACCCGCTAGTTGGGCAGTCGCAGATGGCTTCTGCGTGTTTGAAGCACGTGTACCGCTTTTGCGAGGCCTCGGATTCGCAGAAGGCTGAGTTTGTCAACGAGCAGCGTCCCCTCGTCACATACGCATGCCAACAATGGACTTCGCACCTGCGGGAATCACAACTGCATGAGCTCGAACTACTCGATGACACTCGTCGTTTCCTCAGTCTGCACCTCTTCTCCTGGTTTCATCTCTTTGTGAGATTGATGATTATGTCCGGCGTTGGTCGTTGTGTCACTGATTTGTTTGTCTCCGTCGAGGTAAGCAAGTTAATGATATCTCACCCGTGTGTCCCTTATAAACCATCAGAGGTTCTCTCCAGATGATCAACTGTTCATCGCGGAAGCCATTTATAAGCTAGCCCTTTTCATATACGTACGCCACCGTCGCCTCCACTCGTCTGTGTTGCTGTCTCGTCACCTTTTGACGCGCATTTGCGCAATGCCAAAGGTTCCGCCGCAGTATACATTCTACCTCGGCATTCTCGAAAGGCATTGTTTCCTATATAATGGCGACCGCAGAGCCATAAACGACGCCATTGAATATCATCGCGATGCCCTTAAAGCCATATCAATCGATCATGTGGACCGAGCGACATTCACTGTAGGCCTCGTCATCGCCCTCCGGCACCGCTCTCAGCTACGCTCCTACACATCCGAATATCGTAGTGACATGCCTGAATGCATTGATTTATGCGAATCTATGTTGAAAGCGCTAGCAGACCAACAAATACTGGAGAAGGCAATACTTCGTACTGCCTATGCCGCATGTCTTGAAGAGCGATACAATCAAACGAAAGACCTTCGGGATCTGGACAGAGCGATAGAACTATACAGACAAGCAGCACTATCATTGCCCCAAACCCACGATTATCGAGTAGCATATCTATGCAACGCCGCCGCCTCCATCCTCATTCGATCTGACATTGAACCCAATGGAATATCCATCATGGATGCCGCCGATTTGTATCTCGAGGCTTTCGACTGTTCTTTCGTGGCCCCATCTTCCGCGTACCTTGTTGCATTAGGTTATGCTCGATCTGTGGAGACAACAGCGGGCGCCTTCTCCGCACATGTCAACGCCGTCACAAAACTACGGAAGATTATATGGACATCTTTGGCACCAGACCTTGCTGAAGTAATTATACGTCAATCTACTCCATTTGTGCTGAAAACCGCTTCGTTAGCGCTGGAGGCGCACGATGTCTGGGTCGCAATGGAGTGCATCATGCAAGCATGCATTATGCAGTGGCGAGAGCCTTTGCAAATATGTTCTCCCCGCCCATTCCTGCCATACACTGAATTACTTGAAGAGATGGAAACCCTATCCAATATCTTGGAAATCAGGAATGATTTCGAGCCTATGCCTGCTCTCTCCGCCGATGACCCCTCCATCCACGAGATACTAAACTACGAGGATATTGCCTCGGAGTATGAGCATCTCTACGAGACTTTCTCACGCAATCGGACTGCTCGCCACTTTGAACTGAAGAGGTTCTTACATTCTGCCGAAGGGAGTCTGGGCTCTGGACGGATTGTTATCTTGAATGGATCACCTCTTCGTTGTGATGCCCTGGTCATTCGACCTTCCTCCGAATCATTGGATAAGGAACTCGTCATTCAGCTACCGATTAAGCATCGGGAAGTGGAAGAACTCGCAGGAGGGCTTCGCAGTTTATGGAACTCTTATCGTGTAGACTATTCGGACCCGAAAGAGGACTTGGACAAATCTGGAATAAAATTCCTGAAGACGATGTGGACGTCTATTGTGGAACCCATTGTATCGGGGTTGCAGGTACGTGGTAGAACCCCTGGCCTCGCTCAGTATAGTAACCGACATCCTTTCAAAAGCTAGCTAAGACTAGTGACCCACCTCGTATTTGGTGGTGCCTGACTGGCCCCTTCATAGACCTCCCTGTCCATGCGTCGGGAACATACGATGCCAAACGTCCTGCCTATATGACCGACTTTGCGGTTTCATCATACTTGCCAACCATCGACATCCTCCCTGATCTTATCGAGACCAATAAACAACACGAACTTCGCAATCTTCCAGCCAAACTTTTTTTCGTCGAGCCGGAGGTTTCGAGATTAGATCGATCCGCAGAATTGGAGTTGCAGTACATGCGCGAAGCCATTCCCAAGTCTCAATTTGTAACGACGGATGACCGGAGGTTGACAATTGACAATGTCATCGCCCAGCTAGGCGAATGCACGGGGGTACATATCGCCGCAACGTCACAACAACATGCAGGCAAGCCTGCTTGCGCAGACTTCGTGCTGCCCGCAACCCTGAGACTCAGCTATGAAAATATGCGCGATAACCCGGTACCGAAATTCGCATTCCTCTCAACTTACACGGTTGGTGAGTCGCGTTTCTAGTTGGCCATCAACCACCTATGACCCTAATCAACGAATTTTCAATCATATAGCCAACGAACACTCATGGGGCACTTGCCGGACTGCATATGACCTACTGAATCTAGGATTCACATCTGTGATTGGCGTTCAGAGCTCCATTCGGGCAGAAGGAGCAGCAAATTTCAGTCGTGCATTTTATAAGTCCCTGATGTGGCGATCTGGACTAGACTTTACGCATGCTCACCTCGCGTTGCATTCGGCTGTGGTGGAGATCAGAGAAGAAGGCAGGAAAGACATATACTTGGCTGACTGGGCTAGATATATCCATGTAGGCATTTGAACCATGTTGATGACGGACGAATACTTCGGAAATAAGCTATGGTATCAGTTCCGTAAGTTTGGTCTGAAAACGAGGCTACTCTGAGATCTTAACCGTCCATGTGAGTGCGTACCGGGCGGTAAGTTATTCAAACTCCGAAGGAACAATGAAGGAGCACAATGTCTGGAGCAAATACTGAATACATATCTCATGGGCGCTGCCGTTATCATTCGGCAATGGTTTCCAATGTTTTACTCCACGCGACGACTTTAGGATGTGCTTGCACCTAGGATTAGAATGTCAGCCGGAGCCGACAGAACTACGGTTCAGCCTTACCTTACGAGGATCGAAGCCCAAGACTTGAAGGCCCTCTAGGCAAGTTGCTCGCGAAAGTGCGACATAGGCTTGACCTGGAAGCATCGGTCATCAACAAGTCTGCATTCGCAACCGCAGCGGATTGCGACTCACCCTTCTCAAACACCTTCGAGAGATCTACCTTTACACGCTCCAGTGTTTGACCCTGCGACTTGTGGATACTCATGGCCCACGACAGAATTAGTGGAAGCTACAGGATCTGCGTCAGTCAGTCCCTCGGTGCAACGAGTGCTATGCCTACTTGTGACCGACTAGCCTGAACTTCGCCACTCGGAAGTTCCACCTTCCATACATCGGGAAGCACCAACATCTCGCGCCTCCCGCCGTTGGGGAGTAAGAACTCAACGACGGGGTAAAGCTTAACAACAGCAACATTGGCGCTCTTCTTGCTATCTTTCTTCACCAAAGCTTCCGTCGCTGCGTTTGAGCCTACGATCTGCGATGCGAAGGCGCCTTCGACGTCTTGGTCTGTTCCATAAACGGCGGGGTCGACAAAACGAGAGACTTTGCCTATACTACCGTTCACTAGCATCCCATCTTCTTGATTCTTGATGAGCATTACCTGGGCACCGACACGGAGCACCAGCATGGGAGGCGCCATGACATTCGAAAGTATTTTAGATCGTTGTTCCTCATCAGTTATCGCGCCGCTATCAATGGCCTTGAATACCCCTTGCTCGGCATTAAGGAGGTTCATGCGGCTTTGATTCGCCCGCTCGACATCCTCCCTTCGGGGAAATCTGTGCATAATGTGAGCTTGGGGAAGGCGAGGTAAAGTGATCCAATTACAGTTCAGTAGGAACCAAGTCATCCTGTATCGGAATAGGTCGTGAAAGAGAACGGAACTTGGCAATTGATTTACTGGATAACGTCCCAAACCGCATTTCGTTCAGCATGTCAACGAACTCTGCGAATAATTGGTCAAACTCTCTACACCATTCAATGGACGCCGGTGCTTACCTTGATCTCGCTGTCGGAAGACTTTCGTGAGATTGAATGTCCTTTCTATGGTCTTATGCCACATCTTTGCCTCAAAAGCAAACGTTGTCTGCCCGTTTCCCTTCACTACAGGTGGTAGCTGGAAAAAATCGCCAGTGACGATGATCTACACAAACAAAGTATTATGATTAGACACAACACGCTAAAGAATAATGGTTAGCTCACCTGTATCCCACCAAAAGGAATCGGACTGTTTCGGATGGTGCTTGCAATCTCTGAGAGCTTATCGAATAAATCCCCGTCCAACATCGAGACTGCAGCACTGAGTGAGTGACAATTCCACGGAGGTGTTAGTGAATACAGTATACCCTCGTCAATAATCAGAACTTTCGTTCTTTGCCACCGCGCGGTCGCTTTCCTGTTCTTGCGAACCTTGGTAGACAGCACTTTGGCTTCCTCAATACCCAATCCAATTCCAGAGAACGAATGTATTGTAGTTCCGCCAATATTACATGCAGCAATTCCTTTATCAATGGAGGGTGAGGGCGCATATATCGAGTATTTATTAGAACAGACCTGTGGAAGCCGTTATAGCGACTGCATCTGGGGACTTGGTATATTTCCTCCGAAGTACTTTGATGATTTCGCGAAGGAGCACGGACTTGCCGGTGCCTGAATAAGCGAGGCAGTATAAGCACATAAAGGCCCCACAAGATCGTCGTTACGCACCTGCACTGCCAGTATAGAACACGCTTGTACCCTTCTCGACCAACTTCAATATTTGAGTTTGCTCCTGACTGAGGGACATTGGAGGTGGTTTCGTAGGCTTGTCTCTGCCTGTTGAACGGGAGGATTCCTTCTTGGTTGACGTGAGCGCCTTAGAAGACTTGTTGTGCGACCATACTGAGGAAGAGGAGAGAGGATCGTCCTGACCCCAGCTTCCTGGCAGCTGCCTGGGTTTCTTGGAAGGCACTTCGTCGATTGACGTCGTACTTGGACGCTTATTGTTGGTCAGCTGAGTAGAAAGCGGTTTCGAGGACGACGAGCTGGCTGGTGCGCTCCTCAGGGCCTCTTCGATCTCCTTCAATCGACGCGACCTGGCGTCGTCTTTGGGTGGAGTCGGGTCCCATGGAATGTCCTGCGAACTGGGCGGTTTATCCGACCAATCTCGCTTTATGGATCGCAGTCCTGATTGCGACGACTTAGACATATTATAAGGAGAAAACAAGCTCTGGAGATGCCAGAGGTGGTGGTCGGAAGGGAGATTGTAAGTGGTGGCCTTGAGACGCGTGACAGGAGTGAAGGACGCGATCACCGTGGAAAATCACGTGAACGTAGCAGAAACTCTCCTGAGCGCGACATCGCGGATTTTGAGTACTAATGGAGTGCGAGTGAATATTATAGTGTACAACTTATATACTGGATGTTTTTGTAGCTCCCATTCTACCTACTAGCGCAGACGCCCTTGGCCTGTTACAGAAATCCGGGCATAAACAGTCTTGCACGAGTGTCCACATCTCGTCTTCCATCTCCACAGGTCGCGGTGGAGGAATCCCATCCAGTACTAGCATGACTGCGTTCACCTCAGAGAGGCCATCAAATGGTGGTTGAAGGCTGTATAACTTAAGAACGGACGCTATCAACACATATACGACCCGAAAGCTATGGAGATACGTACTTCCACACACAAACAACCGAAGCTGTAGATATCTCCCACCGGCATTCTTTTTAGCCTGCGTTTACCGTGTATCTTCGAGCGAATCACCTCGGGTGCCGTCCAGCGCAAAGACCCAGAGTATTCCGCCGCGCTTGTGAGTGCATAGAGAGGCACAAGGCCAAAGTCAGCGATGCGTGCATGTCCGTCGTTGTCAACGAGGACATTGGACTAAAGAACTGGAGTATCAGTAATTGAACTTTATACCAGAACACAACTACTCACTCCTCGAAGGTCTCCGTGACACACTTTCATAAAATGTAAATATTCTAAACCCTGTGCAACCTCAAATAACTGCGGAGTTCGTGATTGAATATCGGGTCAATTTCAAGTCACTTGAAAAAAGTGCTCACCAACTGCGCGACGTTAACGCCTTGATGTTTCCTTAGGTAGGACACCACCGTCCCATTCTCCATCCACGGAGAAACTAAACATGGAGTCGGATGAAACGTCTTGTTGTCAATCCCGATGAAAGTCAAGAGATTCGGATGGCTGAGATGTTGCCAGATCAACGCTTCTCGGCAATGCTTCTGTTCATACCCATCAACAACCTGCAGTCTGGAAGCTAGTCAAGCCGCTCACCTGGCGCATTGCCTCTATGTCGTCTGGATTTAAGGAAGTCCATATCGGCCTCATGCGCTTGAGAGCAACGGGAACGCCGTGCAAAGAAGCAAGAAATACATCGCCAAACGACCCAGAAAATCGAGGTTCGCTTGCATCGCAACTGACATCAGAAATCGAGAGGGAAGCAGGTTGGTACCCGCAGTATTGAGACAACTTTGTCACAAGATGCAAGAGACACAGCCTGAGCTGTGTAGAGGTTGGTTGCTGCGGATTTGGGTATGATAAAACCTTGATGTCGTATAGAAGTCAGACAATTTGGAGCGGGAGTGCAGTCTGACTCACGTCTTGAACTATATCCATAAACTGCTGTGCGCGCCTCCCACGGAGAGACAGTACCATTTCCGTGGCTGATGTAGAAACAGCAACCGCCTGGAGGAGCCGTAGTAGTTCGCCTTCGTCTTTCTCAAGTGCGTCGTAAACTCTCTGGTCAGAAATGTCCCCGACCTCTCGCCATATCTAAAGGTGTAGTTGTGTAAGTCGTGTGGTTATACAGGAATCAGCCTAACCTACATCCAATAACTCATCCCGGTAGTCCGAGCTTTCAAGAAGACTTGACACACAGTCGAGCGCGGCAACTGATCTGAATAATTCTTGAAGTCTGAGTAAAGCTCTAGATCTGAGGGGTGAGCATTCTCTCACCGCGATCAACGCTGTAAATGCGCACCGTTGTTTTGCATAAGACGAGTCCACGGAGATTTCTTCCAAAAGCAAAGCAAAGAAATTCTAAGCAGACCAGGCTACGCTTCAACCGACTGACAAAAGGATGATCTCTGCAGGCGCACCAACCTGATATATTCGTTGCTAAGGTCTTCGTCAGCACAACAACCAGTAAACAGAGAATACAGCCCTCACCTTCCGTGCGACGATGCTTTCCGTACGACTTCCATAGGCCTCGTACAATGATTCAGCTGCATCGTCACTCGATTCGGCCCACCGAAGGCATTTCAGCTTCCTGCCAATGTGCGACCTATGGCCTAGTGAACCATTCACAGCATCCAAGTCACCGTCGGATTTGGATCTGGCATGGCTACTGAAGAGGCCGCCGGGCGGCGGGTGTAGGCCTACGACATTGACTGACAATGTTGACGAGCGTGCCGGAAGAGACTCCAGAAGAAGATGTGCCCTCCACTCAGCTGGCAATCCCTGCCAGTGAAACCAATCAGTTCCACACTATCGAAGTCCCGACAGAGACTTACAACAAGCCTTCCACTCTTCGGGTCCTCTTGGCAATGAACATGGTGCACCACCGACAAGGGCATTGTACATCTCGAACTGAGTGAACTCGAAAGGTAGACGTCGTTCATCCATTCGTTCAATTCTTTGTCGCTGCGCAGCGATATACATACACGAGGTCCAAGTGCGTCAATGCAGAAGCACCATTGCGACTTCGAGCTCTCTACTCGCTCAATCCTCGTAGCGAAGTTGAGGTCAATCTGTGTGTAGTTCGAGGACTACGAAGGATGTGAGCCGATATCTGGGTTACAACAGATATACCGGAACTCACCGATTTATTGTATATCTTAAGGGTAGTAGGCGTGAGATGCAACCACTTCTTGCTCCACCCTCGCCAGGAGGAGAACGGACCACGACTTTTTACTAGGGCCCAGCCGCATCTAACTACACGGATGGTGAAGGCTATGTCTGATGTCATTAGCTTCGTTTCACGGCGCAGGCAGCAAGAATGAATGTCGCCTACCAGAGGGGCTGGAATAAGTAACGAAGGGACTGCTCAAGGCTATAAGCAATGCAATACAGCTCAATCATCGCTATGGGACACAAATCAAAGCAGTACCATCAAAGATGAGCGCTTTAATGCAAAGAGTTCCATAAATATCACACCAACTGCATCCAGACAAACGGTACTCGCCTTAGCTGTATCCAGGCGTTCTGATCGAGGATCGAGGAATGATAATCATGTTTTGCACGGTATAATACAATGTGATAGGAAGCAGCCTTTCGGGACACTGATCTGTCTAAACAATGGTTAACACCGTCCTTTTACAATGTCCCTTTTAAAGTACTTGATGATAGTGGTTACACTTGGTCGTTGATTGCAAACCTGAGACCAGCAAGATTGTACTAGCGTCCATAGAGCACTTGGCATGCGCCCTTTCCGCGGGCCATCATCCCATGTAGGGCGTCCTGGTCGTTCGCCCGCGACGACTTTCAGTGCGACGGTAGCATCATAGCGGATGTCCGAAAAGGGAACAAGCCCCGTATACAGCTATATGATCGTTGCATTCAGTTCGTGCGCCCAACAATGACAGCGACGGGAACGTACTTCAACACAAACACAGGCGAAGGAGTACACATCACTAGAGCGGGTTCTTTGGAATTTGTCATAACCCTGGGATGCTGGATATAGGAGTTCGGGAGCCATCCATCTGACAGACCCTGGGTACGTCGATGAAGTTTGCGTGGACATATCAGTCAGCACGGCCAGCCCAAAATCTGCGATACGGGCGTTGCCATCGTCGTCAACGAGAATGTTTGCCTATATGCATCAAAAGTTAGATATGATACGATCACTCAGGAGGAACAACATTGACTCCTCTGAGATCCCCGTGAATGACTTCTAGCGAATGTAAATAAGCAAGACCTTGGCCAATGCCGTACAACTGGATGCCAATGTCAGCGAGCTAATAAATGTGTACATAGAAAAGTGAGGAGTGCACCATGATATCCACATCATTATACCCATTCAGTTTCAAGTAGCTCAAGGCGGTGCCATTCTCCATCCATGGTGATACGATGCACAGCGACTCGAAGTTCTCTGGGTCGATACCTATAAAAGGCAAAACATTTGGATGTTTCAGATGCTGCCAAACCAGAGCCTCCCGACAGAATTTCTATGATGACTGCTTAATGAAAACAAACCATAGTAATTTGGTGAAAGCGTACCTGGCGAATCTTGAACTGTGCAGCCTCCGCGTCCGATTCGAAGACCCTCATCCGCTTCAATGCGACTGTTTGCCCTAAGTACGACGCGCGATACACATTGCTGAAGCTCCCCCAGTACGTCGCATCATTCCCCAAGACGTCCACCCCAGCGAGGAATAAGGATGATGGCAATATATGACAAATCTCAGAGAGTCGTATCATCACTTTCAGAAGCTTTATGCCGAAGCGTTTATCTTCTGATCGTTGCAACGAGGGAAAATGTAATATCTAAGTGTGATCGCACGAAGGTCAAGGGACGGCAAAGATAGATATGAATGCACGCGCCTCGTGAGCCATGTCCAGGAACTGCTGCGCGCTCTCCCCACGCAGACCAAGGACGGCCTTGAACCCGGACTTCGATGTGGAGATCGCGCGGAGGAGCGTCACTAAATCGGCTTCGTCCTTCTTGCGCGTTTCCCATGGTACGTCCCGGAGCCACTCTGGCTGTCCAAGAAATGTGGTGACGGTGTCCAGGGCCTCTATGGATTTGAATAGTTCCCGCATGACATCCAGCATACTAACAGACGGCCTGAGAGATAGGGTATAGGCATATGTGGGCTCAGGCATACCGGTCATCCTGTCGTAGGCTGTCGACTGTGGTTACTAGAACTAAGAGCGAAAGTAAATTCTGAGAATACATCAGAATGCAAATCACGCTAGATGTCATGTCAAGTACCTGGTAAAGTTTGTGCTGCGTAACAATGCATCGTCAGATTTACGGGATAAGAAGAACGACTTGTGTTGCGTACCTTGTTGACCGTCCAGCTTGGATTAGGGCGATGCGATGGCATAGGTTTGTCTTGAGACCTGCCTTCACTGCCCTTTCTCTTGCATGCCCGTTTGCGGACTAATTTGAGCGGGGTGCTGATGAAGGTGAAGGACATGGGACTCTTTGGCGCGTCAAAATACTCGCTCAGTATCTCTTCTCTCCATTCTAAACCATCGTTCTCTTCTGGTGAGCTAACTATCTGGGGTTCTTGATGCGGAAGGTCATTTATCTGAAGCGAAGGGAGTGAAGTGGTCCCAATATCTGGACTCTTTTACGCGTTCAATTCCTGTTGCGAAGGACGACAACGAATCAGTGGCTTACCGTAAGGAAAGAAGCAGACACGTCCGGACTTTCGACCTGCGTGACAGAGTCCTGCCATGTGCCATTCAGGGATGTCCATTGAGAGATATCGTCTATCCACTCGAAGAGCTCGCGTTCCGACCAGAAAGAAATGTAGTACTCCAGGCTCCCAGCGACTAGAAGGCAACAGTGCTGTGCACCATCGTATTCAAGGGCTTGTAGCCAAGATACCGAGGTCAAACTGATCTCGAGTGATTCTGAAGACTAGAGCGCATTGGAGGTGAGCGCTTGAGCCTTTGATGTCGTCGGTTCCGCACAACTTCGAGACTCACCTCCCAGTCGAGAATATGAAGTTCCTCCTTTAATAGCAACCACATCCTCTTCCAGCCCCGCCAGGAGGCCTGATGCGACTGAACGCTGGCCCATCCCGATCTGGTGGCATACGAAGGGCTAGTAACTCGTAAATCCGATGCGGCGGCCTGCCTCGCATGGAATCCCATCTTGCAAAGTAGTCGGCGCGTTAGCAGATTCCAGTCGCTGGTGCATCAGCCTTGACGCGTCTGCCTCGGATCCACTTGTATATAAAGCAGGACCCGGTCCAAGAAGCCCTGAATTTTGAACAGCCATCACTTCTATAGCGCTGGGAGTGTCATGGATTAGCGATTTTGGTGAACCCATGACAACATGGAAGGTGGGGAAATACCCTCAAATGTCATTTTTTGACGCTGACCACGCAGCTAGGACCAATCACCGCCCTCGTTGAATCGGATTTTGGACAGGATCAACTCGTGGTGTACTGCTCTCTGCTATAGAAACCAGATTAGCCTCCCAGCGTTTTGGGATTGCGTGAAGTTGCACTACAGCCGACTTTCAACTCGACAAATTGGATCATGTCTTTGCTTCGCTGCCTGTCAAACGTCTTGCGAAATTTTGGCTCTTTGCCACCGAATGCAATGGACTGTCCAAGAAAGATTCGTTGCGTCAAGGTTCTAGATGGCCGCTCCGTTCACAAGACCATCGGTTCTTCTCACCCAGATAAGTTTCCTGGGAGATAACGCACAAATCCTTCCTTCGCCAGGATTTGTGTTAACGGCCCAACATGTCCGCAGAATCAGACAAGACATTTGTAGAAGCAACGGCTCCTGCTCCATCGACAGCGGTCCCTTACCAATGGAGCGCTTACATGCTCGAAATCTACTTGGGACGGAATGGTCCGCAACCCCTGGGAACGGTGAAACTCCAAGAAATCGTGGATAAGGCTAGGGAAGTGAGCAAGGGACACTCCGGTATGCAGGTCGCGCGCCTGGATTGCTACTGCAGTATGTACTCATTCGAACTCTTTCGGGTGCCTTTCTGGTTGCCGTGAAGACGCCTTTGACTTCGTTCATGATGGCGCTGGAACCAATAGCACCGGCGAAGCGAACGTAAAGGCATTCGAGAAGTACCGCATCGTGCCTCGCATGCTTGTGGACGCTACAATTCGAAGCATAGAGGTCGATATACATTCTTAGCTCGTGTACCCCGCTCGTTCGCTGACATGTAGTGGTTTACAGACGACCATATTTGGTGTGAAGCAAATATCACCTCTACTTATCGCCCCGGTGGGCGTGCAGGGTATACACCACCCAGATGCTGAATTGGCCACAGCGGGGGCGGCGGGAAAAGTAGGCGTACCGTTTATCATGAGCACAGCGTCGTCACGCAGCATCGAGGAAGTCGCCCAAGCCAATGGACCAGGAAATACACGGTGGTTTCAACTATATTGGTGAGCAATATGAAATTTCGATAGCGAGCCTACAATGACCGCTGTGATTAGGCCGCGTACCAACGAAGTTACCTTATCGTTGCTTAAGCGCCTGAAAGACAACGGTTTCTCCGTCCTTGTCGTCACCGTGGATGCTGTAGTCCTAGGCTGGCGTTCAAAAGACCTGAGCAACCGATACACTCCATACCGGCACGGCTTTGGCATCCAAGTTGGCACGTCCGATCCCGTGTTCATGGCGCGCTTTGGAAAGCAACCCGTCATCGACTATCACCCGGGATTTCCGTACGACCCTGACACACTCGATAAGCGTCTTGAGGAGGGCGATGAAAACGTAGCGGAGGGAATGCGACTTGGACAGGCGTGGGGGAATGAGCATAATTCGGGGATTTATAGGACTTGGGAAGATCTCAAGTTCTTGCGCGACAACTGGGATGGTCCGCTGGTTTTGAAGGGGATCCAGTCGGTGCAGGTACGAGCTCCCTCATGAATAGTTGGTTGATAAGCCCGTTGCTGACTTTGTTTAGGACGCGGAGATGGCCGTGGACTACGTAGATGGAATTGTCGTTTCCAACCATGGTGGGTATTCGAGTTGTCGCGGCATGTGCGTTATCACCGGACATGTTTACAGGTGGTCGACAAGTCGATGGCGCAATTCCCTCCATAGATGCGTTGGACGCAATTATGCGTTCGCCGAAAGTACTAGAGGCACAAAAGTCTGGCAAGTTCACGGTATTGTTTGACTCGGGTATCCGTACTGGCAGCGATATCATCAAGGCAGTTGCGCTGGGAGCACAAGGCGTCCTATGTACGTGATCTACCATCACCTATCGGCCATACTCACAACAGAAACAACAAAAGTGGGGAGACCGTTTTTATACGGGTTGATGATCGCAGGTCAAGAAGGGGTCGAGCAGATTCTGAAGCAGACAATGGCCGACTTGCATATCTCCCTCGGGCTCTCGGGATGGAAGGAACTGGATGACATTCGTGGTCGACGCGACGATGTCTTGGTAAAGCTGGATTTCTAGCTCTCAGGAGTTTGTTTGTACAAGATTCAGGTAACCAAACAAATCAATATTTCCCACTGGGAATACAATGAGCATCAAGCAGATTCAAGCTCTGTCGCCAACCACAACAATCTGGAATAATGCATGCCCGTCTATTGTCCTGAGTACCGTGAATGTCCGTCCCTACCGACGATTGTTCTCGCGGAAACAATGAAACATGCCTCAACCTACTTCCTGCCTCGCTCCCCGCTCCGCCTGCCAAATTCTCGGTCTCAATGCCAACTGTCACGACTGGTATAAAGTCATGATGCTGGCCGCTTGCCGTTCCCCCAGCTCTGGATTAGCCAACAGCCTTCACATTTTGTATCCTTATCACCAACCTTTCCAACTTGCTAATACTCCTTGACGTCGGGTATCTGCTATCTCATTCTTTTAATCGCACACTCTCTAAGCCCGAGCACACGACACTTCCGCATTAATCCTACCACTGCTACCACCGCTACAACCATCATGGCCCCACGCGTCCACTACACCAGCAGTGCTGCTCGTCAATATGGCTCCTCCGATAAACTGTACGTCCTCTGATATTTTTGCATCTCGTGTCCAATGCTGACTTCGTACTGTGATTTACAGCAAATCCTGCACCGCGCACGCGTTCTCAATCCGTTCGATCGAACGTCAAGTCGTTCGTGCATGGAAGCATGTCACTCATGCTGCCCGTCACCGCCAAAATCGTATATCTACGCTTCCGTGTGACTTTGTCTACGTCACGGACCGTCGCCGTAGCGCAATCATATACACCCCTTCCATGCCACATGTCAACTAGGCCTCTATGATAATTTACTCAGACTCTCATTATATATATTATCTTATACACTCTGTATCCAGTATTGGATTTCTCTAGATATCATGGATGTTTTCTTAGTATACCCGCAATGTACTGTAGCATTATGAATGTAACAGATGCTAGGAGACAAATCTGATGTTCTACAACAAATATTTGAGATTATTGAAGGAATGTGGGCAAGCGAAGATTAAACAGCCGCTCTCGCTGTGAATCATGATATAATCAATGACTGAAAAATGTATGGTTTATAGGAACACTCACTGCCTCTGCTTCGATTCTAGAATAACTCTGCCAGAAGGTTTTGAACTCTGAGACCTCTTCTTGAAGTTTGTTTATCTGGGTCTTTGATGTCGCCACATCAGAAGACAGTTCTTCAACCTGGTGATGAAGGAGCTCGTTCTGGACCCGGAGGTTCTCTGAGGTCTCCTGCGAGTCACATAACTCCTGATTGATGTGGATGCGCCACAGTGCAAACTGTTGTTGCCGTTCATCAGTGTCGAGCTCCATTGCTGCCTTGTTGTTGTTGAGTTGCTGAATTTCTTGGTTGAGTTCTTCAATCCGTGCCAGAGCCGCACGATTGCGATCCTGGGAGTCGGTAAGTTCACTTTGCAATTGCAGGACCAGGTCCGCATGGACCTGGGCCTCTTCCTCAATATTCATAGCAGAGTTGTTGTCACGGCTCAGGGGGTGGGAAGAGGAGGAACCAGCATTATGGGTGCTGGCGCTACGGCGAATGCGAGGAAGTGATTCGGGAGTGGGGTACTGGATCATGGAGGCGGTTCGTCGGACAGGGGTAGCAGGGGGGCAGGGGTCGATAGGAGCAGGGTCAATACTAAAGTAAATATGAGACAGAGTCAATGAAGCAGTGAGTACATACAATTCAAGATCAGGATGACCATCCTGGCCAATAGGCTCTTCCTCTGCATGGGACACTGCATCCCGAAGCTGCTGCTGCAACTCCTTGATGCGCTTCTCAAGTGCTTCTACTTGGCGTAGGACCTATTAAGGGCAGTTGATTATAACCTAATGCGGAAGTACCACATTAGGAAGTAACTTACCTGCAGCATTGTTGGGGACTTCTTGCGAAGCCGCTGGGTGAACAGGGAGCAGATTGTCAGGAATTCCACCTGGTAAGATGAAAACTCATGCTGGCTAATCTGCTCCCTTGTCTGGGTCATTCTATAGGTGTAATAAATCAGTTCAAAGTCAAACAGAAATAGTTAAAATACTCACATTGTTACCATGTCCTTAGTGGGGATGATAATACGGCCATCAGCACTTTGCTCATCTATTTCAATATAGCGCCCATTCTCCTATACAATAATTTCAGAAGGCAAATAAACAAGATAATAGATTAAATGGCTCACTAGCAGCAATACTGCCTTGCGCAGCATGAGTGCCGCTCGGACACCCATTTCGACCCCCGCCTCTTCAGCAGCCCTTGCAACTGGATGAACAACTACATTAGGATCATATCATATGAGGAGGGACAAATAGGCGAACCTTGATCATATATGTCCTCTACTTTGAGTGGCACAGTGCCACCCCAAGTGGCAAAGCAGACATACATCAAAACTAATCAAATATATGAGTATATACATGTAAGGATACTATAGAACTCACTAGAGAGATAGGTGGGCCGCTTGATTGCAGGGGGGGCCACTGGCATGAAGCTCAACCGCCTGGATGCCCGATCAGCACGTGGAGTTCTGCGGATTGACGGCATGATGATATATAGTAAAGTGTTGTAGATTCGAAGAAACTCAAGGAAAGTTATATAAGAGTGGCTGAGCCAGCAGCAGTAGTAGTGGGGGTACTGGAATGAAGAAGAAGTATACGTTGAGCGGCGCCGTCGTCGCGACTTTGAGGGAACGAACACAAAGGTCCTTTGTGGGTCGTGTTCTGTCCCCCTGGCCCCTGAGGGTCTAAGCGCCGAACGGCGCTAAGTTGGCCAAGGCGTGAACGCAGACTTTAACTCTACACGTCAACATTATGGACTCTTCAGAACTCTACCATGTAAAACAGCAATTCATTCTGGGTACGCAAATCTGATCTTTACACTTAAATGTGCCCGTCTCATCGTCTTGCTCACAGGTGCCTACAAGACGCTCATCACGTCCAGTCTTCCAGATGAATCATCGCAGGATTACATCCCCATCCTTCTCTACCAAGTTCGCGCGCATATAGCTCTGAGCGACCCTCAATCGGCCCTCAAACTCATTCCATCTGGGACTGATAATGTTGCGCTGAAGGCTGCTGCATCACTGGCGCGATACGTTAGTGGAACCGACACGGACGCCGTTTTGGAGGAGCTGAGGGATTTATCGGTGGAGGTTGAAGGAGATGACGCAGAGGGTAGCGAGCGAGATCGCGCGATGGTACGCGTGCTAGCTGGAACGGCGTTCGCTAGGGCAGGAGAGGTGGAGGAGGCGCTGGAGACTCTGGGAGCCGATACGGAGGATCTGGAAGCGTGCGTGCCACTCTTCTCTAGTCCAAAGGACTCAGCTTAATTCGGCGGAATAATATAGCGTCGCTGTCGTCGTGCAGATATACCTCTCCATCAACCGTCCAGACTTGGCCAGGAAGGAATTCGAACGGGCCAAACGCTGGGCGGAGGACGATCTCCTCCTGCAACTCATCGAATCTACCATTGGGCTCGTCACTGGCAAGGACAGCTATTCAAATTGCAGCTCGTTCTACTCAGAGCAGATCGCCAATCCTTCTCTCTCCTCGCCGCATTTGCTGACCTCGCGAGGTGTTACCAGAATTCTGCGAAATGAATTCCAGGAGGCGAAGTCGGATCTGGAAGAATCTTTGACGCAACAGAAGGATGACGCAGAGGCTCTGGCAGCCCATGTCGTCGCCAGTGGTTTGGCGCCGTCGAAAAAGGGCGAAGCAGATGACTTGTGGAAGTAAGTGACACCCAGAGATGCATATCGAAGCCGTATTGACTCCATTGTTAGTCAACTTGTTTCTGAGCATCCTACCCACCCCATCGTCATCGATGTCGCCAAAAAGTCACAATTCTTTGATGAATGTGCTGCAAACTTCACTGTACCTCCGACAGCTGTGGCCTCGAGGGCGTAATGACGGCCTGTACTCCCTTATTCTACCGTAGAAGAACGTTTAACAGTGCACACTGATCAGTCTCAAGACTGTCCTCCTCTTAGTCCGCGTTACGACGTTCTTTATCTCGGTCAAATACGCGTCGAGCTTTCTTTCTGGCCTGAATGACTGCATCGTATAACACCGATACATTTCCATTTGATACGGTTCTGGTCACTGTAGTTGACTAACCACTAGGCATGCCACTGGCCGAAGCCATTTATACAGGTTCGGGAATGCTCTCCGACAAAGGGCGGGGATTACCAAAGTTAGGTGTCCCATCCGAATTCCAATTAACCATCTGCACAGCGGTATAGCGGGTTCCATCGCAGTTTCCTGGCGATGTTGGTGACGCGTGGTACACCATGTGGATCTGGTTGCCGCTGGGGCTGAGGAAGAAACCGTTGTGGCCGGGCTACGTGATACGTTAGTCGAATCATTGACCATCTACGAAGTGTTGACAATTCTCACCTGGTCCACGCTGAAAGTCACGAAAGCAAGCAGTTGATTAGTGGAAGACTACGGCGCACAAGACGAGAAGCGTACCCATTCGCTGTTTGGAACACGGGATTGGGGAACTTCGTCCACGAGCTGGCGCTCATCGGGTTCGAGCCGGTCAACTCGAGTCTTCCAAGCTTGTACCCAGTGCCGGCACACCCAGAGGCGGAGAAGACGATCCAAGTACGGCCTGACGGGCCGCAGCAGCATTTCAGCTCGCGTCACCGTTGTAAAGTATTAAGCATGGCGCTGCGCACCTCCGTGATAGATCGCTGCAGGACCTTCGTTCACGTTGGATCCGACTTGTTCCCAAGAGAGGGTAGGCGTCGCTATTTTGACGGGCGTTCCGACCGAGGTCGCGCTATTCATTTGGCTGTTTCGGGGGTCAGAGCCGTCCCTCACATCGAAGGCACGGGGAAACGACGTACGCGATCCAGAGGCATTGGACTACGGGTCGGTTTATGATTTATAAGTTGGACCTGGGCCGTGGATGGACGATTGATACTCACAAGCACCATCCCAGCTCGAGTATACTAAGTACCTGTTCGCGCCGACGATGAGGACGGTGGCATCGATCGACCAAACGTCTCTGTTCGGGATAGTGATACGCGCTGATACAGAGCGACTTCAGCGTAAATATGAAGACCGTGTAAATGGGTGCGCACAGGCGTAGCTCCAACTAGAATCCCATATGATGTTCGACGACCCGCGAAGGACGTGGATGCGTTGGTTGTCGAGTGTACCAGCCGTTCCAGCACTGTAGTAACTAGAAAGAAGTTAGACGGTGATCGACGCGTATGCAGGTATTATGCGAAGCTCACATGAACCATGCACCTTCATTCGGCATCCTGTTTCCCGTCGTGGGCTTAATTAATGTACACAGACTGTCGAGAAAGCACTGCGTACCAATGGATCTCTGGAGCCCCTACAGTGAGTGTTAGCTGACAATTCTTCGGAGATAAAGATGCGAGGACGCGACTCACAGACGTTGCAACACCTCGACGCGGTAGAATCCGTCCATATAACCTTGGGAGTGGCTGTCTTCAACCCATTGATGGTGGTAGCGCGAGTGATTTGTATATTCGACCACGTCGTGCTTGTTAAGTCTCCATTGCGACTCAGCATCGTACAGACTGCAATCCAATGGCGTCGAACTCACAGTAAAATCCTTCATGGAAAACCTACAACAAATTTGTTGATAATGTCGTCGACGCGCCATGAGTATACACTCACCATGAAGGGATCAGAACCGTCCGTCTTCTTGATGGGGTTAGTGAATCCGAATGCCACCATGCATTGCAGCGCAAGGATGGAAAGGAGAGCCCCGAGAATCTTAATATGCATACCCATGTTGAAATGCGGCCCTTTGAACCCTGTCCATCCCCATCATCTCCTTGTTCTTATACCCTTGGAATGGGCACCAAGATACTGACGCGGACCGAGCACTTAGCCTGACATATATATTGGCGGTCCGTGAACTTGAGAGACAGTGCATCCAATGATCATCCTATTGTCACTGGGTTTAGAGTCGTGTGTGTAGCAACTGACTCGGGAGGAATATAGTCGGAAAATGCGAGCGTATTGACTGTATCTCTCCAATACTCGGTGAATCGTCAAAAGATGGGAAGACACGGTTGCGGACCGCGGACCGACTCAAATCTCAATGTTGGGCGCTTGGGCGCTTACACTCCCATTCAATTATGACCATGCCATAATGTGCCATTGGCTTATTCGGCTGATATATCCACTGGGTCTCCACCGCTGCGAAGTTCACAGATGAAGGCTCCCCTCAGGCGCGCTGGAGGGTTTTCTTCCAATGTCGAGCTACAACAAACTGCCCTCTTCACGAAGTACTCGGGTGCTGAACTTCAAACCGACGCCAGGCTCGAATATTGACGACTACGAGACTCTCGGCGACCCCTCCCATGAACCAGACAATGGAGCTGTGCACTGCGAATGGTCGGTGATATCAGTGGACGACCCAGGTCCCTACTTTGCCCTATCCTACGTCTGGGGGGATCCAAATGTCAGGGAACACGACTTGATTTGCAACGGACGACTTATTAGAATCACATATAACCTCTGGGTTGCGTTGAAAGCAGTTTGGCAGAAGTTTCCGACAAGGAGACTATGGGTTGATGCGGTTTGCATCAACCAGGACGATATACCGGAGCGGAATCAGCAAGTTGCGATGATGGGCGATATCTACAGTCGAGCAGAATGTGTCGCTGTCTGGGTCGGAGAGGCAACGCCCCATAGCGATGATTTCTTCAAAATAGTCGAGGTCGTCAAAGCCGGCGACATGTTGACACCGGGCAATTGTCCAAATCTCATAAACAGTCGCAAGAAGACTCAGGATTCCGAGCGCGACTTCATGTATCACCTCCTTGACTGCGCTACCGATATCGTCCGCCGGCCGTGGTTCATACGGGCTTGGACTTTCCAAGAAATCCGACTCTCTAAGAAGGCGAGTATGCATTGCGGCTCACACATAGCTCCGATAGGAGACTTCGTCGACACTGTCACAGCGATCAACCGCTTCAGCACACTGCATGATTTCTGCGGCGCGCGAACCGTGAACATACCATTTTTCGCCGCTAAAACTAGTTTCATGTCGCTGTATCGTCTCCTCGCGCAGTCACAATATCGCGCGTCGTCGGATCCCCGGGATAAAATATATTCCCTGCTTTCGATGCTACCCCACGGCGCATACGACTTCATAAAACCGGACTACTCTTTGACATATGAAGAAGTATTTGCACATGCCTGCAGAGTGTGCATCGAGGTGGACAATGAAATGAATGTCCTGGGCGGCGCTGGGCTCCAATATCATCCTAGCGAAGGCGACCCCCGCAGCAATCTCCCTTCTTGGACTGTCGATTGGAGAGTTCGGAATGATAATATATCTTACTGGCAAAAGCTCTCCAGGACTATCAACATCGCCAACCCCGAGGCGCTTAGCATTCGCAATGAACTGGGCACGAAACTCGACCCGACCAGCAGAAAGATCCATATTCCGGGGACCGCCCTTGGGAGGTTCAGAGTCTACGAGACGAAAAGCTTAGCCTTCCTGACGCCTTTCCCCAAATGCGCAATGAAAATATCCCGAGGAGACTCCCCAAAGGAGGGCTTCCTGATGCAATGCGCTCGCAAACTCAAGGTATGTTAAACCATGCGCACCCCGCTTCCGTAGACTGAAGTACGTATATAACCAAGTCCACGATCACAAAATGGACACCGTCATCCGTTGTTAGACTTTCCGACAGCGACTTCGCTGCCCTCTGGCGAGGCCTTGCATTACACGACAATCAGCAATGCAAGTGTAGGTCCGCTACCAAGAGCGAAGCCTTGTACAAGCTCCAAGATATGCCCGGGGGGCTGAAGACAGGCGATTGGTTATGGACCACGAAGATCGAGGAAGAAATGGAGGAATTTAGCCCTGCAAGTAGAGAGCACAAAGATGAAATTCACCATTTCCATTATGGACTGCGCCCCGTCGAAGGATCCGAGCCGTGCTTCCAGCTTGTTGGAATGACGAACGGTCTTAGCGAGGTTGGCCCATATGTCGACAGAACAGGCAGAGGGGCTTCTGTGAAGATCCAGGCTAAATTCCTGTTTATATGACAGGCTCAGTGGTCTGGTGAATGGTCGCGGAAGGAGTACATGGAATTCTGAAAATACGTTTACACGGTTTATTAGCCTACATAGCTATGGTTTTCGTGCTCTCGTGCTACTCTTTCTCTTATATTTATATTTGCGTCCACTTCCAGTATGGCGGTGGTGTCGACCCCAACCGCATCCAAGTATGCCACCTTGAAACTAGCAGAGTCCGCATGGAGGCACTAGTCGCCTGATCCAAAACCTATGGAGATCAGCGTATCATCCCTATGATGTGCTCTATGTTCCAAGTTAAGACGGTGATTTAAGTACTACCGACATCTACCACAAGACCATATTACCAGATCCCATCTCGTTGACGAGTGGCTCTAACGCCTTCTAATATACGGATAAACATATCAACAGTATTAGAGTATTAGTTCGAACCCAATTACAGGGTGAAAGAATTAGCCCAATGCTTCAACACCCCTTCTCCCCGACGGTGAAAATCAAACCGCTTGACATCCCTACACACAATCGTCGCGTGCGAGTTCCTGACCCCGTCAATATACGCCAGCTCCTTCTTGATAGGTAGCTTATTCAGTGATGCGACGATTCTCTTCTGTACGGGAGAGAGTATAGGTTGTGCGGAAGATGGCTTCCCTGGCTTCCCTTTGATGTGGAGCGGTGGCGAGGAGGAAGCTTCGTTCTCATCGGGGTCGGACGAATCGATGAACTCCGCAACGGCGTCTTCGACTTGTTTCTCTAGTTGGGCGAGGACGTGGCTTAACCGTCCGTGGGCCGGTGCGTCTTTCTCCAGTAGTTTGATACGTCGGCGAGACGAATGTGTAGCAAGCGCAAAGTGGGTAAGAGCCGTTAGAATCGCAACTGGGATAAGCAGCGGGAGTGAGACGTATAATAACTAGAGAATCGTACGTTAGTAGCCGGCTGAAAGGAGCAGTTAAAGGCGCACGATGTTGAATGGGAACCTGAACTGCAGGAATGGTGGAAGGAAAGGACGAGTGCTACTGAAGCGCTTAAACCATGCCAGAGACAACAGGCGTGGACTTGGAGGAGGTGGAGGAGGCGATGGGGGGACGGTCATAGATTCGATTAATGGACAGTAGTTTTCCTGTAAGTCTCTAGATACTCAATTAGAGTTAAGTTGCATACAATGCAATGAAGGACGTACATTTCTAGGCCAGTCGTCGACATATCGGCAAAGGGATCTTGTAGCTCTATGGCAGCGGTTGTATACGGTACCGTCATATCATTTACACTGGAGAAGTGTTACCATGCTGACAATAGCGGCACCGAGATCATTACTTACGCATTAGCATAAATACGGATATTCTTGAATTTACTGAGTGCTTGGTAGAAGATCCTGTCTATGATCGATAATAAGCATCAACGCCAGCTCGGCGGGTTTGTTCCACTCACTAGGATCGGCGAGAACCTCTAACAAAGGCCTCCCGGTGCTCGACCATTTGTCCACGCAGTAGAATTGCTCTCCAGTTCGCGATAATAATCTCGAGCCCAGTGCAAAGGTCAGCGAAGACAATATCGACGAATAACGTAGCAGGCCGATATGCGGTGTGGCCACAGTATTGAAATTCACTGGCTGGACATCCTCGAAGAATTTCCGTTGATACAGTATTCTGTCAAAGCAACAATGAGCATTGTTTCGGCGAATCACGTACAGGTACGGTCTTACCCAACGAGATACCGTGAAACCAGGCCGCCAAGGCTGTAACCAGTGACCGAAAACCGAGCCACCCGTTTACCCTCGTTTGCAAGCTTTTCAACCTCCTGGATAACCTAACATGGAGGTAACGATTCACATGGTGGCCCTGGAATGGTGGAAACTGAAACGCCCATACGCACCTCTTCCGCCACACGCTCTGCGCCCCAGTCGATCCCATCGTAGGTAGAATCCTCCCGATTGGTTTCCGCTAGTAATACGTGCAACTTGATGCCATCTGGGCCGGCTTCTTCTTTGGTTTCGCGGATGATGCGAGCCATTTCGGCGAGGTGGCCTGGGTTGCCCCACATGCCATGGACGAGGACGAGGAGGTGAACAGGAATTACGGGGCTGCTATCTGCCATAGCGAGCAAGGAGTGTGTGGTTCAGAATAAAGAAAGGAAGGGAGAGCAGTGGCACCCATGCATCAATCATCATGCTGAAAGGCACTGCGGTGCCGTCGGCCAAATCCAGTCGTCACCTTGCCAGATTATGGGCGCTTAACCGACCACTTTCGACCCGAACTTCGACTGGCGCACTTTTGTTGAATGCCCTGAATGCGGTTCCTTACTAGTTACTTTTCAGCAACAAGGGAGGGGAGCAGGAGACCCCAAATCAGCACGAGGCGTGATAATTCCTCGTATCTATGCCCATTCGCGGAACTGTAACCACCTGAAGTTGTTTCAACTCCAACGTGACCGAATCCACAGCATTAACCAGAGGCTGTGGATGTGGTATATAAAGACTGGAGCGCATGATCTGCTGATCTTTAGGAATTTTAGCTGGTCTAGTTCTCCAAGATCTCAACGACACGACTTTAATGACAGGTAACCATTACTTTTGGGCTTCTTTTGCGTGATAGCTGAGCGCTGAGCACCATTACAATTGCGACAGTAACGACCCACTTAATCCCCTCCCACGAAGATGGTGCTTTGAAAGCCATTCGAGCGATTGACCATCAGCTGTCCCAACTCGACAACTCTGCAAGAACCCTGCGCGGTCGGCGCAATGCGTTGGCACCAATATCTACTCTACCGCCCGAAATACTCTCCATGGTGTTCATGTACGCGGAAGCCGCTAGCAATAATTCCCTTGCATGGATCAAGGTCTCCCATGTATGCCAGCATTGGCGGGCGGTAGCCCTCGACTCCCCCCGGTTGTGGACGAATATCGTGCTTAGTCGCCCGAAATGGACGAGGGAGATGCTCAAACGCTCCAAGATGGCCCCCCTCGACATCAAAGCAGACCTCTCCTTCCTGACGCCTCGCCTCCTTGAAGTTGCTCGGTTGATGATGAAGCAGATACATCGCACGCGCAGTCTCAATATCACCGCCAACCATTCCACATTAAATACTATATTCGCCGGCTTGCAAGGAGATGCTCCACTGCTTCGGTCATTGAACGTCCACGATTCCCAGCGCCATGGTCTGCTTCCAACAGATACCCTCAGCGTCCCATTTGCGATGAAAGCTCCACGGCTACAACACCTAGAACTACTTCAGTGTAACGTGGAATGGAACTCCCCGTTTCCCCGGTCTTTGACGCACTTTAAACTGCGCGACGCGACTCCTCCACCGATGGAGGATCTCCTTTCGGCTTTACAAGCCATGCCGTATCTAGAGGTCTTGGAACTTCAGAATATACTTCCTCGACCTGATCTCGGCCTCGCGAAGCGCGAAGTCCGTCTGAGCAAGCTGAAGAAGATTTCTATTAAAGATCCTCTGCCGTCGTGCGCATCGCTTCTTGGGTTCCTCGCGCTTAAACCCTCTACCTCCTTCCATCTGGATTGCACATTTGGTGGAGAGCCATCGGCATCATTGTTCTTGTACCTCGAGCTCTTACGCCAATTGCCGTTCAAATCCATCAACACGTTGGAATTGGCGCAGGATGGCCCAGCTTATATCGAGGTCTATGCCTCAGAGCCCGCTTCTGGCGGAAGCCCTCGGTCGACCAACTTGGACTTTAGATTATCCTGGGGGCAGGATGTCCCTGTCACACCGCTACAAGTCTTCTCTCACATCAGTAAAACACTCAGGCTTTCCTTCCTCCAGACCTTGTACTATCACCAGACCCAAGACTCGGAAGCTTCCTTCTGGCTCGACAACTTCTCGAAGTTGCCGAGGCTTCAGAACGTAACGCTTTCCGGATCCTTGGTGCCTAGCTTCTTGAACGCACTCGTTCATAATGAATCGCACAAAGCATCCGAGCCAGCTGGGAGGAGATCGCTTGCTTGCGTTGGATTTCCAAGCCTGCGGAGTCTGGCGTTACATAACGCCAACCTAGCGGATACAGTAGGAGACAAACGGCTGCTGACTACCCTGCGCGACGTCATTGGCTATCGGCTCAAACGAGGGACTCCAATCGTTGACCTAACCTTCGAATGGTGCGCTAACGTACGGGATGTTGATGTTGAATCGCTCAGCATGTTGGTGAAGAATGTTCGCTGGGACGGACAGGAATCGGTGTTGAATAGCGATGCTGAAGGACTCTTGTTCTTGGAGTTGGATTAGAAACGTAAGTAGGAACATTGTACCGAATACGCGGCTAAAATGTGGCTTGTCAATCGATGGGAGTGTCTGCCTAGCTCCCTGGCTAAACGTATGGGGATCAATACTCAAGCACTCAAGCACTCACGTCCTACATCAGATCCGAATCATGTCGCCTGCCCCAAGTTTAGTTGAACTTGGATCGCGAGGATCAAATCGCCGTATTGCTCTGAATCCGGCGGTGCGATAAGTAATCGATAGTAATTTGGCGACCACAATGCTCATTTTTTATGGCCAAAAGCCACCAGGTCCTCGACAGGGCGCCTCGCTGAGTTCCAAGGTTAACATGTGTTCCCGTGGAACGAGCGTAGTCTTTCATACTGACTTGCTGCTGAACCGAACAAGCTTCTTTAATATTGACCTTTTCGGTCCCCTTCTCTGTCAACTTCTTCTAAATGTGTTGGTCTCCCCATAAAAAGGGCGGCCGGGCTGCATTATGACACTATCTTTCCCTGTGCCCTCTGACACCGACTTGGGGAACAGAAATCAGCAGTCCAGATGGCCGAAATCGATGCATCGCCAACGAATCCCGTTAAAAAGCGGCTATCGATATTCACGAGTCGCAGCACGCGTAACAACACCATGACCACCCCCCTCGTCGAGTCCCCCGTCTCAGAAAAACCAAGGAATGGATCTGTGCTGAATCAGTTCCGCGATACGGTACGTCTGCATAATGATGTTACTCCAGTAAAGCTCATATGGTGGATGCAGCTGAAAAATAAGTTACCAATCACGGATCTCTCGTTTGTAGTGAGTACCACTGCTCTCTAGGTGGCACTTGTCCTCACCGAAGAAACAAGTCTGCAGCGGTTGATGCTATATCCAACACGGAATCCCTGGATGACCGGAAAATGCTGGTCAGTTTACTCAAGAGTCCCTTGGGTCTTGTGGAGCCTTAACTGATGGTTTCGCTCTGAATAGCTGGAACATGCCCTAACCTTCGTGTCACGTTGGCCAGAGGGTGACTTCTCCACCAAGCTCCAGGCCAAAATTGTTCAGCTACGTGAGTAGCCCGTCGGGATCAAATCACACTTTCTCATCATCACCAGTGTACAACGATTTGGCCCACCCTGCGCCTACCTCGATAGGCAACCAGTATGCATGGCGGACCGCTGACGGCTCGTACAACAATATTCAAGCTCCTGACATGGGAAAGGCAGGCACGCCTTACTCGAGAAGCGTTCAGCAGACACACCCTCTGCCGAAGAATCAGCTTCCTGATGCAAGCCTTGTGTTCGATACTCTTCTCAAGCGCGAAGGAGTGAGTACCTTGCGATTAAACGCGGTTTCTACGCGGTTCTGACAATAGCTTCTACGCTAGTTTGTTAAGCACCCTGCAGGTCTATCTAGTCTGTTCTTCTCGTTCGCAGCCCTCGTCATCCATTCGTGAGTTCGCTTATCTTGCCATATTCTTGTCATCAATGCAACATGCGCTCATGTACACGCGCAATTAATATAGTGTCTTCCGCACTTCCCACCAGAACGTGCACATAAATGAAACGTCTTCATATGTCGATCTTTCCCCACTTTACGGACACAATCAAGCGGCCCAAGACTTGGTCCGAGTCCGAGATGGTCGCGGCCTATTGCACCCTGATGTGTTTGCGGAAGACCGTCTGCTTCTACTGCCCCCGGCTGTTTGCGCGCTTCTAGTCCTCTTTAGTCGCAACCACAACGTCAGTCGGGAATTTACTTCGTGATTCTGAACCGTCAGCTGACAACTCGCGCCGCCAGTATGTCGCGCGGAAGTTGCTAGAAATTAATGAGCGCGGGAGTTGGCAAGATCCATCCAAGCTCTCTCCAGACAGACCTGAGGACCAGAAGAAACTCCTCGAGCAAGAGGAAGAAATCTTCCAGATTGCGAGGTTGATCAATTGTGGCTGGTTTGCAACCACCGTATTCTCTGGTAAGCAGCTGCCTGAGTATACGTCAGACTAGAAATCAAAAGTGACATGTGTGCCACTCAGATTACTTCAGCTGTATCTTGGGATTGGTCAGAACGGGGAATACATGGAGTTTACTGCCCTTCGGCGTAAGAAACCCCAAACCCCATTCTATGACGCGATCTGCTAACTATAAACCTAACAGGAAATGCGAATGGACGATCACACTACGTTCGAGCGAGGGCGCGGAAACATCTGCAGCGCTGAGGTTAGCTTAGTTGCCCTCTACCTTATTAAATATAAACCATTGACCTCCTTGTAGTTCAACTGCCTATACCGCTGGCACGCGACCACTAGCGAAGTCGACGAGAGATGGGTGAAGGCCATTTCAAATAAGATCTTTGAGGGAAAGCCCATTGAAGAGGTTACGCCCACCGATTTCAAGCTAGCTGCCCGCAAGATGATGTCTGCTCAGCCATCTATAACTGAGTGGACTTTTGGGACGTGAGTCATCGGTTGACGCGTGTTACAGGCTCTGTTGATAGAAGAGGCGTTCCTTAGGATTCACCGTCAGGCAGACGGGTCATTCAGAGATGAGGATCTCGCTCAAATTCTTCAAGAGGCGTGAGTACGGTGCTGATTAGTGGGCAAATATAGTCTGACGCGTTTCGTAGCACGGAACACCCTGCTGCGGCTTTCAGAGCACGCGGGACACCAGGTTAGGGGGCTACCACGCATTCTTGACTTGCGTACTGACACCTATTCCAGAGGTCATGCGTCTTCACGAAATCATGGGCATCGAACAAAACCGAGCATGGGGTGTCTGCTCATTAAACGACTTCAGACAGTACTTGGGACTCAAGCGTGAGTATCTTCCCATATATGCTCCCGCTAGAGCCCATATTAATAACTTATTGTAGCATACAAGACGTTCCTGGAGTGGAACTCTAACCCAGAGATCGCTGACGCTGCCGAGAAACTTTACGGTGACATTGAATACCTCGAACTCTATGTCGGACTTCAAGCTGAGGAAGCGAAGCCCGTTATGGACGGCGCCGGTCTTTGCCCAGGTAAGTTTTACATTTATCTTTATCTTAAATTATAGAATAACTCTAATCCTTTGTTTTAGGCTACACAATCAGTCGCGCCATTCTCAGCGACGCCATCGCCCTCACTCGTGGGGACAGGTTCTACACATACGACTACACACCGTACAACATGACCGCCTGGGGCTTCGCCGACTGCCAGCGCGACCCCAACGCGTTCGGCTTCGGCAGCACGCTCGGCCGCCTCTTCACGCGCACCCTTCCGCGCCACTACAACAACAACAGCGTCTACACGTTCTTCCCCCTGATGACCCCTGAGTCGATGGAGAAGTACCTCCCCGACATCGGCTGTCAGGGCGACTACGACTTGGCTCGTCCGAAAGTTGCACCAGAGGAAGTTGTGACGAAAAATTATGCGGAGGTTGGGGAAATTTTGCATAAGAAGGATGAATTTGTGCCACCATATGCCGCGCAAGCCGCAAAAATCATCAAGGGCAGCGGGTAGGCGTCGTGCTTCCTCCGTTCCTTGTTATTTGGCTAACATGCTTTTTAACAAGCTTCTTCACTGCTACGACCGACGACAAGGAACAAGCTGAGATTCTAGCTATACTCAATGAAGCGCAGTCGGTGAACATGACCGGGGAGTTCTTCCTCTCGACGACGAAACAGTTAATTGCTTCGAAATCGTACGCCCTTGTCGGAGGGAAGGTCCGATGCATAGACGTCGTGCGGGATATCTTCAAGGTCGTCCCTACCCTTTGGGCCGCAACGGATGTTGGTGGCATCCATGTCAAGGCGAAGGACTCCGACGATGGGGATATAACATCATCAGAGCTGTATGACGCCCTCTCAGATATCTACACGTAAGTAGACACTTCTGATGTTGCCTCGGGATCATTCTGATTGTTTGTTGGGATAGGTTCGTCTTCCTTGATGTCGACGCGGCGAAGTATATGGTCCTTCAGAAGAAATGCAGAGAACACGTCGAGAAGCTCACTACCCTCATCAAAGAGCATCTAGATCTCACTGCCATGTCCAAGGTAGGGCCTCACCTCTCCGCTCTGGTACTTGGTCCATTTCCCACTTACTAACGTCTTTTGCATACCTAGCTCTCTATCCACAATCTTGCCTCGTTTACCAGAACTTTGAGTGGCAAATCCAAGTCCGATAAAAGCCAGCACGAACTCGTGAAGAAGTTGTACGACCGAACCAAGTCGCTGGACCAAGTCGCCAACACCTTATTGGCAATCATGGTGTCGACGATCGACCTTTCTCTGGGTTCGTGCCTTTCTACCTTCAGCCGCGTCTTCTAACAACGCATTCTTCTTGATCAGCCCTAACGAACGTCATGAACGTGTACCTGGATTCTGAGCACGAAGAGGCGATGCAAAACATCTTGACTTCCTCTGATCCGAAAGCTAGTGTGGACGCGTACGTGTTGGAAGCGTTCAGTGCGTACTTTCTGTTCTTCGTTTGCCGCCGGCGTTGCTAACCCAACGCCTATAGGGCTTGATCCCCCCTTCCGCGGTGTCCATCGTAAGAACCCGACCCTTTCCTAGTCATTCCATTCCCTCACCTACCTTATTCGTAAATCTAGGCGTTGCTACCAAGGACAGTACAATAGGCTCGTTGTCGATACCCAGCGGGACTCGGTTGTTCTTGGATATCGCAGCTGCAAATTTCAATGTAAGAGCAATTGCATTTGTTGCCGGATGTTCGGTGCTGATCCGCAGTAGGAGGATACGTTCCCTAACCCGCACGCTGTCGACTTGAGTCGTAGTCGCGAGCGCTATCTCGGAAATGACGGTCTCTACAGGTGCGTGCATTAATTGTTTCAGGACCCCTTCCTCAAAGCTAATGTATAATGTATCTCTAGGGCTATCGGCGAGAATTTAACCGTCATGGTACGTCTTCCTTCATTGTCGGCAATCAGCATCACTAATTAATATCAATATCATCGAAGATTATCAACAAAGTGCTTCGCGGAATATTTGCGCAGACTAATATTCGCAGAGCCCCGGGTCAATCTGGCCAGCTCAAGCGTTTCAGGGAACACGCGTCAGTCATGCAGATATTTACATACCTGGACAAGAATCAGCTTCCGACAGCTTGGCCTAGCTCGTTCGTCATGCAGGTGAGTGATACCTTGGCTGTTCCACACGGACCGCATTGCTGATTTGTGTCCCCGTAGTATGATGTAGTACCCTCAGTCTCGAAGTAAGACAGGCGTGAATTCGATGTGTATATCTAATAAGCACCAATACTTCTCCTTCAATTACGGTCTCGGGATCCAATTGTAGCGTGTATTTCTCGAAATGACAAGGCTTTTCATCATTCGCGTGGACGATTTACATAACCGCCCCTCCCTCCCATAGGCCGGTCGTTTTAACTAGATGCATTGGGTTGATTGGCTGCCCAGGGTGGACTGACAGTTGTGAGTTGTTTCCATCACCACACAATCACCACCGGTATGATTGTTGGCATCTCAGTTGGCAACTGAGTTACGACCATGGCTGGTATGGGATTTATCTTTTGTGGGCCATACAGTACGTGTATAGAGTAGCGATTACAGCTGTAGTGGCGGTTGCGATGCATTTGATCCCAATTTGCGCCTGATTTGGGCATTTTGAGAGAACAAAGGGACCATCATCTCGCCTGCAGCTTTCAGAGATGACTTCCTCCAAAATCACCGTCGAGTACCACAGACCGTCGAGGGAGTCCATTCAGGAGTACAACGACCTCCTCGCAGACGCAAATATCCACGCCGCTCAGGCTGCAAAGTACAAGGATCCTTTTCAGCCATCGCGACAGGCCCCTCCTCCTCCAAAGACCCGCAATTCGCTGCAGAAACCGAATCCCAGGGCCAGGAAACACAGCTTGCCCTCCTCCAATTCATCTCCAACCATCGCGCATCGTGTAACTGACGGCGACCCGTTTGCATCCTCTTCCATCGCTTCTTCCAGGACCACCATCACCAACTCACCCCAAATGGCTGGAATGGCGACTTCACCACCCCAGAGGCCCTCGAGGGCGAATACGGCGACGCTGAACGATATCTTTCCTACTCAGACATCCCTGTCCTCAAGGCGACTCTCGACACCGGTTGTTGGAGCCCACGACGGCGGCCATTTCCTTGCAGACCCAAATGAGTCACTGCCCGCTCCATCAGAGTTCCAATCCACGCTGAGCACCCCAAATGCCGTCTCTGCGGGCTCTACTCGCTCTCGCAGCTCTACCACCATCAAATCCAAAAAGGGCATGCTGGGCTTCATGTCTGACCTGCTCACCACGAACAAGCGCTTGGAGATCAGCACTCCCTACGATCCGGTGCATTTGACCCATGTGGGCTTCAACTCGTCCACTGGCGAGTTCACAGGCCTCCCGAAGGAATGGCAACAGCTCCTCCAGGAGAGCGGCATCTCGCGCAGCGAGCAGGAGAAGAACCCCCAAGCAGTTATGGAAATCGTCAAGTTCTACCAAGAGGGACACGGCGATGTTTGGGATAAGATGGGGAATATGGGCCCGAGCACACCTTCTGCCCCTCCCGGTGCCATGGATGATGGTCTCCAGAACCCCGTACGTGTTTAACTCAACTTGCACTATATCTGCGGCTGCTCAATTGGCTGCGATGTCCAGCGATCACCACCTCAGCCACCGAACAAGAAGTCATCTGTTCTGTTAACATCCAGCCCCGTCCCTACGGCGCGTCGTGCTGCGCCTTCGCCCCCAAGCAACCTATCGTCTAACCTTGACCGATCAACCTCACAACGGACACCAACCAAGCCTTCGCGGCCTGCTGAGCCGCTCAATCGCGCGCAGACTACGCGCGACAAACGCCCGACACCTTCCTCTAGCACAGGCAGTGGTCAGGCTCACACCCATGTTACACACACGCACGCCCATGCCCATGTCAAGAAGGAGAGCCCGTCCTCGTCAAACGCTGAGCTGCCTTTGAAACAACATGCCGCGTCTTCATCACAGGCGCCAAGAGCCGCTCAGCAGACGTCTGCCTCCAGAGACCGCGACCCACGTGCTCAAGCTCAGGCGCAGCCACCCAGTGCGGCTGCCCAAAGTTTGGCCAAGGCGGCGGGCCCTGTCGCGACTCCAAGGCGAAGAGAGAAGAAGGTGGACAAGGCGAAGGAAGAGGACATTGTCAAGCGCCTGCAAATGATTTGCACGGACGCTGACCCTACGAAACTCTACCGGAACCTCGTCAAGATTGGCCAAGGGTGTGTACTTGTTCCTTCTTTAGCCCATTTGCTAACCGAGCGCGCACCTCGGTTACAGCGCCTCTGGGGGCGTGTATACTGCCTACCAAGTGGGATCGAACTCGTGCGTCGCTATCAAGCAAATGGACCTTGAGAAGCAGCCCAAGAAAGACCTCATCATCAACGAAATCCTCGTTATGCGGTCTTCGAGGCACCCGAATATCGTCAACTACATAGACTCTTTCCTGTACAAGAACGATCTGTGGGTCGTCATGGAGTACATGGAAGGCGGTAGTCTGACGGATGTCGTTACCGCGAACCTGATGACGGAGGGCCAGATTGCTGCTGTGTCGAGGGAGACGTGTCAGGGATTGGAACATTTGCATAGGCATGGCGTTATCCATCGCGACATCAAGAGCGACAATGTGTTGTTGAGCATGATCGGGGATATCAAGCTTAGTGAGTATCGGCGTTGATTATGTGTATGCTAAATTACGAGACTTTGTCTTACAGCTGACTTTGGGTTCTGTGCTCAAATATCGGACCCCAATCACTCGAAGAGAACGACCATGGTTGGGACACCATACTGGATGGCACCCGAGGTAGTTATGCGCAAGGAGTACGGACCTAAGGTCGACATATGGAGTCTGGGTATCATGGCCATCGGTGCGTCTATGTTTCAGCTCGGCTTTACTTCGAAGCTCATGTGTACCCATTTCATGCAGAAATGATTGAAGGCGAGCCGCCATACTTGAACCAGAACCCCTTGAAGGCACTGTACCTTATCGCGACCAACGGCACACCGAAAATCGCAAACCCCGAGAATTTGTCCGCAACCTTCAGTGATTATCTCGCCAAAACACTAGAAGTTGACCCCGAGAAACGGCCGAATGCAACTCAGCTCCTGCAGGTGGGTTCTTCTTAGCAACGTTTGTTCTCTCTTTGTGCTTGGTGTCTAACCCACATGGTTGGTTGTGTTTGTGCAGCACCCCTTCTTCAAGTTGTCGGAGCCCTTGAGGACACTGGCACCCCTGATCAAAGCCGCCCGTGAAATCGCCAAGTCAAAGTAGGAATTTGGGTTTTTGGCTTCGGATTGATCACTGTCGCGTCTTCCGTTTTCCGTCATGCGCGCGCGATGTACATACCTGGCATCTTATCATCTATTCCCATTCTATAGACCCTTTGTATACCGCCTCATCGTCATTCCCCGCAGCTCCACGGGTTCGCTGGTATACCCTCCTCGCGATCTTGTCGTCTCGCTAAAATCTCAAGATGTACTGCACGTTATACACATTTCCAAATTTCCTACAGAGATGCTCTCTTTATTCTCATTTCTTGTACGCCCCACGACCCACGTTATGAGCAGCGGTCCATATGGGCATGGACCCTTCATTTATCTTCGTATCTTCCGTCCCTCGAATCTATTGCATAGGATGTAGTATTCTGCTATAATAAACGCTCTGTAGTGATGGGTACGACGATGTCCGAGTGTGATTTGGAGGAATAGCTAAGTATGTCACAGATTGGGAGCTTATGTTACTGATACAGGCTTGTACGAGATTTATGCAGGGTATAGATTGATGAAAACTATGGTATAAAGATGAGCGCGTTAAAAGTATGGAGACCAGCCTAAGGGATGCTCAGTGTGGCGACTATGGCGAGAAAAGATATACATACCAACAAACATGGCTCCAAGGTTATTTGGATCCATGGCTTCTGCAAGGAGTTCGTTGACGGTGAACTCCACACTGAGAGACTTGTCGAGCTTTCGTGCCACGGAGCTCAAGGTGCGATCCGCCAACTCTTGTGTTACATTACCCTTGTTTGCTACCAGCACCGGCTGAATGGAGGACCCCTCGCTGGCGTCTTGTTCAGCTCCGGCGCCGCTTTTGTTCGTTTCCCGCTGGGCGTTCCGGAGTTTCTCTTCACTCGCCGTCCTGAATACAAGATTTAAATGTTCATCAATGTGGCATAGAAAAAACGTCTCCATACCATGAATATAACGGATCGTGTTTGAAGACTTCCAGCACAGTCATGATGACCTGGGATCCTTCTCGTAGAACTCTCAGCGTTTCTTCGGCACATCGCTGGAAGACACCTTGTGTTCCCGCGATACCCATCCCATCGACCATATCTGGGGTCATCCGGAATGGAACACGCTCTGGGATCGCTAATAGCTTCCCCTACAAAACCAATTCATAAAAAGACAAATAGGCTCTATGGACTGTCCTTACCTGTTCGAAAGCAATACCAAGATCGATGTGCACCAATTCGCCAGTGGTCTTCAGGATGAGGATATTCGACGCATGGCGATCTCCTAGCCCTAGAATATGGCCCACTATGGACGTGGTGGCTACGCTGCGGATGTAGCGAAGCCGCACAGCAAACCAAGAAGTAGGTATCTTGTGTTGCTCCGTGAACCAATGTCGCATGACCGGTTTGAATGGTTCCATTGCGCTTCGGTACACGGGGACTACCATTTCAGGGCGCCATCCCGGCGGCCGTCTGTCCGCGGCCTGGACATTGGCTATCTGATCCTTAACTTGTATCCAAGAGGGTTCGCCTTCCTTTCTGTATCTGATATACTATTCAATCGCGACGGACAAGGAAATGGGTGTAGATGAACATACTTTTGGTGTGCTCTCGAAAGCCACTGCTGAAGAGATGTTGTGTTACCTACAAATTCCAAGACACCTGCTTGAGGACCTAGTGGTACCACCTTATACCCTCGTACACTCAGAGCACGACGCTTCGTCTCTCTATCACGTTTAAGCACGACGTTCACCAGCTCGAAGACCTGTTCCATGACCGCGTCTTGTCTCAAGTCGTCGTCGCCTTTGAACTGTTGTATCGAGTTTAGTAAGGTCCCTACGAGATTGCTGACAGGATATTTACCAACTGTTTATATCTTTCCCCGTCGTCACCATAGCAATCTGTAATCTTTGGCAGATGAATCCCCCCGGCGAGGGTGAACTGAGTGTCGAACTTCGAAACCCATACGCAGGACTCGTAACGGGTGGTGGGATCCAAAGGTAAATGGGAGGTCAAGACGGGTGCGCGAAGGTTCGATATTTTGCGAATGGAGTAATGACTTGGAATGGCGAAATTTTTACAGTCTTTGGTGACTTTGTGCATGGCCCATTGTAGAGATGCATCAAAGAGGATTTGGATGGGTTTCAACCGCTGGAGTTGGTCTTGGTCGTTACGAAGGAGATCGATTATTGCATAAGCCGCTGCGCCGCGCTCACTTTGTGTAGAAGTGGGAGGAGCTGGAGCAGGTCGACCTGATGTTCTGCGCGTTTCTGGTGGTAGAATGCTGGGTTGAAGGCAAAGAACCTGGTACAGGCTGTGATACGGGTGTTCCTTGCACATGCGGAGCACGAGGTTCGAAAGAATAGTTTGACACTTCGATGGATTTGGCGACTTTGACAACCGTGCAGTAATTTGATGAGCGAGGAACATGAATTTGATGGCTGGCACACGCCTCAAGCTACTCGCTATGGTATTCTGCAAGTTATCGACTTCGAAGTTGGCGAACCAGAGGGAGCACAGTCGAAGGGCCGCGTCGTCGTCGAAATCATTCGAACACGCCAAGCAGTGGGAATACATATCCAAGGCGCGAGTCAGAAAGATGTCTTTAGACGAATTGTACTCCTCGAGGAGCATCTCGTCCGCCGCTAGTAGTTTTATAGCCTTGCCCAACTCATTTTGCAGTGCCAGGCTTTTACTCGTCAAGTTTCGTCGGGTCTCAACTTCACTTCTTTTTTGCTCCACGCGAGCCCTGCGTTCTTCACCATCAGGAGACGCACATATAGTGCGATACTGACGCTCGGCGAACATAGCACATCGATAATAAACGTCAGCACGAACAGGGTCCGAGGGCCCGAAATCCATCTTCTGGATGAGCTTCACGGCAGGAGTAAAATACTTCTCCAGGATAGCCACTGGCTTCTCCAGGCAGGCATCGGAAGTCCAGGTTCCCTGTCAAATAGTGAGCCTGTACCGAGAAAATAGAGCTAGAAGAAGCCTACAAGATGGGCGAGCAGCATAGCCTCTTGAAGCAGATCACTGGACTCTTTGTTCTCCCAAAGTTCCCGAAGCAATCGAACAGCAGCGTTCTCTTCCTTTTGAAGCCAGATGACTTGGGCGAACTCTTTTAAGACAGGGAAACGGGTCGTAGTCTCCAGGCGTTGAGCCCGAGTAATTGCATTTAGCGCAATTTGTCCCTGATGTGACTGCCGAGCGGCTTCAGAGAGACGCAGTAGACAAGCCCTTTCGAAATCAAGCAGAGATGAGAGGAAGGGCGTCCTCATATTACCAATTTGGCTGCGCTCCTCTTTGTATCGCACAGAGCGGATGAGGGAAACTCGGGTAGACATGATGTTTTCGAGATCCGAGAACCTGCGGAAGTCAGCAACTTTTCTACGGGGAAGGATGGATTTGCTCACTCCATATCAGTATCAATACTTGTAAAAGACCTGGCGAGGGCATCGTCGATGCGCCGCAACGCTAGTGACCGTTGTGTTTCCGGTTCTTCCCACAATCTGACTTGGTCAAGGCACATAAGATTTTGTATGACGCTATGTATTTCTGCGTGATTTTCGATACCGAGCCCCCGTAGCTTGTTCATTTCTTGAAGCATACTCTTGCGGACAATGTTTCGAATGATCCCAAAGTCGCGCTCCCGATGCATCGCACGAAGCGCTGCATAAACTGACGACCCTTCGCCACCCTCGGTAACATCGGGGAGGTCCCAAGCTTCTGTTCTCCACCCAAGACGGTAGCTCATGCTAGGAGAAGAGGTACCGTTTGGTGATGACTGCAGTGTATGAATTGCTAGCTGGTTGAAACCGAAGGAATGATAAGATCGCAATAAGCCGTCCATGGTGGTTTGGTCGTGCTGTTGGGCTTCCATAGCTGCACCATGGAAATGGAATGCCTTCTCCCATTGGCCTTCATGGTGGAATCGCCTTATCAAGAACTGACCCAAGTCGTTGGTTTTGATGCCGTAGAAGCCATCGGGCTCATCTATGTGACTGTAAATCTCAAAAAGTATTTGTTCTGCGCTGAGCGGAAGAGAGAACTGATTATACTCTGCAGCAAGCTCGAGAAAGAGGAGCGCGGTAGTGTAAGCACCGCAAGTGATACAGCTTTGCGCCAAAAGTGCAAAATCCAAGGAGAGCCATTCGTTGTGGCCTAAGGGCCCGGTCTGCTCGTCGAGATGTTAGTCCCTACCTGCCAAATTTGGCTCCCACGGTTGGACCAAACCTGGCCCAAACCTACTCCAAACCGACAGTTTGGTCTGCTGTACCAGGGGGTTTGCGGGTGGGTTAGGACCTTCCTGTCACATTATTATGTCAGCGTTAATATACCTGGTGGCACCTTGTATCAACTGCATTATCTATTCCCTCCAATAAACAGTACTACAGCTTGTGGTGTTTATTTATTAATGAATGTTAGTGGTGAGATAGCAGGACGAAGAAGTGAAAAAAGGACAATCCGTGGCTCGAACCCGCAACCTTTCCGTGCTAAAAAGTAGTACTCAAGCGCGCAAACCGCTAAACCAACGTACCACATGTTAAACTCTTTTGGACTAGTATATCACCTACTGAGCCGGGATACTTCAGGTCGCCGACAAGAAATACAAGAAATACCGAAAGCAGAAGTTTGCATGTATTTACTTTGTATCTATTGCCGCTTTCCCACCATGATGTCTGTGACTTATTTGTGACGATTCCCAAGCGCCCTGAGCAGACTCCAGCGCTAGGTTTTGTCAAGTTCAATCTCCGCCAACCCCAGGCCCGAGGGACTGACATCTCGACGAGCAGACCGGGCCCTAAGGGGTTTGTGCGTTTCTTCCCGGCGCCCGTAGCCTGACGTTCGAATTGGCGTAGATGAAGTACCACATCGATCACGCATGACAGGCAGCGTATAGCCACATCTGCGGCTTTGATGGTTGTCAAGAAATACTGGGATAGTAGCTCCTTGCTTGATTTGTCTGTATTGTCCTGTAGAATCGTGTGTACAAGGACAGGAAGGAGTTGCTCCGCAAAGTCGTGGTTGGAGGTGAGCATTGGTGTGAGCTGAGAGTAGAAGCTATTTTGCGAAGACAGAACTTCACAAATTAGCACGGCCAGTTGGGTGACCCATTGAGGAAAAGAGGAGAGTGTGTCGAGAAATGCTTCAGACTCCAGTTCCGACAGGTCACGCTTCACACCGGGCCGGGGAGGGGGAAGACAAAGGTGGAAGTGCCCTAACGTCTGGGAAATCTGAATAGGCCATGAACTGGGATGTATGGTCATCGGAGAGCACGATGCAACGAGTCGCAGTGTAGTATACGCGCTCTGGACTTCGAAAGGATCTCCGCTATCAAGCATGGTAACTAGAGAAAAGAGGATGGCGTTCTGTGGCGATCCTTCTTCATTTGGTCCGCGTTTGCTCGAAAGGTGTTTCGTTCGAACAGAGAAAGGGTTGGGATGGTCCATCCCTATGCCATCCACTTGTCCTCTGTGAGAAACTAGCAAGCCAGCGAAAGCATGTATGTCTTCTTCTTGAATCTGACCTGGCGGAGGTATACATTCCTTCAAACGCCAGAAATCTGCTCTTCCAAACTGCTCTCCACCTGTATCGTCATCTGAAGCTAGCTCCCGAAGGCGGCGAACTAATCGGAATTTGTTCGAGGAAATTCGAGGATCCCCAATTATCTCCGAAAGCGTCCCAGTGGGTATCGTCTCATAGAGCTCTGCCAATTCAGGGGCGAGGCGATGAGACCACGCCGGAAGTGCGCGAGAGACTTGCTTGCAATGAATGGGAGAACGATGAAATAGCATGGCCTGACCGTCGATCCAATCTGTAAGAGCATCACCAAGCTTTGCGAAACCTCCTTTTCCTGTATCTTTAGCATAGTCATCGGCTTGGAAGCAGAGTCGGATCAGGATATCAGGAAGGCAAGGGTCATCCTGGAGGTCGTTTCGATAGCATTCGAAACACCACTCGAGGATAGACTGGGAATCCCTCGCCAAATCGGACTGGACCATGAAAGAAGTTGCGCCCTGGGCCAAGGTATGCAACAACGTAAACTCTTTGAAATGTTCGTTTCTCAAGGCCACCCACAGCGTAAGGGCGTTGATCAGGCGAACTTGTTCATTCACAAGTGGCGATTTGTGAATTTCCATCAGAAGAGCTTGCATAACATGAAACGTAACGGCAGGATGTCGATATTCCGAAAACTTAGAGCACAACCAGATAATCGATCGGAGAACGCTCGAGGCTGGGTTGATTGGGAAGTGCGGTTCATGCGTGGCAAAATATCGGTCGTCTCGGTAACGGTTGAGAATTGCGAATTCTTCAGCAGCCTTAGAACCTGCAAGAACCTGGAGGCCATGATGTAGCGGTCCGGCTTGTGTAAAGTCTTGGTCTCCAAGAGTGTGAAGGATGCTGGTGATTATCGAGTCGGCGTTTTGTTCTAGTAAATCCCGAAATTCCTCGTCGTCCATGACATCGACATCCGTTCCCATTTGAACCGTCTCACGAAGGATGTCCTCGACTCCGTCAGTATCCTCATCCTCGGCAAAGCACTGGGCAACCCGAATACCAATAAGATCGCCAAAGCACTCCCTGATGCCATTTTGAGGCCGTTTCGACAGTGCACTGCAATGACTCTTGAACAGGCTGGTTCCCAGATCTTTAGGTCTGGCGATGAGGTTGGTGGGAGTAAAGGGACGAAATGCCGCTTCAGCATACTCTGACAAATTCTGATATCCGAGTACGTCAGAAGGGATCGACAAGGGGTTGTGTTCGCGAACGGAGAACGCAATTTGGGACGCGTATAGTTGGAAGAGCACTGAGGGACTGCCCAAACCCAACCTCTGGGCCACTTGGACCAATATTGCTCGAATGTGAGGTGAGTAATCATTACAGTGCAGGCACGTCTCAAGCATATGCCAATATGGCCCTCGTCGGACTGCGGAGCTGACAATCATAATGTTCCCCAAGCAAAGTGAGCGTGTCAATATGTGCTCATAGCTGTACAGAATGAGTATACGAGCATGGTGACGGGTGGTGAAAACTCACTGCTTTAGATCGGTGCTCAGTTTGAGTCTGATGCTGTTGTATTGGAGTTCAGGCCTTCGAGCGCCCAAGCGAACGAGGGCCAATAAGCGAGGGGCGAGAGTTGCTGTACGAAATCGGACGCGAATGTCTTCGTCTGCGATCATCATAGAAAGCAAATCCGCGGGCCGGGTCAGTTCGCGCCCATTCAACTCGGTCCAAGACACTTGGGTCGGATCACAGTCCAGATAGCGATCCAAGAAACAGGCCGCCGAATCCCGTACCCGCCAACTACCCAACAACCTTTGGGACGTGGTTGTGCAGAGCCACTGACAAAGCTGCGAGACTTTATCACGGATACCTTCGAGGAGATCTGATGGATCGAGCCAAATATGACAGGTAGAATCCAAGATTCGTATGACCAAACCTTGCAAGATGTCGTTTTTCGCATACGCGTACATTGGCGATATATGGCCTACACCGGCGAGGTACGCCTCCAGCGTACTAGGACTGAGGGTAATTGCTCCGCACCGAACGTGGTCGAGGAGGGCAGGGCAGACTTGGAGGAAGTTCTCAGGGTGGGAGGAAGTGGCACAGGCAAGCACGAGATCGGTGAGGTCCTTATCTCGAGTGGCTTCTGCTGATGCAGACTGAAGAATTGGCACGAAGGCGAGGAATGAAATGCACATTTTTGTGATATGCTCTGTGGACGAGGGAAGGACTGGTGGGAATCGCATATTCGTGACCTTCAAAACATTCGGTTGTGCTAGGTCGGAAACATCGTCCTGGTCGAGTGATTGTCCGTCTGGGCCAAGTTCTCCACAAAGTGTACGGAGGATGGTCCTGATAGAATTTGAGACATGCCCAAATGCGTCTTGCACCTTCAAACTTTCGTAATGACCGTGTTCAGAAGGAACATAAACTCAAAGTACTCACGTCGGCGCTTCTCCATATAAGCCTCCGGTATTGGTCTTTGAATACCGAAACTCGTGTCCTTCGCTTCGTACTCCTCGAAGTCAAGGAGCGAAGGACTTGTGAATTGATACCAGAGCCGAAACCTGGCAGCAGCATCGCCTCCATTCGGTGACGCGAGGAAACGTTGAACCCCGAATCCCATAGCGGTTCCAACCCTCTCAAAATATCCGCCTTTTCGTCTTCACTCCACTTCGTCGTTATGAGCAGTGACGACGCAATGCGACAAACCCTGCAGGCCAACTGGACTACCCGTCGATTTGGACGGACGCCATTGTAATTAAGGAGAAACTCGTAGCATATTGACACAGTCGCAAAGTCGATTGAACGCCGCGCGGCGTCAGCGGCTACGTAACCGTTCTCCTCGATTGATAGCTCCCATTCAGCGACCAGCGGTTCTAGAAACTTCACGAAGAAAGCAGACAGTTTGCGGTCCCGGCTGCGCGGCTGAACCAACTCTGCGTCATCGACGTCGGGGGTCGACTGCGGATTGCTACCGTCACCGATAGAGATCTTGTCACCTTCTCTGAGGTTTCCTAGTGTTCGGAAAGGAGGGAGTTTGGCTTCGAGCAGGAAGTCACGAATAACGGATGTTTCGACTTGGTCCACCAGCGTAGCTGCGGCCCAGCACTGGGGGAGCGGCAACGAGCACAGGAAATCGCTCTTCTTCGTGAGGCCGCAGATAGCTTCAAGCAGCATCATCACATCGGACAGTGCGTGTAGAGGCACCCGTGATTGTTTGCTTGAAGTCCGCCGCCCGCTTGACCCAGCTCCAGAGATACCGCCGGGTTTCCAGCAATCCACGAGCCAGTTGAGGACCTTGTCCTCGAGATGCATGCGGTAAAGCCTGACGTCTTGACTGGCCACCTTCAGACATTCGGCACAGAACCGACAAACTGAATCATACGGTAGCGATGGGCCTTGAACGTCTATGTCTTTGACGAGGACCTCGATCTCTCCAAGCACCCGTTGTGATGAGAGGAGCTGCCGTTTAGAAGGAGGCATGTCGGGAGGCGTAGTGGTAGGTGAGTTGACGGAGTGGATGATCAGAATGTAGGCGATGTGGCAGGCCGCGCGACAGACAAGGGGAACGCTCGCTCGCCGCATCGCGTGCGTCCAGATCGGGTCCCAGTGAATTTCTCGATCATCGCCGCCAGAATACATTTCTTCCTTCACCGGCGCAGAGCTGCATCCTTCCGTGTACGCAATCGCAGCCAAACAGAGATACACCCACGACTGTATGTCAACATCATCGAAGGATATATATTGGGTGAGCGTATTGAAGACATCACATTGAAAGGTACGGTGGAGACGACTCCAATGGCGGCTAATGAAAAAAAGAAGGAGCTGGAGGCGGTGGGCACGCATCGATGGCAGCGGCTGTCTCGTTATCGCAGAGAGCAGGCTGCTCAGCGGGTTATCAGTCTTCTGACGCTTACCGCCAGTCCTGAACCCAACAGATTCGGATAGATAATAGAGCTGACCATCTCGTTAGACAGGAATGTCACATATAAGGAAAGCCAGATACCTTCGCAAGGACGTCGGATTGGAGTTGGAGGATAACCCAGGAGAGAGCTTGGCCCGACTCAAAGCCAAAGCCAGCCTTAAACGTCTGTGTGGCAAAGGGGCTATCTTTGTCGCCCGATATTTCTAACCGTAAGTTTTCCAGAGCCAGTGAGTCGACGCTCCATCTATTCTGGCTGTCGCCATCGAGCGAGTTCCACAACTTCTTAAGGCCGACACCCCACACAGAAGAGTCATTTTTAGTATAAAAGGGGAGCAGAGTCGTCAGAACCGACGCCAGTCCTTCTTTCAGGGCTTTGCTTTTGGCTCCCCAAAGGCCCACAAGACTCGGCCAGGCGTCGCGAGCGAACTCCATGACCTCTTTCCTTCTGTTTAAGGCCAGACGATCCAAGGTGATTGAGAGCACTATGAGATAGTCGTTATGAAGAGAGCCGTCGGTTGGGTAGAGTTTGAGAAAGCGGCGCAACCGTTGGAGAATAGCCTCGGGCTCGGCAGAAAAGGGAGAGAAGGGAGTCTCAAGGGGGGCTATGGGATTGGTGTCGCCAGATTGGTCCTTAGAAGTGGACTTTGCGGAAGTAGATTTCTTGGGAGCAGGCTTCTTGGGCGGAGGGGGGAGCACGTTTTGCGATCCCAAGAGAATAGGTAATATAGCCATGAATTCAATCTGCTCCGTGGACACCTGTGACCCCCGGTGGGCATGCTGACTTGAGGCCTTCGGCGTTTTCTTCATGGCAGAACCCTGTTGAGAGGGACCGGCGCTCTGCCCTCGCTTTCGCTTCTTCAAAGGAGAAAGACCGTGCATGGGGAGCTCGTCTTCGTCGTCTGGGTCGTCCACGGACATGGCTTCATCGACGATGCTCTCCCCAGCAGGAACAAGAGTGAGCCCCCGACTCAAGTCCTCACACAGCACTACATTGAACGCGAGCGCAACCCACTCGGTCCATTTCCCTGCCTCCACATGGTCAAGGTGCGGGCGGTATTCGAGTAGGCACCTTAAAGCCTTGACATAGTCAGCGGACAGAGGTGTAAAAAGCGCACCGTGATCCTCGATGTAGTCTCTTATATGGTCAAGAATAGCGAAAGTAGCTCGTTTGTTCAAGACGGTGACAGAACGCTCGACCAACCACCGAAAGAAGGCTGCGGCCTCTTCAAGGCGTCGTGTTACGGTGGCGACGGTGCTCGTGTGTTCTTTCTTCTTGTAGAGGATCTTCTCGAGCTTGACTGCTGCGAAGACGGCTTGGAAGACGGCCAGCCATGCTCGAGTATCGGTCTCGCCTTTGCTTGTGATGTGAAAGGTGGCGACGAGTGTGTCGTCTGCAAATACGCGACGCAGGGTGGAGAAGCTTTCTTGCCTGTCCTTGATTTTCGCGCTGGAGAGACCCTCAAGGACCTCTCTGAGGCCAGACATGGCGGCAGTGTACACTCGTAGTCAGTCTCCTGGAGGTGGTACGCGATGCTTCGTACGAGGGCGCCGGGGGAATGGGGGAATTTCCTAGGGTGACCTGTAATACTATCAAGTAGTAAATATTACCCCCGCGCAGTCGTGGCTAACGGTGGTTTCGAACCTAGTGGAGGAGCGAGTGTAAAGTTAGTGTGGCGCGTCCAGGGTCCCGATGTTAAAGTTTGGATCAACAAACAACATGACTCGCTGAGTCCTTGGCTTGAGCACAAAAAGCCAGAGTGGCTCCTACGATACCGTCTACGTAGATCACAATCCAAGCGGGAACGTTTGAAAGTACATTCGAAAGCCGGAAACTCGATCGAGGACATACGCCTTCACCTCGCCGTCAACAAAGCAAACTTCTAGCTCGAATTACAAGATATACATCATGTTGAAGCTCGAATAGTAGTAATTTATGTAGAATGAGTGTCGAATAATAAGTTGGTAGTAACACAATCAGATACTCTCAGAAGTCCAAAAAATGATTCCACTTCTCCCCAGGAATTTGTTCATACTCTATTGCTCGCCGACATCTCAACAGGCAGCGGCACATACCCCTCCCTGTTACTTGACCTGTCTGCGCCACCCATAACGCCACGGAATCCATCGATCGCGCTCCTTGCAGTGTCCATAAACATCCCGCTCCAATTCATCCCGCTCTCTTCACTCGCGTTCTGCATCTTCTCATGGGGCATGATACTGTCCTTGGGCCTGACCCAGAACTTGAGCATCAACGAGCTCGTGACCACGCTAACGCTAGACGACGCCATCGCAGCGCCCGCCAACATCGGGTGCATGTACAGCCCAAACGGCAGGAAGAAGCCCATGGCGAGGGGGATGCTGAGGACGTTGTAGATGCATGCCCAGAGAAGGTTGCGTCGGATAGTGCGGAAGATGGATCGAGAGAGATGGAGGGCAGCTACAACATCCAGGAGATCAGACCGCATGAGCACGATATCGGCAGCTTCGACGGCGACGGATGTTCCAGATGACAACGCAATACCGACAGTAGCTGCAGCCAGGGCTGGTGAGTCGTTGATACCGTCACCCACCTGAAAGCGAAAACGTTAGATCATCATGTCTGCGGGAAGGCGGTAAAGAAACTAACCATAGCGACACCACCGCCGGTACCATTCTCCGTCATCTCTTTGATCTTGGACGCTTTCCCACCAGGGCTAACACCAGCCAACACATTCTCTGGCCGTATGCCAACCTGCTTCGCCACTGCCAGCGCTGTCGCCTTCCCGTCACCAGTCATCATGTGTACCTCGATACCCATGTCCTCCAGCGCCCGTATAGCATACCTACTGCTAGGCTTTGGTGCATCCGATAGCGATACTGCGAGGACCAACGTTCCCGAAACAGAGCCATATATAATACTTCTGCCCATGGAAGTCTCTTGCTCTTCAAATGTTGCAAGTGATGTGGGAAGTTGGCCGTCGTCGGTCTGCGTAACGAATCTTGCATTTCCAATGCGAACCTCGTAGTTTTTCTTTCCCTGAGATTTATCGGCGACGGAAATCGTTGCCTTCACACCAGCACCGGTGACACTTTCAAATTGTACGATGTCGGTGGTCGGTAGACCGATGGTTCCTCGAAGGAGGTCCTTGCCGTACGTAGCTATAGCCTTTGCGAGAGGATGTTCCGACCTCGCCTCCGTAGCACTTAGCATCGCTAAAACGACTTTCTTTTCCGTCTTGCCGTCTGCGCAGAGTCCTTCCAGAGTGGCGTCTCCCCCGTACATCTCCCGGTTGTCGCCCATCCCGCTTCTTCCTACCCAAGACAGCCCAACAACACTCAATTTGCCCACTGTGATAGTGCCCGTCTTGTCGAAGACGATCTGCTTGACATTCTTACTTGCCTCCAAAGCGCGTCCACCCTTGATCAAGATGCCATTCTTCGCCCCCATGCCGGTCCCAACCATAATAGCCGTTGGGGTGCTCAAGCCTAGGGCGCACGGGCAAGCAATGACCACCACGCTGATACACATCTGCAAGCAGACAGCTAGCCGCGTGGCGCCGTTCCTATGGAACATGGTGGGAAGCTTATCTTCACTCACGACATGCGAGACGATGATCCACGTAACGAACGTAAGGGCCGCAAGGGAGATGACGGTTGGAACGAAGTAGCCGGCGACGCGGTCGGCGAATGCTTGAATGGGAGCCTTTGATGTCTGCGCCTCTTCAACTAGACGGACGATCTGAGCGAGAGCGGTATCCTTGCCAGCGCGTGTGACTGTCATGTCGAAAGTGCCTAGGCCGTTGACAGTACCGCCGATGACCAAATCACCGACCTGTTTGAGGACAGGGAGGGCTTCGCCCGTGACAGCGCTCTCGTCCACAGTAGATGACCCCCGCAGCACCGTGCCATCAGCGGGTATCTTGTCACCAGGAACGAGCTTAACAATATCTCCAACCTGGACGAGCTCCGTGGCAACCCTCTTCTCCTGGGTACAAGCCGGTGCGTCGGTGTAGATGGTGGCCATACTTGGTGCTAGAGCCATAAGGTCCGTGAGAGCGGCGCTGGTCTTACCTTTGGCACGGTTCTCTAAGTACCGCCCCAGCGAGACGAAGAATATCAGCATGGTACTTGTGTCGAAGAATACGAATGGGCGGAAATCCGGCGCGGTGTTGAAGAATCCAGCGATAAGGACAAAGACAGAGTAGAAATATGCCGCAGAGGTGCCGATCATGATAAGGACGTCCATCGTCGCCGAACCATGTTTAAGAGACTTGTACGCATTCCTGTAGAATTTACCACCGACCCAGAATTGGGCTGGAGTCGTCAGGACGAAGATGAGCACATCCGATACAAACAGGGCCCGTCCTTCGAATACGCGTGCGTGCATAAGGGGGTCCAAGAAATGGATGCGCATGGCAATCATTGATAGGAAGAATACTGGGGCAGCGAAAACGGCGCTCCAAACGAGCCTCGATCTCCATTCCATGACTTCCTTCGCTCGTGTGAGTGACTGGATCTGAGTGGCATCATTCTCGTCTGAAAGCATCGCATCGTACCCCATGTCCCCAATTCGCTCGACTATCTCCCTCGGCCCGATCAGCGCACGGTCAAAGGTGACCTGGGCGGTAGCAAGCTCTAAAGAGACGGAGACCGACGAAACCCCGGGAACAGCGGACAGTGTGTTCTCGACGGTCGATGCACATGGGGGGCAGGTCATGCCATATACACGGAGGGTGATGGTGTCGGAGCGGGCGGGCGGTATGAGTGTAGCATCGAAGCCAATATCAGAGATTTCGTTGATGATCTTGTCGGCGTCCCATACGGACGGATCGTATTCGACGACACCTCGTTCAGCGAGCAGGGCCACCTTGACTGACCGAATCCCAGGCTGTTGTCGAAGCATTCCTTCTATCGACTGCATGCCCGTCGGTCACCGCAAATATGGCGCATGGAAGCACGCTCACCTCGACACATGCCCCACACGTCATCCCTTCGATCCGTAATTCACATTTGCCCTCTCCGGTCGGTGTATCTGGTAGCAGTCTCTCGGTGGAGTCAACGTCGTCCTGCAGTTCTACTGCCTGGCCTGGCGACGAAGGCCAAATGCTGGCGAGTAGACTGGACATGTAGCTGCGGTGGTAGTTGCGGTGAAAGCCCGATTACTGATGCGAGTTGAAAGTTCGTCCCTTGTGGGTATAGGATTACAAATGGTGATCTAGCCGAGTATTTCGCTTGCTTGGGAATTATTAAGTTCAGACAGAGGGATGTGGGCTACTTTGTGAGCGACCTGCGCAGAAAGTGGGAGAAAATGAAACCGAGATGGAGGCGAAGAATAACCTTGCTGGCCAACGCGAATCAGGTGAATTGTAACCATTCTCATTGTCCGTGGAGATGTTCGCACGGTTTTCCGAACAATGATGGAATGAAACATGGAATTACTGACCGTGAGACTCTGAGCTCTGTGATTGTGAGAAAGAATATCTACTGATGTTGTTGCAACCTTCCAAAGTCATGCAGTCAATTCTTAGAAACTACATCCGCCGACATGCCACGGCAGCGACGCGCCAAAATTCTTCAGTGAACGCGTCTGAGATATCCTTCTTCTCGAAGTTGTCTTCACAGTGGTGGGACGAGCATGGCGAATTCGCATTCCTACACAGAATGAATCCCATACGGATGCAGTTCATACATGAGAAGGTTCGGGAGATGGATTGGGAGGACGGAGCGACCAGTGAGGAGAAGATATCGAGAAGAAGTGCGCTGGACGGCTTGAAGGTGCTAGACATCGGTTGTGGTGGTGGGCTGCTTTCGGAGGTTATTTCCCTCTATTCTCAATCGTGGCCGTCCGTAACTCATGGATGTAACCCAGAGCCTAGCGCGTCAAGGGGCGCGCACCCTCGGTATCGACGCATCAGAAGCTAATATAGCGATTGCAACCTTGCACTCCCAAGCCGATCCCAACTTTCGTGTTTCATCTGCCTCACCTTCGCCATCCAACTTATCATACCGACAAATTTCGGCGGAATCGCTGCTGGCTGAGTCGGGCCCTGAGCAGTACGATGTTGTTTGCTCGATGGAGGTACTCGAGCATGTCGACAACCCGGCGGACTTCCTGAATTCGTGTGCCCAGCTAGTCAAGGTATGCCTCTCGTATGCAAGTGCCTGTGATGCGAATTAACGTGTCTGGTAGCCTGGGGGACATCTATTCCTCTCCACAATCGCCCGCACCCCTCTTGCTTACTTCCTCACTATCTTCACCGCCGAAACCCTCCTCCGTAAGGTCACTCCCGGCACGCACACATACTCCAAGTTTGTCAACCCGGGAGAGTTGGTAGAATATTTTCAAAACTACCCTACATCTCTCACCTCAAAAGCAACGACGTCCCGACCATGGATCACCCCTTCGAGCTCGGTTTCTGACCTACGCAGGACCGAGGCGGAAGTACGGGGCATGATCTACGCCCCTCTCCGGGCTAAGTGGCACCTCGCGTCACGTACCGCGTCTCTTTGGGGTGGCGATCTTGTAAATGGGTGTAATTATTTGTTCTGGGTCAGAAAGCCCAATGTTAGTCCATCACAATGATACCGGCACGGCCTATAGTATCCTTGCCATTTATTATAATATACCTTGCCACCAAGCATCCGATATAGAGAATAGAGGCTGAAATCGCATTACTCCCAAAACTGTCTATAGGATGCATGAACTACAGGATGAAATAACTAGACATTGGGGACTGAATACAATAATGCCCGCAATAGTGATACGCATGAAGGGCCCAAAGTTACACAATGATTAACAGTAAAGAGTTCATGAACGTAGAGAGATCGAGAGGAAGAGAAAAGGAGAAAGCAAAATATCGAGTGGAGAAGAGGGTAGCGGGTAGAGAAAAATAAGGACCAAAAGGAAGGGCTTAAAGTGGGAGGCATCAAAAGAATGAGAGGTGTCGTCGACGTTCTGAAAGACAAGATAGCAAAGATAGTACAGAGGATATAATTCCAAAGAAAGAGCGATGTGATATGATATATGAGAAAAAGAGGGAGGAATGCAAGCGGGGCACGGTGCAAGGGTGGAAAAGACGTGAGCAGACAGGAAATTTGAGAAGCAAGGGCATTGATAATCTATTTTCATTCGCGAGCGACCCAATCAGTACTTCGAGAGACCAGCTCAATCGAATTATCTGTTGACCAGAACAGGCGTTCTGTGGCGCTACGGCCTGTCCAGCTCTTCTGGTCGCGTAGAATCATAGCCTGTGCAATAATAAATTAGTACACAGATATGCACGAATCTAGGCATATCACGCACCTGTTGAGCACCGAAGTTCCTTTGATCATGAGCGAACAGTTCAACATTATCCTCCAGCGCCTCAGTAAGAATCTGGAGATCCTGGAGAATGGCCTGCATCGCCCGAACAGAAGAGAGAGTGAGGATCTCTTTGCGGTTCCTGGTAGTCCCGTTGCCGTTGCTATTCGGCGGTGGCAGCGATCTTGATATTGTCTGGAGGACAGTGTACAAAATCCTCCTTGTCTCGCCCATGATCTTCTGCGCCTGCGAGTAGTTCTTCCTTGAAACCAGCACAAGTGCACGGGTGATCATGTCTGAGGCCAGGAGTTCCATTCGCCGGCGGACAATGACTGGATCGGATATCGTGGATGGTGGCTTTGGCGATGAAGACATGGTCATAGGAAGGAGTGTGATGGTGAGCAGCACCGGGTGCGCCAGTCTAGAGACATGCTTGCTCGCTTGAGGGTCAAAGAACGATCCGTCCACTTCCACAACAGGAACCTCGTCGATCATCCTATCCATCATCCCGTCCGCAAAGTCCGGCGAGTCATCAATGCTCAACGCATCCAACCCCATGCTCCGCACGAATTGGTCTGTGGCGTTCAGCGCGCGCCCTTGGTTGCCCCTGCCCTGGTTCATCATCCTATGCATATCGGTGTTATCCAATTCCAGCTCGATAAGCATCTCCTTCCGTTCGCCATACCGCAGCTCGCCGACATCGACGTCTACGTTCTGACCATCGGATGATAGGATGGACGAAGGCCCACCCGAGACTTTGCGGATCCGGAAACGGTGCCCATCCACGATCTTCATGTGGAGCTTCATGTTAAGCAAACCGATAGACATCATCCCACCGACGCATCCAGCAATGCAGTCCCTGAGGTCGTACCAGTCCTTGACGAACGTGTACGTTCCCGAAGTGTGGTTGGACATCAACCACAGGGATGCAGGGTCGTGTGATCGCCCATAGCCAAACGAGTGTATAGGGACATTCGCTGCTTCCGCTCGTGCAAGCACGAGATCCATCTGTGCCCTTCTCGTGCTATCAGCAGCGTCGCTAACCAACATCATCCCAGAGATTGGGTTGCGCGCCTTCCGTTGCAACACCACGTCCAGACCTAACCAAGATAACCAAGAAGCACGCAACGAGAGAAAGAATCAGCTCCGCATAAATGTTTGGCGGAAGTACTTAACGCACCATGATTAACCGCGGTAACCACATCGGTCTTCTCGTCCTTCATTCCCTTGACCAAGAATTCATCCACACCTTCCTCCCTCACGCCCCCAATTTCGTCCACAAACTTCTCCAACCGACCGCGACTTGCTTCTTTCCCCACACTCAAGAAAGGAGTCTTTCGAACACGCCCACCGATACCGACTTCGAAGGTAACGAAGCTCAGGCGATCTCGGGCGCCCGCGGAGGCGAGCATGAAGTCCAGCGTTGCTTTGATGACACGAATCTTTAGTTGGGCGGTAGAAGGAACAGAAGTCGGCGGGGGAAGAGAGATAACGAGAATAAGATCCATGGGCGGATGAGGAAGAGGGGTAAGCGAGTTCGATGGGCCCGAAGACATGTAAGGCGTGACGAGGCCCGTTGGAGAATCATAGTTGGAGAGTTCGTCGTCCTCGCCAAGAGTGGAGAGTTTATGCTGCAGCTGGCCTCTTGATCCTTCCCGTGATATCCCACCACCGTTGCCATTGCCATTACCACCCATTGAAGCATTCGACGTCGAACTCGACATCGTAGACCTCGAGCTTCCATTTAATAGGCTGTCCACTGTGCTCACGCTTGTCCCTGTGCTCCCGCTCAACATCCTCAAGGCCTTCGCGTTGCTCCCAGGCGGTATCGCTCCTCCAAACTCTTCCATTCCCATCCCCATACTACCCGCGCCGCCCTCCAGCTCCCTTCGCTCACCCTCCTCTCTCTTCTCCTTCTCCGCCTGTTGTTGTATCCAAGCAGGATTCTGCTGCTGGAACATCGCTACCAACCCTTGAATGGTCGCCCTCCACGACTCCATCGATCCCCTATCCTTGAAAATCAAAATGAACGAGGCTAACTCATCTTCCATATCAATGGTCAGGCTCATCTCCCCAGCGGCACTAGTCGCAGTCACATTCTTGATGTGCCTGACATATATCCTTCCTTTCAGACGGAGGACGCCTTTGGAGGAATGGCTGGCGGATGTAACTGAAGAAGAGTCAGTCAGGCCAGAGGCGTTGGAGAGGAGACGGCCGAGAGAGCGCTTTTTCTCTTCGACGACGCATATAATGGCTTCTTTGAAAAGATAGACATAAAACTCGCGAACGAGCGAGTCTCGTCGGACAGAGAGGAGGTCGTACATCTGGAGCGGGCCCAGGTCAGATAGTGGGTGTCCTTTCCAGTCTATGATTCGGTTGCGGAGGTCTTCTGTGATGGCATTGAACGGTGAGTCTTGATCTTCTACCAGACGAAGAGAAGGTGAGTATGGCGCTGGTTCGGGGCTGAGAGGCTGCTGCTCCGGTGGACCTGGGGGACGAGTATTGTATGACTCAGATTGGAATCCTTGCTGACGAGGTTGCCGCTGTTGGGGAGGAGCAGGGAATGATTGTTGCATCTGGAGTTGAGGGGAGCGCACTCGTAACGATTGCTGATCTAGTGTAGGACTCGAATGGCCCGAGTTGTGGGCATCGAGCCGTCCGAGGGCATTCGCACTTCCTCCCCTGCTACCACTCCCACTGCCAAAGCTATCAGACATGACAGGACCGGGAACATTCCCAGTTGCCCGTTTCCCTGGCAGCTCGATGACCACGATACACGTCAACGGCTGGCTGACGTCGTTCGTGCGTGTGAGGGAGGAGAACTCGGAGCGGACTTGTATGGAGGGTGCGACGACGTATTGGGGTTGTTGAGATTGTTCGCCACTTTTGATGGAAGGAGTGTGTTCGATAGCGTCGTCTTCGTTGGGGTCGTATGGGCGTGGGGTAGCGGACTGGCCTCGGCGCCCACCGGGATTGTCGCGCCCCGGGTACAGTGTCGACGAACCGCTACGATCTCCAACACCGGTCAGGGCAGCGAGTTCTAAGCATGTTCAATATGTGGACAATGGGAAGAAGACGAGGTGAAGACGCACTGTTCGATTTTCCCCCATCCCCATCACCAACTTTCATGGGGCGTCTGCAGACGCCGCATACCCCCAGGTTCGTTTTTCGGGGGACCGCAGAACGGGATTGATTTGGTGGAGGGCCGTAGACGGCAGTGAAGCAGGCCTGCAAAGAACGGCACAGCGTCAATCATGAGGGCTGATCGTCCCCGAAGAGGAAGCATTTGGTTAATATCCGTACCTCGTGTAGAGCGTGTCCGCACTCCGGGACAATATGAGGTTTCTCGCCTGGTAATCTAAAACTAAAGCTGAGAGGTTCGAGGCAGACTGGGCATTCCTCCTCGTCTTCTGCATTATCGTGGTTCGACACCACTGGTAGGGGTGCTGGGCTCATGGTCCCGTAAGGATGTAGAGTGGGTGTGGCTGATTGATTCGCGAGGTTGTCGCTGGAAGATGTGGACGCAGAGTAGCCCGAACGGATTGATGGGGTGCGGCTGGAGTCTTGATGCTGTTTGCGGTGGAACACCGATTGGAAAGCCTTTGCTGTCGAGCTCTTCCCTGGGCTGAAGTCGAGCTGCTGCGGTGGTTTGGGGGCCAAACGTGGCGCAGTGTATGTAGGAGTGAGTGGAGGAGTGAGAGAATGATCTGTCTCGCGGTGATTCTGAATTCTCGAAATCCAGGACGTTGATGATCCAGCTGATCTCATGGAAGTCAAAATGTCAAACGGACCCTTATCTTAAAAAAGGAGTGGAAATGGCGGCGCTGTGGCAGAGAGGGAGCTGTCGCTTGTCGTCGTCGCCGCCGTCGCTGTCGGGGCCGGTGTCGGTGTCGGTCGTGGTGGTGGTCGCTGGTCAAGAAGGGTCTCGAGCCAGATGGTGACCGACCCAAATTTTGCCCTGCGCCTAGTCTGGGAACAATGGCCCATGCACCGCTCTGCCATTTCACTTACTACCAACTTTCATTGACAAACTCGCATCCAAACAAACCGCATCAAGGGATGCCTCTCTGGAGAACTCCATGTGCATCAGAGTCCGTATCTCAATTCAACACTCTTCTCTACCCACACCGTATCATCCTTTTAGCCAAAATACCACTCTTGCGACCGTCGTGGACGACAATGCTCCATAATGAGCTCTCAGACCACCCGAACCGGATTACTGGCTTATTAGACTGGCCAGCGACTCGCCAGCTGTCCACGCTGGATCGCGCATCGGCTGCTAGTGGACACACGAACACGGGCTCGGAGAACTTGGAGGGTTTTGCCTTGATGGTTGATGTTGATGCCGATGGAACACTCGCGATGGCCCGTCATCTGTTGCACGGGGACGTCTGTATACAGCGGTATGTTTTATGTTTTAGGCATGATTCTGCTTCTTAGTGCTGATTTCAGCTTGAAAAGGCCCGTGTGCTCGTTTGCGGGATCCCATGGCAAGTCACAACGTTGACCGTATCTTGCGTATGGCACTAGTACACGTCGAGATCACCATGGACGCCACACCTGATAAGATAGACGGACGTGCTGATCGCATCTACAGCATTCCAATTTATCTCATTGTTCTCCCACTACCCCACGTCGAGTCACCCAGAACAGCATCGTAGGAGCTCATAATACCCGCCACCGCCCCGAGACACCTAGTGCATCACTACCCATCACCACCTATCACCACTCATCAATGCATCACCACAGATCACCACTCATGAACAGTCGTAGCGCGTTTCGACCAGACAACGCCAGGATCCAGCCTCAATTTTGTCGTTTTCAATTCCGCTCAAGACTCTTCGGGCTACTACTGAAAATGAAATCATCATTTTCATTTTCGTTCATTGAATCGAAATCGATCATCAATTGTCGGAAGGTACAAGGAGAGAGAGAAAGGAGGTACGATCGACTTTTGGTCTTCGCGGAGGAACGACGAGGCCAGAAAAGGACAGAAAACAGTCGGGGTCGTCGATCAGATGCAGGGACTCCTAAGGACTGCAGGAGATACAGGGGACTACCACTTATCGTGTGCCTGTAGGGTTACGGGATTGTACGGAGGGTATTGATACCAATCGACGTATCTGATAGCTTGTGCCTGGCTTCAACACGACACGAGCATGCAAGAAGATGGACAATGCCGTAGTACATACGGCAACAGACCACACGAAACCGCGATCTCTGTCCAGAGGGAATACCGGTTTATCAGGGGCGCCCCTAGCCCCTAGTAGAGTTAGGATTGAAAGGACTACCGCTCTCGTTGTTGCAACAACGTTGTGCCTATGAAACCCGAATACGACCTCAGTGCGCCCTCATAGCTTGGTTAAAATACGGCTCTGTACACCGAAGTTTTAGCGCGGGTTGCCAATAACCAAGAACATAACCCGATTCAGTAATTTTCTACCATCCCATCCCCTTTTCGTCAAACTGATGCCAGGAATTTGAGCCTGCCGTTTGCACTATTGTCAATATCCACCTTGCTCAACCAGATGAAGACCCGGAGGCACTGTTGCAACCACCGTGGAAGGCGAGCCATCATCCACATCGATTATATGTTCTATAAGATATCCTTGATTAACGTGCAGCGCAGCTGAAATGAATGGGATGTAGCTCTGGCCTCAACTTTGAAAGTGATCTCTGTCGTGAGTTATATGATCGTTCCCAGATATACTCTCCGAACTAGATGAACGTAGATCGGGCTGTAGCGCTTCATGCGTTGGCCTTCCCCGTGTCCGGAAAGCCAGTTGGTACATGAACGTCTCCAGATGTATTCATAGAAACCACCATGCCTCAGCATGCCTCGTTAATCCGACAATCAGGTTTGGCGCCGGCACAGCGACAGATCCGTACGATCGGACATCATGATCGAATTTTGAATTCAAGCAACGTTCGTCCTAACTACTACATACACCCATTTCACATTTGTTGAGATTTATGCATGTTCTGCTAGACGTTCAATACTGAAGAATGTTTAGGCTAAACTAGACGGTTAGCCCATCGTCTGTCATCTGTGGGGGAATGCATTCACCATCTTGGAGGCGCCAGCACTGGTTACGTCCAGCGGCCCACTTGCCCCAGAGCGTCACCGGAGTACCAGGAGTTGGGTTGCCGTGATCAGAGAGATCCATGTTGTATTTAGTGCCAGGGACCCAGAGCCTGCATCCAATGTAATACGTTAGCCGAGTTCACCAGTGAGTATCCAAGGACTCAGTGGAGTCGAACGCACCTCCAGCTCTCGTCGTCCTGGGTGACGTGCCATTCGAAGGGGTGGTCGACAACCACAACAGGGGTATTTTCACCGGGTTCCCCTTCGATTCCGAGGTATTGCCCAGTAGCTACGTTCTTGAAGGTGAAGTTCTCCCCTTGCTGTTCTGCGTGCCACTGCTCACGGACATTCGACATGAGAATCTTCTATGGCAGTAAGAGCAAGAGGACTAACCTTCTGGTTGTCTCCATTGTGGTTCTCGTATCCAATGACTGCGCAGATCGTTCATGTGAGCATTGTGGGCATTGGACACACAGACGTAGACGTAGACGCGAGGGGGCTGGGGTAGTGTACTCACTGGACTTGTTGTCGCCACCGCTGAGGTCGGCGACTGTGCCAGCCTTCTCGTTGACGAAGATGTATGTGGATCCGGAGTTGACCATTGTAGTAGATGTGTGTGGGTGCGAGTGAGTGAAGCACAAGGTGCGACGATCTGCCATTTATATACGGATTGGGCGGTCCCCAATTGACCAAAAGGACGAGGCCCTCGGACGTCATACCCCGTCAGTCATGGAGTGGCTGCACCCTGTTCACCTGTCAGATGGATCGATATCGATGGCTTGCATAGCCTGTTGCATAGCTTGAGGTAAAGTCCTCCTGGAGGCCTTGTACACAGAGCCTTGTCTTCATTTGTAGCAACGAGAGTCGTCACCTATAAGTGCAGCGGCCAGCGGCCAAGACGGTACCAATTCTCTAGAGAAGGTAGTCTTGAACCATATGTGGCTGAGCTTGTTACGGATCGATCCAGTTGAGCCAGAGTTGCACCCTGTCTGGATCATGGGAGACCCAGATGTCCCCCAATTCGCTTCGCTTAGTGGCTATGGTCCCCTCGTTCACATGCTTCACGAACGAAGCTGGTCAATCGACGTCCTGCCGCAGCATATCGGACAGCCAAGGGAACGAACAAGTACAATGCGTTGATTGATATAGCCTACAATATTGCAATCCATCAGTATCAGTACAAATGCGGTGGTAGGAAAGTCTATGAAGATGGCATAGTATACATCGTGTGCGTCCGTCCATCACGATACGAAGTCCCAAGAGAATAAAGATAATGAATGGCCGATGGGGAATGGCGTGATCGATGAATGGCTACAAGACACTAGGAAGCGAGTTCGGGTCGCCGCTGACTTTCACGCCGTCCATGGGTTGCGACCATTTGTCTAAAACAAGATGCCGATTAGCGCAGTACTCAAAGATGATGCATATGGATAAGGAAGCACCTGGACAGGGCAGGAAGTACCGTTCTAGTGCGTTGACAAAGCGTTCCTGATATTCGGCTGGGGGGATGACAGTGACCTCTTTGCCCGAATTGAGACCTTGCTTTGCTTTGTACTCCAGCGTCTTCGCGAAGGTGTAACTTCCTGTGAGAGCGTCAAGACCAAGCACGACATGACAGTGACGGAGGAACCGACCAATTGTGTCCACGAGACCACACGCGATCTGCTTGTTCTCTTCATCAACCCCCAAGAGAAGCCTTTGCAGCCCAGTTATCGCCTTGTCCTCCCACAGTAGTCAAGTCAGACTCACGAGTAGTCCATGATGTTACTCTTGGCCAAGAACTCGGCATCATTGCGTATCGCTTCCCTCAGTATCGCCTTGGAGTGTGGTTGTACAAGAGTCAACGTGCGTTGCTGGCCTGCAAACGTAACGTCATCAATACCTTGACAAGTAACCAGGTTGGTGACCGTACCTTCGATCCATTCTCCGTCAAACAACGTCTTAGAGTGATGGGTGCCATCATCCCCAGGCTTTATCTTCCGACCTTGAATGCCTTTCAGATCGAAGGTCTTCACAATTTTGTGCGAATAGAAGAGGTTCTCCATAACAAGAAGATCGGCCCTAGCTTGCACAGTACCCGTTTCAAGGTTGCGTATTTCAATGGTGTAGAAGCCGAGCAATTTCGCGAGCACAGTGGCCCTTTTCGCCGTTGTGTCCATGTATCGGAAATACGATGGGGCGAGTTCAAGCAAGACTTGGCTATGACATAATATGCGTAAGAATCGACTTATCTCACCAGGCAGTCAGAAAATAAGAAGATACTCACAGGTCAGCGACATTCCACGCGTTCACCAAGGTCTTGATGATCAGTCTATCGTCCGACGTCTTCCAGAAGTTGGCGCGACTTTTCCCGCCTTCCGCGGCCCAATTCGCGCTCCTCGACAAACTATGCAGAAACCAATCCTCAATCCCACACCTTCTCCTCAGCAGATCGAACTGCTTCGCATAGTATGCCGTACAACTGAACTTCAGGCGCTTCCCCACAGTCCAGTCATACTTAATATGAGGCTTGTCGTCAATGTAGATCCCGTCGGTGGAAAGCAGACCGTGAGGCCCTTTTGACGGGAGGGTGGGCTTCTCTGGTTCGACTTGTGTTGAGATTAGTCGCATTGCGTAGCCGAGACCGCTCGAGAAGGCGCTGCTGAGTGATAAAGTCGAGTGCGTCGATGGGATGGGGGATGCGCCACTGGCAGTAGCACCATGTCCGGCATCTAGGTGACCATCCTCGAGTTCCTTTGGTGGCACCTCAGGCGGCGGCGCAGACTCCGCGGGACTGCTCCTCTCCTTCCCAATCGTAGCATCACTTTTCGTCGATACTGAGAGCGTCGACCCCGATTTACCCCGACGAATATACCCCTCCAACGACCCCAAAGCCCCAGACATCGCAGAGCCAGGCCTCGATACCTCCGCCGACTCAATTTCCTGCAGAATCCGCCCCGCGCTTTCCGCGTTCTCTGGCAGACAACTCACTATCCCATCCGCAGCTTCCATGCTAACTTGAACATCCGGCTTAGCCCACGCAGACGGCGGAGCCCCATTCGCAGACTTCGACCCCGCCGACCCTTGCCCCGCGGATGGAACGAACCGAGACGGCGACAACGTCGAAGGTCCATCTACAGCTGCCCGCTGTCGCAGCACCTCTCGAATAGACAGCAAATACGTCGCATCTTTGGGATGTTCCTTTCTGCTTATCACAGAGGAGAACGACTCTGGTTCGTACCAAACGACGTCTTCCTGATCAGGGTCGGGTTGGCTCTGTGTCGAGGATGTGAAGAACCGGAATCCTCGAGAAGGGGAGAAGAACGAGGTACCCGTACTGGTGGTGGTACTGGGAGAAGTTGAGGCTGGAGAGCTTGGTTGAGCTCGCGCGGAGCGTGGTAAAGCCATGCTGGCCAGTTCGTGTTGATAGTCAACGGTTCTGCAGAGATGAATACAATGAGCATCCGAATGAGAGGGATTCCAATGAAACAAGCTTACCCCAAAGTAAACGCAATGATACTCCCCCAGTCGTTTTCTCTTACGACGACATTACTCCCGGGTACAGCATGGCACCCTTTCGCCCACCACTCCGGTTCGACACATAGCACAGTATTCCCAACTGCCTCTGCGACGTCCGCAGGGAGATGCTTCTGCTGCCATGCCGCCAATCGCTTACTAGCGCCCATAGACGCGCACAGAAACGACCGCCTCACATCATTGAGCGATGAGAGCGGTGATTTGGATAATTGATAGTAAAGGGACTGTTCAATCCTTTGGAACGTGTGGCGCAGCCTCGAAAGTAACTCTGCGGGATCAGCAGAGGGAGCAGGGGCGGGAGCAGGGGCGGGAGTAGCATTGGTTGTAGTCGCCGAAACTGTCTGAGTGGACGTTGAGGAGTTGGATGAAATAGAGTGAGCGTGATGATGGACAAAATAATCGTTACTAGAGGATTGGGGGAATGACAAGGGTGTGAGTGAGATGGGTAACCCAGTTATAGTCGCTTTCGTCGGCGTTGCGACGTCCATATCGTCAATATCATCATCAAAGGGATCGTCAGAAGAGGGCAGCCTAGGCAGTGACTTGCGGAACGCATTTGGATCTTCCCCGTTGAATACCCCCTCCTAACGTAAACAATTAAGACAGTTGAATATCCATCCTCACTTATTGATAGATAATGTGATAGGCCGCGCACCAACTTATCAATATGATCCGCCACTCCTTCCCACCACGTCTTGATCTCGCGTCTCAGCACGCGTTTCTCCGCCTCCGTAGACCTCTCTTCCACTTCCGAAATCGTACTTACCATGCTCGTGCTCGTTCTCGTCCCGGTTGTCGGACTCTCCTTGGATGCTTTTTCGCCGTACATGCGGAGTATCTGCAGCCGCGGGACTTTGAGCTCAAATATCTCATCTATGGCAGTCAGAGAGAAGGAGACGGTCCCGGAACCTCGGCGGAAATGGCGGAGGATACTGAGGGAGGGTCTATTAGATGGAGGAGAGGTAGTACTTTTGGGAGACGATGGAGAAGAAGGAGAAGAGGGGGATGGGGAAGGAGATGTGTGGTCACAGAGGGTGGGATGCAGTCTATGTATTTCTGGTGAATAGACCAGTAGCTCAATGAATTTCGCAAATGAGAACAAGCTAGCGCCAGTATACCATCAACAATCGGCAGCTGACAGAGAACGCAAACTTACTAGGTGCCATCCGACATGATCGTCTGCTTCGTTTGCGCGCCACAAACGTCACAACTCTGCCACATCTCGATGTCATCCTCTCTCCACGGCGCCTCCTCCTCTGCCTGCTGCACTTTCACTGCAATGCACACCCCACCGTGTATGAACCGCATCTCATGCTCGCCACGTTTGAGCTTACACTGCGAACTCTCCGAGCAGTGCAGCCCAGAGCAAGATACCCATTCTGTGATCACCTCTCCAAGGCATTTGTCTAGCGATTGGTCCCGCGAGTAATACCTATATGATACCCAGCGGGGTTGCCCGCAAGCAATGAGAGACGGCCTGGCGTCCGGAATGACTAGGGAGGCACGAGAAGGCGACGTGGATTCAGATGACGACGGAGTTGTTGATTCGCTAGACGGGACGTAGAGGGAGTAAAGGGCACTGATTCCTTGGTGCCTCACAAATCCAGATGTCCCACTCATCCCCTTCCCGCGCGACTCCTTCCCGTCCCATCCCAGAATACTACTCAGCCCCGTCCTTTCGTCTCCCTTCAGTTTCCTCTCCGGATACTGCTTCTCCTTCTCCGCAAGGCCCACGATTAGAGTCGGCGGCTTTACGACTACACCTGTAGACGTAGAGTACAACTCTTTGCATTGCTCGATATTGTGTACTAAAGTTGCGAAAGGGAGCTCAGGGCCAGGCTTAGGGGATGTTGGCTTGAGAAATGAAGGGCGCACATCGTGGACGAAAGAAAATCGACGTGATGGAGTGCTCGACGTGTCCACGGAGGCTATCGGGCTGTCCTCTACTGTGGGAGGCCGGCTGAGGTCGAAAGATGTGCCGCGACTGGACACGGAAGTCGAGCTATTCGAACGGTAAAGACCCGCCTTCTTAGATAAGTACGATAAAATGCCGCCAGGTGTGGGCAAAAACGAGTTCCGTTGCTGGCGAGCTCTAGTGTCCTCTTGATGTGCTGTTTGGTGGGATTGGAACGACCGGTGTGTAGCGGCAACACGCGGCTTGGGAAAATGGAGTTGGACATGCGAAGAGGAGAGGAAGTGTTGTTCGAGAACCAGTGAGAGGTGCACATATGTGGCGACACGGAGGGCTTTTGACAGGAGAGCGTGTTGTGTAGACGAAGCCACGCCGACAAAAGAGAAGGTGCCGCCGACGAGACGTGTTGGTCCCTCGTCTGGGGATATGATACCTAGAAATTTGAATCAACTTGAAGGATGCCGAGAATGTATCGAAGCACATACTATCCCATCCGTCTAGACCCAACAAAATCGTTGACTGGCCTTCGTCTGGCAACGTAAACACCCCATTAGAGAATTTGCAGCTTGCAGAAGCCGGTAGGACGACACCAGCAGTTCTCGAGATAGCTAGCCTACTCCCCAGCGGTGCAACGCACAACAGAAGATGTTTAGCGACAGACTTGGGTGCGGGAGTATGGGACTGCGCAACCAGGTCCTTTACTTGGTTGAGTGTCAACTTCGAAGGACTCCCGCTGGAAGGTATGTCAGGGGAGCCCGTCTTCTGACTTGCCGACTTCTTTGGGTGCTTCAAGGCCTCCTGCGCGTCTTGCGCGAGGGCCTTCTGCTGCGCGACCCGTTTATGCGCCAACAGCTCTCTACCTTGCTTGATACCTCCCAGCCAACCACCACGAGTCATACTGGCGCTGAGCTCATCCAGAGCTTCTTCAATGCATTGTGCCCAGGTTTCCTTCGCGTTCTCTGAGATGGAGTCACTGGCGTCTTCTCGAAGGACTTGCCGTATGAAACGTAAACGGTGCCTACGAGCTTCAATCGTCAGCACCGTTGGCAACGGACGTGCTGTAGGGATGGCAGGCAACGGCTTGTCGTTGGGCATTGATGTCCGCGCGACGCTGCATGAGCTCGTTGTGGGCACGGACCAACCTTTGGCGACAAGCGTCATATACAGCCGTGAGAATATCATACCATAAACAGGAGGAAGAGGATCCATACGAGCGCTTATTGGACCTAATAAGGGAATTTTAGCTGCGCATCCAGAAAAGGAAGACTACCGGCCAGGTGACCATGTCACATTTGCCTTCGAACCGCGAATCAAAGGCCAGCGTTTATCAGTGACGGTTGAACGCGACTCACTGCGGTGTTCGACGATACCATTCACATTGCCTGCTGTATGTAGCGTGTTCTTGTTGCAGCTCAAGGGCACGACTACGCCCCAAGGTGCGAAACACCAGGGCCCCAAACCCAATCCTTTACGTCCACCAGACAACTAGCCAACCGAGCCTTTGGAACCTCGTCTAGAGCCTGGTTATTATTAAAGCCGAAAACATGGACCAAGAGTTCGACTTCCCCTTCGACGCGGATGTTTTCGAAGACCTTGACCTCTACATAGCCTACCAGCTGCAGCAGGAGCTGGACTTGTCGAATATCCACGACTCCCCGCCAGACCTAGAAGACGCTGACTTTGTAGGAGATGAACAACCCCACTGGGTTGATTCGGACTCAGATGGAGGCGATGGAGGCGGCGAAGACAATATCAATCTTGCCAGGTTCGCTTACGACTCAGACGAAGAAGCCAACGAGGACGCAGACCGATTCACTCACGAAGAGGAGGAGGAAGTGGACGACGATGAGAGCGATCAATATGGCCGCCTAACCCCTTACCCCTCCGATGATGATTCTCCATTGACTTTCAGCCCCGACCCATCGGCCAGAAATTCTCCTGAACCACTGGCACGCGGCAGCAAGGCTCATCCCATCTCCTTACCATCCTCCGAGGAGTCCCTCTTGCAAAGTGCAGCCAATCCAGAACTATCTTCAAGTTGCCGAGTTTACCCCTCATTCTCCTGTTCTATATGTTTGGATGATCATCCTGAGGACGATGTTGCACTCATCCCCTCCTGCGAGCACTCTTTCTGCAGAGATTGCTTGCGCTCCTACATCACGAACAAAGTGTCTGAGCATCGGTACCCTGTCTTCTGCCCCGTGTGCATCACAATCGCGGATCAGCAAAGTCCTGGCAGTAAGCAACCCGATCAGCGTAATACATGTTCATTACTGAGATGATCCAATGTGTGTAGTCATCGACGAGACCGTGATAGAAGGTATCTGGATCCCAGAGAAAGAGTACCGTATCTTTGAAGAGATGCAGTTATCCTCTCTGTCTATTCTGCTTCACTGCAGACAGTACGTCACTCCTGATTCCGCCCCTCGGTGTTCTTCTCTTCGTTTGTTGATCAATGACCTCGGTAGATGCGAACAAACGATGAACGTTGCGAGGGATGAATACCAAGAGAACAAAGTTGTCATATGCCCGCTTCCTACATGTACCTATCGGTGGTGCACGGCGTGTCAGCAACCCGTCCCTCTAGGTGGTCCCGACCACGCCTGCGACACCGGTACTTCCACCAACTTGGACAATATGGTCCGCGAGAATGGGTGGAAATTCTGCCCTGGTAAATATCCTATGCTCCCTACATCCGGCTTCATTTACCAACGATTTCTTCAACAGGATGTAGGGCCCCAATTCAGAAAGAATCGGGATGCAACCATATGACGGTCAGTCTCCTCCAGCTTCCTCCCCATCCCCAAATGCTTACCACCGTCTGTCATACTACAGTGTATTACGCCAGGCTGTAACGTGTGAGTGTAGATTGCACAATACTCGTCAGTATCTCAGAGTCGGACTAACTTCGTCATGATGTTTGCAGAAGCTTCTGCTACTCTTGCGGCGATACGATAGTACGCTCGGCGCTGGTTAAGGAGATCTACGCCGCCACAATAAACCATTATGGCGCGAATTGTCGGTTGTTCGAGGACATCCCCGACGTAGATGTACCACCTTGAAACTTTAGTATATCCCAATTGCACACGCACGAGTACACTTGAGTCCCCCTCACATGTGTACACTGTTTCTGATTTGCTGTAGACGATTGCTTTAGCTTTCTCACTTTCATCCTCATCTTGTATTATTTAACTCTGTCCTTCCCGGACAACCCCCGTCCAATATTTAGTACTGCTGTACCTATATCTTCGACGTTACTCAATGTTCACGTGTATCAATACATGCGCCAACTAAAACCAGAATCTATGTAGGATATGTAATTACTCAATAAAAAAGGCCATAGAATTGCGAGGAAAGTCTGATCAATGCGAAGGGACGGAGCCACGTTGAGCCTCGGGAACGGAGCTACGACTCATTGGCCGGATTTTGCCCAAGTCCTCGGCTGCGATGGCATGAGCCTTCCCTGGAGTAGAATCAACTGGATGCAAGATATCCTTGATCGTCTTCGCCAATGGCGTTGGCTCGGCCTCCAACGCTATCTTGAGGAACCAAGATTTGCTCATGTAATTTCTGATTCTGTACGAAGCATCATCAGTCATGCAGGCAAGAACTGGCAACGGGGTGGACGTACCCATCCGGGAGTACGACAACCACGTTTTTGCCTGGTGTCTCCGCAACGTGTTTGCCTTCGTCACCCTTTAACCACTGAAGTGCAGCGCTGAGCGAGCTACCACTGCTGCCGCCAACCAAAAGGCCTTCGTTCCTCATGATCATCTGCACGGCGGGGAAAGAATCTTCGTCCGACGTCTTGATCCACACATCGATATCGTTCGCTTCCCGAGACAACACGTCTGGGATGAAGTCGTAGCCGATGCCTTCGACAACGTAAGCTAAGCCTTCATCTTCGTTGTTAAGCTCCGCTGGGAGGGCTAGGATACTTCCTCTCTGTAGGACACTGAGCTTTGCGTGTCTATTTTACGGAAATTGGGGGGTCGCTTACGGGATCAGCTCCGACTACGACGCAATCTTTGTTATGTGTCTTCTTGATGGCCCGAGAGATACCGGTGATAGTACCGCCAGTGCCGGCACCGGCGACCAGGACATCGACCTTGCCCGAAGAAGGATGCGCTGGGGTTGAGGGGGTGGAGACGACAGCCTCAATTATCTCGGGGCCAGTAGTCAACTCATGCGCCAGGGGGTTGTTCGCCTAATGACGAAGCAAGATAAGATATCGCAAAGGAGGTGAGCAGATATGTGGACTTGCGTTACGGTATTGATCCAAGATGATACCGTAAGGTATTTCCCTTTGAAGTTTTTGGGCCACACCTACGGATCGTTGAGGAATTCAGCCACGAAGCAGCCAGAAAGATCATAGGGGCGGCTACCTATATGGCTCTCTGGCGAGTCCCAGGCAGCTTCTGTAGGGGTACGGATGACTTCGGCACCAAGGGCTCGAAGCGCGGCTTCCTTCTCCTGCAGGACGGCATGAGCAAGGATTTCGACTGAAAAGAAAGTCCCGTACGAGTGACATTTTGTTAGGCATGGTAATAATCACCGAATATCCCTTATCTGTCGTATTCAGTAACTATTCAGGCAACGAATATATCGTCTATTTCACCTTTATGGCACAAGCCATCGCGAGTCCGATACCTTTGAGATATGCATCAGCAAAGCTGCAGAGAAAGCGGGCGTATTCTTACCAGTATTGCCTGATGTCGGTTCTATCACAACGCTCTTCCCAGGTATCAGCTTTCCTTCTGCCTCGGCGGCCTCGACCATCGCTTTGGCGATCCTGTCCTTGACTGAACCTCCGACCGACGTGTATTCGAGCTTTCCCACTATGGACCGAGGTAGTGTTAGCACGGCATTGCCTGCTTTTGGATTCGGATAATGATTGCCATACATAGATTACATTTCAGACCGTTCAACTTTGCGATCTTGTCCAATCGAATCAATGGAGTATGGCCAACGGCGCCAAGAGCGTTATCGAGAATCTGGGGCGACATTGTGCGAGCAGGAGAGGATGGAGGTCGAGAGTAAGCTTGTGCCATCTGGTTGTCCAGTGCGTTGCCTTTTGAGGCGGACGGATCTCGTGTGAATTCGAGGCCGTCGGCATGGATTTGAGCTTGTTTCTTGATCTCATGCATCAACCACGACATCCAAAATTCACAAGTTCCGTTCAGCTGCCAGCTGCAAAATTGGCAGCATGGGAACTCGACATACGACAGAATTCAAAGAAATCGTATTATCCCATTGACTACGCGACGCTAATATTGTGATATACAAAGGGGGCTAATGTTTCAGCATATCGGTATATAAAGGCCAAGGCCTTCCCATCCAAGACTGGAGCTCAGTGTGGTCCTTGTGGTGGTCGTCAGTATTCGGGTGGATAAGGACTCTTGTGGACACTAGTAAGTCATAATGGCATGCAATGGCGTGATTCAGTACTCACGAGCATGGCCCCCGATTCACAGTCAACCAAGCAAATAAGGTACCAGTCTGGTGCGGCGTGAAGGTGTTCACTTCGAACATCGCTGTTGGGTGAGGGCCTAGTGACGCTATGTTAGTGCCTAGGCAGTCGAGCTGAACATATTGTACGGACCGACGGGTTTGTCCCAGAAACGATAAATCCGGAGCTGGGGAAGACGTCAAGACCTCGCTTGGAACGTGGAATTGTCAAGCTCGAACCTCTGGAAACTCCCTCCTTATCCTTTCATGAAGCTCCCTCGCATACTTGGCCTCCGCCGCGACAGTTGGCATGTAATATACTAGATATCTCAGCGTCAACAACTTTCCCAGCGATACCTGCACTTACTGTGGAAATCGAACCCATTGTTCGATGAGTCAATAGGCTTTGGGAACTCGTCGTATGCCGGTGACTTGGGACCAGGAGGGTTGTATAAGGACTTGCCATCAGCATTAAAATCGGTTGGCAGCGGCGCTGCATTCTCATATCCTTGAAGAGGGGAGTCGTATGCCATGTCGACGTCTGTGGCGTTGGTTCCCGCAAACTCACGAGCCCTTGGACTTTTATACTGATTTGAATTAGCAGCGGTGAGTCCAATTATCAATTGCTAAATAATCAGTCCTCTATTTATACAGTTCACCGCATCAGCATGCTTACGTTGCTTACTTTTAAGGCTGCTAAACTCTTGGGAGGTGCGTACTATGTAGCATGGACGCCGCCATGACAAAGGAAGCATGAGGTGGTTCCAAGAGCCACCTGGTATGAAGACCGGCGAGTGCGTTCCAGAACAGATGCGATCATATCGCTCAACAAGCTGGTGCTCGAATTGATACGATCGAACTACTGGCAATGGCGTGAAGGTGGTTGAATCTGAGCTAGTGCGAAGTTTGCAGTGAAGAGGCCTAGGACTGCTACTTATTAGCCAGTGACTCCGAGCCCGGTTGTAAGGATGCACCGGCAAGAGAAGCTTGTGCCGCAACTGTTTCGTATATACATATGGGCATTTCGACACGGTAGACTCTGTCGACGTCGAACTTTATACAATGTAGCTGCCTACAAACTTTATGCTTTATTGCCGCCGATCACATACCCAATTTAGTGCATACGTCGGGTCGACGACGGCATTCGATCATCTTCGAAGTCATTGTCATGAGCGCCATTGGCAGCGTATTTCTCGGCGACGTCCAGCGGCACCGACTCTTTTCTTCTTCCTCCCGATCACCTCCCGCCTCGCCATCGCCCCCACCATCGGCGGTATCCATGAGCAGCATAACCGTGCCCTTGCCAGCTAGCCCGCCATCAACTCAGTCAACCCCCGCTTCCCCTTCGGCTTCACATTCGGCTAAGGAAGCTGAAACATTTGCATCCTTTTCATTGTCCCTTGAGCCACCTGTGGTCGCTCCGACTATTGATCCTGAACTATCATTGGAGTTGCGATTGCGATGGCTTGAAGCTCTGATACTCGGTACGAAGCATGACCACAAAGGCAAAGAGACGGAACCAGCAGGAACCGTGGCGGGTTCAACTCGTACCGAACTAAAGCAGGGCGAAACCCTCGTCCGTGCCGTGGAGGACATACAGAAGAGCCTGAACCTCGCTGTCGAAAACAACGATGGGCTCAAGAAGTTCATGGACCATTGTACGTCGCGTTCATGTTCCCAGTTCTCCCAGTATCCCATTCCTATTGTTCACGTTCTAGATGACCGAAATGCTGCCTTCCTCACACCCTCGTTCGCGCTGTCTGGCATACTCCCCGAAACCCCTTCATATTCTATGATGTCTCCCGAGGAGCTGGAGGCGTTCATCACCGAAATGGAGCCGGAAATACGCGCCGCTGACCACGACATGCGCGAGATCGAGGCTCTAAGCAACAAAGGCGTGCTGAACGCGGGGAAACTCGCTGATCATGAAGCATTGCGCCCAAGGCTAGACGCTGTCATCAAAGCATACGAGGAAGATTTGGAGCGAGCCGCGGCGCTAGAGCATCGGATGGCAAGGCTCATGGAGAGAAATGCTACGCTGGTGAGTAGACCAGAATGCTGGATTGGAATGTTCTTGAAAATTGGGAACTAGGTCGACGCGCTCTCGGAACTGTTTGTTATATGGGACGACGCGATCACCAATGCTGAGGTCAAGGTCGCAAGGCTAGAACAGCTCAAGCAGGAGCGAAAACGTCTAGGGATGGAATAAAGCAGACACCGTTACCGTTTTCCTTACCATATTATACCCGCTACTAAATTGTCAAGCATAGATGTGCTCACTTGTATCATGTAGTCGAATAAGGAAGATAATATCATCCATGGCCAAACCTATCGTAGTTCTGCCCTGGCTAAGGACGCGAAGGAGCCTTTTAAGCTCATTTCAATTTGCCTACTGGCCGATGTGCCCACCACGCAGAAGGGCATTTTCAATCGTAAACGCATATGCAAATCGGACTAGTAGGTACAATTACAATTAGCTCGCGCGCCATGAACCGATACAGATATCGTCAAAATACAGCGATGGGCGGGCAAGATACGACGTGGCGGCGCTGACTTAAGGAGGTACGGCGCGATCAGGCAATTCTTCGAACAAATGACAACGGCTATAATGGCTGCTGATTGCGGGGCCAATGTCAGAGGGACTCGCAGATGCGATGATAGATTCTCCGCAGCGATAGCAGAAGTGCCTTGAAAGACCAGGGCATCAACATGAGGCTTGTCGTATAGTATTAAGGATAACCCTTACATGTTACAGCCTGGGGATGAGCACTGAGCGTCACCACGAAAAGTCAGTCACGATTCAATCAAGAAGCAGAGGGTCACATACTGTCATATGGTTGCAACCCGATTCCTTCTGGATGGGTGTCTTGCATCCTATGGGAGACTATTGGGGAGAGTTTCGAACAAGAAAATGCCAACGCACCAGGGCAATGTTTCCAGCCCCTCGTCGTCATGAGCTGTTCGAGTTCCTTACTTCCATCACACGAATGCCCATCTGTGTTCGTCACAGGCTGCTGACATTGCTTGCACCACATATAGTGGCAGGCAGGCAAGGGGCAATTGAGAACCTTCAACTCCTGAAACTCGTCCCGAGCTACATACAACGAGCTCTTGCACCTGTGGACCGCACTTTGTCAGTACAGCGCTGGAAAGCGATTGAGTTTGCTTACTGGCGACAATGGAGCAGAACTGAGAATGAGGCGAGCGACATCTCTTCCAGGGTTGTATATACTTTCTCCGGGATGCCTATCTCTCGCACCATGTCATCGGTTATAACTTGAACCAAGCATCAGCCCTTGAATGGCCTGACGGAGGAAAATCAGCGCTCATACCTGAGGGCTCGCCGTGCTTGCCTGCCGTGCAGGAAGGGCACATGATGGGGTATCTGTGGTCGTTGACTCGGCTTACAATATGGCCTCGGAGGCACTGCCTGCAAAAAGAATGGTCGCACTTCGGTATCTGAGCGAGGTCGTCCTCTGGGGTTTCCTCGAAACAGATCTCGCATTCAAACGTTGCTTGGACGAGTTGCATGAGGTCTCTCTGTTCCGATATGATGCGTAGGTCTTCTTCCTCAAACTCACGCTGGAGTCTGGCTGCCATCGAAGCATCGCGTAATGCATCGGAGTTGAGTTGCAGGGAAATGCGCTGGGCGATGAATAGGTCCTCTTCTTCCTTTGCTGTCATCGAACTCGGCTTCGCCTGTTTAGCGGTGTCTTGGATGTTTTTACTCTCGGCCCATCGAGAAGATCCTGGTATGGGGGATGGAGGACGATTTCGACGACTTTGCTCACGAGTATTGTGGCGATACTCCGGCCCCGGAGGCCCTATTACATACCTATTGCTATTTGCTTTCTGCTTGTCCTTTCGTGAAGAACTAGAATGGGGCGGTGGGGATGGGTTCCGAGACCAGATGGAAGGGAACCAAGTACCCGTACTCTGGCTACTACTCCTGGTTTCCTGGGACCGCGTCCACCGTTGGGCGTCGGTAAACTCTTGTCGCAGAGCAAGAAGTTCTTCCTGAAGCTGGGCATTTGTTGCAACGAACAGGGAATTTTCTTCCTTCAAAGCCGTGATGCTCTCTTTCAACTCCCTGTTCTCAGTCTTCAACTCGGCGATCTGACCCCGTTCGTTCAAGATTTGGAGGCTGGCTTCGACGAGTGTCTGCGCCATGCTATCTTTGCTCTGTTCTCCCTGTCTGGCTTTGAGCAGCAAACCAGAGAAGTTGCCGAGGAGTTGAGCTTGCCACTGCATGTTGTCGTCGCTCAGCAACTTTCTGTCGACGGACATGAGTTCACTGAGTTGTTCGGCGGTCGCGTCAAGGGAGGTGTTGAATATGAAACCAGCGCCATCGGGATGGCTGGGACGCGGATGGGAGTCGAAGATCACGAACACGTCTTGATGCTGCGTCGCAATCTTCATGCAGGCTACGATCTCTGGTGGTCGTGTTATCACCACAGCAGTGGAGACATGCCTCGCATTTGGATCCTGAAGGTGGCTGAGGAGTAGCATCAGTCGCTGTACTATTTGCCAGTGTCAAGAACCATACCCGAGTAGCCTTCTGAAAGAGCTAATGCTTGGTCTCTCAAAGAATGTGCCAGAGGATTTGAGGCATTGCTGGAATAATGGCACACGGAATATTTCGTCGACTTCCAGGTGGGCGCTCCCAGCCCATTGGCCGCAGATGGACATGATTTCCTTGATTAGAAGGATTAGCACCGAGCGAAGCGGTGTGATGTCGCTGCGTACCTGCGCAGTTTGATGTGAAGCGACTTCGCGAAGCAGGGTTTCCCCTCGAATACCACCCTGTTCCTTGCCCAAGATCACTCGGACGAAGTTCAGTGCAGCAAGCCCGCACGCCGAGACGCCCCCGGACTGGTACTGGCTTGAGCCGCCGTAAGAAACAATGAAATCCTTGGAAGTCAATATGTGTTCTATTATTCCGCCTCCTGTAGGCACGACGTCCATCGGCTCGGGGGTGCCATATCTGCTTGTAGTCTGGCTGTTGGTGCTATCGGAGCTGAGGCTGGGGGATCGGCGAGACATACTCGGTCCCGGCCTACCTAAAGTCATGGTGGAATGAAAGCAGTACGCCCGGAGAGCGTCCTTTGCCCAATCCCTTTATACCTTAAGCTCTCTACTGCGGAGGGCGTCACCTTGCTTTCTATCGATCCTCGTGTTCGATGGGAAGAAGTTTGAATGAACCTCGAGGCCTGCGATATTTCGAGAGCTTCCAGCCCATGAACCAGCCTTGAGGTTCTAAGTTAAAAGCTGTACTGTATTGGAACTTGTGTATATAAAGTTGGGAACAAGGAATGCGCCCATCACGTGGGAGGATGATCGCGTTGTATACCCCTAAAGGCGGAGTAGGGCTGCTCCCCGGATCCGGCCACTTGATTCCGCGCAGAGGCCGGAATCCGCTTCCAGTCAATCAGATGCAGGAAACTGTATAAAGCCGCATCCCAGTCGCTTCAGGTTCTGATGATGCTCCCTATATACCGCTCGACGATCACCACGTCGAGGTTCGCCCGGAGCTCCCTGTTCGTCCGTTCCATGGCCGGCTCAGCGACAACGCCTATCGTCCTCGCCAGTCGCCCCGATGACTGGAAGGCGCGTGCACCCGGTCCCCCATCGACATCTGTCACATTCGCTGCCCAGGACAAGCTGCCAAAGCTTCCCGTCCCTGATCTGAAGCAGACGTTGGTCAAACTCAAGGAGAGCTTGCGGCCTATCGCTTGGAACGACGCTGAATACTCTGCAGTGGAGAAGAAAATCGACGAATTTGAACAGGGCAAAGGCGTCGAATTGCACCAGAGGCTGCTCGCGAAGCATGCAGCGACCAAGCACTGGTTAGAGGACTGGTGGGATGATGGAGGATACCTAGGTTACAGAGATTCGGTGGGGTATATCGCGTCCGCATTCCCGAAAGCGTATACTGAATCTGGGACATCAGGTTGTGGTCAATGTTTCATACTATTGTAAGCTCAGATTTCATCTCAAGCAATTCGTAACTAACTCCAATCTAAGATGGATTTGACCGCCAGCCGGCGCACCTCCCACAAAGTCCTGCAGGCAGGGCAGCCACAATCGCCAGAGCTGCCATGATATTCCGACAGCAACTTAGACGGGGTTTAGTGAAACCAGATGGAACGAAGGAAGGACCGTTCTGCATGGATACATATAGGCAAGTGTGCTGCGTCGTGACTCCACCTAATCTGTCTCATATATATTTAGATGGATGTTTGACTGCTGTCGCGTCCCCGGCCCCCAAGGCCTCGACTGGAGTGTCTCATATGCGAAGCAAGGCGAAGAGGGCGATGATGCGCACATCGTTGTATTTCGTAACAATAGACCGTGGAAGGTTAACGCCACACAAAACGGTCGGATTCTCAGCACAGCAGAGTTTGAAGCGTGAGTGAAAACCTCTGCGCTTCCTTTTGCGTCTCTTAGGCGTCTCAACTTTATTTAGGCAAATAAACCATATTTATGAGAACAGCGCTGGAGATCATCCCGGGGTTGGCGTACTCGCGGCAAACAACCGTGACGTATGGGCGAAGGTTGTTACACAGTTATGCCCCTTTTGATGACCATATACTCACAACAAAAATCTATAGGACTATGTTGAACTCGCCAAATCGCCATACAACTCTAGCATCATCCACACCATCCAATCCGCTGCTTTCACTATTAGCTTAGACTCCTCATCGCCCGCAGACCCCGTTGCACATAGCCGCGATCTATGGCACGGATACCTCTCCCCAGAGGGCGTGCCTATTGGTCTCCGTAATCGTTGGGTAGATAAGCCTTGCGAGTTCATCGTCTTTGACAATGCAGAAGCTGGCATTATGGGGGAGCATTCCGTCATGGATGGCACGCCCACGGTTCGGCTTTGCGACGAGGTACTCGAGATGCTCCACAACCCCGCGTTTGATAACGGTGATGTCCCAACCCCTACTAAGGCTGCCAGCACTCCTCTGGACTGGGAGGTCGCACCCGCGATCATCCAAGCCATCAGCAAGGCGGATGAGGCAGCTCGCGAACTCATCCAGAGCCAGGAACTGACTTTCCATGTCACATCATATGGGAAAGCAGCCATCAAGAAATTCGGGGTCTCCCCAGATTCGTGGGCACAGATGATCATTCAGCTCGCGTACAGACGTCTCATTGGCAACGAACCGCGCAAGGGCGGTACGTACGAAGCTGCTACCACGAGGAAGTTCTACAAGGGTCGGACTGAGGCCATTCGTGTGGTCACCACCGAGTCGGATGCTTGGGTAGCCAGCATGGATGATCCTTCTGTGAACGCTGTGGAGAAGAAGAGGCTCTTTGACATCGCGACCAAGAAGCACATCAGCACCGCCAAATATTGTGGGGCTGGTCAGGGCATTGATAGGCACCTCTTGGGTCTGAAGAAATCGCTGAAGGAAGACGAGGACGCGCCTGCTTTGTTCGAGGATCCAGTATACCAGCGGGCGACTTATTGGGTATTGAGTACTTCAGCTATCTTCTCGAAGCATTTCCCTGTTTATGGGTGGGGAGAGGTCGTCCCGGATGGATTTGGCGTTGCGTATATGACTGGGTTCGATGGTGAGCTTCTGTCCTTTTGTCAGATGATAAAGCAGTAACCAACTTCGGCGTGAATAGACCGTCTACAGTTCACGGTTACATCGAGGAAGGAGATGCCTAATGCGCAGTTCATGGAAGAGATCATGAAGGCGGCCGAAGACCTATTCAATCTGCATGCCAGTGAGGCGCAGAAATCTAGATTGTAGATATGTACGACGGGTTGTGGTGCCCGCATTGGCTTAACATCCGCAATGCACTCATTTTGTATGTCCTTTGCTGAGCCTTGTTGCACGCCATTGCTGGCAAAATGGCAAACGAGTTGGTCTTGGGCCGACGATCGGCGGCCTGTGGCGGCGTACTACCTGCCTGATTTGGACTGCTCTCTATTAAGCGCTCAACTGCGTCCGTCCAATTTTGGCACTGGATCCGCTCCCGTAGAAAACTTCCCACCGTCGATGAGAGGGAACGAGGCTGAAGGATTCTATTTGCGTTTACTTCTCAGAAACGAAATGCTGCTTTCGTCCCACTGCATCTTTCCAACCGTAACTGCGTTCGCGACGCGTCGACTTTCGCGTGGAATTCTGCGGTCGCCATTAACGTTGAGCCAAATTCCAATCGGCTTACGGCTTCAATGCCTACGCATTTCTACAATTGGGTAATCCGTCAGTCATCAATTGCTGCTGAGCTCATTCCAAGCTTAAATTTCTACCCAAGCTGCACACTGTTGCGCGCGGCGACAGACGGCGACATTCGCCGTACATTACTTGGCACATCTAGGCCAGTCCACAACGGGTAGCAGTTGGGCAGCAATTCACCTCAACGACAATGGCCAAATGACCATCGACGATGGCAAGACGACGGGTTGAAGCCCTACTCTACTGATGGGTTGTTTGACCAGCTCATGCGATGGGATGAGCAGGATATCTCATGTCGGTACGACCAGGCGACGTTGCAACTTGTCGCGATCGGCTGGCGACCGGCTGGCCATTGTCCTATTTCGTGTCGCCCAAGCCCCGCCAAGAGCAATCCATTGGAAACGCGTGATTCATACAATGATGGCCCCCGCTCGTGCGAAATTGTTTCAGGGGAGGTCAAACTGATTTTTTGTGTCGTCAACCTGTTGTTTTGAGACAACGACGATATAAAACCATTACTCCCCACCAAGGGCGCACCTTGCTAGCTGCGCTCGCCACACTCATTTGACAATCACCATGAAGCTTCAAGCCTTCTCAGCTTTCTTTACCCTCGCCGTCGTCGCTAATGCACATAACCTCAAGGCTCGCCATGATCGCGTAGTTCACAAACGACAGGCATTGACCTCCTCTTCCTCGGTATCCCACTCCGGCACCACACATTCGACGACTACAACGGCAGCCGCGACGCCTCCTGTGTCGCTTGTTCCCGCTGCTGCTGCCGGGACAGGAGTGCCACCAATCGAGAGCATCTCTTCTGGCATGCCTACGCAGGCCACCCTTCCCGTCTCTGGCACGTTCACCCCCGGTGCTACACCACCAGTGTCTGGTGCACCGGTTCTCCCAACACCATGTATGGATTTACCAAAAAATTGTCGGCTGAATTTACTGATCCGCCATTGTGTAGTCGCCTTCAACCCCGCAGATTGGCCTCCGCAAGACAGAGTTGCCCCAGTCGGTACGTGTAATTGGATCACCTTTTTGCTTGTCGCGCTTACACTTCGTGTAGATTCGTCTGAAGTCGCCGAATGGTTGAAAGAACTGGAAGGCCATAATATCCCTGCCTTAGCACCAACCGTCGACGGCTCCTGTGCAGGTGATCCTGCCGCTGCTGCTGACGCTGCCAACCGTGGATGGTGGACTTGCGGTGGACACACGCGTGCTACCGACGTTCTCGCTTGCCCTGATAAACTGACTTGGGGAGTTAGGTAAGTCTGCCCTGGTACCTGACCTTCAGATTCAAATTAACATCTGTGCGTTAGCTTCGACGATGGACCATCTCCTTACAGTAAGTACCTTGTCTAATTTCATCTCACCGCCTCATATTGATCACATTCTTATGTATTCAGCCCAGTTCGTATATATCCTTCGGGAAAATATCGGACCGTTCTAAATATGTTTGGATTATAGGAAACTCCTCAACTTCTTGTCTGAGAAGGACATCAACGCTACATTCTTCGTCGTCGGGTCGCGTGTCATTGAGCGTCCCCAGCTCTTGCTCGAAGAATACATGCGTGGCCACGAAATCAGCGTCCATACCTGGTCACATAGGGTAGGGGGCAGGCTCTTCCATTCCATGTCCCATGACTAACCCATTAGGGCCCGGTCTGCTCGTCGAGATGTCAGTCCCTCGGGCCTGGGGTTGGCGGAGATTGAACTTGACAAAACCTAGCGCTGGAGTCTGCTCAGGGCGCTTGGGAATCGTCACAAATAAGTCACAGACATCATGGTGGGAAAGCGGCAATAGATACAAAGTAAATACATGCAAACTTCTGCTTTCGGTATTTCTTGTATTTCTTGTCGGCGACCTGAAGTATCCCGGCTCAGTAGGTGATATACTAGTCCAAAAGAGTTTAACATGTGGTACGTTGGTTTAGCGGTTTGCGCGCTTGAGTACTACTTTTTAGCACGGAAAGGTTGCGGGTTCGAGCCACGGATTGTCCTTTTTTCACTTCTTCGTCCTGCTATCTCACCACTAACATTCATTAATAAATAAACACCACAAGCTGTAGTACTGTTTATTGGAGGGAATAGATAATGCAGTTGATACAAGGTGCCACCAGGTATATTAACGCTGACATAATAATGTGACAGGAAGGTCCTAACCCACCCGCAAACCCCCTGGTACAGCAGACCAAACTGTCGGTTTGGAGTAGGTTTGGGCCAGGTTTGGTCCAACCGTGGGAGCCAAATTTGGCAGGTAGGGACTAACATCTCGACGAGCAGACCGGGCCCTTACAGCCTTTGACTTCCCTCACCACCGAACAAGTTGTTGCTGAGTTAGGCTGGACACGTAAAGCCATCAAGACTGTTCTTGGCGTGACACCGACTACTATGCGACCGCCGTTCGGTGACATCGGCACGTGGCTCTCAGTTCTTCCTTCTGATAATTTCCTAATTGGGTGTCTGTATTTACAGATGACCGTGTCCGAGCTATTTCGTTGGCGATGGGCATGGTTCCCATCCTCTGGACAAGTTCTCCTGCAACTGGTCCTTTCGACACCTTTGGTACGTACCTTTCATGGGATGCTTGATATGAGAGAATATTCATGGTTCGACAGATTGGAAGGTCGCCGCTGGACTTGTTAAGGGCCCCGAATCCTTCAACACTTTCCAAGCCATCCTCGGTAACGCGTCTACATTGAACACGGGGTTTGTGCTCCTCTCCTCAAGCCATTATACTGTGACTTACTAAATTGTTACTAGTTTCATCGTCTTGCAGCACGATTTATATGAAATCACCGTCGACATGGCCGTTGGTCACACCTTGACTGCTGCTTTGACCCATAACCCCGCGCTAAACGTACGGAAACAAACTTCTGACTTGTCTTCCTGCTCTAACGTTTCTCCCGTAGCTTCAAGCCATTGGTAAATGCATGAAGTGGCCCACAGGTAACCTCTACCTCGAAACAAATACAAATGCCACTTTCCCAACCAAGGGCGTCGACACTGACGGCGATGGTGTCATCGAAACACACGGCAAAACCGGCCAATCTAGCAACGGCAGCAACAACAATGGTGCTGGCTTCGTTGCAGTCCCCTTCTTCACTGTCGCGGGCGCAATGGCTGTCATTGCCACCTTGCTCTCATAGTACAGCGTCCGCGCGTTCGACATTGTGCGAAGCCTCCTTCGTTCACGGGCTTCTTTCGACATCCCCCATACGTCCATGCCACTGACTTGGGCGCTGCTCGTGTCACCCTTCGCAGCGTTTCAATCAACTCCTCGCTGACACTTTTGGAGCATTGTGTTTGTAACAGTGTCGCAGTGCTATCATCTGCTAATGTTTCCTTTCATCTCCGTACATATAAATTTATATAATTATTCCACCATGGGTAGATCAGACGACAGAGGACGGACGGACAAACATCCTATGATTTCTATCGTTAGATAGGTAATGAAACTGGTATTTCGTTCCCAGTGTTGTGACCTTATAAGAAACTCTGGATTGACAACTACCGCAGGACATCGTGTAAGCTCGTACTAGACTTCGGGAAATACTGCTTGAATCTTCTCCTGGGTTGGTTAACTACAGGCTGACTCTTTTTTCTGTTTTTCCGACCCCGTCTGCCAGTAACTTCCTTCGACACCTCCTCAACCTGGACCGGCCGAAGTTCAGTGCTCCTTCCTACGAACTGGAAGCGTGGCTCCGCTGCCCCTTCGACAGGGCGAAGACCATAGTGGAAGTGAACGATCTCGCTAGCGCTTTTCCCCCTATCGACCACGTCCTTGGTCCTGTCCTCATCGATCTTTGTGATCCATAACCAGTCGCCCGTCTGCATCCTGGGCATGTCTCTCAACAGGTACGAGGCAGTACTGTATTCCAGGAGGGCGTTGCACTTGCGCTGGCGGGCTTCATGCAAAGCAATACCTTGCCAGACGCTCACGAGGTCATCCGCAGATAGCTTGATACAAGACGGAGGATAAAGTTACATCTTCTGAATTGAATCCTGAGACAAGCCTATGGCTGCGAAGTGACAGTACCTGAAACCGTGCATACACTGATGAGTGTCGCAAGTAATCGTTTTAAATTAGAATGTAACGTAGCCAATATTTGAATGCTCCTAGATGCCATCAATCCTCGAAGTCGCTCATATCTAGCCCCCTGTTGATGTCAACTGCGACCACTGCAATATCTCGATCCTCGTCTTCCGAGGTTGACAGTGTTTCTGCATCATCAACGATATCCCCACTCGCCGTCGTGGCTATTCCAGTAGCTGGTTCATCTATGCCCGAAGATGCAGTGGCATTGCTCGATATCTCCGGCCGTGAATCCAGGAAGTCCAGACATCCCCACTGGCATCCTCGCCATCGAATAGGGACCGAACCGCCTACCAAGATCCCAGCAATTGTATCTTCCCATGTAAACCTCTCCTCAGTGTGATGGATGAACAGTGAGGGGGTTGATCCGGACCCTGGAGAAAGATGGCGGGGCGAAGGGCAGGTTCCTACCCCAGTAATTCTCGCGTCATCTTCTTCAGGCGTTGGTACCATAGCGGGCTCGGGGTCCTGATGGATGCACTCTTCGCCATAGGTGCAGCCAGGCGATATTGCCTCAAATAGGGACTCTAGGTGATCGGGCAAAGGGGTCCGAAGTCTGACTTTGGACGAAGGCGTGGACCATATGTCAGGCTCGAGCAAAGGAAGATGATACCGGGCCTGAAGGACGCTGATTGGAGGGCTATTTGAAGGCAATTGCCGGCAGGGGGAGAATAGATGGCGAAGACAAATCTCCTGAAGTGGTATAACTCTTGGTAACTTCCTGCTGACGTCGGACACTATCTTGGTATAAACGCGTTCGGCCTCAATCTCGCGACTCTCCATAAGTGCTCGTGTGCCCCATAATGATCGCGAGCGTGAAAAGGGTCGCTTAGATATTGGTGGGGCGAGGGACGCGGGTATTGGCAAAAATGGATTGGGGTGCACATGGAGTTGGGCAAGGCTTAGATGGAGAATTTCTGAAGGAAGATATCGGATCTTGTTGTTCGCGATGTTGAGCTCACGGAGATTAGCTAGCTTCGAAATCTCTGGAGGGATGGACGTCAAAGAATTAGCACCTATGTAGGCGCACATCGTAAGCCCTGGAGCGCGTAAAAGTCCTCAACATAAGAACTCACGAATGATCAATACGGTTAACTTCTCCACCTGAAAAAGCTGTCGCGGTAACGTCTGAATTTGGTTGCGGGACAAGAAGAGCTGTATCTCTTCGCGGGGCAACCCTAAGTTCCCCAGAGAACTCGTCCTCTCGGGGAAGGGAGAGAACATGTCGCCTGACGTACTAGCAGGCGCTGTGCTCACGCGCGCCATTTGTCGTCGGCCATTAAGCGGAAGGGCAGGCGCGATGATCTTACGCGCGTTTATGAGCTCTGCTTTCTCTGAGAGTGCGCGAAACCCTTGTAGATCGCGCATAGCATTCCCGGGAATGTATGTCAGCTCCCTGTCTCTGCGTACATGGTTAGCTTGCTGTTCTTGAGTCTTCTTAGTACTCACTCTAAGCGTACCGTGCCATGGCCGTGGTCAATGACTTCGGTGATCACCCTATCCCACTCCGCGGCTTCCGCATCCACGACTTCTTCATTTCCGAACTCGATGCTTGGAAACGAGGATTCTAGGAACGAATCGTCTATATCTTTGGTAAATGATCCACGGCGAGGCTTTTTGGTTGCCGGTCCGGCCGCCAATACGTCTGAGGCGAAGCTTCGAACTCGTTTCTCATATCTTGGAAGTGCCTTGGACGATGCAGCAAAAGGATGAATTAATGGCGAGTCGTCCAATTGCAGGTCAGAAGTATCCAAGCCTGGTGAGGAAGGAGGCGATGAGTCCGCAGCAAATAGAGATGGGGAGGAGGGAGGAGAAGAGAGTTCTGTCGGAGGACTGCGTCTGCTGAACATGGTGGTAGCTCTGCAAGCCAGCTGAAGCCGACCGTAGTACACAACGCGATCACATGACCTTCTCATTTACGTCCTGGTAAATCACGGCGTCGGAAATTTTGGGCCTCGCGTAGCCTCGCGCCCGCTCGCATCAGAACTCCAGACATAATCGCTGGGGCGACACCGTGACAAACGATGGTCATCCGACCGCGTTCAGAATATTTGATTCCGCATCGTGTCAGTCCCTGAGGCACGTCGCAGCCATGTGCCTGAGGTCTTTGCTTGGGTCAACCACGACCACAATTGGCACTCAAATCTACCTCCAGAATCCGAAGGCACAGTGAACTTTGTCCCAGCATCACTGCCAGCGAGCGGCGGCGGCCAATGTGCGCCATGTGCTGCTATTGTTGCGGTATTTGGAGTTTCCCACGGAAAGACAATTAAGCAGGTGTCCAGGGCGGCTTGACTCGAACACAGCGCCTACTCTCGGCGCAGTCGCCAATTGTCCAGGGACTCGAAAGGATACCATCGGCAGTCGCTCTCCTTTCTAATTGTGCACCAGGATTTAAAAGGCGGTTACCTCGACCACGACCAGTAACGACCTCTGACGACCGCGATATACCCTTTCCTCGATACCCCTCAGTTTACGTTGAACGACCATCATGCGACTTTACACGGCGGTGTCGATATCCACATATTTCCTATTAGCCAGATGTCAATCCGACGACACTCCGCCAAGCCGATTTCCTCATATTTATCCTGGAAAGCCCAAGGGCGACTTCAGCCCAGCGTACCAAAGCTGTATGTTCGCCTTGAAGCGGTATTTCGGTGACAGTTTTCTAACGCTACCATAGATTATGAAGTAACGGATCCACTTCCCAACATTACTTTTGATGTTGGGCGTATGTTTGCGGGGAATCTCCCTGTACAACGCGCTGGTCATCCTAACGACACATTCTTCTTCTGGGCGTTTGAGAAGCAGAATGGCTCCTTGACCGCCAACGCGAGCACCGATCCTTGGGGTATTTGGCTCAATGGCGGGTAGGAAGAGGAACAACTTGAGAGAAACCATCATACTGAATCCTTATGTACTTCTAGACCTGGGTCCTCCAGTATGTATGGCGCTCTCTTCGAAGTGAGTCTTGTGTGATGTTGATCCAACTGAAGCTGACCAGCTATGTGCGTAGAATGGACCTATCCGCATCAATTCCGACTACACCATCTCTCAAAACAACTTCAGCTGGAATAAAGTTGCCGATTATATCTGGATAGATCAACCAGTGTTCGTGTCATTGATCGCTGATCTTGCGTACACTCACATTTAGTGCTCTGTAGTGGCATCGGTTTCTCAACGGCCGACACAACTGGATACAGTACGTGCACTTCATGAAACTCGAATTACTTGTCTGACCTAAGCGTGTATAGTTGATAGTGAAGAAACAATGGCAAAAGACTTCGTGAGTCTCAAGCAGACTTTGTTGTATAAACCATGCAAACCAGGTTACAGTTCGGCTTCTTATCCAACCTCGTCAAAGTGTTCCCTAGTCTTGCGACAAGACCTCTCCATCTCACAGGCGAAAGTTATGCTGGCACATTTATAGTGAGGCCCTCTGATTTTCCTTCCGGAGTGACCCCATCTAACATAATTCAGCCATATATCCTCAAAGAGTACTTCAGCTTGGCTAATCCTCCTGTTACCATCGCGGCTATTGCCATTGGTGACGGCTCAATTGCGACTGAGCAAGTCTTTGAGCTACTGCCCGCAGTGAGTTCCATCCTACACTCAAGTCCATGCCTTGATCTAAACTCCCGTCAGTTGACCGTCATCGAGACATATCCTCAAATCATCGGATATGACACCGAAGTATTCGAGTACTTCAAAGAACAGTACGATATCCCCCTTTGGGATGCAACAACTTATTAACTATTATCCCAGATCACATCTTTGTGGCTACGATCTCAATCTCACGTACCCTCAGAATGGCACATTCCCTCCCATTCCCGTCGTCCAGCCTATTCAACGCACCATTCCATTCCTGCAGAGCACGAGGTTCCACTCCGACCAAGTGATGCAGGCGAAACGCGACATTCCATCAAGGCGTTCCATCATGTCCTCCAAGCGAGCCTTGAAGGATGAGATCCAGAGACGCTACGACGAAGATGGAGTCAATGTAGGAACAAGTATCCAGAAGCGAGACCGCGAGATGAAAAGGATGGCGTGGAAGAGGGATCTTACTGGGCGGGCTAACGGCACGATTGATCCCTGGGTATGTTCCTCCTCTCTACCAAGGGTCTCCGACAGATACTGACGAGGTTCAAGTATGGCTGCTTCTTGTTCGACGAATTCATGGATTACGCAAAGAACTTCACGTTCCCCTGGAGTGCGTACCGCCCATAAATTTCTCTAATTTACTGACATCTTTCGCAGGCGAGAATGACGATCCAAATGACATCGGTTTTGGTGTAGGTCACTTTGTTTGTGTATCTGGCTCTCAGCTTTTGACGAGATGATCACAGATTTACGACGTTCCTGACGCTCTATCCCCCGCTGCGCGGAGAGACGCATCTGTATTCCTTAACGGTATGTAACTAATTGATACTATTTGCGGAGGCTTTGACCTAATGCAAATATGTTTTCAGACAAGCGTACGCGAGCTGCCCTTCATGCCCCAACGACTTTCGACTGGGTATTGACCTTCCCATTTCCCTTCGGAGAGCTCAGTGCGTACCTCCATTCTTTCTCCTACACGTATGCATGCTGATGGCGCTATATTACATCAGCTTTCGACCCCAGCCCTGAGTAAGTGTTCGCATTGAGACAATCTGAGAACGTGGATGCTGACCCATAATGTCAGGCCCATGGTTTTCCTTACCGACCTTGCTACGAATGCAACGGCAAAGAACGTTTCGGTTATTCTATTCTCGGGTAATGATGATGTCTTAGTCTCTCATCTGGGCACAGAAAGCAAGTCTTTCATACATCGTCGTCGTCCCTCTGAACATGCATTAATCTTCCTTTCGTAGTTACGATTCAAAACACGACATTTGGAGGCATACAGGGCTTTACACGCAAGCCTTCTACGCCATGGCATGACGACAGCGGAAACTTCGCAGGTATCATTCGCCAGGAACGTGGATGGACGTATGTTTTGTTCGATGGTGCAGGGCATATGGTTCCCATCAAGAAACCCCAAGCGGTATGTTTTGACTATTTTGCAATCCTTCAATCGATCTAATCATCGTTGTAAAGGCGTTCACGTTTGTACGGGAGTTCGTCTTCGGGAACAATCAGACAGGGCTTGTAGAGTCATCATCGTCGGTGGTGGGCGGCGAGGACCCAGCTCTAGCAGCGGATGTCCTACCCGGCCAAAAGGAAATTTACGTGGGCAAAGTGACAACCAGTTCAACCTTCGTCTTCCCTTCAGCCACTATCGCCGCATGGGACAGTTTCATGGCTGCGCAGACATCGCCGCCGGCTTTGAAAGCTACAGCAAATAATAACGCTGCGCAAACGTCGAGGATACCGCTGAGCTTGGGAGTTTGGGCGGGATTTGCGTCTCTTGGGCTTTTATTCGTTTTGTAGAATCTGGGTTCCTGGTGGTGGATATAGGTGTTGAGCACCTGGAGATACCTGGAGATATGTACGACTTTAAGGATTTGTTCGCATTATTTGTATTGTTAGGCCTGTAATATTTACGCTCCCGCAAGCGGATGACATGATGATTGATGGAAAGATATCTGAGCCGCGCGTGTTCGAGTCAGTCCGCCTTTAGATAGTCCCCACCGTTACCGCTAAGAATGAGCGAAGAATCAATCCCCACAAGGGTCGTCGCAATTGGTGTAGGGTTCGTCGCTCCACATCGCTGATACTCATAATGTGACATGTTATCAACTTTGACAGGGGAGCGACATCTTCTGGAAAAACGATATTGGCGAAGCATCTCAGAAACTGTCTACACAACAGTGTCATAATTCACCAGGATGTAAATACCCAGTATCTGCCGCTGATTCTCTTGAGTTTAATGCCTTGATCTTAGGACTTCGTACCAGTGCGCTGCCACACCTTTATCCTTGTGCACCCAACCTCATTTGAACTCGGTCGCGTAGCCTGCCGAGAAACTCCCCGTCGATCCAGAATATGGTTTCGCTGATTGGGACGATGCTCCAGGTGCCATCGACTGGGACCGCATGACGACCTTCCTGTCCGATCTGAAAAGGACGGGAGTCCTTCCGGATGACCACGAGTCCTTTGATTCGTTGAACACAACGGCGAATGTATCTGTCGATGACGAGATCATCGCTGGATGGAAGACGCGCAGCGAAAAGCTTGCTTTAGAACATCTGGAAAAGCATGGCGAAAAGCTTGTATGGGCGATAATCGATGGCTTTCTGCTGTACTGGGACAAAGTGAAGCCCGTTCACACGATGCGTTTCTTTTCACAATGCTGATCTGCAGCTATACAGCGTATTGTATCTGAGCTTGATGTTCGAGTGTTCCTTCGAGTCCCAGAAGACGTCGCCAAGAAAAGACGCGAAGCTCGAGCGTACAATACACCTGGTTAGTACATCTATATCCTTTTGGTTTAGTCGCGATACTCATAAAAGATACAGAAGGTGAGGTTTGGAAAGACCCCCCGCATTACTGGGAGAAAATAGTCTGGCCTGCCTATCTGCGTGCACACAAAGGCCTATTCGAAGGTGAAGACGTTGTAGCTGGAAACTTGAGCGGCCAGGTGGAAGATTTGATATTGTTCGAGAGTACAAAGGTGGAGATGAAGGACATGGTCGAGGCTGTTATGAAGAAAGTAGTAGATGCCTCAGCTCAAGCAGCACCAGAGACATAGAATTACTAGTTCGATCGCTGTACTGTGACTGAAGGAGCCCCTGATCTGAGTCCCCTGACTCCTGACCACAGTCCCCTGCGTCGCGCGCACCATCGTACATTGGCAAAAATGTGGTTATCGTATTGGCCAACAAAAACAAATGCTGAGGGCCTGACCGGGAATTGAACCCGGGACCTCCTCGAAACGGACAAGCCCTAACAAGGAATCATACTACTAGACCATCAGGCCAATGAGCGGGGCCTGACCGGGAATTGAACCCGGGACCTCCTCGATAATGGTGGAACCCTAACAAGGAATCATACTACTAGACCATCAGGCCGCGGTGGTCAACCTTCCCTAGGCGGCGGTACGAGGGGGTGATGTCCTTTTAGGCAAGTCACACTTTCCACTTTGGACTGTCACGCACGCGCATTGAAGGTGACGCGTTCTGCTAACGAACTTCATACTCGGATATGGACACCCAACCCTCTACATCGTCGGGCGAGATGGATCAACGACGGAAGGACGCTCTGAAGGCTTACCGTGCGGTATGTTGTGCTCGTCTTTGCCCGCAGTATTCTAATTTCCTTGTGCAACAGAAAATGAAAGACCATGAAACCAATAGCGAGGGGTTGAAGAACCGTTAGTTGTGTTGTAGATTCATGGAATGTGAAGGGGGGCTAATTCATCTGGATGACAGTCAGGTTCTCCCTCAAAGATCTGGAGAGGGCGTACAGCAAGACGGAGGATGATATAAAGGCCGTTCAGTCGGTCGGCCAGATTATTGGCGAAGTCATGAAGCAACTAGACGACGAGCGGTGTACGTTCCAGTTGACACTTGCTACAAGGTCGTATTCTCATCAAACTCCACAGTTATCGTCAAAGCGTCGTCAGGACCGCGCTATGTTGTGTCATACAGACCGACTCTTCCTGTGGCGAAGCTCAAGGCTGGGACACGAGTGTCGCTAGATATGACAACACTAACTGTCATGCGGATATTGCCTCGCGAAGTTGACCCATTGGTATATAAGATGAGCTTGGAGGATCCCGGAGGAGCTTCGTTTGCTGGTATAGGTGGACTTGGGGAACAAGTGCGGGAGTTGCGTGAGGTACGTATGTTCTCGTCCCATGTGCTAATATTGTCTTACGTCTGTGCTTCAGATCATCGAACTACCTCTTCTCAACCCAGAACTCTTCCAACGCGTGGGGATCAAACCACCAAAGGGTGTCCTACTCTATGGGCCACCAGGAACAGGGAAGACACTGCTCGCGCGTGCCGTCGCTGCCACACTCCAAACCAATTTCCTCAAAGTCGTCTCCTCAGCAATCGTCGACAAGTATATCGGCGAAAGTGCTCGTGTTGTCAGAGAGATGTTTGGATACGCTAGGGATCACGAGCCGTGTGTTATATTCATGGATGAAATCGACGCCATCGGCGGACGACGGTTCTCGGAGGGTACCAGTGCTGATCGCGAGATTCAGAGAACGCTGATGGAGGTATGGCATTTGGATCATGCTTGTCTTCGCGATTCTGAGTTTAGGTCCTGGTTAGCTTCTGAACCAAATGGATGGCTTCGACTCACTCGGACAAACGAAGCTCATCATGGCTACAAATCGACCAGATACCCTTGACCCTGCATTACTTCGTCCTGGACGACTGGACCGCAAAATCGAGGTTCCTCTACCAAACGAGCAGGCGCGACTGGAGATCCTGAAGATCCACGCCAAACCTGTCAACAAGAGCGGTGACATTGACTACGAAGCTATCGTCAAGGTGTGTTATTTGTATTTGTCTAGTGTCATTGAGATCCTGTAATTTCCTTACACAAACCCTTAGCTGTCCGATGGTTTCAACGGTGCCGACCTACGGAATGTGATCACCGAGGCTGGAATGTTCGCCATCCGTGACGATAGGTAAACAACTACCAGTTGCGATGTTTTCGTGCTAACTCCGCGCTCCAGGGAATATGTGACCCAGGAAGATCTCACAAAGGCGGCAAGGAAAGTCAGCGACGCGAAGAAACATGAAAGTAAGTCTCATCTCACTTACTGTCTCTCGAAACCAATGTAGCTGACATTTGTGTAGCGAAAATGGAATACTCTATGAAGTAGTACATTCGATATTTCTCTCTCTCGTTTCTATTCCTTGCTGTGATGTCCGTAACGTCTTTACTTCTACCATAATAACAAACTGGACATGTCCTTGGTTGAAGCATTGATCAGAGCCTACATGCTGGAAGTAGATTAGATTGCTTACCTCATCATGATATCGTGCTGTACAGCAACGGCGCGACGACTTCAGCCTTAGCTCAAGTCGGTACCATCTCCTTCTCCTTCATCACACCACCCATAGGAAGCGATGTCTTCCTTGAGTACCATAGTCAAGAATAGTACGCACATGCATGCGGCACGCATGGGTGCAGTTGTGCTAATGCGCGGATCTCTAGAGTTCCTCGAGGCTATACGATCAGTTAATCCACCCGGGCGATGGAAAATACTTGTTGTCGATGAGCACTCCCAGAAGCTCCTTGGCTCGGTGCTGAAGCAATTTGACATATTGCAAGAGAATGTCACGCGTATGTGTGTTGGATCATTGCATTGAACCACTTTGAGAAACCAATGATGATCCCCTGGGCATACAGTCATTGAATCCATAACGAACTACCGAGACCCGCAGCCCGACTTCGAAGCCATGTATCTGCTCATGCCGACATCACATAACGTCAATCGTATCATTCGCGATTTCTCGGACGGCCGCAAGCAGTATGCAGCAGCGCATCTGTTCTTTGTCGACGGGTTGGAAGAACAGCTGTTCCAACGACTAACGGCGTCAGCAGCGGAACCCCACCTACAGGCACTGAAGGAGTTGTTCATCAATATCTGGGGTGTGTGCTTCGCGTCGTGATTCCCCGTAGCACCCATTCACTTCATGACAGCGCTGGAGGCGCAAGTATTCTCACTCCAATCACCTGCTCTTTTCTTCAACATGTTTAGCCCGCCGCGGAACGACGCCGCCTTCGCAGTTGCGAAGGCCAGATTAGAAGAGGAGCTCCTGTTTACCAGTAAAACCATTTTAAATCTATGCGTCACACTCAACGAATTTCCATTCATTCGATACTACTTCCCTTCACATCATCCACCGCTTGGCCCACTGAAACCGAATGCTACTATCAGCCCCCCGCCACCACCTGAGGGCAGCGGTCGCTGGCGTACGAATCTAGCACGAGGAGCAGAGGCAAGAACGTATGAAGCAACCGAAACCGAATACCTATCAAAGGTCTTGGCATTCCTAGTGCAGCGAAATCTAGAGGAGCACAAGAAGGCGAATCCTGATTTTGGGGTAGGCTTGTCTCGGCTTACGCTAGCTAACTGTCTTACGCATTACACCCTTCGTAGAAAGCAGATGCCTCACGACCACGGGGAACTCTGATCATAACTGATAGATCAATGGATATGTTGGCACCATTCATCCATGAGTTTACGTATCAGGCCATGGCGAATGATTTGTTGCCTATTGAAGATGGAACCAAATACACGTTAGTATCGCGTAACCTTTAGCGTTCAATGGCTAAATGGTTTACAGTTATAAATTCCAGTCATCGCTAGGCGCATATGAAGACAAGACAGCGACTCTTTCGGATGCTGATAATGTCTGGACTGAAGTCAGGCATATGCATATGCGAGAAGCCATCGACAAGTTGATGGCCGACTTCAATAAATTCCTAGAGGACAATGCAGGGTTTAAAGGGTAAGTGGTCCCCGCTCTGCCCAGCGTTAAGCCTACCCACATTATTTGGATTGGCTTGTTTAGGGAAGGCGCAGCAAGTCTGAATGACATGAAGGACATGCTCGCAAGTCTCCCGCAATATCAAGAACAACGGGAAAAGGTGATCAACATTCAGCTGTGTCGAACGCCTCCATTCTAACGCTATGGCTTTCTTCAGTTCTCACTGCATCTGAATATGGCCCAAGAATGTATGGCGATCTTCGAACGGGATAAACTTCCACTTGTTGCCAACGTCGAGCAAGTGTGTATCACGTTTCGCTGCCTTGCCCATTTCGAGAAAACTGATGCTGTATGTAGAATTGTTCTACGGGTCTAACTGCAGAAGGCAAGACACCCAAGTCCTTGGTGGAGGAGATGGTTCCTTTGTTGGATAGTCGGGAGATTATGTGAGTGACAGAATCCACACCGCTCATTTGCTTTAACGAATGGGTTGGATCTGAACAGAAACTTGAATAAAGTGCGGATTGTCGCGTTATATATCCAGTTCCGCGAAGGTGTGCCGGATGAAGATCGCCGGCGGTTATATCAACATGCTCGCTTGAGCCTTGCGGAGCAAGACGCTGTCAATGCTTTACTTTTGATGGGTGTCCGTATAAGTCGAGTAAGTGTTTGGTAACGTTCATACCTGGCGGCTCGCTCAACCCTGCCATCTCATAGGGGCCAGGGGACAAAGATATCAAGAGGAAAATCAAACAAAAGTCAAGCAAGGAGGAAGAATACGAACTCTCACGGTATAAGCCTCTCCTTCGGGCTGTCCTCGAGGTACGAATGTATCGCTTGTCGTTTCTTGCGTCACTGACGCCTATCGATGATCGTGTAGGAGCATGTTACCAGCAAGCTTGATACCTCATTATTCCCATATGTCAAGGATACACCTTCTGCCGCTCCACCGGTAGCGCAGCGCGCCGCCCCATCAGCTGCGACATCATTACGCAGCCAGAAACCCGCCTGGCATAAAGCTCCCAGACCAGGCACTACAGCCAATGAGACCATCCGACAGCGAATCATCGTCTTTGTCGCTGGGGGTATGACATATTCTGAGACGCGAGAAGCTTATCAACTCTCCACATCCTTAAACAAGGACATTTATATTGGTGAGATAGTTCTCTCTCTGCGCGTCATGTCTATTTATCGGCTATCGGTTATTTAGGCTCAACACACACGTTGACGCCCAAGCACTTCGTTGATGATCTTAAGGTACTCGATCTAGGCGGAGTGGGATCCAGGGCGCTGCCGAATGGTCTGAAGGAAGCTGGTTCTGGCGTCCCACGTTCCTTCCAAGAATACTATGATGAGCGTTACTTTACCCAGGACGCGCCTCGCCCTACTAGACAAGCGGCACCCGTTCCGATTGGAAACTCACGACTGGGTGCGCAGGATACCCTCAAGCCGAGTAAAATATCGCCGACAAACTCGTATCAAGGCTCGACCCATTCAATGACACCGAGTGTCAAGGAAGACAAGAAGAAGAAGAAGGGGTTATTCAGGTTCTAGTTTGCGGTGGTGGACGTGCGGTATCGGACCATCCCATCGGTGTGTAACCAATATAGTAAGCTTATTCGACAGCATAATGGACAATCATTTTGGAATGGATCCCAACGAACTTTGTGTCATCTCGCGTCAAGGAGTATATAGTATACTTGCTCAAGTGGGAGCATGGTTGATATCTACTCCGCCTGTGGATGATTCCTGGGTTCTTCCGAGGGTCAGTCAGATGCGTTCCTTCTCGTAGTTTCTTACGCGTTTCGGAGGCGGTGAGTCTGACAGAAGTGTCCCTCTACCTCCAATTACTCACCTCGCCGATGACAGATGATCGTACATTGACAGAAGTAATCGCTTCGACAATTCAGCCATCCACCATCCAGCAATGCTAGCGTCAAGCTTCAACAGCAATCAACGCCTCCATCAACCTGAGCATTACGTTGATGATCGGCGTCCTCGTCGACTTAAGTGACTGTCGTGCCGCGAGTATCATCGCAGTGATCATCTGTGAGTTCTCGGGTTCCCACTGTGTAATTAATATACTAACATCGGACTATTAGCACTGCGGCGTGCGCACTTTATCATCTCCGGTCTAGCAACGTGATTGGTAGAAGCAACGAGGTTGGGCTACTCGGCGACGATGGGATAGAAAGAACATATACGCGGGCCGTGTTCCGCTTAAGAGACTAAGAGAGGTAGGGACTCTAGATTCACCAGCGTGTTCCTTATGATACTACGCTGGTGCTCACTGTTTCAGGACCATGGGCTTCCACCCAAACGAGATTCGGCCGTTCTATGGCGTTTTCGGGTTCTCCGCACCACTGGTCGGGGATTGATGCGCGGTGCATAACTGGGTTTGTTCCCGCATGGTTACTCGCGGAACTCCCATGAGACAAGCAAATATAGGTTCAGTTTGTCGCAGGATTGTAATTCCCTTGAAGGTTCCCCCAATATTTGATGACTGGATAGCAGAGTTCCATGTCAGACTATCAGTTGCTCCCCTGAAATCCAGGAGGCGTGACGAATGGATTTATGATGTGCAGTCTGGGTGTCATCAGATGTACCGGTATTTTGATTCTCGGAAGTTCTGGATTCTGAAATGAAGGCGAGGTCACTGCCTGCGACGGTGCGCGCACTGTCTGAGAATTTATCAAAGGCAATGAAAGCACAATAAAATTTCGGAATGAAAGAAGAATTTAGTGGCTGTCGGCTTGGCGCGTGTTGTGGTGGTGCGGCAGAACAGATCAGAGTCCCTTCGCTGCATACCGCTTACACGCTCCTTGCTCTCTAACCATCACCTCCTCGTACCTGCCCCCACGCTCCCGCCCCCGGGCTCCTTGATTTTGCTCTGGCTCATCCACAACCAAGCCAGAGATCATGGACAAGCCACTGGGCCCTCGCCAACAACCAGACAAACGAAATGCAGCCTATGAATCGATCTTCGGTCGCCCTAGTGCCTCGCACCACCATCTGCAGCCGCCTTCTAGCTTCTCTCAGGCTTATAGTACCCCTCCGCTGCTGGGCCAGCATTTACCTTATCAGCAACCGTACCAGGCACAGGTCGACAGGAGGGCATCCTTTACCCCTTCTTTGGTGCCCTCGCCACAGATTCCAGTTCTTTCCAACCAACAATTGCCCACGAATCCAAATTTCAGGCAGTCTTACTATCCACCATCCCAACCTCAAGCCCAGCTTCCCCAGGGACTGCCTTCAAGCCCATATCCGGCTCACCACCATCACCACCATCACCATTCACCCCCGCCCAATCTTGTTGCTCCCCATTCCGACCACCATGGCCGTGCAAACTCTGTGGCAAGCACCAGTCACTCTTCGAACATTGGAATAATACAGCCACCGCCAGAGGAACCCGTTCAAACGCAAAACGGCCTTACCCCAGCTCAAGTTTATCGCGCCCAAGTTTCTCTGAATAGCCCCAACGATTCTCAAGGAGACTGGAGCCGCTTCCGAAATCCTTCAGAGCGCCAGCCTGCGCCTTCATATCAGGATCCGCCTCGCATTGGTGTCGATCTCGACCCAGATGATGGGAAGCTAGGGATTGATTTTGGACAAGGCAGCAATTCCAGTGAGCAGAGCACGGATGATGGGAGCAGTGAGCTACCGTGGGCAGTCCAGGAGCGTACTTGTAAGCAAGATCTCTTCTGGCTTATATCTCTCACCTGGACGTCATGTTAGCATCACCACCGTCCTCTAAGGTGCCCCTTAGCCCGCGATTTTCCATTGATTCAGACCACTCGTCTCGACACCCTCTCCAAGTTCAAACCAATATGCCATCTGACTCGGCCGTCCTCAGCGCGAAGACATCTCCTACTTCGTCGACCACAGCTGATTACACTTCAATACTATCCTCTTCGGCATATGTCACGGGAAGACGTTCCTCGGATTCTGCGCGTACAATGCCCAGACTGATGGGACCGCGGCGGGAGCGCGGGCCACAGGATCGCTCAATGTCAATGTCCGCAGCTTCGCTACGACCTACGTCTACTTCTCGCCCGCCTATACCAAATCATCAGGGCCGTGACTCTCCTACATCAATACGACTTCCCGTCCGCAAGACCCCAATAGTCTATCCTGCTCTTCTTTCATGCGTGGCCGAAGCCTTTCGCGAACGCATATTAGTTGGGGATCGAGTGAAGGACGGATTGACGTATAAGAACTCCTTTGATGGGCGCGAAGCTGTCGACAAAATCGCGTACATCATCAAAACGACGGATCGAAATCTTGCTTTACTTCTTGGCCGATCCCTTGACGCGCAGAAATTCTTTCACGACGTAACGTATGACCATAGACTAAGGGATAGTTCGAACGAATTGTATCAATTTCAGACGAGGGTGCGGAGTCCGTTCACAAGCGGAGAGCTAGAGAATGGGGCAGAACAGGGAAGCGGGGATGAAAAGAACGCCAAACCTCCAGAGGTAATATCTACAAGTCTTGGTCTTATCCCATATACCTAACGACTACTAACTTGCCGCGTCTCTTTCCAGGATGACTCTGGTTCCCCCTCACCTGCAGGCTCTTCTACGCCTCAGATTCAGCAACAACAAGACGGTGCCTTGCCCTCGGTTGATGAGATTACTGCCCTGCCCACTGGAGTCTTCACACTTCTGACTGATTGTTATTCCCCAACGTGCTCAAGAGACCGACTCTGCTATAGTATTGCATGTCCAAGGCGTCTTGAGCAGCAAGCAAGATTGAATATGAAACCGCAGCCCGGATTGTCGAAACAGATCAGCAGAGAAAGTTTGGGTGATGTTCCGGTAATTGAGCCTACGTTTCACCTCCTGGCATGGGCAACTTGCTGACAAGTCCTTCTGCGTGATAATGTATTTAGGATGCCGGGACACTCTGGATTCATTCGGTGCCGCCGGAAATCGTGAACAGCGTCTCCGACACGGAAAAGAAACGGCAAGAAGCCATCAACGAGGTCATCTACACTGAACGTGACTTCGTACGCGACCTGGAGTATCTTCGAGATGTGAGATATTGGTCCCCGGTTTGGTATAGCCCCTCGTGTTCTGATGTATTCCTTGTAGGTCTGGATAAATCAGCTGAAGGATTCGGATATCATCGCGGCCGAACGACGAACTGACTTCTTAGAGCAAGTGTTTTGGAATATCCACGATATCATCGCCGTCAACACTCGCCTGCGAGATGCTCTCAACAAACGGCAGAAGTCGTATGCAGTAGTAGAACGTATAGGTGATATACTACTGGATGCCGTCCCGCACTTTGGGCCGTTCGTGTCATACGGTGCGCATCAGTTATATGGCAAGTACGAGTTTGAAAAGGAGAAGAACTCGAATCCCGCTTTTGCTCAGTTTGTTGAGGTACGTTCGATATGGCTTTGCAAAATCCACCCATGTATTGTGTCCATCTGACACTTTGTGCAGATGACTGAGCGCTTACCGGAATCGCGTAAACTCGAGCTCAACGCGTATCTAACCAAGCCTACGACCCGTCTTGCTCGATATCCGTTGCTGCTCCAAGCCGTGTTGAAACATACGCCAGAGGATAGCCCGGACAAGATCATCCTCCCGAAGGTCATTGCGTTGGTGAAAGAGTTCTTGGGTAAGGTGAACGCGGAGTCCGGGAAGACCGAGAACCGGTTCAACCTTCTTCAGCTCGAGCAACAGCTCTTCTTTAGGCCTGGCGAAGAAGTGGTGCGTTCTCAGCGCTGTGATTTGATTTCTAACGCTGAGCATTGTTGCCAACTAGGATTTGCGGCTCAAAGAGGAAGGAAGGCAGTTAATATACAAGAATCCACTTAATAAACGCGATGGCGAAATCCAGGTGTACCTCTTCGATCACGCCCTTCTGTTTGCCAAGGCTGTGAAGACGAAACAACATGAACAGTACAAGGTGTACAGACGCGTGAGTGGTAGTCTGCTAATCGATGACGTCCACGGCGCTGACAACAGTGTATTCAAGCCTATACCACTGGAATTACTTCTCATCTCAGCTCCTGAAGATGCTGCTAATGCAACCGTA